>NC_082638.1:6272500-6897500 GCF_002263795.3 Bos taurus | reverse complement strand
GTAGATGAAATCTCTGGACAAGCCCGTATTTGTTTGAGAAAGTCTACAGAGAAGTTTTAACCTATGTCATGTGTGCAGATTCTGGTATTTTTGGCAAAGGGTTGAATAAAGATATGTAAAAAGACTAAATAACCAGGAAGTTTTGATTATTCATGGAGTCAACTTCTCAGGTTTGTTTCTTCAGAGTATTAAAACTAGTCCTCCATCTCAAATACATTCAGCATATGAGTGTTCAGGAAGTCCTCAGATTAAGCACCAAAAAACACACTGGTGAACTTTTTTCTTGGATTTAACTATGTACACACTGAGTTTATAATCTTGGGAAAGAAAACTCTAGCAAAGTGAAGTGAAACCATCTGAGGGTTTACTCTTCTTTTTTATATTACAGAAACCAGCTAACTGTGTATTCCCTATAAATTCTCAGAAGAAATATGTTTCAGAAATTACTTGATGAATGGTCTCTCACTACACATGAGTAAAATTTTATTGAGGCCATTGAACTAGCCCTGAACTTCATCTTACTACAGAAGATACTTTCAAATCACACTGTTAAAAGGCAAGGTTAGTGTCTAAATTTGCAGTTAACACACACACGAGACACACAAATACAGCAGTGACACAAAGCAAGGCCAAAATACATTGAGTGCAACACTTTCTTGTATTTTTCAGCGGCGGTTCCTTCCTTTCCCTTATCTCAGCTAAGGGAAAAATTTATAAAAGTCTTACTTTATAGAATTTACTTAGGAAACTGTACAATGTGATTCCATCACTCATCAAATTCAGCACTATTTGGTTACAATGCATATGACTTTCGAGAATGAAATGACATACAAGCTGGTTTCCTCGGTGTGTATGCCCAGCAGTGGGATTGCTGGGTCATAAGGCAGTTCTATTTCCAGTTTTTTAAGGAATCTCCACACTGTTCTCCATAGTGGCTGTACTAGTTTGCATTCCCACCAACAGTGTAATAGGGTGCCCTTTTCTCCACACCCTCTCCAGCATTTATTGCTTATACACTTTTGGATCGCAGCCACTCTGACTGGTGTGAAATGGTACCTCATTGTGGTTTTGATTTGCATTTCTCTGATAATTAGTGTTGTCAGAATTGAAAGAGACAAGTGTACCCCAATGTTCATCGCAGCACTGTTTAAAATAGCCAGGACATGGAAGCAACCTAGATGTCCATCAGCAGATGAATGGAAAGAATGCTGTGATACATATACACAATGGAGTATTACTCAGCCATTAAAAAGAATACATTTGAGTAAGTTCTAATGAGGTGGATGAAACTGGAGCCTATTATACAGAGTGAAGTAAGCCAGAAAGAAAAACACCAATACAGTATACTAACGCATATATATGGAATTTAGAAAGATGGTAACAATAACTCTGTATATAAGACAGCAAAAGAGACACTGATGTATATAACAGTCTTTTGGACTCTGTGGGAGAGAGGGAGGGTGAGATGATTTGGGAGAATGGCACTCAAAATATGTATAGTATCATATATGAAACGAGTCGCCACTCCAGGTTCGATGCACGATACTGGATGCTTGAGGCTGGGCACTGGGACAACCCAGAGGTATGGTATGGGGAGGGAGGAGGGAGGAGGGTTCAGGATGGGTAACATGTGTATACCTGTGGAGGATTCATTTGATATATGGCAAAACCAATACAATATTGTAAATTTAAAAAATAATATAAAAATGACATAGAACCTATTTTATCTGTAAAGGATCATTTAGTTACTTTATCCTTCATGGTTGTCGTACTTGAGAAATATTTAAAATGCTAAGTAAAAACATTCTCAACAAACAGATGAAGACTTTCAGTGTTAAGAAAACTATTACTTAGTGTCGCATTTCTGCAATTTCTAATCACATGAATTGAACATTACGACTCCAACCTGTCTTCTGAAAGCTGCACTTTGGAAATGCCCTTCTTATGATAGTGGCAACCGCAAATTTTGAAAAGAATGTATGTTACCAAACAGAATGAAATTACACTTGGGCAACATATGTAAGAAAATAGCCCTTCTCACTAACTTCAAATGCATACTTCTGCTTTCTTTATATTGTACCAAAAATCTCAAGACACCTCTGCTGCGGCTGCTGCTGCTAAGTCATGTCAGTCATGTCCGACTCTGTGTGACCCCATAGCCGGCAGCCCACCAGGCTCCCCCGTCCCTAGGATTCTCCAGGCAAGAACACTGGAGTGGGCTGCCACGTCCTTCTCCAATGCATGAAAGTGAAAACTGAAAGTGAAGTCGCTCAGTCGTGTCCAACTCTTAGTGACCCCATGGACTGCAGCCTACCAGGCTCCTCTGTCCATGGGCTTTTACAGGCAAGATAATTGGAATGCATAGAAAAACTCTGCAAACAAATGAGTTCATATGAGGGCTTATGATGATGAGGCAATTTATTCAAAACATCCGTTAACTGGAGGTAAAACAGGAGAGGAATCTTCTCTCTTCTTCCTTTTCAGTGTTTTGCAGCAGCATTTGTGATCTTTACCCCTAAGTTCCATTACACTGAAAGAAGCAAGTGTTAACTAACATTTTACTCCAAATACTTCAGCTTCATCATAAAAGACATATGATACTTTAAAACAATGAAAATAAACCACTTTATTTAAGGCACATCATTTAAGGTACAGTGTGCTTTAAACTACACTCATACTGAAGTCTTATTCTTCTTAGCAGGTGATGACCAAAATTCAAACTGCAGCACCATCCTCAGACCTCTGAGTTCAATTCATATCTGTAAGTGAAAAGAACATCAGATCTACAGAAAAATGAATTCTAATAATGAATGCATAAGGGATTGTCTTACAGTACTTAGAAAATCTTTTTGAACTGAAGTTAAGGACACCAACCAGACTGTTTTCTCAGTCCCTGTGTGTTTTCACTGAATCTCTATGATCTCCACGAGAACATCACATGTTACACAAGCTATTCTTCTCTCAATGTTTTAAATTAACTTATGCATCTTAATTGGAGTTTAGCATTTTTTTCTTCTCCTAAAGGGAGAAGGGCAGTACTAAATCAAATTCTTCTGACTCAGTCTGATCACAGGAGTGACACTCTAGTTAATCGCCAGGATAACTGACTCTGGCAGGAACTGCGATTCTGACATAAAACACAGAAACCAAAACAAAATTCCCAAAATAACACAAACTCTTTTAATTACCGTTGTCTTTTGTCTTTTCCCCAGCTGAGCTGCTTAGGCACAGCTCCAGAAAGCTGTTCTCTTTTCCTTCTAAGGAAAGGCTTAACTCTGTGGGGCTTGGTATTGAAGTGTTCCCTTTTCCTTGCCTTCAACCCCAGCTCAGTTGTGACGACCTTCAGGTCTCATATAACATACTATTCAACTGGTGCATTTTACATTCTTACCACAGAAAATAATTGTCAGTTGTACCTCCACAGTATTAACCTAGCCACAAGGACTCTCTGGCAAAACTGAACAAAATATCAGAGAGAGAGGACAGCATTTCTATGAAATCTGTTGTCAGCATTACAAATGCCCTAAGTATCTTTGATACTACAAAGATATCATTAAATAGGCACCTACTTAAAAGACATTTCATTACTGGAACCCTTCTTTGTATATAATCACGTTTTACTTTCTGATTTACCACTGATTCGTAAAACCCGGGGTCCACTTTTTCAAATAAAACTGCTTTTTTTTCTTTGCCCACGATTGAACTGACATCTTTAAGATATACATTTTAACCTTTACATAATTCATAACTCCAAATACATAAAAGATGATGCAAGCATCATAAATACAGAAAATAAAAACTGATGTAATACTTTTAGAGACTCTGATAAATGATAGCAAAACTGGAAGAGAAAAAATGGGGAAAAAAACAGTTAATGATATTGCAACAATACTTTTCTAATCCCTTTTCATTTCCTATTTCTGGTGCGTTTTAAAATGCATACAACATCAGTAGATCATTGGGCTTCCCTGGTGGCTCAGAGGGTAAAATGTCTGCCAGCAATGCTGGAGACCCGGTTTCTGTACTTGGGTTGGGAAGATCCCCTGGAGAAGGAAATGGCAACCCATTCCAGTGGGTTCTTGCCTGGAGAACCCCACTGACATGGACAGAGGAGCCTGGTAGGCTACAGTCCAAGAGGTCGCAAAGAGTCGACTTCACTTTGTGACCAAAAGGTCGCAAAGAGTCGACTTCACTTTTACCTCAGTAGAGTATTATCATGTTTAAAAATCTGTCACAATCTGGTAAAAAAAAAAAAAAATCTGGCAAAAATTTCTCCATTAAAGGTACATATCCAGCTGTTCTAATTCATGGGGTTAGTAATCTTAAAGAGCCTGGGTTTTCATGGTTATTTGTGGCCATGCCACCCAGGCCACTGATCATTCTTTTCTGACCAGGAATTGACCTTGTGACCCCTACAGTGGACTCTTAGAATCTTAAAATATTAGACCACCAGGGTAGTGCCTTGGTTTCATTCCCTAAGTGATTTGGAAATCCATCAAAGTACAATAGGGACTGGTATGAACAGGATAGATGCAACAGACTGTGTAGAAAATTGCAAACTGTATAATCTTAGTGAATATGTGATTGCTCACTTCCATTTAAAATTCAGTTTCTCTGACTGTCTGAAAATGGTCTTAATAAAAATGTTGGTGACTGAAAGATATTGAAGTCTGTGTCCTAGGGCAGTGATCCAATTTAGACTTCCTAAAATCTGCTCTTGGAATTCTAAACTTCTACCTTAGTATTCAATCAAACATGCATTGATGTTTTTGCACTTTTGGTTTCTACAGTACATTTTTACCACAGAAGTGCCAAAACAAGAAGAAGAAGTCTAACAGGCCTTACAGGAGTATAAGCCACACTGTCATTCCAATTACTTGATATGCCTAATAAAGAGATACAAATCAATAAAATTTTTACTGAAATACATTCATAGTAGAACAGTAAGGCATTTAAGTCTTATCATCACTATTTCCTTATCAAGATAAACAACCATTTCCCACAAACTCCAAACCAAGAGTCTGTCCTAGAGTGATACTGGACAATTAATGTAACCTCTAAATACATGGGCAAGAAAGCAGGCCTTCATCTTAAGAATGCTTTGGAGTACACTGAAATTCCAGTGCTTCAGCAAACTGGCTTCAATATGCTTTACTTCTATTAACGTACCAGCCTTGTGAGATGATACATTTTAAATCTGTCTGCAAAACGTCTTAATACTATCACTGTAGGCCCCCTTGCCTAATAAAGTGTCATTATGGAGTGCCCACTGTCAGACCTAATTGATTTTAAAAACAAACATACAAACCAACAAGGACCCCAAGAATTATAAAGTCTTTGAAAATTTAAAAAGCTTGCCACGGTGGCTTCTAAGTATTAATGAATATTCAAATTAATGGATACATATGCCTCAATATATATTCAAGTGTTCAATGTTCTGAGACCTAAGACGGTGAAAGATCTGACTACTTTCATGTACAGAACATTAAAAAGCACACACACGCACCGTTGAGCCTGGACTTACACCTCCATGTCTTCATCCTCACCTGCAGGGTCCTTAAACTGGATTTCATCATCATCTTCAGCATCAAAGGTATCTGTTTCACTAAGTTCGGCTAAAAGCACAGGAAGAGAATACTCTTAAAAATACAAACTCAAGATGTTACTAGATTAATTGCTGATTCAAAGAAATAATACTGGATTAATAATAAAACACTGAACTGTACAAGAAACTGCTTGTAATCAATCTTTGATTCAACAGTTTCATTCCAAGAAAAATCTTCCTAACTGCAAACATATCACAGAGAACAAACTCACAATGAAACCGCTAAAAGAAGTTCACTGCCAAGTAAGTATTGATCTGATTCCCATTTATCTTAGCATTTCTTAAACGGCCTGTCATCAGAATCTTCACTCTGACTAAAAAACACCTAACTTTATAATAAAATGCACTGTAATAGAATAAGTAAAATTGCTATCATGTTCAAAATGTGAGTTTAGTATACTTCCTCTTTTTTGTTATTAGAAACATATTTTAATCTTTCCAAGCTTACTAGAAGAATAGAATACTTTTGTCTTTAAGAAATAAAAGGGATATCTTTTAAAAACACTCTCCACAAAACACTACAACAGTACTGTATATACTAAGAAAAACTGAATGCTCCTCCATAAAAATCAATACCAGTACCATAATTGTTGTCATTGAGTAGCTGAAACCCAGTATAACCTCTTAAGAATTGTTTAAAAGAGGTACTGCTTTAACAATTCTTAGGTATAAGTCTAGAGTCTGTAAACTTTTTAATTTCCCACCAAAAGAACATACTGTAGGAAGAGAATCCATTACTAAGTTGTTAATATTCTGAAGTATTTAATAGATATTAAAGCAAATTGAAGCATCTATGCAAAAATACATGAAAGAGAGAGAATTCTGAAATATCTGCTTCACCTAAACACTAACTAGCAAATGCTATGAGAAGACAGAGAGATGTAAAAACTTTGATATTAAGTACCATATTCCGGAAGCTCTCCATAAGCCTTCAGACTTCTAGCTTCATCAGCATTGTACTTTAAAATTACATCAGCTTTGTTGTCCTTGGAGAAAAACAAGGAAGGATCAAAACTGGTTATGCAAAGAATCATCAGTTGTCTCGTAAAGTACTTTCAAATTAAACACACTTAAGTAAAACCTCACTATTCTCTCACCTTCCATCATCGCGCACATGCGCGCGCGCGCACACACACACACACACACATCCTCATGACGAAGTCGGCATGCATGACCAAATATAGACTAGAAAAATGATGTATATAATGCACTGAATCAGAGTAAGAAAAGGAAATACGGGTGGTGGTGATTTTGCAATGCTGTCCTTGTCCACACTCTAACACCGTACTTCAAAGTGAAAGTGGTATTTTTACCCAAAAGAAACCTTTCTGTAACCCACAGTTCTTAGAGTATCTTACTGATCCGAATTGTTTGTGGGCCTTTAAAAAGATACCTATGTTTTCCTAAAACCTGACAGGCTTGAAGTGAAGTCCTCGTGTGTTCATAAAGCTCTTCTGGGTGTTTCTGATGCAAATATGCCTGAGAAGTACTGCCCTAAAATTGTTCCCTTTTCTCCATTTTAAACAACGTGAGTCACTGACAGAGGAAACAGTTCTGAATGTATACAATTAACCTAGAAAAGGCCTAAAGAAAGGCAACTGAAAATATCAGTCGTAAAACTGCAGAGTAATACAAACCAACACTTCTCAAACTATAATGTGCACAAAAAACATGCAGGTATTGTGTTAAAATTCTGAGTGCAACTCAGTAGGGAAGAGATTAGTTAATAATGTGCTAATATACTTCCATAGAGTGGGGATGCCGCTATTATCTTTACACTATGATTTGAATAACAAGGGTCTGTAATTATCCACAGCAGATTAAAAGTCAGAATAGCTGTTTGTGGCTATCAGTTTAAAGTTAGTGTTTTAATCCCTGAATGGATTAATATAACTCTGGTTACACTGCCCGTGAAACAAAGAATTAAACTGGGAACTAACAATTTTTCGATCCATTTCCAGGTTTATATGTAGTTAAATTAAAATAAATGGACATGAAAATGATATATGTTTACAAACAGAGTCTATGTTTTTGGTCATCACATATAAAAAATGTAAAGGTTATACACGGATGATCCAGATCACAAAAACATACCAAAGAAAAAAATTCAGTAAAGTCTCAGGATATAAAATCAACACACAAAAGTCAGTTATAGTAGTAATGTGTCCATATTACCCAAAGTAATGTACAGATTCCGTGTAATTCCTATAAAATTCAAGTAGCAGTTATTTTCAGAGACAAAGTTATATGGAACCTGAAACAATCCTAACCACCAAAGCAATCTTGAAGAAGAATAAAGCTGAAGGACACACACTTCCTGCTTTTCAAACACAACTGTCCAAACAACATGGCACTGGCAGTCCACCAATAATGCAGATCCTGGAACAAAACTGAGCACTCAGAAATAAAATGTTTCAAAGACAGTCAACTAATACTTATGAACAGAAGCAAGATCACTGTGTAGAAAAGACGTCCTTCCCAATAAACAGGACTGGGAAAACAATACTAAACATAAAAGTGGACCCTTATTTTACACCAGAAACTACCTAAAATTACCCTGAAATAGATCAGAAATTTAAACACAGACCTGAAACCATAAAACTACTGCAAGAAAACACAGTGTAAAACCACCAAATGCTGTTCTTGCTCTTTGCTTTTGGTATAGGACACCAAGCCCATAAGCAACACAAGCAAAACCTAGTAAGTGTAAACACTTCATACTAAATTGCTTTTGCACAGAAGAGGAAACTGTTAACAACAACTAAAAAAGACAGTGTACTATATCAGTAAAGATATTTGCCAATGATATGACCAATAAGGGATTAACACCCAATGTAGATAAATCCTGCCATTTGCAACAACATGGATGAACCTGGAGAGTAGTGTGCTAAGAGAAATAAGTCACACAGAGAATGCAAACACTGCAGGACCTCATTTATATGTGGAATCAGTACTGAACACAAACTCATCAAAGTTCAGGGATGCTCCTAATATCTCAGCTTTGAGTGACCTGGATTTTCTGGACAAGCCTGAAATGAAGAGAACTATCAGTCGCCTGGCTGAGTATCAAAGGTATGCCCCTGCAAGATCAGACCCTAAAAGGAGAGGCTGAGAGGCCTGCTGGTTTTTAATGAAACCTCAAAGACAGCTGTCTGTGACGTTATAAACAAGCATTCAGCAGCCACATGCAAGGAACAGATACATGCCATACCCAATCTGTTTCAGAAATCACTCAACAACAATGGTAAGTTAAAAGCCCTGGGAGAAGAAATCTGATCTCCTGTCTCACCACGTTATATTTACATTTTCTAGTTTTCAACAACAACAAAAACAAGAAACACAAGACACACAAAGAAAAAGGAGAAGGTATTTGGAAAAACTAATACAATTATGTAAAGTTTAAAAATAAAATTAAAAAAAAAAAAAAAAAGAAATACTTCAGGAAAAAAAAAAAAAGAAAAAGGACAAGGTATTCAGTCACATACCAGAAAATAAGTAGTCAATACAAAGCATGCATGAGAAAGGCTAGAAGCTGGACTTAACAGAGACATTGGACTTAACAGAGACATTACCTCAGGTTGCATTCATAAAAAGAAGGCAAGAAACAATGTACATAATGTTCTTTTAGTTGTGAAGAATATTTCACTAGAGAATCAAGACAAACATATTCTTTAAAAGAAAACTAGTGGAGATAAAAAGCAGAGTAGCTGACTTCAAAATGGCTCTTTACTAATAGAACAATCACAGCAGAAAATCAACAAGGAACCAGAAGAGTGAAACTTTACAAATCAAAAAGTCTTAGGTATTTACAGAAAACATGACCTGATAATAGAATAGAGAGAGACAGAAATTATTTCACTCAAAATTTAATGAAGCACAAGTGATGGGTTTGACCCAGAAATCAAAAGGATTTCTGTCTCACAAGTCACATTCCAAACACTGAGATCATAGTGGGCAACTACCAAGTACTTCTCTGAGTATTCATCTCAGATTTATAACTTACACCTTGAAAGACCTAGTCTATGTCTTACCTTTCTCCTATAAGCCAAAAAAATCCTTTTTTGGAGATAGAGGTTTTGCCTGATTTAACTGCATCATCTACAGCAGTGATTTCTCAAACCTGGATTTGAGACCTTTAAATTTAAACCTCGTAACTGAGAGGTTAAAATGTAAAATTACTAATTTTTTCTTTTAATGAGTGAGAATACTAATGAAAATCACTGTCATTATGCTACTGTTCTTATTTCAGCAAAGGTCATTTTACAAAAAGATTTAACAAGCAAAATGGGCAGAGACCTCTCGTGGTTCAATGACAAGGACTCAGGGCTTCCTCAGCAGTATTCTGGGTTGAATCCCTGATTGAGGATCTAAGATCCCACAAGCTGCAGTGCCATCAAATATTAAACAAAAAAAAAATGAAAGGAAAATGAATAATCTAGCTCTGTGAAATATATATCATAAAATACGAAGATAACTTCTCATTTTACCACAGTACACTGAAAACATCAGCCTGCAGCATAATCCCTGAAAACCTAGCACAGAGCCTTGAATACACCTAGACTTTAAAGGAGGACAGAAGGATGAGCTCTAGCCATTTATCCAAAATTATAAGACAATATTTATTACTTACTATATTTAAAATAAAGAAAGAAACAACCAGTCTTCCCACAAAACACATGTAGCATCAGTAAGCCAGAATCCTATCATCTTAAACATTGTGGATCATAACAAATTTTGATGCCAGAAGGATGAGGATCGTAACTGGCTAGAACTGGCTAGATGATGCACTTTACTGCATCATCTAAATACTGATATTAATGATTTATAAATTCAAGAACATTGTAAGTTTAATTGTTACCTGATAGTCTCGAAGACCAATCAATATAATATCCGAAGTATTTATCCAAACCTATTTAAAAAAAAACTCACAGTCTGTCATATGTAAAATGCAAACAACAGTGTTCGATGTAAAGCCATACTTAATACAAAAAATACAATTCATTCGGTATGTGTAAAGTACCTACTAATAATTATGGCAAAACTACAGATAAGTATGTATGTGGTGTGTGTGTGTCATGTGTGGATGTGCATGCATCTGTGTATTATCTGTGTGTGTGCTCATGCCTATGAGGCAAAATTTAGTTATAGATACTTACCATATATTAATTGAAAACTAAAGTTAGGCAGTTCAGTTTGGGTCAAATGTTCTAATTTAGGATATTACCATATATAATAACTTTACTTCAACTAAAGTCTTTAAATTTACAAAAGTGTAGTTCTTTGTCACATGAATTACTTTTATTCACAAATCACTCTGGACATTTTCAGTTCTTTTAAACAAATGAAAATAAGTCACATACACAAATATAGCCATCTAGTTACCAATCGACATCAATTTAGGCCCCTAAATCACTAACTGGAAAAGAATGACTCAACAGAACAAAACTGTTTTTTAATCCAAAAAATTATGGTTGAAGGAACTTTTAAACAATATGATCAATCAATGTGCCAAAATTACTAAATAAGACGCTTTATTTTGTTCCAATTTCAAATTTTCCTAACACCATGTATAGCTGTTCCCGCAAAGCAAAGTCTTACCCAGGACCATACACTAGACTTAATTAGCAATTAGACTCCTTTTGTCTTAAAAATAATTTTAAGGTGTTTCATTTTTCTTTCTTTTTTTCATGGCTTAACATTTTTGTTAAGAGTCTAGGCCATTTGTTTCATACAGGGAATTTGTCTGTTTCCCCAAGAGCAAACATTTCTGGCATAAGTCCAGCCTAGGCATCACAAATCATTCTTTCTAAATCTAAGTCCAATCATGAAAGTTATTGAGGATTTTCTAATTTTATGCACTTATATTGCCTTATAAATCACTGTTTTTGAAGTCTTCAAGAATTCACCAAATTCAGTCACTTAGAAGCACAGATAAACATATTAAAGGTAAGTTTTGTACTAAAGGAAAATATATCTCCACACTGACCTTTTTTCTCAAGCTTCCTCGGATATGACATATCCTTGTCACTCCATCAAAACACATTGCTTCCAATCGTGCATTTCCCAACATTTTGGTTACCTGAGCATATTCTTAGGAAGGGGCAAAAAAGAAGAAAGCAAAACAAAACCGTAAACTACTGTTCAATTTTTCTTAAAATGCAACACTTGTTATTAGGTTGGTAACGTCACTTTTAGTGCTAACTTTAGACCAAACCATGATTTAAAAAAGAACAAAATGTTCAAGTATTAGAACAAATGAGAGCTGTCTCAAGGGGACACATACTAATGTTATCCACGAAAATGAGAGAACTCTTAATCTTTCAAACAATGTCTATAGTCTCTTCCAGCTACACCTTTGAATTTATCTTGTTTTTAGAGCAAGGAAAAGTCAACAAAAGTGAAGCAGTTAATCCAAAATCACAAATGTTATTTCCACATAAAGCTATCTGCTACTGGGAATATTTAAGTTATCTACTAATTTGAGAAAATCAGTTCAGTCTTGGTCTTCATGACTGTATGCTCTACCTTTGGACATCAAAGTGGCTCATTTCAGACTGCACCCTAAATGCTGATTTAGGAATCTCTCATGCTGAGTATTTCCAAGATCTCGGCTCTCCTTTCCCTCATTCACTCTACTGATAATCCACAGTAGGCTGATCATTAACAAACTATTGCTTGAGAACACGTTGATGCTTTTTCTAAAGTTCTTAAAACTCAAGATAAAGTGTCAAATGTTTAAAGACAATTATATCTAAGCATAGTCAAGAGGCCACCTGATTCTACTGTCACTTGAAAACACTGACATATGCATTAGCCAGTATGGGACAATGTCTTCTTGACTTAAATGATAAAAGCGGGCATCAGAATAAAGAGAAAGAAACAGGTAGTTAATATAAAGCCGGTACATTACTAAATTTTTTTACTAAGGACATCAAAGTGACAGCCACTGCAGCCACGAAATTAAATGGCACCTGCTCCTTGACTTTTCAGGTATGACATATATCAAGTCCAATTCCCGATGATTATACAGTAGAAGTGAGAAATAGATTTAAGGGACTAGATCTGATAGACAAGAGTGTCTGATAAACCATGGGCAGAGGTTTGTGACATTGTACAGGAGACGAGAGCAAGACCATCCCCAAGAAAAAGAAATGCAAAAAAGCAAAATGGCTGTCTGAGAAGGCCTTACAAATAGCTGTGAAAAGAAGAGACATGAAAAGCAAAGGAGTAAAGGAAAGATACACCCATTTGTATGCAGAGTTCCAAAGAATAGCAAGGAGAGGTAAGAAAGCCTTCCTTGGTGATCAGCGCAATGAAAGAGGAAAATAGAATGGGAAAGATTCCTGGAGGAAAATTAGAGCTACCAAGGGAACATTTCATGCAAAGACGGGCTCCAGAAAAAGCAGAAATGGTATGGACCTAACAGAAGCAGAAGACGGTAAGAAGAGCTGGCAAGAATACACAGAAGAACTGTACAAAAAAGATCTGCTCGACCCAGATAATCACCATGGAGTGATCGCTCACCTGGAGCCAGACATCCTGGAATGTGAAGTCAAGTGGGCCTCAGGAAGCATCACTAAAAACAAAGCTAGTGAAGGTGATGGAATTCCAGCTGAGCTATTTCAAATCCTCAAAGATGATGCTGTGAAAGTGCTGCACTCAATATGCCAGCAAACTAGGAAAACAGAGCACTGGCCACGGGACTGGAAAAGTCAGTTTTCACTCCAATTCCAAAGGAAGGCAATGCCAAATAATGCTCAAACTACCGCACTACTGTACTCATCTCATACGCTAGCAAAATAATGCTCAAAATTCTCCAAGCCAGGATTCAGCGATACATGAACCATGAAATTCCAGATGTTCAAGCTGGTTTTAAAGGCAGAGGAACCAGAGATCAAACTGCCAACATCCACTGAATCATGCAAAAAGCAAGAGAATTTCAGAAAAACATCTATTTCTGCTTTATTGACTATGCCAGAGCCTTTGACTGTGTGGATCCCACTAAACTGAGGACAATTCTGAAAAAGATGGGAATACCAGACCACCTGACCTGCCTCTTGAGAAATCTGTATGCAGGTCAGGAGGCAACAGTTAGAACTGGATATGAACAACAGACTGGTTCCAAGTAGGAAAAGGAGCACATCTAGGCTGCACATTGTCACTCTGCTTATTGAACTTTTGTGCAGATTACATCATGAGAAATGCTGGACTGGATGAAGCACAAGTTGAAATCAACTTGGGATTTTGTTGGGAGGAAATTCTATAAACTCAGATACGCACATGACACCACCATTGATGAAAGATCCTCTTTAAGAAAGTGAAAGAAGAGAGTGAAAAAGTTGGCTTAAAGCTAAACATTCAGAAAACCAAGATCATGGCATCCGGTCCCATCACTTCATGGCAAATACATGGGGAACAGTGGAAACAGTGGCTGACTTTATTTTGGGGGGCTTGGCAATCACTGCACATGGTGACTGTAACCATGAAATAAAAGGATGCTGGCTCCTTGGATGGAAAGTTACAATGAACCTAGACAGCATATTAAATAGCAGAGGCATTACTTTGCTAATAAAGGTCCGCCTAGGCAAGGCTGTGGTCTTTCCAGTAGTCATGTATGGATGTGAGTTGGACTGTGAAGAAAGATGAGTGCTGAAGAAGTGATGCTTTTGGACTGTGGTATTGGAGAAGAGTCTTGAGAGTCCCTTGGACTGCAAGGAGATCCAACCAGTCCATCCTAAAGGACATCAGTCCTCGGTGTTCATTGGAAGGACTGATGTTGAAGCTGAAACTCCAACATTTTGGCCACCTGATGGGCAGAGCTGACTCATCTGAAAAGACCCTGATGCTGGGAAAGATTGAGGGCAGGAGGAGACGGGAACGACAGACGATGAGATGGTTGGATGGCATCACCGACTCAATGGACATGAGTTTGGGTGAACTCCAGAGTTGGTGATGGACAAGGAGGCCTGGTGTGCTGAAGTCCATGGGGTCGCAAAGAGTTGGACACGAATGAGTGACTGAACTGAACGGCTCCTTGGAAGAAAAGCTATGACAACTCTAGGCAGCATGTTAAAAGGCAGAGATATTACTTTGCTGACAAAAGTCAGTATAATCAAAGCTCTAGTTCTTCCAGTAGTTACATATGGATGTGAAAGTTGGGACCATAAAGAAGGCTGAACATTGAAGAGTTGAAGTTTTTCAACTGTAGTGCTGGACAAGACTCTTGAGAGTCCCCTGGACAGCAAGGAGATCAAGCCAGTCAATCCTAAAGGAGATCTACCCTGAATATTCACTGCATGGACTGCTGCTGAGGCTCCAATACTTTGGCCACCTGATGCAAAGGGTCAGCTGCAAGAAGACCCTGAGGCAGGGAAAGCAGGAGGGCAAGAGCAGAGGACAACAGAAGATGAGATGGTTGTATGGTATTACAGGATTCAAGGGACACGAGTCTGAGCAAATGCAAGGACAATGTAAGGACAGGGAATCCTGGTGTACTGCCATTCATGGGGTCCTGCAGGGTGATAGACATGGCTTAGTGGCTGAAAAACAACAACTCCACCAAAGAGATCCTAGTCTAATCTGTCATTATCCTGAAAGGTAAATGGGATTCAAACTATGGAGAGTCACTTGGATCACAGGCCATCAATCCAGCTTAGTACTCCAGACTGCTACACTGGAGAAAATAACAAAGAAAAAGAAAATGATCATTTAAAACCTGGCCCTGAAAACAGACTGCTAATGTACGGGGAAAATATGAAGGTCAAGGACCAGATTATCTTTAGCCACACATCATGTTTCAAATAATTTCCACCAAAAACATTTGTGTTTGTGCCCACGCATGTGTGTGTGTGTGTTGAGTGACTTGCACTATGCAGGAATAACTACATGGCTTTGTTATGAAGAACTGGAAATTACAGAAACAAATGGACAAATGTGGAATGGGCAGCTCAACAACAGAGAACAGAATTTTCAATTTAGAGAAAAGTATACATTTGAACTGAGCAATATCTTAACTTCATTTCAACACCCACATAGGGCTACTGGCTATCCCAAATTACAGGTTTACACAGTGGCTCAGCCATGAAGAATCCACCTGCAAATGCAAGAGACAAAGGAGACACGCACTAGACTTCTGGGCCAGGATGATCCTGTGGAGAAGCAAATGACAACACTCCAATATTCTTGCCTGGAGAATCCCATGGACACAGGAGCCAGGTGGGCTACAGTCCACGAGATCGCAAAAGACTCAGACATGCATGCCTAAGCGCAAGCAACAGGGCTAGAAAAAAGTACTTTTTTGGTGACTTTTTCGCTAAGGTTAAATATCTTGAAATCATACTAATGGAGTTACATACGAAAAAGGCTTTGCTCTTAGAGGATGATATAATTAGGGCTAAAAACCATAACTGTATGTAACTAGACCTGCCTATAGGAAAGTTTAAAACGTTAGGAGGAAAATGTGCATGCTCCGAAAGAAAGCACAGGAAAAAACCATTGAAGATTAGTGAGTCTGAGTAAAAAACATACAGCAGTTGTACTCATATTTCAATCCTCTGTGGGGCTTAGCTATCCATTAAAGGGAAAAAAGGAAGTGCTTCAGTCAATTATTTTCCTCTTATTTTAGTCTGCACTTACTTAAATAAGAGATAGTCAATTACTCAGTTACTTTATTAAATACACTCATGCGCTAGTTACTTTGCAGTACTGAGGGGCTGAGGTCTTGGCATAGATTTCTCATAGTCTACTGAAAAATATTCCAAGAGTAAGGGATTTTCAATGTTGGCAGCCAGGCTTACTCTGCTTCAATCACTGTCATTTATACTGTGTTTTTCCACAGAATAAAAACAAGACACCTTGTTTACAGATGCCACATAAGCCTGCAGGAGAAATAGTGTAAAATGAATTAATACAGAAATTCTGGAAAATGCAGGGCACTGTAAATGGGAAAAAGCTGGAGATACGTGGGGCTTCTGTGGTGGCTCAGTGGTAGGGAATCCACCTGCCAATACAGCAGACACCGGTTTGATCCCTGATCCAGGATGAACCCACATGCCTCCAAAAGACTTAGCCCCTGTGCCACAGCTATTGAGCCTGTGCTCTACAGCCTAGAAGCCGCAACTGCTGTGCCCACGTGCTGCAACTACTGAAGCCTGGTCTCCCCAGAGCCTCTGTTTCACAAGTCGGGAGAACGCCCGATTAAGAAGCCTGTGCGTTGCAACTACAGAGGAGCCCCGCTCCCCATAACTAAAGAAAAGCCCATGCACAGTAATGAAGGCCCAGCATAGGCAAAAAACCCAAAAAACAAAAAAACCCACATAAACAAATAAAATCATTTAAATTTAAAAAGAAAAGGAATTATGAGACAACTCCTCAGGATTATGACTAACACATGTTACAGATTAAACTCTGAAATTCACATTACTAGAAAAAGTATAAATAAAGAATTCTTACCTTGTCCGTCTTCTTTAAAGACTAAGTCTCTTTTTTCATATTCATTCTCCTTCTTACCCTTGCGTCTGTTTCTACCTCCTTTACCTAAGTGATTAAAAAGTGAATAAAAATTGAAATCTAATTACCTGTATAAAAGTTTACAAACTCAACTATCAAACAAGCTAACATAAGCTTTTAAACTTTATAAAAACACAGGGAACAAACAGGTTATCATTTAAATAGCAGTAAAATGTTAACAGTCCTCAAAAGAGATTTACAATTTAACCTAATTTGCTTACTGGTTAGCTGCTTACAAATCGCCGATGGCTGTCTTCTAAATCCCTTACCAGATAGTAATATTATCAGCCACATAACCCCATTACCAGAGATAACCATTAGCATTTTTATTATCCATGCTTTCCAATTAAACCTGGATTCTATACACTCTCTTCCACAATTTATTTTCAAATTAAAAATCCAAGACAAGTCCATATATTTCTAAAGGAATGAAAACTGAAAAATCATATGTAGAAATGTCTTAAGTTTGGCATGAGAGTTAGCAGCTAGCTTAAAAGTCCCACAGAAGGAACATGGGAGCTACCCAAGGCTGGAGTGAAGCCTAGGAAGATAACATTAACAAAAGTATCCTGAACATCTATTAAGCACCAAGCTGTAGTAATTCAACATTCATGAAGTAAGTCCTATTCTCTTTAGAATGCACAGTCTAATGTGGGCATCTAAAACTTCATTTTTAGAAACAGAGGAGGAAACAAGGAATGTATGGAAATGTACACTTTTAGCTTTGTAAGCTAAAAGTGAATTATATAGATTAGAAAAAAAACAGAAGTGGTTTGTAATTTACCTAACACATTATGAAAAAGACATCCCTGGAGTTTCCCTGCATAGTTAGTAGCAAAACATTTGCTAGAGAAAAGCTGTGCCAGTTGTTTTGGGGAATCTAAAGCACACTGAACTCAAAGGCAAAGAAGTGTGACCGAATATGGCAAAGGTTAAGTCAGCCTTGAGCGAAAATGAAGTGCCAGGAATGAATAACAAAGAGAGACTTGTTGTGGAATGTGAAATGTGGTGCTATTCTGAAGGGGGTATTTTCATTCCTTGCACTTAGTTTTCCAGGAGGTATTACAAGGATATTAAACATGACACAAGCAGAACTCAGGTCTGTAAAAAGGAAAATTCAATGAATGAGTGTTCCAGCGCCCTTCTTCAGTTAGCTTAGAAGTACTGTTTTGAAAGTTACAAGTAAAGTTATTGTCAAATCTGATTATTTGTGAACTGTCTGCCTCAGAATAAGAGTTAGTAGAAATACAAAATGCCAGCATCTATTTTATGAGAAACAAAGGCTGAACACCTTGGGATATGTGTGACTTCTAAAGAAGGTTAAGGTTTGTGACAGGTAGAGGAAAATAAACCAGCAGACATGAACCTAAACATGCAACAGTGGTTTACCTTCGTGTTTGCAAAGAAGCAGTATTTTCACCAGTAGTCAACTGTCCACAAAGTAAACTGCTGACAAATATTTAATGGACCCAAAAGAAAGAATCAGTGTGTCGTAAACAACAGCTAAGGGAGAGTTCTGTGAAGGGATGAAGGCCGGAGGGGCGAAGCCTCCGCTGACCAAAAGCAGGCTTCTGCCAGTTTACTAACGCGCCTGCCGTTAAACTCCCATGAATCCGAAACTAATCATATTCTACTCTCCCTGTAAAATTTACAAAAAGGGAGAGGAAATTACACCGCTATGTGAACAGAGCTGGAGGAAGCAGGAGCAGCTTCTTGCTCCTATGTGGACTGTGTAGTCCACTCAAAGACATCAGCCAACCACAAGAAGGAGGAACTACCACAGATGGCGGCTGAGCATTCGGTGGTTCCGGGAAACCCAGTCATTACCTTTATTCTTGGGCATAGCTGTAGCGGCAGGCTCACTGTTTCCAAGCAGCTTCCTGTGTCGCTGCCAGGTAATCCTCCGAAGCTTCCAAGGAACTAAGTTACACTCTCCGAATTGAGAACTCAGGAGACACACGCACCGGCCTCGCTTAGCAGCAGCAAAATGGCGACTCGGCTGGTGTCACGGGGTTTACGTCGCTTTCCTCACGCACGACGCTACCGGCCTATCCCCCATGACGCTACGGGCCTATCCCCCATGACGCTACGGGCCTATCCCCCAAGGACGGTCTCTTCTGCCCTATCGAGCACGTGTTGTCCAAACCACCTGACTTCTAGGTACTCAAAAGTGTGAGGGACGCTGTGTCAGATTCCTGTAAACAGTGATCGATTTTTGGAGAACACCTCGCTGAGCTTGAAAGGAGATGTGTCAGTATAGCGGAGACCTTGTACATTTCCCCAATTAGAAACCGCTTGAGTTAACTCATACTACTGAATAGACTTCTGCTGCTGCTGCTAAGTCGCTTCAGTCGTGTCCGACTCTGTGCGACCCCATAGACGGCAGCCCACCAGGCTCCCCCGTCCCTGGGATCCTCCAGGCAAGAACACTGGAGTGGGTTGGCATTTCCTTCTCCAATGCATGAAAGTGAAAAGTGAAAGTGAAGTCGCTCAGTCGTGTCTGACTCTTATCAACCCCACGGACTGCAGCCTACCAGGCTCCTCCGTCCATGGGATTTTGCAGGCAAGAGTACTGGAGTGGGGTGCCATTGCCTTCTAAAGAAGAAAATAATAATGATATGAAAACTGAGACCTTAGAAAAAGACTGAGTTTGACTAAAATAGAAGTGTAGTTACATATACATAGCAACAAGCAAATACACTTTAAAATTTGAAAACACAAAAAATAATTATTCTTCCAAACATGATGAAACAATACTGATTAGTACAAATTAATCAGAAAATAAAAATAGGCAATAGTTCCACCAGGAGGAGAGGTCAGAATAGCCCAAGCATCAGTGTTCTAATTTGTGTTTTGAATGCCTAAACCTAGGAATCGTCATGTTGCTCATGTAATTCTCATATACATATATATCTCCTTTAGCTGCTAAGCTATCTGTTCTGCAGCTACGAGCACATTCTCTTTATATTTCCTTGGAAGCCACTTGGACTTTCTAAAAGAAGGTATATATTTGCTTTGTTTGTTTTAATTTCTGAGGAGACTTCTCATTCTACACAGACACTAAGGAAATTTTAACATATTTTCCATTAATAGAGTTCATGATTCCTCTGCCCTAACCATGCATACCATTCCGTGTATACTGCATTTGTTTTAGCAGACTCTTTAGCACAATCATCTTGAAGCTATTTTTGCCCTTCTTTAATTTGGTTATAAAGGTCACAAATTTTAACACCACATTAACACCTCTATGCTAATGTGCACTATTAAGAGTTTGCTGAGCTCTTGGTGAGTCTCAGGGTTTCAATTGGAAAGCCCTGCATTACTCTTAGGGCTGTAGACTCTTCTGAAACTGAAGGAGAGACTACAAGTATTCCAAATGACTTCGATTATGATACATTTATTTATCTAAAGAACTAAACAGATTTTGCGTTTCACCCCTTGCCCCACCCCCCCACCCCCCCGCCCCCCCCGCCCCCCCCCACCCCCCCCGCCCCCTCCACCCCCGCCTCAAAAAAAACTTACCCCTGACTCCTGATGTCCTTCATGATTTTATTGTGGGAATCTGGTAGAATTGACATTTCTCAGTGCTAATTTCATCAGTAAGCTTTTCTGTGATGAAAACACATTAGAATTAGATTTTAAGTTATTCCTAGCCACAGCAATCAGAGAAAAAAGGAATACCGATTGGGGGAAAACAAAAAACAAAACAACTCTTACTGTTAGCAGATGCCATGACCCTCCACAGAGAACACTAAGGATGCCTGAAGAAAATTACTTGAACTAATCAATGAATAGAATACAGTTGCAGTAAACAAAATTGATACTCAGGAATCCCTTGCATTCCTATACACTAATAATGAAAAATGAGAACGAGAACTTAAGGAAAGTATCCCATACACTATCCAATGAAGAGACTAAAATATTTAGGAATATATTTCCCTAAAGAAACCAAGGACCTGGTAGAGAAAACTAAAAAACTGTGTTGAAAGAAATCAAAAATGGCACAAATAGATGAAGAAATATACTATGTCCTTGGATCAGAAAAATCAATATACTGACAATGAGTATACAACCCAAGGCGATTTGTTGGTATGTTCATTCACTACTGACACTCTTAGATTCAACTGTGGAATCCCTATCCAACCACCAACAGTGTTTTTCACTGAACTGGAACAAATAATTTCACAATTTGTGAGGAAATACAAAAGACCTCCAAGGAGCAAAGCACTCTTGAGAAACAATGGAAATGGAGGAATCAGCCTTCCTGACTTCAGACTATATAGTCATCAAGATAGTAAGGTACTGGCCCAAAGACAGAAATACAGATCAATGGAAGTCCAGAGATGAAGCCACACACCCATGGCCACCTTACCTTTGACAGAGGAGGCAAAAATATACAGTGGAGAAAAGACAGCCTCTTAGGCAAGTGGTGCTGAGAAAACAGGTCAATCACATTTAAAGAATCAAAGTTTATTCTTTTTTCACCTCACACACAAAAATAAATATGAGATGAATTAAAGACCTAAGCGGAAGACCAGAAACTATAAAACTCTTAGAGGAAAACATAGGCAGAACACACTCTGACAGAAATCACAGAGAGATCCTCTATGACTCACCTCCCAGAGTAGGGGGAAAAAATACAAAAGGAAACCAAAGGGACCTACTTATACTTCTAATCTTCTACACAGCAAGGAAACTAAAACCAAGATGAAAAGACAGCCTTCAGAACTGGAGCAAATTGCAGTGAATCAAACAACTGCCCAAGAGTTAATCTCCCACATATACAAGCAGCTCATGCAATTCAATACCAGAAAAATAAACAACCCGATCAAAAAATGGGCAAAAGAACTAAACAGACGTTTCTCCAGAGAAGATATATAGAGATGGCTAATGAACACACAAAAGATGCCCAATATCACTCATTATCAGAGAAATGAAAGTCTCTAATGAAAGTCTCTCAAAACCACAATGAGATGTCACCTCATGCTGATCACATGACCATCACCTAAACACCTCAAACAAGAAATGCTGGAGAAGAAGTGAAAAGGTAACCATCTTACACTTTTAGTAGGAATGCAAACTGGTATAGACACAATAAACCGTATGAGATCGTAAAACCCTGGAAACAGAACTCCTGTATGACCCAGCAATACCACTGCTTGCATACATCCCAAGGATAGCAGAATTGAAAGAGACATGTTTACTTCAGTATGCATCCCAGGACTGTTTGCAATAGCTAGGACATGGAAGCAACCTAGATATCCACTGCAGATGAATGGATAAGGAAGTTGTGGTATATATACACAATGGACTATTACTCAGCTATGAAAAGGAATGCATTTGAGTCAGTTCTAGAGAGGTGGGTGAAACAGGAGCCTGTTCTCCAGAGTGAAGTAAAGTCAGAAAGAGAAATACAAATACTGTGTAGGAATGCATATGTATGCAATTTGGAGAGATGGTCACGATGATCCTACATGCAGGGCAGCAAAACAGACAGAGATGGGAAGAACAGACTTTTGGACTCTGTGGAGAGGGCAATGGTGGGATGATTTGAGAGAATAGCACTGAAACATGTACATGACCATACATAAACAGATAACTGGTGCAAGTTCAGTGCATGATGCAGGACACCCAAAGCCAGTGCTCTGGAACAACAAAGAACAATAGTCTGGGGAGTGAGATGGGAGGAAGGTTCTGGATGCAGGAACATGTGTGTACTGGTGACTGACTCTTGCTGTTGGAAGGTAAAACAACCCCAATATTGTAAATTTAATATCCTCCTATCAAAGTAATTTTTAAAACTGAAAATGTTGCTTTCTGACATTCATGGTCCAGCATATCTTCTGAACCTATGTAACAATGTCTGATTTGAAGCAGGGTAATGTCAAATTATTGGAGAAGGAAATGGCAACCCACTCCAGTGTTCTTGTCTTGAGAATCCCAGGGATGGGGAGCCTGGTGGGCTGCCATCTCTGGGGTCACACAGACTTGGACACGACTGATGCGACTTAGCAGCAGCAGCAGCAGTAGTGTCAAATTATGATACCAAGAACTATGTTTCCACACTCTAAAATCCTACAAAAGGGAACTGTCAAGTTTCCATTAAAATATTAACTTTGTTTTCAACTCCAGGGCATCTTATAGAATGTTTCAAGTGACTAGAAAGGAGACAAAAGAGATCACACACCTTTAAGCAGAAATTAATGTGAAACATTCAATTTTGAGTAAAGTTCCTAGGGCCAATAAAATGTACCTATACAGTCATGTCCGACTCTGTGCGACCCCATAGACGGCAGCCCACCAGGCTCCCCCGTCCCTAGGATTCTCCAGGCAAGAACACTGGAGTGGGCTGCCACGTCCTTCTCCAATGCATGAAAGTGAAAACTGAAAGTAAAGTTGCTCAGTCGTGTCCAACTCTTAGTGACCCCATGGACTGCAGCCTACCAGGCTCCTCTGTCCATGGGCTTTTACAGGCAAGATAATTGGAATGCATAGAAAGACTCTGCAAACAAATGAGTTCATATGAGGGCTTATGATGATGAGGCAATTTATTCAAAACATCCGTTAACTGGAGGTAAAACAGGAGAGGAATCTTCTCTCTTCTTCCTTTTCAGTGTTTTGCAGCAGCATTTGTGATCTTTACCCCTAAGTTCCATTACACTGAAAGAAGCAAGTGTTAACTAACATTTTACTCCAAATACTTCAGCTTCATCATAAAAGACATATGATACTTTAAAACAATGAAAATAAACCACTTTATTTAAGGCACATCATTTAAGGTACAGTGTGCTTTAAACTACATTCATACTGAAGTCTTATTCTTCTTAGCAGGTGATGACCAAAATTCAAACTGCAGCACCATCCTCAGACCTCTGAGTTCAATTCATATCTGTAAGTGAAAAGAACATCAGATCTACAGAAAAATGAATTCTAATAATGAATGCATAAGGGATTGTCTTACAGTACTTAGAAAATCTTTTTGAACTGAAGTTAAGGACACCAACCAGACTGTTTTCTCAGTCCCTGTGTGTTTTCACTGAATCTCTATGATCTCCACGAGAACATCACATGTTACACAAGCTATTCTTCTCTCAATGTTTTAAATTAACTTATGCATCTTAATTGGAGTTTAGCATTTTTTTCTTCTCCTAAAGGGAGAAGGGCAGTACTAAATCAAATTCTTCTGACTCAGTCTGATCACAGGAGTGACACTCTAGTTAATCGCCAGGATAACTGACTCTGGCAGGAACTGCGATTCTGACATAAAACACAGAAACCAAAACAAAATTCCCAAAATAACACAAACTCTTTTAATTACCGTTGTCTTTTGTCTTTTCCCCAGCTGAGCTGCTTAGGCACAGCTCCAGAAAGCTGTTCTCTTTTCCTTCTAAGGAAAGGCTTAACTCTGTGGGGCTTGGTATTGAAGTGTTCCCTTTTCCTTGCCTTCAACCCCAGCTCAGTTGTGACGACCTTCAGGTCTCATATAACATACTATTCAACTGGTGCATTTTACATTCTTACCACAGAAAATAATTGTCAGTTGTACCTCCACAGTATTAACCTAGCCACAAGGACTCTCTGGCAAAACTGAACAAAATATCAGAGAGAGAGGACAGCATTTCTATGAAATCTGTTGTCAGCATTACAAATGCCCTAAGTATCTTTGATACTACAAAGATATCATTAAATAGGCACCTACTTAAAAGACATTTCATTACTGGAACCCTTCTTTGTATATAATCACGTTTTACTTTCTGATTTACCACTGATTCGTAAAACCCGGGGTCCACTTTTTCAAATAAAACTGCTTTTTTTTCTTTGCCCACGATTGAACTGACATCTTTAAGATATACATTTTAACCTTTACATAATTCATAACTCCAAATACATAAAAGATGATGACAGAAGCATCATAAATACAGAAAATAAAAACTGATGTAAAACTTTTACAGCCTCTGATAAATGATGGCAAAACTGGAAGAGAAAAAATGGGGAAAAAAACAGTTAATGATATTGCAACAATACTTTTCTAATCCCTTTTCATTTCCTATTTCTGGTGCGTTTTAAAATGCATACAACATCAGTAGATCATTGGGCTTCCCTGGTGGCTCAGAGGGTAAAATGTCTGCCAGCAATGCTGGAGACCCGGTTTCTGTACTTGGGTTGGGAAGATCCCCTGGAGAAGGAAATGGCAACCCATTCCAGTGGGTTCTTGCCTGGAGAACCCCACTGACATGGACGGAGGAGCCTGGTAGGCTACAGTCCAAGAGGTCGCAAAGAGTCGGACAGGACTGAGTGATTTCACTTTCACCTAGAAGCCTAGAAGCTGGACTTAACAGAGACATTACCTCAGGTTGCATTCATAAAAAGAAGGCAAGAAACAATGTACATAATGTTCTTTTAGTTGTGAAGAATATTTCACTAGAGAATCAAGACAAACATATTCTTTAAAAGAAAACTAGTGGAGATAAAAAGCGGAGTAGCTGACTTCAAAATGGCTCTTTACTAATAGAACAATCACAGCAGAAAATCAACAAGGAACCGGAAGAGTAAAACTTTACAAATCAAAAAGTCTTAGGTATTTACAGAAAACATGACCTGATAATAGAATAGAGAGAGACAGAAATTATTTCACTCAAAATTTAATGAAGCACAAGTGATGGGTTTGACCCAGAAATCAAAAGGATTTCTGTCTCACAAGTCACATTCCAAACACTGAGATCATAGTGGGCAACTACCAAGTACTTCTCTGAGTATTCATCTCAGATTTATAACTTACACCTTGAAAGACCTAGTCTATGTCTTACCTTTCTCCTATAAGCCAAAAAAATCCTTTTTTGGAGATAGAGGTTTTGCCTGATTTAACTGCATCATCTACAGCAGTGATTTCTCAAACTTGGATTTGAGACCTTTAAATTTAAACCTCGTAACTGAGAGGTTAAAATGTAAAATTACTAATTTTTTCTTTTAATGAGTGAGAATACTAATGAAAATCACTGTCATTATGCTACTGTTCTTATTTCAGCAAAGGTCATTTTACAAAAAGATTTAACAAGCAAAATGGGCAGAGACCTCTCGTGGTTCAATGACAAGGACTCAGGGCTTCCTCAGCAGTATTCTGGGTTGAATCCCTGATTGAGGATCTAAGATCCCACAAGCTGCAGTGCCATCAAATATTAAAGAAAAAAAAATGAAAGGAAAATGAGTAATCTAGCTCTGTGAAATATATATCATAAAATACGAAGATAACTTCTCATTTTACCACAGTACACTGAAAACATCAGCCTGCAGCATAATCCCTGAAAACCTAGCACAGAGCCTTGAATACACCTAGACTTTAAAGGAGGACAGAAGGATGAGCTCTATAATTTATCCCAAATTATAAGAGAGTATTTATTACTTACTATATTTTTCTGGGCTCCAAAATCACTGCAGATGGTGACTGCAGCCATGAAATTAAAAGACGCTTACTCTTTGGAAGGAAAGTTATGACCAACCTAGATAGCATATTGAAAAGCAGAGGCATTACTTTGCCAACAAAGGTTCGTCTAGTCAAGGCTATGGTTTTTCCTGTGGCCATGTATGGATGTGAGAGTTGGACTGTGAAGAAGACTGAGCACCAAAGAATTGATGCTTTTGAACTGTGGTGTTGGAGAAGATTCTTGAGAGTCCCTTGGACTGCAAGGAGATCCAACCAGTCCATTCTAAAGGAGATCAGCCCTGGGATTTCTTTGGAAGGAATGATGCTGAAGCTGAAACTCCAGTACTTTGGTGATATCATGCGAAGAGTTGACTCATTGGAGAAGATTCTTATGCTGGGAGGGATTGGAGGCAAGAGGAGAAGGTGACAACAGAGGATGAGATGGCTGGATGGCATCACTAACTCGATGGACATGAGTCTCAGTGAACTCCAGCAGTTGGTGATGGACAGGGAGGCCTGGCGTGCTGTGATTCATGGGGTCGCAAAGAGTCGGACACGAATGAGCGACTGATCTGATCTGATCTGATATTTAAAATAAATAAAGAAAGAACCATTCTGACCTCAAAATACATGTACCATGAGTCAGCCAGAATCCTATCATCTTAAACATTGTGGATCATAACAAATTTTGATGCCAGAAGGATGAAAATCATAACTGGCTAGAACTGGCTAGCTGATGCACTTTATTGCATCATCTAATACTGATATTAATGATTTCTAAATTCAAGAACATTATAAGTTTAAGTGTAATTGTTACCTGATAGTCTCGAAGACCAATCAATATAATATCCGAAGTATTTATCCAAACCTATAGAAAAACTCATGGTATATTATATTGAAAATGTAAACAAAGAATAGTGTACGATGTTAAGCATTACTTAATATGATACAAAATTACAATTCACTCAATGTGTGTAAAGTAGCTACTAAGAATTAGAGCAAAACTACAGATGGGGATGTGTGTGTTGGGGGGGGTGTTGTATGTGCATGTCATATATATGTATATGTGTATTATTCCTGTGTGTGCTCATGCCTCTGAGAGAAAGTCTAGCAATAGACTGTATTATACTTATAATAGTTACTGTATATTAAATAAAAACTAAAGTTAGTTCATTTTGGATCAAGTTTTCTTATTTAGGATATTACAATACATAATAATTTTACTTCAACTAAAGTCTTTAAATTGACAAAAGCATAGTTCTTTGTCATGTAAATCACTTTTATTCACAAATCCCTTTGGACATATTTAGTTCTTTTAAACAAATGGAAATAAGTCATCTATATAAATATAGCCATCTAGTCATAAATTCAGGCCCCCAAACCACTAACTGAAAAAGAATGACTCAACAGAACAAAACTTTTTTTATCCAAAAAATTTAGCGTCGAAGGAACTTTTAAACAATATGATCAATCAATGGGCCAAAATTACTAAATAAGATGGTATATCATGTTCCAATTTCAAATGTTCCTAACACCATGGACAGCTGTTCCCATAAAGCAGAGTCTCATCTAGGACCCTACACTAGATTTAGTTGGCAATTCGACTTCTCTTGTCTTAAAAATAATTTTCAGGGTTTTTTTCTTTCTTTCTTTCTTTCATGGCTTAACATTTTTGTTAAGAATCTAGGCCATTTGTTTCATACACGGAATTTGTCTGTTTCCTCAAGAGCAAACATTTCTGGCATAAGTCCAGCCTAGGCGTCACAAATCATTCTTTCTAGATCTAAGTCCAATCATGAAACTTATCAAGCATTTTCTAATTTTATGCATTTATATTGCCTTATAAATCACTTCAAGTCTTGAAAATCACCAAATTCAGTCACTTGGAAGCACAGATAAATGTTTTAAATGTAAGTTTTGTATAAAGGAAAATAATCTCCACACTGACCTTTTTTCTCAAGCTTCCTCGGATATGACATATCCTTGTCACACCATCAAAACACATTGCCTTCAATCATGCATTTCCCAACATTTTGGTTACCTGAGCATATTCTTCAGTTCAGTTCAGTTCAGTCACTCAGTTGTGTCTGACTGTTTGCAATCCCATGAACTGCAGCACGCCAGGCCTCTTTGTCCATCACCAACTCCCGAAGTTCACTCAAAATCATGTTCATCGAGTCTGTGATTCCATCCAGCCATCTCATCCTATGTCGTCCCCTTCTCCTACTGCCCCCAATCCCTCCCAACATCAGAGTCTTCTCCAATGAGTCAACTGTTCACATGAGGTGACCAAAGTATTGGAGTTTCAGCTTTAGCATCAGTCCTTCCAAAGAACACCCAGGACTGATCTTCTTTAGAATGGACTGGTTGGATCTCCTTGCAGTCCAAGGGACTCTCAAGAGTCTTCTCCAACAACACAGTCCAAAAGCATCAATTCTTCGGTGCTCAGCTTTCTTCACAGTCCAACTCTCACATCCACACATGACCACTGGAAAAACCATAGCCTTGACTAGACGGACCTTTGTTGGCAAAGTAATGTTACTTGCTGTAGATAGCACAAATATAAATGCCAGATCTTGACTCAAATCCAGATATTTTTTTACTCCAAGACCAACTACTATATATTTCATATGGTTGACCCAGCCTTATTTCACATATTTAGCTAAATCCAAATGCATGCTACATTCAGTCAAAGCCTATCAGCCCAAGGACAGGGTAGCAGTGATTTCTCATATGTTTGTATGATTAGAATTCACCTATGAGAAACTATACAAGCTGTGTCCCCATCATTTGAAGTGAGTCTTTTGCTTTAGTCTCATATGTCTCCCTTGAATCTCAAAATGCTGGCTCAAGGGTTAGTAATTAGGAAATGTGAAGGTGTAGGAAGGGGCAAAAAAGAAAAAAGCAAAACAAAAACATAAAAAACTGTTCGATATTTCTTAAAATGCAACACTTGTTATTAATTGGTAATGTCAATTTTAGTGCTAACTTTACACCAAATCATGATTTAAAAAAGAACTAAATGTTTAAGTATTAGAACAAATGAGAGCTGTCTCAAGGTGACATATGTTAATTTTATCCACGAAAATGAGAGAACTCTTAATCTCTCAAACAATGTCTATAGTCTCTTCCAGCTACAACTTTGCATTTATCCTCTTGTTTTTAGAGCAAGGAAAAATCGACAAAAGTGAAGCAGTTAATCCAAAATCACAAATGTTATTTCCACAAAAAGCTTTCTGATACTGGGAATATTTAAATTATCTACTAATTTGAGAAAATCAGTTCAGTCTTGGTCTTCATGACTGCATGGTCTACCTTTGAACAACAAAGTGGCTCATTTCAGACTGCACCCTAAATGCTGACTTAGGAATCTCTCATGCTGAGTATTTGCCAAATCTTGGCTGTCATTTCCCTCATTAATTCTAGCGATAAGCAACAGCAGGTTGATCATGAAAAAACTTTTCTTTAGAATACCTTGATGCATATTCTAAAGTTCTTAAAATGGTATTTCAACATAAAGCATCAAATGTTTAAAAACAATCCTATCTAAGCATAGTCAAGAGGCCACCTGATTCTACTGTCACTTGAAAACACTAATATAAGCATTAGCCAGTATGGGATGATGTCTTCTTGACTTAAATGACAAAAGTGGGCACCAGAATAAAGGTAAAGGAACAGGTCAGGATATAAACTTACAGTATTTAATATAAATCCTGTAAGTTACTAATTTTTTTTTTTTTTTTTGCTAAGGACTAACATAAAAGTGACAGCCACTGCAGCCACAAAATTAAAAGGCATAAAATTAAAAAGCATTAAAAGCCACGAAAACATTAAACCACAAAATTAAAAAGCATTAAAAATGCTCCTTGACCATTCAAGTATGACCTAAGTCAAATCCCTGATATTATACAGTGAAAGTGAGAAATATATTTAAGGGACTAGATCTGATAGAAAGAGTGCCTAGTGAACTATGGATAGAGGTTCATGACATTGTACAAGGAAAAGGGATCAAGACCATTCCCAAGAAAAAGAAATGCAAAAAAGCAAAATGGCTGTCAAGGAGGCCTTACAAATAGCTGTGAAAAGAAGAGAAGCAAAGCAAAAGAGAAAATGAAAGATATACCAATTTGAATGCAGGGTTCCAAAGAATAGTAAAAACGGATAAGAAAGACTTCCTCAATGATCAGTGCAAAGAAAGAGAGGAAAATAATCAAATGGGAAAGACTAGAGATTTCTTAGAGAATACTAGAGCTACCAAGGGAACATTTCATGCAAAGAAGGGCTCAAGAAAGGACAGAAATGGTATGGACCTAACAGAAGCAGATGATATTAAGAAGAGGTGGCAAAAATACACAGAAGAACTGTACAAAAAAGATCTTCCCAACTCAGAAAATCACCATGGAGTGGTCACTCACCTAGAGTGAGACATCCTGGAATGGGAAGTCTAATGGGCCCTAGGAAGCATCACTACAAACAAAGCTAGTGGAGGTGATGGAATTCCAGTTGAGCTATTTCAGATCCTGAAAGATGATGCTGTGAAAGTGCTGCACTCAATATGCTTGCAAATTTGGAAAACACAGCATTGGCATGGAACTAGAAAAAGCCAGTTTTCATTCCAATCCCAAAGAAAGACAATGCCAAAGAATGCTGAAACTACCGCACAATTGCACTCATCTCACATGCTAGTAAAGTAATGCTCAAAATTCTCCAAGCCAGGCTTCAGCAATATGTGAACCATGAACTTCCAGATGTTCAAGCTGGTTTTAGAAAAGGCAGAGGAAGCAGAGATCAAATTGCCAACATCCGCTGGATCATGGAAAAAGCAAGAGAGTTCCAGAAAAACATCTATTTCTGCTTTATTGACTATGCCAAAGCCTTTGACTGTGTGGATTACAATAATCTGTGGACAATTCTGAAAGAGATGGGAATACCAGACCACCTGACCTGCCTCTTGAGAAACCTGTATGCAGGTCAGGAAGCAACAGTTAGAACCGGACATGGAACAAGAGACTGGTTCCAAATAGGAAAAGGAGTACATCAAGGCTGTATATTGTCACCCTGCTTATTTAACTTCCATGCAGAGTACATCATGAGAAACACTGGGCTGGAAGAAGCACAAGCTGGAATCAAGATTGCCAGGAGAAATATCAATAACCTCAGATATGCAGATGATGCCACTCTATGGCACAAAGTGAAGAAGAGCTAAAGAGCTTCTTGATGAAGGTGAAAGAGGAGAGTGAAAAAGTTGGCTTAAAGCTTAACATTCAGAAGATTAAGATCATGGCATCTAGTCCCACCACTTCATGTCAAATAGATGGGGAAACAGTGGCTGATTTTTTTTCCCTGAGCTCCAAAATCACTGCAGATGGTGACTGTAGCCATGAAATTAAAAGATGCTTACTCCTTGGAAGGAAAGTTATGACCAACCTAGACAGCATATAAAAAGCAGAGACAATAATTTGCCAGCAATGCCCATCCAGTGAAGGCTATGGTTTTTCTTGTAGTCATGTATGGATGTGAGAGTTGGACTGCCAAGAAAGCTGAGCGCTGAAGAATTGACATTTTTGAAATGTGGTGTTGGAGAAAACTCTTGAGAGTCCCTTGGACTGTAAGGAGATCCAACCAGTCCATCCTAAAGGGGATCAGTCCTGGGTGTTCATTATAGGGACTGATGTTGAAGCTGAAATTCCAATACTTTGGCCACCTGATGTGAAGAGCTGACTCATTTGAAAAGACCCTGATGCTGGGAAAGATTGGGGGCAGGAGGAGAAGGGGACAACAGAGGATGAGATGGTTGGATGGCATCACTGATCAATGGACATGGGTTTGGATGGACTTCCGGTGTTGGTGATGGATAGGGAGGCCTGGTGTGCTGTGGTTCATGGGGTCTCAAAGAGTTGGACATGACTGAGTGACTGATCTGAACTGAAGAAGAGCTACGATAAAGAGCACTAAGATAAGGAGAGGTGAGCTAAGGAGGGCTCAGCAGTGCTGAGCTTGGCTAAGGAGAGCTTAGAAAAGGGGGGATACGCTAAGGAGATAGATGGGGAGACAGTGGAAACAGTGTCAGACTTTATTTTTAGGGGGGCCCAAAGTCACTGCCGATGATGACTGCAGCCATGAAATTCAAAAATGCTTACTCCATGGAAGGAAAGTTATGACCAACCTAGATAGCATATTGAAAAGCAGAGATATTTCTTTGCCAACAAGGTCCATCTAGTTAAGGTTATTGTTTTTCCAGTGGTCATGTATGGATGTGAGAATTGGACTGTGAAGAAAGCTGAGCATCAAAGAATTAATGCTTTTGGACTGTGGTGTTGGAGAAGACTCTTGAGAGTCCCTTGGACTGCAAAGAGATCCAACCAGTCCATTCTAAATGAGATCAGCCCTGGGATTTCTTTGGAAGGAATGATGCTAAAGCTGAAACTCCAATACTTTGGCCACCTCATGCGAAGTGTTGACTCATTGGAAAAGACTCTGGTGCTGGGAGGGATTGGGGGCAGGAGGAGAAGGGGATGACAGAGGATGAGATGGCTGGATGGCATCACTGACTCGATGGACATGAATTTGAGTGAACTCCGGGAGTTGGTGGTGAGACAGGGAGGCCTGGCGTACTGTAATTCATGGGGTTACAAAGAGTCAGACACGACTGAGTGACTGAACTGAAGCTCTAAGCTGAGGGGGACTGAGCTAAGACGAGCTAAGCTAAGGAGAAATAAGCTAATGAGAGGAGAGCTGAGGTAATGATAGCTATCCTAAGAAGGGCTGAGCTAAGGAAAGCTGAGCTGAGGAGAGCTGAACTGAGAAGGGCTAAGCTAAAGACAGTTGGCCTAATGAGAGCTAAGCTAAGGAGAAGCAATTAAGGAGAGCTATCCTTAGGAGGGTTAAGCTAAGGAAAGCTTAGCTAAGGAGAGCAGCAGAGAGCTAAGCTGATGAGAGGAGAGCTGAGTTAAGAAAAGCAAATCTAAGGAAAGCTGAGATAATGATAGCTCTCCTAAGGAGGACTGAGCTGATGAGAGCTGAGCTAAGGAAGGCTAAGCTAAGGAGAACTGAGCTAAGGAGAAATAATTAAGGAGAGCTATCACTGCAGAAGTGATTGCAGACATGAAATTAAAAGATGCTTACTTCTTGGAGCCCACTTCTCTTTGCATTCCAGCATGTCTATCTCTAGATGAGTGATCATACCATTGTGATTATCTGGGTCATGATGATATTTTTTGTATAATTCTTCTGTGTATTCTTGCCACCACTTCTTCATATATCTGCTTCTGTTAGGTCCATACTGTATGTACTTCTGTTAGGTCCTTTATTGTGTCCATCTTTGCATGAAACGTTCCCTTGGTATCTCTTTTCTTGAAGAGATCTCTAGTCTTTCCCATTCTATTGTTTTCCTCTATTTCTTTGAGAGCTCTCCTTCAATTCAGTTCAGTTCAGTTGCTCAGTCATGTCCGACTCTTTGTGACCCCATGAATCACAGAACGCCAGGCCTCCCTGTCTCATCATCAACTCCTGGAGTTCACTGAGACTCACATCCATCGAGTCAGTGATGCCATCCAACCATCTCATCCTCTGTTGTCACCTTCTCCTCTTGCCTCCAATCCCTCCCAGCATAAGAATCTTCTCCAATGAGTCAACTCTTCGCATGAGATCACCAAAGTACTGGAGTTTCAGCTTTAGCATCATTCCTTCCAAAGAAATCCCAGGGCTGATCTCATTTAGAATGGACTGGTTGGATCTCCTTGCAGTCCAAGGGACTCTCAAGAGTCTTCTCCAACACCACAGTCCAAAAGCATCAATTCTTCGATGCTCAGCTTTCTTCACAGTCCAACTCTCACATCCACACATAACCACTGGAAAAACCATAGCCTTGACTAGACGGATCTTTGTTGGCAAAGTAATGTCTCTGCTTTTGAATATGCTATCTAGGTTGGTCATAACTTTTCTTCCAAGGAGTAACTGTCTTTTAATTTCATGGCTGCAGTCACCATCTGCAGTGATTTTGGAGCCCCAAAAAAGAAAGTCTGACATTGTTTCCACTGTTTCCCCATCTATTTTCCATGAAGTGATGGAACCTGATGCCATGATCTTCATTTTCTGAATGTTGAGTTTTAAGCCAACTTTTTCACTCTCCTCTTTCACCTTCATCAAGAGGCTTTTTAGTTCTTCTTCACTTTCTGCCATAAGGATGACTGAAGAAAAGCCAAGCTAATGATAGCTATCTAAAGGACGGTTGAGCTAAAGAGAGCTGAGCTAAGGAAAGCTATGGAGAGCCTAGCTAATGATAGGTATTCTAAGGAGGGCTATGCTAAGGAGAGCTAGGAGGTTTGAGCTTGGGGTAGCTGACTAAGGAGACCTAAGTTAAGGAGAGTTTAGCCGAGAAGAGCTGTGCTAGGACAGCTATGCTAAGGAGAGCTGAGCCAAAGAGAGTTGATCACCGATATGGTGGGTGTGATGTCACAGATATAGTGGATGTGAAACCTATAGTGGGTGTGATGCCATAAATAAATGGCTGCTGGTGCTGCTAAGTCATTCAGTCGCATCTGACTCTGCATGATCCCAAGATGGCAACCCACCAGGCCCCTCCATCCCTGGGATTCTCCAGGCAAGAACCCTGGAATGGGTTGCCATTTCCTTCTCCAATGCATGAAAGTGAAAAGTGAAAGTGAAGTTGCTCAGTCATATTGGACTCTTCACAACTCTATGAACTATAGCCCACCAGTTCCCTCTGTCCATGGGATTTTTCAAGGCAAGAATACTGGAGTGGGTTGCCATTTCCTTCTCCAATAAATAACTGGGTGTGGTGTCAAATATAGTGGATGTGATGCCGTAAAGACTGCTGTTGTGATGTCATCAATACAGTGGTCATAGATATAGTGGGTGTGAAGTCACAGATGGAGTGGATGTGATAGATATAGTGCATATGATGTCATATATACAGTGGATGTAATATCATATATACAGTGAGTGTGATGACACAGATACAGTGGATGTGATGTCAGATATAGTGGGTGTGATGTCAGATATAGTGGTTTTATTGTTATAAACACAGTGGGTGTGATGTCATATATAGTGGATATGATGTTATAAACGTATTGGGTTTGATGTCATAGATACAGGGGCTACTATGATGGCACATGTATAGTGGGTGTGATGTCATATACAGTGGTGTGATGTCATATATATTGAGTGTGATGACATGAATGTCATAACTACAATAGTGTGATGTCATAAATAGTGGATGTGATGTCATGTATAGTGCATATGATGTCATACATACAGTAGTTGTGATATCATTGATGCAGTGGGAATGATGATACAGATAAAGTGGATGTGATGCCAGATATAGTGGATGTGGTGGTTGTGTATATACAGAACAGGTGTGATGTCATAGATACAGTGAAAGTGATATCATAGAGTAGATGTAATGTCATATACAGTGGGTGTAATGTCATCATTATAGTGGGTGTGAACTATATCTCTATCCAGAGATACAGTGGAGGTGATGTCAGATATAGGGCCTCTACTCAGCCTAATTGGCTGGCCTCTCTCATTGCTGGTGGGAGATCTTTAATTTTGGGGCCATGTTGCATGGCAGTGGTGTGACATGTGGGGCCCAGTTTCCTGACCAGGGGTTGAACCCACACCTTCTGTATCGGAAGCATGGAGTCTTCACCTCTGGACCACCAGGGAAGTCTAGAAAAACTTTCTGTAGGAGGCAGGTGGCTGCTGGTGTCCTGCCGTGGTAGATGCATCTTAACAGTGCAGAAGGTTGAAAGGGTGTTTCAGAGTCATCCTGTTTCCTGTTTGTGTTCCACCAAGGGTTGTCATGAGTGTGGCAGGCACTTCATCCTTTCTCTAGAGTGGAGGTTCCCAGCTGGGAATGATTATTTTTGTCCCTCATGGTACATACCATGCAGTATCTGGGAGCATTCCAGTTGTTATTGTGGGGCAGGTGGGGGGGCATGCTGCTGACATGTAGTGGGCAGAGACTAGGAATGGTGATCATAGATATCCTTCAGGTAAGGGACAACCCTGCCATAGAGGATTATCCAGCTCTGGACATCACTGGTTTTTGGGGGAGAAACATGATGAGGCACCCTGTCATTCAGCTAGGCCATCCATGTTTAATTTTTATTTTTTATTACATTAGAAAAAAATGTTTATCTATTTGGCGGCACCTGGTCTTAGTTGTGGGGCATGTGGGGCCTTTGATCTTATTTTTAAAAACCCTATTATACTTTTTTCTACATTTTTTTTGCCTTTCCTGTTCTTCTTTTCCCCTGTGGTTAATGTTTAATGCATATAAATCTTTATCTACGTCTTTTACTTTTGCGTATCTATTATTTCTTTCTCTTCTTTATTTCCTTTCTGCTCAACATTTTGTTAATTTTTTTTTTCATTGCTTTATTCCCCAATTGGCACCTTGTTCCAGTTTTGCTTTAGTTAGTTTTCTTCTGGTAGATATAATTTTGGTTTGCTATGTTAGACAGTTTGATCTATTGTAACTCATTTTACTTGGATTCTTTAGATTTTGCTTATGGGTGTATATGTGTATGTGTAAATTCCATCACACTTTTTATTGTTGCTATAAACTTTGGCCTCTATGTTGGGTTTTTACAGTTCTGTGGAGTTTTCCTTTTCTTTTCTTTTTTCTTTTTACATCTGTTATTTTTTCTCTTTATAATTTGAATTAAAATTTTTTTCAACGTATTATATTTTTCTACATTTACCCCTTTGTTTGCCTTTCCCACTCTTCTTTTCCCCTTGCAATTAACCTTTAATGTATATAAGCCTTCTTTGTCTACCTCTATTTTATTTTGCATATCTGTTCTCTCTTTTCTTTCTTTGGGTCCTCTCTACATATTTGTACTTTTGTTTTTATTGCTTTATATCCCACTTAGTACATTATGTTAGTTTTCTTTTCCAGTTTGTGCTATAGTTAGTTTTGTATTTAACTGGTAAATATAATTTTTGATTTACCATCTCCACTCAATCTACTGTAGTTTATTTTTGTTGGACTCTTTTCACTTTGCTTATGGGTGTATTGGTATATATGTATATTCCATTATTTTCATTATTATTTGCCTGATCTTGTAACTGCCATTTGTCTGGAGTTCATCTTTGGACTCTCATTTTTTGATATTTCCTACCATCTCACTTAATGCATAACAAACCACTTGTGGAATCTTCAATCATAACCAGAGATCAAGCCCTGAGAATTGAAGTGAGAGCACTGACTCCAAGATCCTAGACTACAAGAAAACTAACCTTCGGGAATATCAAATAGTGAGAACTCACACAAAGGAAACCCTTGAATACAATACCTGGGATCACCCAGCCACCAGCAGCACCCTATGCTGGACACCTCACGCAAAAAACAAGCAAAACAAAAATAAAAACCTAATCAACAGCAAGCAGGATTACCACATCATTCAGCCTTGCCCATCAGAGGAAATACAAACAAACAAAAACTCAGCACGATTCTCATTGGACCAAACTTAGGAGGGCAGAAACCAAAAGGAAGAAACAATTCACCCTTGAAGCCTGAGAAAACAAGACCTCAAACATAGTAAGTTAAAAAAAAATAATGAAAAGGCAGAGAAATACTACACAAATGAAAGAACAAGCTAGAAACACAGAAGTCCAAATAAATGAAGAGGAAATAGGCAAACTACCTGAAAAAGAATTCAGAATAATGATAGTAAAGATGATCAAAAAACTTGAAAACAAAATGGAGAAAATCTAAGAATCAATGAAGAAAATATAGACGAATTAAAGAATAAACATACTGAGACAAACAACACAATTACTGAAATTAAAAATATTCTAAAAGGAATCAGTAACAGAATATTTGAAGCAGAAGACCAAATCTGTGAGCTGGAAGATAAAATGGTGGAAATAACTGCTGAAGGGCAGAATAAAGTAAAAAGAATAGAGAATAGCCTCAGAGACCTCAGGGACAATATCAAACACACTAACATTCAAATTATAGGGGTCCCAGAATAAGAAAAGAAGAAATGATACGAGAAGTTTTTTGAAGAGATTATAGTTGAAAATTTCCCTTAGAAGGAAAAGGAAATAGTCACTCAAGTCCAAGTGTAACAAAGAGCACCATACAGGATAAATCCAAGGAGAAATATGGCAAGAAACATAGAAAGCAAACTAACAAAGACTAAACAGAAAGAAATATTATTAAAAGCAGCAAAGAAGAAGTAATGAGTAACATACAAAGGAAATCCCATATGATTAACAGCTTTTCTTTCAGCAGAAATTCTGCAGGCCCGAGGGGAATGGCAGAATATATGTAAAGTTCTGAAAGGGAAAAATCTAGCACCAGGATTACAATACCCAGCTAGGATCTCATTCAAAATTGAGAAATCAAAAGCTGTTTAGACAAGCAAAAGTTAAGACAATTTAGTACCACCAAACCAGCTATACAAGAAATGTTAAAGGGACTTATATTGTCAAGAAATACAATAGAATAAAGCAAGTCTACAAAATCAACCCCAAACAGTTAAGAAAATAGCTGTTGGAACATATATACCAATAATTATGTTAAATGGATTAAATGCTCTGACCAAAAGACACAGACTGGCTGAATAGATATAAAAACCAGACCCATATAAATATTGTCTACAAGAAACCCACTTCAGACATAGAATGCAAGTGAGAGGATGGAAAAATATATTTCATGAAAATGGGAAGAAAAAGAAAGCTGGAGTAGTAGTCCTTGTATCAGAAAAAATAGACCTGAAACTAAAGAAGATTATAAGAGATAAGGAAGGACACTACATAATGATCAAAGGATCAATCCAAGAGGAAGACATAACAATTGTAAATAACTGTGCACCCAACACAGGAGCACCTTAATACATAAGACAAACAGTAACAGACACAAAAGGAGAAATTGATACTAACACAAACATAGTGGGAGACTTTAACACCCCACTCATATTGATGGAAAGATCATCAAAACCGAAAATTAATAAGGAAACACATGTTTTAAATGATATATGAGATGAAATGAATCTCATTGATATCTTCAGGGGATTCCATCAAAATGCAGAAGAATGTACCTTCTTCTCAAGTGCACATGGAACATTCTCCAGGATAGACCACACCTTGGCCACAAATCAAACCTCAGTAAGTTTAAGAAAATTGAAATTATATCAAGCATCTTCTCAGATCACAATACTATGAAACTAGATATGAATTACAAGAAAAACACTGTAAGGAACACGAACAAATGGAGATTAAACCACACTTTTCTAAATAACCAATAGGTTATTGAAGATATCAAAAGCAAAATTTTTAAAAATCCTTGAAACAAATGACAATGAAAACCTGACAATTCAAAACCTATAGTATACATCAAAAGCAATTCTAAGAGGGAAGTTTATAGCAATACAAGCCTACCTCACAAAACAAGAAAAAGATCGAATAGACAACCTAACTTGACACGTGAAACAACTGGAAAAAAAAACAAAAAATAAAAAAGGAAAAACAAAAATTAGTAGAAGGAAAGAAATCATAAAGATTTGAGTAGAATTATAAGAAAATGAAATAAAAGAGACAATAGTAAAGATTAATAAAACTAAAAGCTGGTTCTTTGAGATGATAAGCAAAATTGACGACCTTTAGCTAGAGTGAACAAGATAAAAAGAGAGAAGAATAAAACCAACAAAATTAGAAATGAAAAGGGAGAGGTTACAACTGACAATGCAGAAATACAAAGGATTATAAGAGACTATTATGAACAACTCTATGATAACAAAATGGACAACCTGGGAGAAACAGACAGATTGTTAGAAATGCTCAATCTTCCAAGACTGAATGAGGAAGACAGAAATTAGGCACAACCCAATTACAAGGTCTAAATCAAAGCTGTGATAAAAAATCTCTCAAAAGTCTAGGAGCAGAAGACTTCATAGGTGAGTTCTATCAAACATTAGAGATGACATAATGCTTATCCTTCTGAAACTCTTTCAAGAAACTGCAGAGGAAAGAACACTTTGAAACTAATTCCACAAGGCCACCATCACCCTGATGCCAAAACCAAAGACAACACCAAAAAAGAAAATGACAGGCCAATATCACTGATGAACATAGATGCAAAAAATCCTCAACAAAATTTTAGCAAACAGAACTCAACAATACATGAAAAAGCACATACACCATAATCATATTGGGTTTATTTGAGGGATGCTAGCATTCTTCAATATATGCAAATTAATCAATATGACAGACCATATTTACCAAATGAAAGATAAAAATCATATGATAATGATTTTTAATCATTAAAAATCAGAAATGCAGAAAAAAAATTAGATTTAAAAATGTAAAATAATTATATTAAAAATGAAGTTTAAAAAGAAATGAAAAATGGAAAAAAAAAAGTTGAAATGACTCAAATGTCCATCAACAAGTGACTGAATAAATAAATCAATGCATTGAAATATTATTCAGCCATCAAATTAATGGAGTTCTTATACATTCTATAACATGCTATAGTTCTGAAATGATTATGTTGTTTAAAAGAAGCCAGTAACAAAAGCATGCATACTTCATTATTCCATGAGTGCATATGTCCCAGATTAGGTAATCCTCTAAAGACAGAAAATAGAGGCATAGATACCAGGGCACAGATGAAGTGGAAAATAGGATATGTCTGCCAACTGGACCATGTTTCCCACTGGAGTGATGAAAATATTCTAGAATGAGGCAGTCATTATGGTTATGCAACCTATGAAGAAATTACAAATCAATGAATTATACAGTTTAACTGGGAAATTCATGGTAGATGAACAATATGTCAATAAATAAAAAAAATTTTTTTTGATTACTGACCTTAACTTCTACGTCCAGGAATATTATCCTTCAAAAATAAAGGAGAAGTAGATATTTTCGTATGAACAAAAAATTAGGGGATTTATTTTGAGCTGATGTCTGGTCTGTTGGAAATGTAAAAAGGCATTATTTACTGGATAAAATGATATTGAAGAGAAACTATGAGTTAAGAGTGTCATGTTGAAGTTTGCTACAAAACAAGTAAATTCTAGAAAGCAATTATCCTTAAATGAATAAATAAATTGAAAAAATAAATAAAGGCAAATTGAAATGAAGGATTATTCTTATTATTAATTGGTAAAAGATAAATAATGGGCTTCTCCATCTTTACTTTTCACTGATCATGAATCTTCATAGTTAAAGTGCATTTCATATATACAAGATATATTTTGACTCAGAAGTAACGAATCTGCCTGCAATACAGGAGCCATAGCAGACACGAATTCCATCTTTGTGCCAGGAAGATCCCCTGCAGAAGAGCATGGCAACCCACTCCAGTATTCTCGCCTGGAGAATTCCCAAGGCAAGAGGAGACTGGTGTGCTTACAGTCCATGGGGTGGCAAAGAGTTGGACACGACTGAGCAACTAAACAACAGACACAGATTCCTGACAGAAACTCTGAAGATACTAGAAATACATGAGAAAGTTCTCAGCCTAAACAAAGCACAAAAACCCTAGACTGTAGAGCTGAATTATAAAAAACCTAGACACAAGAGTTGAATTACAAAAGATTTTAGGCAATAAAATGTCTCCCAACAGTACTGTAAACAGTGTGTTCCACACAAGGGAGAGGAGAAATTTTTAATACTCATTCAATAGAACAACTTTTCTAGTTACATTCATAAACTAATGAAGTAAAAATGTCCAGAAAATAAACATAGTATAAAATCTGTTGATCATGTTATATCTAATTAAGACTAAAATTGTAAGGGAATTTTAAGGAAAAAAAATGTGCAAAAGATACAGTTAAAGCATCCACAATGAATGTAATTTTATTTTGTTTTTTCCATGGTCTCAAAATAACTGAAAAATAAGAATGTATTTCATTTTAAAATATATTTTTCAAATTCAGCAGTATATTTTATTTTCAAATATAAGCAGATTTTGTACTTTTCAAGCTAAAAATGTTTGTACCTTGCAGTGAATACTTTTTGTTTCACTGATTCAGAGGTAAATAAAAGCACGTTATGTGTCTTTACCTTGACAATTTTTGTGGTATCACTGTGTATTTAGAATCAATGGTTTAAACATGGAGTGTGTAATACTACATTCCTTCAGGGACTGTAGGCAATGTAGGAAGTGGTCAAGGCCTTCCAAACCATTAAGTATGCTCTGTGGAATGGAGTAGTGGTAACCATGGCAGCCTGCGTTGGCAACAACTGTTTAACAAGGTTTGTCTTAGTTAACTCCCTCATAGAAGACAATGAATTTTTAAAGATAAGTACTAAATCTGTGGCCATATAAAATCATATATATATGATTATACATGCATACAATATGTGTGTGCATATGTGTATGCTGCTAAGTTGCTTCAGTTGTGTCCGACTCTGTGCGATCCCATAGATGGCAGCCCACCAGGCTCCACCATCCCTGGGATTCTCCAGGCAAGATCACTGGAGTGGGTTGCCATTTCCTTCTCCAATGCATGAAAGTGAAAAGTGAAAGTGAAGTCACTCAGTTGTGTCGGACTCTTAGTGACCCCATGGACTGCAGCCGTCCAGGCTTCTCCATCCATGGGATTTTCCAGGCAAGAGTACTGGAGTGGAGTACCATTGCTTTCTCTGGCATATGTGTGTATATATATATATGTATACTAAAATTTTGTTCCTTGTGAATAATAAGTAAAACATTAAAACCTGACATAAATGACAACAAACTTTTTAAAACTTAAGCCAACAAAATTTGAATTTGCAGGAGAAACATATTTAATTACTGACATTATTTTAGAATACTGGAGTATGGAGATTGTAATAAAAACAGAACCAGCTTTTACTTGATTTTATTCTTGTAATAAAACTCCTCGTGGGCAATGCCTCCCAGTGATGCCAGCACTGGATGTTGGCCACTCCCCCTGACCCACCTGTGGAAGGCCACTGCTCCATTCAAAATTCCTTAGCTATAAAGGGCCTAATCAGTATTGCTTTTGTGACCTACAAAAACCGCAATTATTTTCCTTCCTTTCTTTCCTCCTACCTCTCCCTTTTCTTTCCTTTTCTTTCTTATTATACAATTCATAAAGCTTGCTTCCTGTTTATAGTTATTACAAAATACTGGCAGTATTCCCCATGTTCTACAATACATTCTTGAGCTCATCTTACACCTAACACCACCTCTGTGTTGCCCCTTCTCCTCCCCACTATCTGCTGGTAACCAGTTGATGTTCTTTGTATCTGTTATATTCTCTACTTTGTGGTATTTTAAGATTCTATAAGTGATATCATAAAGTATTTGTCTTTCTTATTTTACTTGTTGCTGCAAAAGGCATTATTCCATTCTTTTTATGGCTGAGTAACATTTCATAGGTCTTTCTTGGTGGCTCAGTGGCAAAGAATCTGCCTGTCAAGAAGGAGATGTGAGTTAAAAACCTAGGTAAGGTGTATCCCTTGGAAAAGGAAATGGCAACCCACTAGAGTATTCTTGCCTGGAAAATTCCACAGGCAGAGGAGCCTGGAGTGGGTAGAGTCCATAGGGTGGCCATGAGTGGGAAATGACTTAGTGACTGAACAACAATGAGTGTCCCATAGTACATACATACTACACCTTTATACATTCATCCATCATCTATTGGACATTTAGATTGCTTCCATGTCTTAGCGAATGGTATGCTTCAAGGAACATTGGGATACATGTCTTTTTAATTAATGTTATGGGTATTCTTTTAATATATATATCCAATAATGAAACTGTTAGGTCATGTGTTCCATTCTTAGCTTTTTGAGAAATCTTCATACTAAAAACCATCATTATTTCATTCCTATGGACTATCTTTTAGTAAGCAAGTTTGAGTTTCTGAGGCTGTTAATTGCTGACATCACACCTTGAGGTGTAATAAACACTACTATGAGGTAGATGCCCTAGGGGCAACTACTTTGTATGCCTTTTAGCAAATGGCACTGCCACCCCACACATGACATGGCTCCCCAGCTAACTTCCCTCCTCTGCTTTCACACACAGAAACACCGTGTCCTCTTCCTCTTACATTTCTTCAAAGAAATGTATCTTTTGGGCTCAGTCTGAACAGAGTTCTGTCCCATACTTTCTGGTTAACTGGACCTTCTAGTCTTGTCTCCAATACCACAGGACCTATCTCCTTCACTCTTCACACACTTATCCCTTCCCTGCCTCTCTGCTCCACACCATGTTTCAGAGAGTTCATCAGAGCTCTCATCAGAGAGCTCATTTCACATCAGGTTGATTTTATTTAATTTTCATTATTAATATATGCTGTTGGTAGAAGATTCAATGTCTGTAGTGTTGGCCATTTCTCAGTGGCGAGACACCCGAAGAATTCTGAGATCTCTAGCCATCTTCTCAAGTCACTAGCTGCCCATATGTCCAGCTTGAATGGCAGGGCTCTCCATGATCTCTGGGGCCTCTTCCAGTCCGTTCTGATTCAGCTCTTCATTCACCTTGGAACACTGGCTACAGAGCTTTGACCCTCTAATTTTCTTAAGTTTCTCTGTGGTGGAGGCTTTCTGAGGAGCTTTCTTGGTCAGCTTTGCTTGAATATGCTTATTGACCCCCATGGCCACCTGGAGGGTAAAAAGAGGGAGAACAAAGAATGGCATTGTTTTGGGAAAAAGGGCAATGATGGTGGTATTGATGGCTTCAAGAGAAGGGATGTGGGCCAAGAAGGGGCATGTGCAAGCCAAGGACAAGATAGGGTGTGTATGAGGTGGTGTCAATGGGCAAGTGGAGATTGGGCGGGTTCACTCACCTAGACATTTCTTTGGACTTCTGTTGATAGGAGGTCTTCATCTTTTCATCCTGGATATAAGGAGTTGGCTGTTCCATAACTGTGCTAGAGCCTTTTAGCTTTCAAGTTACCTTAGTCATTTTGACGTCTCCCAGTGGTCTGCTCCAGGGCCCTTGAGCACTCCTATATAGGGGAGACCACACCCTTATGATCATGAGGTCAGGAAGTCACTTCCTCAGCCAGTGGCGGCCCTGGGCAAGTCTTGACATCAAAAAGCCTCATCCTGATACCTCTAAGGGAAGATTAGGAGCAACTCAGATGATTTACTGGGAGAAATGAAGCATGTTTAATGCTCCTAGAGAGCCCTCCAAACTCACCTGCCATCTTCATCTCTCTAAGACAACACAGATAGGTCACATGGTAGAGAGTAAGTGTCCTCCAAACCTTTCCTTACAGCCAGTTTTCAGCCTTTCATTCTGTTCTCTCTCATGTTTAACTGTTATCCAGATTTTATTATCTTGCCTAAAATCCTTCCATGGTAATTAAGCAGTGGAAATGAGAATCATTTCACTTTTCTCCTACAAGTGGTCTTAAAGCATCTTGAACACCATTAAATTCTGAACCACCTACCAGAAACCTTTTCCATCCCACCCCCTTTTCTAAGTGTTCGCATACCTTTCCTCGATTTTCTAGTTTCCAGTCTGAAACCCCTGTCTTCGGTCTGTGAGACTGCACTGACTACACTTGCTCTTGTTCCAATTGGAGCTGTCTTGTTTCAAATTTAGGACTCATGTGCCGGAGTCCAACTCTAGCAACCACAGATTCAACTTGAAAAGGTGAACAGTGTTGGCCAATGAGACAGCCTCTCAGTTTTCTATGGACTGCCTGTTTATTTCAAGTTTAAGATTATCTTTTACACTTTTACAAAAACATTGGGCCAGAAGTTTGACATTTTCAGTTCCCCATCTCCCAGATATATTATCTCCATAAATCATTGTCGCTCTTCAAACAGAGTTCCTGCTTCAGTGATTCTCTCAGAATCAGCCCTCCTCTAATGTGTCCTATAGTTAACTTATGATTACATTGTAACTCATGCTACATTCCTCAGTTTACTACTTATCTTCCTAAATCCTGTCTGCCCTTGATATCTCGAGCTCACTATCTCTTGAAAAAGACTTCTAGCTATAGTGTCTAAAAATCCCTAACTTCTATAAACTATAGTAAAATATGCTAACTTTACAACATTCCTTAAATCTTTAACTTCTAACTATTTTAATTATTTCTGAGCCCTAAATTCAGTAAATTCCTTTGCCATAAACATTTTCCTCACAAATAGACTTCAGATATCAATCCCTCCCATGGCCTCAAGCTACGGCCTATGTGCTCATCCTGGAACACTCTTTTGTAAAAGTCCTTGAACAAATGTCAATGATTAACTTTATGAATTATTTTCTGAGCACAGCTGCAGAAGGCTTTGTGCGTTCTCATGCTCCTCTCGAGAACAATAAGCACCTTAATATTCCTTTTCAGTCAACTCAGCCGACGAGAGGAAAAGACAAGTCAGAATTACAAGGCCTAACTCCTTCATCCCAGGATCCATGCCTGCAGAATGAGGAGAGGGGTCTGAGGGCCGTGCCTCCATTTTGTTAGTAATGCCTAAGGCAGCTCCTGACACTCATGGTCACCTCACTCGGTATAATACCCAGGCTTCGGTTTCAACAGGTTGGTGGGGATGAGGCAGAGAAATGCATGCTTCAGGTTGCACTGAATGATGCCAAGAAGGAAATGACCACCTGTGACTGATCAGTATTCCCAGGAAGAGGTAGCACTTGCCCAGTGGTATGTGAGCCTCATGTGCAAAGGTGTTCTCAACATGTGCCCTCACAAATCTCTTTTCTTATCCTGTGTTCCTGCCAGCACCTCCTTTGGAATTTACCTCACAGTCGAGACCATGGTGGAATTCATTTTCATGAATAGCCACCACAAGCTTCCAGCTTCTTGGAGGAAACACTGAGTAATCATGTCCTGCCCATCTAGTTCCCAAGATCTCTCATTGAGGTTGTTGGCACTGGAGGATACGGGAATTACTGGGGTCCAGCCCCGGTTGGATCCACGTATTCCTTGGGAGGATGGCGTTGGCAAAATGATAGATAAAAGGAGAAAAAGACAGAGGCTTGAACTAACTGGTTTACGCAGAAAGCCAATAAAACCTGTGACATCAGGTTTGCACTGACCACGCAGGCCACAGGTGCCCTCTCAAATCGTAGAAGGTGCCCACTTTAGGCACCTTCTCGAGTGGGTCTTAGAAGCCTGGGCAAATAAGTGGTCTCAGAGGTCCCCCACACTCCAAATTAGTCATCCTGAAGGAAGAACAGAGAAGAAAAGGAGAGAAAAGGAAACAAGAAAGAACGACACAGCGAGACCTAGCTTGATGAGCATGGCCTGCAACTTTATTTTCCAAAGTAGCTTTTATACCTTAAGTTGTGCATAGAGGATAATAGGGGGTGTAGAGTCATGCAAGGTCGGCAGTCCTTGACTCTTATCGAAGCCAGGCTTTCTTTCTGCAAACTTATCACATGCAAAGGCTTTAGGTGATTTACATCATCTTCTGGCCAGGAGGCCTGTTAACATTTTATGACCCTTTCTTCTGAATAATGGTTAGTCAATCAGAAAACTTATTTTCTCTAAAGGTGATTATTCTAAAGTCAGGCGCCACCCTCTGAAAGCATTAGATAAAGTTGCATTCCTATAGGGCAAAAGTGTGGTGGGTTATAACAAGAAAAGAATTAACTCAAGGGTCCAAGGTTACAAACATTAAAGCTACTACTTACATTTCTATATACCAACTATCTTAATCAATACACACCCAGGGACACAGTAGTTAAGGGATATGGAAACTTGGCAGCACGCATTAGCTCAACAAAGAGATCCTCTACTAGTTCTATTCTAACAATTTTAACTCTCTGAGAAGCTCTGCATTGTTAGAATATCTTAAGCTTCCCGTGCCTCTTGTGGTTGGGAGGCTGTGAACAATCACATGCATACCTGCAGGAGTCCAAACAAACCTGTCAGGCAAGCTTGAAAGTCATCAGAGGGGTTTGAATTGAAACACTCCTATTATGCCCAGGAGACTTATTAACTAGAGCCCTAAGTTGATTTTCTTCAGAGAAAGGTGGTCGGGGATAGCCCCCCATTAATGTCAGAAGAGTTGGTGAAAGTCGTGAAATAGTAAAACAGACAGATTTTGGTTTTGGGGTAGATGGTTGGGCATATCCAGGGGGCCTCTAGAGTTCTGATTCACCTTTGCATGTCAGATCCTCTCTGCATGACCTTTGTCATGGGTGGGAACTCCTGTGCTGGCTTCCAGCAGGGAATGAGTTGTGTGCTTCACTGCAGTCCTTGTATTCCTAATTGTCCAGCAGGGTCAGCCAGCCTGAGATGTGCCCCTGGGGGACACTGTTCATTGGCTTAGTGGGACTTCCTGTGATTTCTGTGAAGTGCTCACTTCGTGGTGTCCACTGGTTGCTTATTCACCCAGGACACATCACACTGCTCAAAATTTTAAGAGGTAGAACAGCACACCATAAACAAACCGAAAAGATGACTCAATATTTTTATAACAAAGAACCTAAAACCTGATAGAAAAACGTGAAAAGACATTGGCCAACAGTTTCTAAGAAAACTGTAACACTGACCTTTAACTTTATTAAGAGATGTTTAAAAGACATGAGAGGCAATTGGCAAGAAAGGTATGGAACTAGTCGCTAACCACATTAAAAAGATATGTAATCTCACTAAGGTAAGAAATATACTTGGATGCAAGCTCAAAAATGACACAATGATCTCTGTTCATTTCCAAGGCAAAGCATTCAATATCACAGTTTTCTAAGTCTATGCCATGACCAGTAATGCTGAAGAAACTGACAATGAATGGTACTATGAAGACCTATAAGACCATTTAGAACTAACACCCAAAAAAAGATATTCGTTTCATTATAGGGGATTGGAATGCAAAAGCAAGAAGTCAAGAAATACCTGGAGTAAGAGGCAAATTTGACCTTGGAGTACAGAATGAAGCAGGGCAAAGGCTAGATAGCATATTGAAAAGTGGAAACAATTTCTTTTGTGGGAGCTCTCAATGACCTTTTATATATTCCATGGACACAGAGTCTGCCTAGCTGATTATGTGGATTTAATCTGCAACTTTTATGCTGGTAGGAAGGTTTGCATTTTCTTTCTTAGCCACACTGACCACAGTGGGTTTCCATTGTGGTTTTATTTCCATCTCCCCATATGATTCATTCACTGGGGTTTGCTCCTGAGGCTGCCCTGCAGGAATTGGGTTTGCCCCTGGGACATGTGGAGAGAATAACCTTTGCCCTGCTTCATTCTGTACTCCCAAATGCTGCTGCTGCTTGGGTCACAGGCATTTTGGCAGCACCAGGTACTCAGGACGGTAGGCACTGAGAGAGGGCATCAGAGGGCATCAGAGGGCAGACGGACTGAAAACACAATCACAGGAAACTAGCCAGTCTGATCAGAGAAGGCAATGGCACCCCACTCCAGTACTCTCACCTGCAGAATCCCATTGAGGGAGGAGCCAGGTGGGCTGCAGTCCATGGGGTCGAGAAAATGAGACATGACCAAGCGACTTCATTTTCACTTTTCACTTTCAAGCATTGGAGAAGAAAGTGGCAACCCACTCCAGTGTTCTTGCCTGGAGAATCCCAGGGACGGGGGAGCCTGGTGGGCTGCCGTCTATGGGGTCGCACAGAGTCGGACATGACTGAAGTGACTTAGCAGCAGCAGCAGCAGCCGGTCTGAAAACATGGACCACAGCCTTGTCTAACTCAATGAAACTAAGTCATGCCTTGTGGAGCCACCCAAGATGGAGAGGTCATGGTGGAGAGGTCTGACAGAATGTGGTCCACTGCAGAAGGGAATAGCAAACAACTTCAATGTTCTTGCCTTGAGCTCTGTTCGTTTCCAAGGCAAACCATTCAATATCACGGTAATCCAAGTCTATGCCCCAACCAGTAACACTGAAGAAGCTGAAGTTGAACAGTTCTATGAAGACCTACAAGACTGTCTAGAACTAACACCCAAAAAAGAAATTCCTTTCATTATAGGGGACTAGAATGCAAAAGTAGAAAGTCAAGGAACACCTGGAATAACAGGAAAATTTGGCCTTGGAGTACAGAATGAAGCAGGGAGAAAGCTAATAGACTTCTGTCAAGAGAACACACTAATCATAGCAAACACCCCCTTCCAACAACACAAGAGAGACTCTACACATGGACATCACCAGTGGTCAACACCACAATCAGATTGGAGAAGTTCTATACAGTCAGCCAAAACAAACAAGACTGGGAGCTGACTGTTGCTTAGATCATGAACTCCTTATTGCCAAATTCATACTGAAATTGAAGAAAGTGGAAAAACCACTAGACTATTCACGTATGACCTAAATCAAATCCCTTAGGACTATACAGTGGAAATGAAAAAAGGATTTAAGAAACTAGATCTGATAGACAGAGTGCCGGATGAACTATGGATGGAGGTTTGTGACATTGTACAGGAGAAAGGAATCAAGACCATCCCAAAGAAAAAAATGCAAAAAAAGCAAAATGTCTGTCTGAGGAGGCCTTACAAATACCTGTGAAAAGAAGGGAAGTGAAAAGCAAAAAGAAAAGGAAATATACATCCATTTGAGCGCAGAGTTCCAAAGAATAGCAAGGAGAGATAAGAAAGCCTTTCTCAGTGATCAATACAAAGAAATAGAGGAAAACAATAGAATGGGAAAGATTGGGGATCTCACCAAGAAAATTAGAGATACAAAGAGAACATTTCATGCAAAGATGGTCTCAATAAAGGACAGAAATTATATGGACCTAACAGAAGCAGAAGATATTAAGAAGAGGAGGCAAGAATACACATAATTGTGCAAAAAAGATATTCACAACCCAGATAATCACAATGGTGTGATCACTCACCTAGAGCCAGATATCCTTGAATGTGAAGTCAAGTGGCCCTTAGGAAGCATCACTATGAACAAAGCTAGTGGAGGTTATGGGATTTCAGTTGAGCTATTTCAAATCCTCAAAGATGATGCTGTGAAAATGATGCACTCATATATGCCAGGTGCACTCAACACGCCAGGAAATTTGGAAAACTCAGCAGTGGCCACAGGACTTGAAAAGGTCAGTTTTCATTCCAACACCAAAGAAAGGCAATGCCAAAGAATGCCCAGACTAGTGCACAATTGCACTCATCTCACATGCTAGTAAAGTAATGTTCAAAATTCTCCAAGCCAGGCTTCAGCAATATGTGAACTGTGAACTTCCAGATGTTGAAGCTGGTTTTAGAAAAGGCAGAGGAACCAGAGATCAAATTGTCAACATCCACTGGATCATGGAAAAAGCAAGAGAGTTCCAGAAAAACATCTATTTCTGCTTTATTGACTATGCAAAAGACTTTGACTATGGATCACAATAAACTGTGGACAATTCTGAAAGAGATGGGAATACCAGACCACCTGACCTGTGTCTTGAGAAACCTGTATGCAGGTCAGGAAGCAACAGTTAGAACTGGACATGGAACAAGAGACTGGTTCCAAATAGGAAAAGGAGTATGTCAAGGCTGTATATTGTCACCCTGCTTATTTAACTTCTATGAAGAGTACATCATGAGAAATGCTGGGCTGGAAGAAGCACAAGCTGGAATCAAGATTGCAGGAAAAATATCAATAATCTCAAATATGTCGATGACACCACCCTTATGGCAGAAAGCGAAGAAGAAAAGAGCCTCTTGATGAAAGTGAAAGAGGACAGTGGAATATTTGGTTTAAAGCTCAACATTGAGAAAACTATGATCATGGCATCCGGTCCCATCACTTTCATGGTAAATAGATGGGGAAACAGTGGAAACAGTGGCCAACTTTATTTTGGGGAGCTCCAAAATCACTGCAGATGGTGACTGAAGCCATGAAGTTAAAAGACGCTTACTCCTTGGAAGGAAAGTTATGGCCAACTTGGACAGCATATTAAAAAGCAGAGACATTACTTTTTCAACAAAGGTCCATCTAGTCAAAGTTTTGGTTTTTCCAGTAGTCATGTATGGATGTGAGAGTTGGACTCTAAAGAAAGCTGAGTGCCAAAGAATTCATGCTTTTGAACTGCAGTGTTGGATAAGATTCTTGAGAGTCCCTGGGCTGCAAGGAGATCCAACAAGTCCATCCTAAAGCAGATCAGTCCAAGGTGTTCATTGGAAGGACTGATGTTAAAGCTCAAACTCCTCACATGAAGAGCTGACTCATTGGAAAAGACCCTGATGCTGGGAAAAATTGGAGGCAGGAGTAGAAGTGGACGACAGAGGATGAAATGTGTGGATAGCATCACCGACTCAATGGACATGGGTTTGGGTAGACTCCAGCAGTTGGTGATGGACAGGGAGGCCTGGCATGCTGTAATTCATGGGGTCACAAAGAGTCAGACTCAACTGTGCAACTGAACTGAACAGGCTAGTCTGTCATTTGACTGAGCCAATGGAATAGGCCATGACCACACAGGCTGTCGGCCATTTGATTGAAAGCACTGTTTAGGCCAGGCCCAAAAAGGCTAGTCTTCCTTTCCATTGACACCACTGATTAGGCCAGGCCCACACAGGCTAGTATGACTTTTGTTTGAGACCATGGATTAGACTAGTACCAAGACGCTAGACTGTCATTTGGCTGAGACCATGGATTAAGCCAGGGTCACACTGTCTAGTCTGCCATTTGATTGAGAACATGGATTAGGCTACTACCAACAGGCTTGTCTTCATTTGACTGAGACCATGGATTTGGCCAGGACCACCCAGGCAAGTCTGCCTTTCGACTGACACCACTAAATAGTCCAGGCCCACCCAGGCAGACTGACTTTTGATTGAGACTACAGATTAGGCCAGTACCAAAAGGCTAGTTTGTCATTCGACTGAGACCATGGATTAGGCCAGGCCCACCCAGGCTAGTCTGCCTTTAAATTGAGACCATGAATAAGGCCAGGACCACTGAGGCTAGGCTTCCATTTGTTTTAGGGCACTGCTTAGGCCAGGCCCACCCAGGATAGTCGGCCTATCAATTGACACCACTGCTTAGGCAAGGCCAACCCAGGCTAGTCAGCCTTTTGATTGAGACCACGGATTATGCCAGTACCAACAGGATAGTCTCTCATTTGACTGAGCCCACGGATTAGGCCAGGACCACCCAGGCTAGTCTGTTATTTGATTGAGAGCACTGCTTAGCCCAGGATCACCTGGGCTAGTCTGCATTTAGATAGAAACCAGGGATTAGGTCAGGCCTTCACTGGCGAGTCAGCATATTGACTGACACCACTGATTAGGCCAGGCCCACTGAGGCTAGTCTGTCATTTGACTGACATGAAGGATTAGCCAGGCCAATCCAGTCTAGTCTGCCATTTGATTGACACCATGGATTAGGCCAGGACCTCCCAGGCTAGTTTCCCATTTGATTGAGAGCATTGCTTAGTCCAGGCCCACCTAGGCTAGTCTGTATTTTGATCAAAACCATGGATTAGGTCAGGCCCACACAGGCGAGTCTAACATTTGATTGAGACCACAGATTAGGCCAGTACCAACAGGCTAGTCTGTCATTTGACTGTGACAACGGATTAGGCCAAGCCCACCCAGGCGAACCTATCATTTGATTGAGCCCACGGATTAGGCCATTCACACCCAGGATAGTCTGCCATTTGATTGCAACCAGTGCTTAGGCCAGGCCCACCCATGCTAATCTGCCCATGAATTGAGACCACAGATTAGTCTACCCATTCTAGTCTAGTCTGCCATTTGATTGAGAGCACTGCTTAGGCCAGGTCCACCAAGCTAGTCTGCATTTTGATCAAAACCATGGAATAGGTCAGGCCCACACAGGAGAGTCTGCATTTTGACTGACACCGCTGATTAGGCCAGGCCCACCCAGGCTAGTCTGCCTTTGAAATGAGACCACGGATTAGGCCAGGGAAACCTAAGCTACTCTTGTATTTGTTTGAGAGCAGTGCTTAGGCAAGGCCCCTCCAGGCTAGACTGCATTTCGCATGACCCAACTGATATGGCCATGCCCACCTGGGCAAGTCAGAGATTTGATTGAGTGCATTGCTTAGGCCACAGCCAACAAGCTAGTCTGCGTTTTGATAGAAACCTGGATTCGGCCAGTAACAACAGGCTAGTCTGTCATTTGACGAGACCAATGAATAGGACAGGTGCACCCAGGCTAGTCTGATATTTGATTGAGAGCACAGCTTAGGCCAAGACCACCCAGGTTAGTCTGCATTTCAGATGACACCACTGACTATGCCAAGTCCACCCAGGCAAGTCTGCCTTTTGATTGACACCACTGATTAGGCCTTGCCCACCCAGGCTAGTGTGCAATTTATTTGAGTGCACTGATTAGGAAGGCCTACCCAGGCTAGTCAGCCTTTTGGTTGACACCACTTATCAGGCCAGGTCCATCCAGGTTACTTTGCCTTTGAATTGAGACCATGGATGAGGCCAGTATCAACAGGCAAGTCTGTTATTTGAGCAAGAACATGGATTAGGCGAGGCTCACACACACTAGTCTGCCATTTGAGTGATCCATGGATTAGCCATGCCCACCTGGGCTAGTCGGCCATTTGATTGAGAGCACTGATTAGGCTAGGGAGACCCAATCTAGGCTGCATTTTGATTGACATCACTGATTAGGCCAGGCCCACCCAGGCTAGTCTGCCTTTTGATTGAGAGTGCTGCTAAGACCGGTCCCACCCAGGCTAGTCTGACTTTTGATTGAGACCATGGATTAGGTCAGTATTAACAGGCTAGTCTGTCATTTGACTGAGCCCACAGATAAGGCCAGGACCACCCAGGCTAGTTTGCGTTTTAATTGACACCACTGATTAGGCCAGGCCCACCCAGGCTAGTCTGCCTTTGAATTGAGACCACGGATTAGGCCAGTACTAACAGGGGAGTCTGTCATTTGAGTGAGAATATGGATTAGGCCATGCTCACCCAGGTAGTCTGCCATTTGATTGAGAGCACTGCTTAGGCCAGGCCCTCCCAGATTAGTCTGCCTTTTGATTGAGATTACAGAGGCCAGTACCAACAGGCTAGTCTGCCTTTTGATTGAAACCACTGATTAGTCCAGGACCACCCATTCTATTCTTTCTTTTGATTGACACTGCTGGTTAGGTGAGGCCAACCCAGGCTAGTCTGCCATTTGATTGACACCACATATGAAGCCAGGCCCACCCAGGGAAGTCTGCCTTTTGACTGAGACCATGGATTAGGCCAGTACCAACAGGTAGGTCTGTCATTTGACTGAACACAGATTAGAACAGATCTCCCAGGCTAGTCTGCCCTTTGATCAGCACCACGGATTATGCCAGGCTCACTCAGATGACTCTGCATTTTGACAGACACCACTGATCAGGCCAAACCCACCCAGGCTAGTCTGTCATTTGAGACCACGGATAAGGCCAGTAACACCCAGGCTATTCTGCCTTTCACTTGACACCACTGATTAGGCCAGGGCCACCCAGGTTAGTCTGCCTTTCGACTGAGACCATGGATTAGGATAGGCCCACCCAGTCTAGTCTGCTTTTCAGTTGACACCACTGATTATGCCATGCCCACCTAGGCTTTCTGCAATTCAATTGAGTGCACTTCTTAGGCCAGGCCCACCCAGGCTTTTCTGTGATTTGACTGAGCCATGAATTAGGCCATTCCCACCCAGGCTAGTCTATAATTTCATTGGGTGCACTGCTTAGGCCAGGCCCGCCCAGGTGGGTCTGCATTATACTTTAGTCTGTTAGGCCAGTACCAACAGGCTAGTCTGCCCTGTGATTGAAACCATGTATTAGGCCACGGCCCCACCCTCCAAGTTAGGCTGTGAATTGATTAAGAGCACTGCTTAAGCAATGTCCACCCAGGCTGGTCTGCCATTTGACTGAGCCACCAATTAGGCCAGGCCCACCCAGGCAAGTCTGCCTTTTGAATGAGACCACAGATCAGGCCAGTATCAACAGGCTAGTCTGTCATTTGACTGAGCCTATGGATTAGGCCAGGCCCAGCCAGGCTAGTCTGCCATTTGACTGAGCCATGGATTACACCAGGCTCACTCAGATGACTCTGCATTTTGACTGATAGCACTGATCAGGCCAGGCCCACCCAGGATATTCTGCCACTTCAGTTAGAGCACTGCTTATGCCAGGGCCACCCAGCCTATTCAAGCTTTTGATTGAGACCACAAAATATGCCAGTACCAATAGGCTGGTCTGTCATTTGATTTTGACCATGATTTAGAACAGGTCCACCCAGGCTAGTCTGCCCTTTGATTGGCCCATATATTATGCCAGGCTACTCAAGCAATTCTGCCTTTTGACAGACACCACTGATCAGGCCAGGCCCACTGGGCTAGTCTGCTATTTGACTGAGACCACGGAATAGGGTTGGACCACACAGGCTACTCTGCCTTTCGATTTACACCACTGATTAGGCCAGGCCCACCCAGGCTAGTATGCCTTTTGTTTGAGACTATGGATTAGGCCAGTACCAACAGGCTAGCCTGTCATTTGAGTGACCATGGAATAGGCCAGGAACACCCAGGATAGTCTGCCTACTGACTGGGAGGGCTGCTTACGCAAGGCCCACCCAGGCTAGTCTGCCTTTCGATGAAACCATTGATTAGGCTAGGTCCACCCATGCTAGTCTGCCATTTGATTGAAACCACATATGAGGCCAGAGCCACCTAGGAAAGACTGCCTTTTGATTGAGACCATGGATTAGGCCAGTATCAACAGGCTAGTCTATAATTTGACTGAGCCCACTGATTAGGCCAGGCCACCCAGGATAGTCTGCCATCTGACTAACCACGGATTAATCAGACTCATTCAGGCAACTCAGCATTTTTAATGATACCACTGATCAGACCTGGTCCACCCAGGCTATTCTGCCATTTTATTTAGAGCACTGCTTATGCCAGGCCCACCCAGACTAGTTTGCCTTTCAAATGAGTGTACTGCCTAGGCCAGGCCCACCCAGGCTAGTCTGCCTTATGATTTAGACTGATTAGGCCAGTACCAACAGGCAGTCTGCCCTCTGATTGAAACCATGAATTAAGTCATGCCCACCCAGGTTAGTCTGCAAATTAATTGAGTGCACTGCTTAGGCAATGTCCATCCAGGCTAATCTGCCATTTGACTGAGCCACCAATTAGGCCAGGCCCACATAGGCAAATCTGCCTTTTTAATGAGACCACAGATTAGGCCAGTACCAACTGGCTGGTCTGACATTTGACTGAGAGCAGGGATTAGAACAGGCCCACCCAGCCAGTCTGCTCTTTGACCAGCACCCAGATTATGTCAGGCTCACTCAGGCATCTCTGCGTTTTGACAGACACCACTGAACAGGCCAGACCCACCCAGGCTAGTTTACCATTTGATTGAGACCATGGATTAGGCCAGTACCACCCAGATACTCTGCCTTTAGATTGAGACCACAGATTAGGAAAGGCCCACCCAACTAGTCTTCTTTTTGATTGACGGCATTGATTATGCCACGCCCACCCAAGCTATTCTGAGTTTCCACTGAGTGTACTGCCTAGGCCAGGCCCACCCAGGCTAGTCTGCCTTATGATTTAGACTGATTAGGCCAGTACCAACAGGCTAGTCTGCCCTCCAATTGAAACGATGAATTAGGCCATGCCCACCCAGGTTGTTCTGTGAATAGATTGAGTGCACAATTTAGGCAATGTCCACCCAGGCTAGTCTCCCATATGACTAAGCCACCAATCAGGCCAGGAAACCCAGTCAAGTCTGCCTTTTTAATGAGACCACAGATTAGTCCAGGCCCACCCAGGCTATTCTGCCTTTTGATTGAGACCACAGAATAGATCAGTACCAACCAGCTGGTCTGTCATTTGATTGAGACCACAATTTAGAACATGTCTACCCAGGCTAGTCTGCCCTTTGATTGGGCCCATGGATTATGCCAGGCTACTCAAGTGATTCTGCATTTTGACAGACACCACTAATCAGGCCAGGCCCACCAGGCTAGTCTGCTGTTTGATTGAGACTATGGATTAGGCCAGTACCACCTAGGCTACTCTGCATTTCAATTGGCACCACTGATTAGGCCAGGCCCACCCAGGTTATTCTGCCTTGATTTGGACCACGTTTTAGGCCAGTACCAACAGTACGGTCTGTCTTTTTATTGAGATCACAGAATAGAACAGGCCCACCCAGGCTAGTCTGCCCTTTGATCGGCACCACAGATTATGCCAGGCCCACTCCTGTGACTCTGCATTTTGACAGACACCACCAATCAGACCAAACTCACCCAAGCTAGTCTGCCATTTGACTGAGGCCACAGATTTGGCCAGAACCACCCAGGCTACTCTGTCTTTCTATTGATACCACATAATAGGCCAGGCCCACCCAGGCTAGTCTGCTGTTCAATTGACACCACTGATTAGGCCAGAACCAACCAGCTAGTCTTCCTTTGATCGACACCACTGATTAATCCAGGCCCACCCATGCTGTTCTGCGTTTTGACTGAGACCATGGATTAAGCCAGTACCAACAGGCTGGTCTGTCATTTGATTGAGACCATAGGTTAGAACAGGTCCACCAAGGCTAGTCTGTCCTTTGATTGGCCCCATGGATTATGCCAGGCTACTCAGGCAATGCTGCATTTTGACAGACACCACTGATCAGGCCAGGCCCACCAGGCTAGTCTGTCATTTGATTGAGACCACAGATTAGGCCAGTACCACATAGGCTACTCTGCATTTCAATTGGCACCACTGATTAGGCCAGGCCCACCAGGCTAGTCTGCCATTTGATTGAGACTATGGATTAGGCCAGTACCACCTAGGCTACTCTGCATTTCAATTGGCACCACTGATTAGGCCAGGTCCACCCAGTCTAGACTGTCATTTGACTGAGACTGATTATGCCAGCACCAACAGGCTAGTCTGCTATTGCCTTAGACCACGGATTCGGCCATGACCAACAGGCTAGCCTGTCAGTTGACTGACAACAGAATAGGCCAGGACCACCCAGGGTAGTCTGCCTTTCGATTGAGATCATGGATTAGGATAGACCCCCCACCCCGCACCAGGCTATTCTGCATATCGATTGAGTACACTGCTTAGGCCAGACCTACCCAGGATCTTCTGTGATTTGACTGAGCCACAGATTAGGCCATTCCCACCCAGGCTGGTTTACGATTTGATTGGGTGGACTGCTTAGGCCAGGCCCACCCAAGCTAGTCTGCCTTATGATTTAGACTGATTAGGCCAGTACCAACAGGCTAGCCTGCCCTCCAATTGAAACTATGAATTAGGCCATGCCCACCCAGGTTGGTCTGCGAATAGATTGAGTACACTGCATAAGCAATATCCACCCATGTCCTACCATTTGACTGAGACCGTGGATTATGCCAGTATCAACAGGCTAATCTGTCATTTCACTGAGCACACAGATTAGGCCAGGTCCAGACAGGCTAGTCTGCCATTTGACTGAGCCACAGACTATGCCAGGCTCACTCAGGCAACTCTGCATTTTGACTGACAACACTGATCAGGCCAGGCCCACCTAGAATATTCTGCCACTTCATTTAGAGCACTGCTTATGCCAGGGACACCTTGCTAGTCTGCCTTTCCTTTGATATCACTGCTTATACCAAGCCCACCCAGGTATTCTGCCTTTTGATTCGGACCATAGAATAGGCCAGTCCAACAGGCTGGAATGAAGAGGAACTAAAAAGCCTCTTGATTAAAGTGAAAAAGGAGGAGAGTGAAAAAGTTGGCTTAAAGCTCAATATTCAGAAAACTAAGATCATAGAATCTGATCCCATCACTTCATGGCAAATAGATGGGGAAACAGTGGAAACAGTGTCAGACTTTATTTTTCTGGGCTCCAAAACCACTGCAGATGGTGACTGCAGCCATGAAATTAAAAGACACTTACTCCTTGGAAGGAAAGTTATGACCAACCTAGACAGCATATTCAAAAGCAGAGACATTACTTTGCCAACAAAGGTCCATCTAGTCAAGGCTATGGTTTTTCCAGTAGTCATGTATGGATGTGAGAGTTGAACTGTGAAGAAAGCTGAGCACCGAAGAATTGATGCTTTTGAACTGTGGTGTTGGAGAAGACTCTTGAGAGTCCTTTGGACTGCAAGGAGATCCAACCAGTCCATTCTAAAGTAGATCAGTCGTCGGTGTTCTTTGGAAGGAATCATGCTAAAGCTGAAACTCCAGTACTTTGGCCACCTCTTGAGAAGAGTTGACTCATTGCAAAAGAGTCTGATGCTGGGAGGGACTGGGGGCAAGAGGAGAAGGGGATGAACAGAGGATGAGATGGCTGGATGGCATCACCGACTCGATGGATGTGAGTTTAAGTGAACTCTGGGAGTTGGTGATGGACAGGGAGGCCTGATGTGCTGCAATTCATGGGGTCGCAGAGTCAGACACGACTGATCAACTGAACTGAACTGAACTGAACAGACTGGTCTGTTATTTGATTGAGACCACGATTTAGAACATGTCCACTCAGGCTAGTCTGCCTTTGATCAGCCCCACAGATTATGCCAAGCTACTCAAGCAATTCTACCCATCAGGCCAGGCCCACCAGTCTAGTCTGCCATTTGATTGACACCATGGTTTAGGCCAGTACCACCTAAGCTACTCTGCATTTCAATTGACACCACTGGTATGCTAGGCCCACCCAGGCTATTCTGCCTTTTGATTGAGAACATGGATTAGTCCAGTACATTGATTAGAACAGGCCCAATGAGCCTAGTCTGCCCTTTGATCAGCACCATGTATTATGCCAGGATCACTCAGGTGACTCTGCATTGACAGACACCGCTCAATAGGCCAGGCCCACCAGGCTAGACAATGATTTGATTGAAATAATGTATTAGGCCAGTACCACCCAGGCTAGTCTGCCTTTTGATTGACACTGATTAGGCCAGTACCAACAGGCTAGTCCACTATTTGACTGAGACCATGGAATAGGTCAGGACCACACAGGCTACTCTGCCTTTCCATTGACACCACTGATTAGGCCAGGCCCATCAAGGCTAATCTGTTGTTCGATTGACACCACTGATGAGGCCAGGACCACATAGGCGAGTCTGCCTTTGATTGACACCATGTATTAATCCAGGCCCACCCAGGCTATTCTGCCTTTTGATTGAGATCATGTATTAGGCTAGTACCAAGAGGCTGGTGTGTAATTTAATTGAGACAACAGATTAGAACAGGTCCACCAAGGTGAGTCTGCCCTTTGATCGGCCCACGGATTATGCCAGGCTTCTCAGGTGATTCTGCATTTTGACAGACACTTCTGATCAGGCTATGCCTACCAGGCTTGTCTGCCACTTGAATGAAAATGCGGATTATGCCAGTACCATCTAGGCTATTCTGCATTTCAATTGACACCACTGATTAGTCCAGGCCCAGCCTGGCTAGTCTGCCTTTTGATTGAGACTGATTATGCCAGTACCAACAGGTTAGTTTGCTATTGGACTGAGACCACGGCAAGGCCAGGACCAAACAGGCTACTCTGCCTTTTGATTGACACCACTGATTAGGCCAGGCCCACCCAGGCTGGTCTGCCTTTCAATTGACACCACTGATTAGGCCAGGCCCATCGAGGCTTGTCTGCCTTTTGATGAGACCATGGATTAGGCCAGTACCACAGGCTACCCTGAAATTTGACTGACCAGGGAATAGGCCAGGACCACCCAGGCTAGTCTGCCAATTGATTGGGAGGACTCCTTAGGCTAGGCCCACCCAGGTTAGTCTGCCATTTGATTGACACCACATATGAGGCCAGGCCCACCCAGGGAAGTCTGCCTTTTGAAGGAGACCACAAATTAGGCCAGTACAAACTGGCTGGTCTGTCATTTGACTGAGAACATGGATTAGAACAGGCCCATGCAGGCTAGTCTGCCCTTTGACTGGCGTCACAGATTATGTCAGGCTCACTCACGAGAGTGCATTTTGACAGACACTACTGATCAGGCCAGATCCACCCAGGCTAGTCTGCCATTTGATTGAGACCATGGATTAGGCCCGTACCACCCAGGCTACTCTGCCTTTCGATTGTCACCACAGATTAGGCCAGGCACACCCAGAATAGTTTGCCTTTTGATTGAGACATGGATTAGGCTAGTACCAACAGGTTACCCTGTCACTTGAGTCACTACAGAATAGGCCAGGACCACCTGGCCTATTGGCTAGTCTACCAATTGATTGAAACCATTGATTCGATTGAAACCATTGATTAAGCTAGGCCACCCAGGCTAGTCGGCCATTTGATTGACACCACATATGAGGCCAGGCCCACCCAAGCAAGACTGCCTTTTGATTGAAACCACGGATTAGGCCAGTATCAACAGTAGTCTGTCATTTGACTGAGCCCACAGATTAGGTCAGCCCAAGCCAGGCTATTCTGCCATTTGACTGAGTCACAGATTAAGCCAGGCTCATTCAGGTGACTCTGCATTTTGATTGCAAATCTAGTCTGCCAATTGATTGGGAGGACTCCTTAGGCGAGGCCTACCTAGGCTAGTCTGCCATTTGATTGATACCATCAATTAGGCTAGGCCCACTCAGGCTATTTTGCCATTTGACTGAGAACACGGATTAGGCCAGGCCCACCCAAGCAAGACTGCCTTTTGATTGAGACCCCAGATTAGGCCAGTATCAACAGGCTAGTCTGTTATTTGACTGAGCCCACAAAAAAGGCCTGGCTCAGCCAGGCTATTCTGCCATTTGATTTAGAGCACTGCCTATGCCAGGCCCACGCAGGCTAGTTTGCCTTTCGAATGAGTGTACTTGTTATGCCAGGCCCACCCAGTGTTTTCTGCTTTTCAATTGACACCACTGATTAATCCAGGTCCACCCAGGCTATTCTTTCTTTTGGTTGAGACCATGGAATAGGCCAGTACCAACAGGCTGGTCTGTCATTTGATTGAGATCACAATTTAGAACAGGTCCACCCAGGCTAGTCTGCCCTTTGATTGGCCCCACAGATTATGCCAAGCTTCTCAGGCGATTCTACATTTTGATAAACACCACTGATCTGGCCAGGCCCACAAGGCTAGTCTACCATTTGATTGAGAACACAGATTATGCCAGTACCACCTAGGCTACTCTGCATTTCAATTGACACCAATGATTAGGCCAGGCCCAGCCCGGCTAGTCTGCCTTTTGATTGAGACTGATTATGCCAGTACCAACAGGCTAGTCTGCTATTGGACTGAGACCACGGAATAGGCCAGGACCACACAAAGTACTCTGCCTTTCAATTAACATCACTGATTAGGCCAGGCCCACCCAGGATTGTCTGTCTTTTGATTGAGACACGAATTAGGCCAGTACCAACAGGCTATATTGTCATTTGACTGACCAAGGAATAGGTCATGCCCACCCAGGCTGGTCTGCAATTTGACTGAGCACCAATTAGGCCATGCCTATCCAGGCTGGTTTGCTATTTGATTGAGAGAACTGCTTAGGCCAGCCTGGTCAAGGCTAGTTTGCATTTCAATTGACACTACTGATTAGGCCAGGCCCACCCAAGGAAGTCCACCTTTTGTATGAGACCATGGATTAGGCCAGTATCAACAGGCTAGTCTATCATTTGACTGAGCCCACAGATGAGGCCAGAGGCACTCAGGATAGTCTACCATTTGACTGAGTCACAGATTATGCCAGGCTCACTCAGGTGACAAGGCATTTTGACTGACACCATTGATCAGGCCAGGTCCACCCAGGTTATTCAGCCATTTGATTTAGAGCACTACTTATAACAGACCCACCCAGGCTAGTTTGCCTTTCAGTTGAGAGAACTGCTTATGCTAGGCCCACCCAGGCTAGTTTACCCCTCAACTGACACTGCTGATAAGGCCAGGACCACACAGGCTAGTCTGTCTTTCAATTGACACCACTGATTAATCCAGGCCCACCTAGGCTATTCTCCCTTTTCATTGAGACCATGGCTGGTCTGCAATTTGAGCACCAATTAGGCCATGCCTATCCAGGCTAGTTTGCTATTTGATTGAGAGAACTGCTTAGGCCAGCCTGGTCAAGGCTAGTTTGCATTTCAATTGACACTACTGATTAGGCCAGGCCCACCCAAGGAAGTCCACCTTTTGTATGAGACCATGGATTAGGCCAGTATCTACAGGCTGGTGTGTCATTTGACTGAGACCACGGATTAGAACAGACCCACCTAGGCTAGTCTTCACTTTGATCGACACCGCGGATTACGCCAGGCTCACTCAGGAGACTGCATTTTCACAGATACCAATGATCAGGCCAGACCCACCCAGGGTAGTCTGCCTTTTGATTGAGACCACAGATTAGGCCAGTATGATCCAGACTACTCTGCCTTTCAATTGTTACCACGATTAGGCCTGGCCCATCCAGCCTAGTCTGCCTTTTAATTGAGACCACAGATTAGGCCAGTACCAACAGGCTGCACTGTCATTTGTCTGACCAGGGAATAGGCCAGGGAATAGTCAATTGGCTAGTCTGCCAATTGACTAGGAGGACTCCTTCGGCTAGGCCCACCCACGTTAGTCTGTCATTTGATTGATACCACATATGAGGCCAGGCCCACCCAGGGAAGTCTGCCTTTTGATTGAGACCATGTATTAGGCCAATACCAACAGGCTGGTCTGTCATTTGACTGAGAACATGGATTAGAACAGGCCCACCCAGGCTAGTCTACCTTACGATTGAGGCCACGGATTAGGATAGGCCCACCCAGGCAAGTCTGCCTTTTGAGTAAGACCATGGATTAGGCCAGTATCAACAGGCTAGTCTGTCATTTGACAGAGACTATGGATTAGGCCAGGCCCAGCCAGGCTAGTCTGCCATTTGACTGAGCCACGGATTATGCCATGCTCATTCAGGCGACTCTGCATTTTGACTGACACCACTGATCTGGCCAGGCCCACCCAGGATATTCTGCCTCTTCATTTTGAGCACTGCTCATGCCAAGCCCACCCAGGCTATTCTGCCTTTTGATTGACACCACAGAATAGGCCAGTACCAACAGGCTAGACTGTCATTTGATTGAGACCATGAATTAGAACAGGTCCACCCAAGCTAGTCTGCCCTTTGATCGGCACCACAGATTATGCTACTCAGACAACTCAGCAGTTCAACGACAACACTGATCATGCCAGGCCTACCAGGCTAGTCTGCCATTTGATTCAGACCATGAATTAGGTCAGACCACCTAGGCTACTCTGCATTTCAATTGACACCACTGCTTAGGCCATTCCCACCCAGGCAAGTCTGCCATTTGACTGAGAGCACTGCTTAGCCCAGCCTGCACAGGCTAGTTCATATTTTCGATTGACACCACTGATTTGGCCAGCCCCACGCAGGCTAGCCTGCCTTTTGACTGAGACTGACTAGGCTAGTACCAAAAGGTACTTCTATTTCTACTTCTACTTCTAGTCTTCTATTTGACTAAGACCACGGAAGAGGCCAGGACCACACAGGCTATTCTGCCTTTCAGTTGACACCACTGATTAGGCCAGGCCCACCTAGGCTACTGTGCCTTTTGATCGAGACCACAAATTGGCCAGTACCAACAGGCTAGCCTGTGATTTGACTGAACATGGAATAGGTCAGGACAACCCAGCCCACCCAGGCAAGACTCCCTTTTGATTGAGACCACAGATTAGGCCAGTATCAACAGGCTAGTCTGTCATTTGACTAAGCCCGTGGATTGGGCCAGGCCCACCCAGGCTAGTCTGCCATTTGACTGAGCCACAGATTATGCCGGGCTCACTCAGGTGACTCTGCATTTTGACTGATACCACTGATCAGGCCAGGCCTACCCAGGCTAGTCTGCCTTTTGATTGAGACCACGGATTAGACCAGTACCAACAGGCTGGTCTGTCAGTTGACTGAGACCATGGATTAGAATAGGCTAGTAGGCCCTTTGATCAGCACCTCAGATTATGCCAGGCTCACTCAGGTGAATCTGCATTTCAACACACACCACTGATCAGGCCAAACCCACCCAGGCTAGTCTGCCATTTGATTGAGACCACAGATTAGGACAGTACTATCCAGGCTACTCAGCCTTTCGATTGACACCACTGATTAATCCAGGCCCACCCAGGTTATTTTGCCTTTTGATTGATACCATGAATTAAGCCAGTACCAACAGGCTGGTCTGTCATTTTATTGAGACCCTGGATTAGAACAGGTAGACCTAGGCTAGTCTGCCTTTCGATTGAGAACACGGATTAGGCTAGGCCTACCCAGGTTAGTCTGCCATTGTTTGACACCACTCATTAGACCAGGCCCAACCAGGCTAGTCTGCCTTTCAATTGAAACCACATATTATGCTAGGCCTACCCAAGCTAGTCTGGCTTTTCATTTACACCACTGATTACGCCATGTCAGCCCATGCTAGTCTGCAATTTGATTCAGTACACTACTTATGCCAGGCGTACCCAGGCTAGTTTGTCATTTGACTGAGCCATGGATTTGGCCATTCCCCCCTGGCAACTCTCCCATTTGATTGAGAACTCTGCTTAAGCCAAGCCCACCCCAGGCTAGTCTGCCTTTTGATTCACACCACTGATTAGGCCAGGTCCACCCATGTTTTTCTGCCTTTTGATTGAGACCTCAAATTAGACCAGTACCAACAGGCTAGCCTGTCATTTGACTGAGACCACGGATTAGGCCAGGCCCACCCATGCTATTCTGCACTTTGATAGGCACCATGGGTTAGGCCAGGCACACTCAAGCATCTCTGCATTTTGATCTACACCACTGATTAGGCCAGGACCCCCAGGCCAATTTGCCTTTCAAGTGAGACCACAGGGAGGCCAGTACCACCCAGTCTAGATAGCCTTTGGTGGATTCCATGGATTTTGGCAGGCCCCCCCCACCGCCCCCCAGGCAAGTCTGCCATTTGATTGAGAGCACTGCTTACACCAGGCCCACCCAGACTAGTATGCCTTTTGGTTGACAGTACTGATTAGTTCAGGCCCACTCAGGCTAGTCTGCCTTTTATTCAGACCTTGGATTAGGCTAGTATCAACAGCCTAGTCTGTCATGTGACTGATCCCACAGATTAGGCCAGGACCACCCAGGTTAGACTGTCATTCCAATGAGCCATTGATTAGGCCATGCCCACCCAGGCTAGTCTGACATTTGACTGAGAGCTCTCCTTAGCCCAGGTCCTCCCAGGGTAGTCTGCATTTTGATAGACACCACTGATTAGGCCAGGCCAACCAAGTCTAGTCTGCCTTTCTATTGACACCACTGATTACGCTAGGTCCACCCAGGCTATTCTGCCCTTTCACTGGGCCCAAGGATTATGCCAGGCTCACTCAGGCGACTCTGCATTTTGAAAAGCACCACTGACCAGGTCAGCACCACCAAGGCTATTTTGCCATTGGATTGAGACCACGGCTTAGGCAAGTCGACCCAGGCTACTCTACCTTTCAAATGACACCACTGATTAGGCCAGGCCCACACACACAGGCTAGTGTCTTTCGATTAACACTACTGCTTAGGCCAGGCCCACCCGGCTACTCTGCCATTGGATTGAGACCACGTATTAGGTGCATACCAACAGGCTAGCCTGTAATTTGACTGAGACCATGTATTAAGCCAGGAACACACAGGCTACTGTCTTTCTATTGACGCCACTGATTACGCTAGGCTCACCCAGGCTTTCTACCTTTCGATTGGGACCATGGATTAGGCTTTGCTCATGCAGGCTAGTCTGCCTTCTGATTGACACCACTGATTAGGCCATGCCTACTCAGGTTAGGTTGCGAATTGTTTGAGTATACTGCTTAGGCCATGCCCACCCAACTAGTCTGCCATTTGATTGTGAGCACTGCTTTGGCCAGGCCCACCTAGGCTAGATTGCATTTCAATTGACACCACTGATTAGGCCAGGACAACCCAGCCATGTCTGCCTTTTGATTGAAACCACGAATTAGGGCAGTATCCACAGGCTAGTCTGTCATTTGCCCCACGGATTAGGCCAGGCCCACCCAGGGTAGTTTGTATTTCAGTTGACACCACTGATTAGGCCAGGCTCACCCAGGTAAGTCTGCTTTTCGATTGAAACCATGGATTAGGCTAGGCCCACCCAGGCTAGTCTGTCATTTGATTGAGAGCACTGGTTAGGCCAGGACCACACAGGCTACTCTGCCTTTCTGTTGACAGCACTGATAAGGCTAGGCCCACCCAAGCTTGTCTGATTTACGTTTGAGACCATGGATTAGGCTAGGTGCACCCAGGCTAGTCTGCCCTTTAGTTGGCACCACGGACTATGCCAGATTCATTCAGGTGACTCTGAATTTTGACAGACACCACTGATCAGTCCAGGCCCACCCCAGCTAGTCTACCATTTATTGAGACCATGGTTAGGCTAGTACTACCCAGGCTTTTCTGCCTTTTGATTACACCAGTAATTAGGCCAGGCACACACAGGCTAGTCTGCCTTTCAATTGACACAACTGCTTAGGCCAGGCCCAACCAGACTAGTCTGCCTTTTGATTGACACCGATTAAGCCAGTACCTACAGGCTAGTCTGCCATTTGCCTGAGACCATGGAATAGGCCAGGACCACACAGGCTACTCTGACTTTCAACTGACACTACTGATTAGGCCAGGCCCTCCCACATAGTCTGCCTTTCAATTAACAGTGCTGATTAAGCCAGGTCCACCCTGGCTAGTCTGCTTTTTGAGTGAGACCCAGGATTAGGCTGGGCCCACCCACGCCAGTCTGCCCTCCAATTGACACCACTGATTAGGCCATGCCCACCGAGGCTAGTCTGCCATTTAACTGAGCCACATTTTATGCCATGCCCACCCAGGCTAGTTTGCCATTTGATCGAGAGCACCGCTTAGGCCAGGCCCACCCTGGCTACTTTGCATTTCAGTTGACACCACTGATTAGGCAAGGCCCACTCAGTCAAGTCTGCATTTTGATTGAGACCACAGATTGGGCCAGTATCAACAGGCTAGTCTGTCATTTAAACTAATCCCAAGGATTACGCCAGGCCCACATAGGATAGTCTGAAATTTGACTGAGCCACGGATTATGCCAGGCTCACTCAGGTGACTCTGCATTTTGATGACACTACTGATCAGGCAAGGCCCACCCAGGCTAGTCTGCCATTTGATTTAGACCACAGATTAGGCCAGTACCACCCTGGCTACTCTGCCTTCAATTGACACCACTGATTAGGACAGGACCACCCAGGCTAGTCTTCCTTTTGATTGAAACTGATTAGGCCAGTAGTAACAGGCTAGTTTGCCATTTGACTGAGACCATGGAATAGGCCAGGACCACACAGGCTACTCTGCCTTTCGGTTGACACCACTGATTAGACCAGGCCCACCCACGCTAGTCTGCCTTTCAATTGACAGCACTGATTAGGCTAGGTCCACCCCAGCTACTCTGGCTTTTGATTGAGACCATGGATTAGGCCAGTACGAACAGGCTAGTCTGTCATTTGATGGAGACTGTGGATTAGGTCAGGACACACAGGCTACTCTGACTTTATATTGACACCACTGATTAGGCTAGGCCCACACAGGCTAGTCTGCCATTTGACTGAGCCACGGATTATGCCAGGCTCACTCAGGTGACTCTGCATTTTGACTGACAACACTTCAGGCCAGGCCAACCCAGGCTACTCTGCCTTTCGATTGAGACCATGGATGAGGCCAGTACCAACAGGCTAGTCTGTCATTTGAATGAGACCACAGCTTAGGCCAGGACCACACAGGCTACTTTCCCTTTCATTTGACAACACTGATGATGCTAGGCCCACCCAGGCTTGTCTGCCTTTCGATTGACACCACAGATTCAGCAAGGCCCACCCAGGTAGTCTGCTTTTGATCAGCACCACAGATTATGCCAGGCTCACTGAGGCGACGCTGCATTTTGACAGACACTACTGATCAAGTCAGGCCCACCGAGGCAAGTCTGCCATTTGACTGACACGACAGATTAGGCCAGTACCACCCAGGCTACTCTGATATTCAGTTGACACCACTGCTTAGGTCAGGCCCACCCTGGCTAGTCTGCCTTCTGATTGAGACCACGGATTAGTCCAGTATGGCTCTTGATGAAAATGAAAGAGGAGAGTGGAAAAGTTGGCTTAAGGCTCAACATTCACAAAACAAAGATCACGGCATCTGGTTCCATCACTTCACGGCAAATAGATGAGGAAACAGTTTCAGACTTTATTTTTGGGGCTCCAAAATCACTGCAGATGGTGACTGCAGCCATGAAATTAAAAGACACTTACTCCTTGGAAGGAAAGTTATGACCAACCTAGACAGCATATTCACAAGCAGAGACATTACTTTGCCAACAAAGTTCCATCTAGTCAAGGCTATGGTTTTTCCAGTAGTCATGTATAGATGTGAGAGTTGAACTGTGAAGAAAGCTGAGTGCCAAAGAATTGATGCTTTTGGACTGTGGTGTTGAAGAAAACTTTTGAGAGTCCCTTGGACTGCAAGGAGATCCAACCAGTCCATTCTAAAGATCAGTCCTGGGTGTTCTTTGGAAGGAATGATGCTAAAGTTGAAACTCCAGTACTTTGGCCACCTCATTCGAAGAGTTGACTCATTGGAAAAGACTCTGATGCTGGGAGGGATTGGGGGCAGGAAGAAAAGGTGACAACAGAGGATGAGGTGGCTGGATGGCATCACCGATTCTACAGATGTGAGTTTGAGTGAACTCCAGGAGTTGGTAAAGGACAGGAGGCCTGGAAGGTTCTGTGATTCATGGGGTCCCAAAGAGTCAGACAGGACTCAGGGACTGAACTGAACAGGCTAGACTGTCACTTAAATGACACTGCATATTAGGCTAGCAATGGCACCCCACTCCAATACTCCTGCCTGGAAAATCCCATGGACAGAGGAGCCTGGTAGGCTGCAGTCCATGGGGTCGCTCAGAGTCCCACAGGACTGAGCGACTTCACTTTCACTTTTCACTTTCATGCATTGGAGAATGAAATGGCAGCCCACTCCAGTGTTCTTGCCTGGAGAATCCTGGGGACGGCGGAGCCTGGAGGGCTGCTGTCTATGCACAGAGTCGGACAGGACTGAAGGGACTTAGCGGCAGCGGCGGCTGCCCTCCGATTGACACCACTGAAGGGGTCATGCCGAATCAGGTTAGTCGCGAATTGATTGACTACACTGCTTATGCCATACCCACCCGCGCAGGAATGGGGGGCGGGGGGTGGGGAGGGCTCACTGCGCGTGCTACCAGGGAAGGGCTGGCCCCGCACGAGCGCAGGAACGTGGCGGGGGAGGGAACGGGGGGTGGGGGGTGGCGGCTAGTGCCCCTCCACGCGCAGCAAGTGGGGTTTTGCACCACCCATGCCAGGAGGCCTGGGCGTACTTAAGAAGTGGGGTCTCACGTCGCGCAACGCACGCACAGTGAGAAGGCTGATACCGTGGCCCAGCAAGAGGGCCTCGTGTCGCCTGTGGCGTGGGGCCCCGTGCGCGCAAGAAAGGAGAGCTCGCGCCCTGCAGCGTGGGCAGAAAAGGGGGGCCTCGGGCCGCGCGTGCCGGAGGAGGGCTGGCCTGCATGCGCAGTAAGAGGGCTCTCGCGCCCCGCCGCGCTGGCAGGAACGGGGGTGCTTGCGCTGGCAGGAACGTGGGTGCTTGCGCTGCCTGGGCAGGAAGGGGGGGTTTCGCGCCGCGCGTGCCGAGGAGGGCGGGGGACTGACACCCGGCTCGCGCAGGAACCGGGGTCTCGCGCTGCGCCGCGCGAGCAGGAGGTGGGGGCACCCGCAGCAGGTGGCGGGGGCTCCCGCGTGCGCAAGAAGGGAGAACTCGCGCCCTGCAGCGTCTGCAGGAAGGGGGTCTCGAGCTGCGCGTGCCGGTGGACCCTGCGCCCACAGGAAAGGGGGTCTCGCCCCGCGCGCAGAGGAAAGGGGGGCACGCGCCGTTCGCGCCAGTAGAAGGGCTGGTCCTGCGCGCGCGCGCGCGCGCGGGTTGGGGTCAGGGGCCGGTACCCCCTATGGCTGCTACGACCTCCCGCCGCCCGTGGGGAGTAGGGAGCTGCGGGCTACGGCTGCAGCTCGCAGCTCGCGGTGACCTGGAGGGGCGCGGGGCTGAGTGGCGCTCCCTCTGGGGCCAGAGGTCCGGCCGGGGCGGCGGCTCGAGGCCCAGCCGTTCCCAGCGTCCCCGGGCAACAGGATCGGCACGTGAGGCGGCGGGAGCCCCCGTGTTGGCACCCGCGGCCGGCCGACTCCCCAGACGTTGTTGGCGCGGAACCGGTGGGGCCGGAAGCGCCCAGGAGTCCCCGCAGCGGTCCCGGGCCCACCCGCCATTCCCCTGTGCTCCTAGCAGCGGGCCCGGCATGCCGGGTCCCGGGAGCCCTCTGCGCGCGCCCCCGCGGCGTGGCCAAAGCGCTGGCCGTCAGGAGGTGCTCGGAAGTCGGGCGGTAGGAGAAGGGGTCTTGGTCTTCCACGGGGACTGCCCGTACACCCTCAGATTGCCCAGTGCGGCGCGCAGCCCAAAGGCGGAATGGCCTCTGTTGGCGCTACTGTAGTTACCGCTTAGCGAGTCTTTGCTCCCAAACCCTGCTGTCGCTTTGGCACAAGTGTGCGACAAGGACGTCAGCTGGTATACGACTGTTCTGCAGCTGGGCGCTGGTGAATACCTGATCCTCGCCAAGGAGCTTCAGCCAAGTGTTGTGCAGGAAGAAGGTAGCAAGGTCAATCCGGGAGAGCACAGACAGGACAGGGAGTCAGAGGGCCTGGCAGGTCCCAGAGGAGGACGTGCCAGGACCTGCATCACAGTAGGAGTGCCAGTGTCTTTAGGAGTCACGAGCGGGTTTTGTATTCTCCGGTTCTGTGGCATCTTACGCCGACCACTGGGGAAAGACGGCCTGGACAAGTGGACAGGGGGACCGCCCCATAAAGGACTCCAAGCTTCAGTGACCGCAGGTCCTCCGGGTAGAAGTATGAAACGACTTCTCCTTTGTAAAAGGAGTCTCCAGGAGGGCGCCTGTGAGAAGCAGGCTGTGGTGGACTTTGGCTGTGGCGGGTCCATTCAAGTGCACAGAACTAAATACAGGCATGTGGTGGATGGTCCCAGCCTTCACATCCTAGTTGGGAGAGTGTGCTCTATCATTCCGTTCAATGTTCCCATTGGGAGAGGTGAGGCACGGTGCACAAAGGAGGTCCCTGTATCATTTATTTACAACTACATGAAAATCTACAACTGTCTCCAAAAGCAAAGTTGAAGAAGTTGCTGGTGTAGGAATGCCATGGCAGTCCAGTGGTGAGGACTCCAAGCCTCCACTGTGGGCGGCACAGGTTTGATGCTTGGTTCTGACCAAGGAACTAAGATCTCATGTGCTGAGGAGCAGCTAAACCCGCGTATGCCACAGCTACTGACCCCAGGCGCCACAAGTAGAGAGTCCAGGGACCACCCTAAACAATTTCAAGTGCAATAACTGACACCTGACACAGCCAAATTAAAAAATGCCGAAGTCCAACTCCAGTAACCAGGGATTCAACCTGAAGAGATGACCGTGTCAGCCAACAAGACAGCCTCTCAGTTTTCTATGGACTGCCTGTTCATTCCAAGTTTAAGTTTCTCTTTTATACTTTTACAAAAACATTAGGCTAGAGGTTTGACATTTTCAGTTCCCCCTCTCCCAGATTTATTATCTCCATAAATCATTGTCGCTGTTCCTGCTTCAGGGATTCTCTCCGGAATCAGCCTTATCATCTATTATCTACCTCCTCTAATGTGTCCTATAGTTAACTTGTGATTATATTGTAACTCATGCCACATTCCTCAGTTTACTACTTATCTTCCTAAATCCTGTTTGCCCCTAACATCCTGAGCTCACTATCTCTTAAAAAGGCTTCTTAGCTATAATGTCTCTAAAAAATTCCTAAATTCTATAAGCTATAGTAAAATATGCTAACTTTACAACATTCCTTAAATCTTTAACTTCTATTTTAATTATTTCTAAGCCCTAAATTCAGTAAACTCCTTTGCCATAAACTTTGTCTTCACAAATAGGCTTTAGATATCAATGCCTCCCATGGCCTCAAGCTACGGCCTGTGTGCTCATCCTGGAACACTCTTTTGCACAAGTTCTTTAACAAATGTCAGTGATTAACTTTATGAATTATTTTCTGAGCACAGCTGCAGAAGGCTTTGTGCCTTCTCATGCTCCTCTCAAGAACAATAAGCACCTTAATATTCCTTTTCAGTGAACTCAGCCGACGAGAGGAAAAGACAAGTCAGAATTACAAGGCCTAACTCCTTCATCCTGGGATCCATGCCTGCGGAATGAGGAGAGGAGTCTGGGGCTGTGCCTCCATTTTGTCAGTAGTGCCTAACGTGGCTCCTGACAAAAAAAAATAAAAAAATTTTAAGTGGATGGATTTGATCAATTGAAGGCCTCAGAGGTGGCACTTGTGACAAAGAACCCGCCTGCCAAAACAGGAGATGCAAGAGACACTAGGTTTCATCCCTAGGTGGGGAAGATCCCCTGGAGAAGGGCATGATAATCTGCTCTGGTATTCGTGCCTGGAGAATCCCATGGACAGAGGAACCTGGAGGGTTACAGTGCATGGGACCACAAAGAGTCAGACCTGACTGAGTGACTAAGCACATGATCAATCATAAGGTGAAAGACCATATAAATGCCCCTAGAGTTTTTGGATGTGCCCTGTCCCAACTCGGGGCTTCCCTTGTGGCTCAGCTAGTAAAGAATTCTGCAGTGGGGGAGACCTGTGTTCGATCCCTGATTTGGGAAGATCCCCTGGAGGAAGGCATGGGAACCCACTCCAGTATTTTTGCCTGGAGAATCCCGTGGACAGAGGAACCTGTGGAGTACAGCCCATAGGATGGCAAAAACAGACAGACATGGCTGAAGCAACTTACCACACATAGCATCCTAACTAATCACCTAATGCCATCCTTCTAGTAGGAATTTTCTGTCTTGAGACTATAAAAATGGGCTGCTAGCCCATCAAAGGGGTCGGCTCTCCCTTGACCGGCCCCCTGTTCTAACAGCATATCCCATACTGCACTCCGATACACTCTCTTCTCCTCTCATTCTGCCTCATCTCTGGAAACTTTTCCAACCGGTGCACGGACCACCACACTCCCCCAAAACACACTTCCTTCAAAGTGCGGTGACATTCAGATGCCATCACATCTGAGACCACCTGCGACCTGCCTCCAGCCTCTCAAAAGTGGACTTCTTCTTGCTTCGAGATGCTGAGTCACAAAGAGTACTTCGGTCTGTCTGACCCCTTTGCGGACACTCACATTGACGGGGCGGTGAACCTCGTATTCCCTGCTGGAGCTTAGGGAGTGACCTGCCTGGATTGAAGTCTCAGCTCTACGACCTCTGTGAGCTTGGACACGTCACATGTCTTCTGCTGCCTTGGACAGAAACTAGAGATAGAAAGGTGAGCCACCAGGATAGGGGGTGCCAGTTAAGCCAGACTTGAAGTTATCCAGTGCAGCCAACACTGCACTGGAAGGCAGTCGGATAAGGATACTCGCGTTAGCTTGGGTTCCTTCTTTGTCTCTGGACACAAACCCCACCCTGTCCTTTCCAGCCTGGGCTCGTCTCTTTGGAGGCTGAGAAATGGAGCTCAAGACTTAGTCAGATGGTTCCAGCATTGAATGTTCTGCTGACTGCTCTCTTAGGCACTATTTCTCAAGCCATCCATTTCTGCTATCTCTTCAGAACAAAGACTGGGTTTCCTTCAGGAAGCCAAGTCAGGTGAGGTTAATTCCCCACAAAAACCACAAGTCAGACTCTTTGGCTTCTAACTCTCAGTAGCTCACTCATAGTCTGACTCTTTGTGACCCCATGGCCTGTAGCCTGCCAGCTCCTCTGTCCACGCAATTCTCCAGGCAAGAATCCTGGAGTGGCTAGCTGCTGTTCCCTTCTCCAGGGGATCGTCCTGACCTCTGATGGAACCCTGGTCGCCCGCATTGCAGGCAGATTCTTTACCTTCTGAGCCACTAAGCCCAGGTTCAAAACCCACCCACTGTGTGCAATATTTACAGAGCTACTGAATTCCCCCGGGGTGGGGGTTGGGGGGCAGAAAAAGAGTTGCATGCCAAGCTGTAACCCACGACAACACTTTTTTATCCGCTTAAAGCTCTGTAGGCAACCTTGAGCAGTTTTGTCCGTTCTGGAGACACTGGGCAGAAACAGAGGCCGAAATGCAGTGACGCTGTTGCACAGATCCACCCCCCAAATCTTTGGCATCAGGGCAAATGGACAAACGCAGCATTTCCATCTTTTAAGACACGTTCCACACACGATCTTCCAAAAGAATGTTCTGCTTTCCAGGAGCCAAGGAAATAGAAGATCAACTGTTCCAAACAGGTACTGAGATCTCCACTCTCTGAAGGACTCAGGGTCTTGGGAGTAGTCCTATGATGGTTTGTCCTGTGTTTACAAGCAAGTGCATACTCTCCAAGGGTGGTTAAAGTTTCAACACCATCAGTGTGTGTTCTGACTTCTATCAGAGCAGCTGCCCCTGCTTCCAGACAAGCCAGCCTGGATCTTTCTGAAGTGGTAGCGTTTGCAGCTCCTGGTTAGAGGCCCTGCTTCCATCTCGCAGTGACCTCCCCTCTGCCTTCCACCCCAACGGAAGCCCAGTCCTGTGGTTTTCTAGGAGGAAGGCTGAGGAGCTGAGGCCAAACTCTGTCTTATGTAAAACTGCAAAGCTGGTGGTGGAAATGGAGATGAGCCTCTGGCGTGGGAGACGGTGGAGGAAAAGCATAGGGATGCCTTACATCTGGTTGGAAAAATTCTGAGACCTCATGTTTACTGCTGGGAGAAGGTCAAAGACTGTCTACTCCTGGCTGCAAATGGACCTGTTAAATTTCCTGATGGTAAGTATGATGGAGCTGGTGTTTTTCTTTCTTTCTTTTTTTTTTCAAATTTTGATTAGTGAAGAATCTGCCTGCAATGTGGGAGACCTGGGTCCGATCCCTGGGTTGGGAAGATCCCCTGGAGAAGAGAAAGGCTACCCACTCCAGTATTCTGCCCTAGAGAATTCTATGCATAGTATAGTCCATGGGGTTGCAAAGAGTCTGACACGACTGAGGGGCTTTCACTTTCACTTTTAGTAAAGCCATAACTTAGATGAGGCTCTTAGATTTTCAACTTGAAGACTTTTTTTTTTTTTCAAGTCCACTCAATATATTACCAATAGTACTAATATCATTTTGAAACTATTATGCGTATAGAATTAAGCATGACTTTCAATGTTTAATGCAGTTCCTCTAAAAATTAAAGGAGTTTGGCCTCCCTGGTGGCTAACTTGGTAAAGAATCCACGTGCAATGAAGGAGACCTGGGTTCAATCCCTGCGTCCGGAAGATCCCCTGGAGGAGGGCATGGCAACCCACCCCAGTATTTTTGCCTGGAGACTCCCATGGACGGAGGAGCCTGGCGGGCTACAGTCCACGGGGTCGCAAAGACTCGAACAGGAATGAGCGACTAATACACTTTAAGAAAATCTGAATAAACTTGAACTTTTTTTTTTTTCCCTAAAGAGAGTTACTCTTGAAAGGTAACATACAATGTCAAAAATCTAACCTTACATGGTTGAGATGAGTAAAAATTGAGCGGACCTGAAGGTATAAAACGTGTGTGTGTATGTGTGTGTGTGTGTCCAGTTTGGCAAAAGAGTTTCCCCTTTCTTCAAAGTTTTGTTGATTCCAAGCCAAAGTCCTAGCTCTGTGGGGTGATTTCCCTGGCGGAGGGGGGCCACAGAAAAGCAGTATTTTCATGCTAATCACGGCAGGGTCACTGTTTATGAACTGGCAACGGATCAAAATGAAGGATGTCAGAGACTCAGACTGCTCAGACCTGGCAAGAGCGCGTGGTTTCTGGGGGAGATGGGTTAAGATGAGACAGCACTGTCGAGGGCTCCGGGTTCTGGAGAATTAAGCAGCCCCGCCCCCTCCCCCTCCCGGGAAGGCCTGCCGACCGGCAGGAGAGCGGACTTCCCGACCCTGAGCTCTCTGCCCCCACCCCTCCTCCTCGTTACCAAGCATCACCCTCGTGAGGCCTCGTGGCGTTCCGCGCTGCCCTCGCCGAGCCTGGCGCCTTTTCTGCCAGCGCGGGGCGGGGATCAGGCGGGGGCAGCGGGGAGGCCCAGGGCACATGACGCCCCCTCCCCGCGGCCCCCGCGCCCAGCACATGACTCAGGCCGGCAGGCAGACCCGAGCCACGCGCGTCCCCAGCACGACCCATGGCCTCTCCGCGACTAGGCACCTTCTGCTGCCCCACGCGGGACGCCGCCACGCAGCTCGCGCTGGTCTTCCAGCCGCGGGCTTTCCACGCGCTGTGTCTGGGTAGCGGCGCGCTCCGCCTGGCGCTCGGCCTCCTGCAGCTGCGGCCCGGGCGCCGGCCCGCGGGCCCCGGGATAGCCTCAGCCTCGCCGGCGACCTCGGCCCGCGTCCCCGCCTCCGTGCGCATCGTGCGCGCCGCAACCGCTTGCGACCTGCTTGGCTGCCTGGGTGAGCGCGCGAGCCGCGCGGGCGAGGGTGGGTGGGGAACCCGTCGGTGTTCGAGTGAGGGCGCCCGGTCCGCGGGTGGGGACCCCTTCTTGGGAGGTGAGGGCGCACGGCCGGGGACCCCTCCGTGCGTGGTTCAGGGCCCGTGGGTACTACACTGATGGAGACCCCTCCGCGCGCAGTTGAGTGCGCGCGGCCCGCGAGTAGGGCTCCCTCTGCGGGTGAAGACGTTGGGCCCCTAAGTAAGGGCGCGTCTATGCGTTTTTTCAGGGCGTGCCTAGGTGCGCGGTTGAGAACCCGCGGCCCACGGGTGGTCCTCCGTGGGAGTTTGACGGGGTGAGGCCCGCCAGTGGGGACCCCTTCATGGGAGTTGTGGGCGCACGGCCCGTCGTAGGTGGGGACCACTGAGTGCGCGGTTGAGGGCGCGCAGCTCAAAGGTGGGGACCCCTCCGTGCGCAGCTGAGCGCGCGCGGCCCGCGAGTAGGGCTCCCTCAGTTTGTGGGTGAGGACGCCCGGCCCCCAAGCAGAGACCCGTCTGTGCGTTTTTTCAGGGCTCGCCTACGTGCGCGGTTGAGAGCCCCGCGGCCCCACGGGTGGGCCTCCGAGCGAGGTTGACGAGGTGTGGCCCGCCACTGGGGACTCCTTCGTGGGAGTTGGGGGCGCACGACCCGTCGTAGGTGGGGACCACTGCCTGCGCGGTTGAGGACGCGCGGCTCTACGGTGGAGACCCCTCCGTGTGAAGGTGAGGACGCCTGGCCTGCGAGTAGGGACCGTCTGTGCGTTTCCTAGGGCACACGCACCGCGGGTGCGGACCCCTCCGTGAGCAGTTGAGGGCCCGCGGCCCGCGAGTGGGGATCTTTCCGTGTGTGCTTGAAGACGCGCTGCCCGCGAGTGGGGACCCCTTCGTGCGCGGTTGAGGGTGCACGGCACTGTGTGTGCAGTTGAAGGCACACGGTCCGGGGTGGGAACCCCTCCATGCCCATTTGAAGGCCCATGGCCCACGAGTGGGGACCTCTCTGTGCCCAATTTAGAGCGCGCGGCCCGCGAGTGGGGACGCCCTTCGTGGGAATTGAGGGCGCACAGCCTTGTGGTGACAACCACTCCGTGCGCGGTTGAGGGCACATGGCCTGCCGGTGGGGTCACCTCCATGTGCAGGTGAGGACGCCCAGCCCACAAGGGGGGACCCATCTGTGCGTTTTTCAGGGAACGAGTACCGCGAGTCGGGACCTCTCCGTTCCCAGTTGAGGGTGCGTTGCCGGCGAGTGGGGACCTCTCTGTACGCGGTTAAGGGCGCGCACCCCGCGGGTGCAGACCCCTCTGTGCGCGGTTGAGGGCGCACAGCCCATTGGTGGGGACCACTGTGTGCGCAGTTGAGGGCCCGTGGATGCGGGTGGGGACCATTGTGTGGGCAGTTGAGTGTGCACGGCCCGCGGGTGGGGTCCCCTCCGTGTGTGGGTGAGGACACCAGGTCCACGAGTAGGGACCCATCTGTGCATTTTCCAGGGGTCGATTACCATGGGTCGGGACCCCTCCGTGCCCAGTTGAAGGCCAATAGCCAGAGAGTGGAGTCCCCTGCGTGTGCGGTTGAGGGCGCACGGCCTGCAGGTGGGGACCACTGCCTGCGCGGTTGAAGGCACCAGTCCGCGGATGGAAACCTCTCTGTGCCCAGCTGAGGGCGAATGGCCTGCTAGTGGGGACCTCTCTGTGCCCAGTTGAGAACGTGTGGCCCGCGAGTGGGGACGCCCTTCATAGGAGTTGAGGGCACACAGCCTTGTGGTGAGGACTACCACTCTGTGCGTGGTTGAGGGCACACGGCCCACGGGTGGGGAGCCCTTGGTGCTCAGTTGAGGGCACGTGTACTGCGGTGGGGACCCCTCCATGCCCAGTTGAGGGCCCAGGAGTGGGGACCCCTCTGTGCGCAGTTGAGGGCGCACGGCCTGCGGGTGGGGTCCCTTCCATGTGTGGGTGAGGACGCCCAGTCCATGAGGCCCCTTCCGTGTGTGCTGAGGGCCCGCTGCACGCTAGTGGGGACCGCTCCCTGCGCAGTTGAGGGTGCATGGACCGCGGGTGGGAACCACTGCATGAGCAGTTGAAAACACACGACCCAGGGGTCTGCGAGTGGGGACCTCTCTGTGCCCAGTTGAGAGCTCGTGGCCCACGAGTGGGTCCTTCATGGGAGTTGAGAGCGCATAGCCTTGTGGTGAGGAACACTCCGTGCGCAGTTGAGGGTGCACAGCCCACAGGTGGGGAACTCTTGGTGTGCAGTTGAAGGCACGCCTACAGCCTTGAGGACCCATCCATGTGCGGTTGATGGTGCGTGGCCCGTGAGTGGGAACCCTCTCTGTGTGCTTGAGGGCGCACTGTCTGCGAGTGGGAACCACTGCGTGGGCGGTTGAAGGCACACGGCCCGTGGGTGGGAAGCCCTCCCTGTGCAGGTGAGGACGTCGGGCTGCGAGTTGGGACCCGTCTGTGCGTTTTCCAGGGCACACGTAGTGCGTGTCGGGACCCCTCCATGCCCAGTTGAGGCCTGCGGCCCTCGAGTGGGGATACCTCCATGTGTGTTTGAGGGCGCACTGCCTGCGAGTGAGGACGCCTCTGTCCGCGGTTAAGGGCGCACAGCCCAGGGGTGGGGACCACTGCGTGCGCAGTTGAGGACACCTGCCCTGCGAGCAGGGAGCTGTCTGTGCCTTTTTCAGGGCATGCGCACCTCGGGTCAGGGCTCCTCTGTGTGCTGTTGAGGGTGTGCAGCCAGCGAATGGGGACCTCTCCTTATGCGGTTGAGGGCACACGGCCCGCGATGGGAACCCCTCCATGCCCAGTGGAGGCCGCGGGGCCCTAGAGAGCCAGGATGGGGACCCCCTTCCTGGGAGCTGAGGGAACACGGCCCTCAACTGGGGAAGCCTTCGTGTGCAGGGAAGGACACCCGTCCCGGGAGTCCTGTGCATGGTTCAGGGTGTATGTACCACGGATGGGGACCACTCCTTGCATGGTTGAGCGCGCCTGGTCTCCGGGACTGGGGGACCCTCCATATGCGGGTGAGGACGCCAGGCCTGCGACCCGTTTGTGAGTGGTTGAGGGCGCCCGGCAGGCAGGTGGGGTCCCCTCCGTGCAAGGATGAGGGCACCCCGCCCACAGGTGGGGACCCGTCTGTGCGTGGTTGAAGGCATGCGGCCCGCAAGTGGAAAGCCCTCGGTATGAGTGGGGGTGCCCAGCAGTCGGGTGGTGCATGTTTTAGGGCCTGTGGCCCATGAGTGGGGACCCCTACGTGTGCAAATGAGGATGCCTGCCCCAGGGAGCGGGTACCGCTTGTGCGTGGTTGAGAGCGCCTGGCCTGCGGGTGGGAGGACTGATCCAGAGAGGGCTACCCAGGGACACTACGAGGACGAGTGGATTCTGCAATACAGTATGGGTAAAAGTTGCTTCCGGAGACTTCTTTTTTTCTTTTCTTTTCTTTCTTTCTTTTTTTTTTTTAACACTTTGATGTATTTGTTACTGCTCTTACTAGGGAAACTTTAGGCAGTGCTGTGAAGGAAAACACAGAAAATACAACGGTTCCATGATTGGTCCACCAATGAGAGACTAATAGTTAATATTATCAAGCCTGTGCTCACATACATGCAGTTGTTTCCAAACCGATTTAGCAGGATCAGGAAGAAAACTCCATATATACGATAAAATTTTTATTTCCTTTTTTATCTATGTATCTAAATTTGGGTTTTCTATCACAGATGTGCAAACTTGTAGTCTCTAGGCTAAATCCAGCCTGCTTTTCTATGTACAGCCCATGAGTTAAGAATGTTTTTACATGTTAAAGTGTGTTTTAAAAATCTACCAGGGGGCTTCCCTGGTGGCTCAGACGGTAAAGCATCTGCCTGCAAGGTGGGAGACCCGGGTTCAATCCCTGGATCGGGAAGATCCCCTGGAGAAGGAAATGGCAACCCACTCCAGTACTCTTGCCTAGAAAATTCCATGGATAGAGGAGCCCTGTGGGCTACAGTCTATGGGGTCCCAAAGAGTCAGACACGACTAAGCAACTTCACTTTCTCCCTTTCTAAGAGGAGAGTGAAAAAGCTAGCTTAACACTCGAAGCCTAGAAATCTACAGAACAGGGACTTCCCTGGTCGTCCAGTGACTCAAACACTGTGCTCCCAATGCAGGAGACCTGGGTTCGATCCCTAGTCAGGGAACAGGATCTCACATTGCGGCAACAGAGACCTGGCCCAGCCAAGTAAATAAATACTTTTAAGAACATCTACAGAACAATGGTATTTCAGACATGTAAGCATTCTGTGAAATGTGAATGTCAGCGTCCGTAAGTGGACTCTGATGGGGATACAGCTGTGCCCTGCACTTGTGCACTGTTGGGGCAACATCTTCCACCCACCCCATTTCCCCACGAGGGCCGAAATGAGTGTTGCATAGAGAAACATAGAGAAAGTGTGGGCCACAGACCCTAAAATATTTTCTCTCTGATCCACTACAGAAACTTTGCTGACCCCTGCTTTCAACCCTAGCACGGCACGTTTTACAAACTCTAAGCTCGATACTGCTGACCTTTTAAACTTTTTTATTTTGGACTTTATTATATATATGCAAATGTAGAGACTGTATAAGAAGCTGCCTGTTCTCATCACCTAGCCTCCTCTATACTTCATCCCTGTACCCCACTCCCCACTGAATTAATTTGAAGCAGATCCCAGAATTTATATCATTACATCCACACAAATCTCAGTATGTAACTATAGAAGAATTCAACATATATATAATTATATACATAATTATAATATATGACATGTCCATTGTAACATACTGTATACTACATGTGTGTGTATGTTAGTCACTCGCTCATGTCTGACTCTTTGCAGCCCCATGGACTGTAGCCCGCCAGGCTCCTCTGTCCATGGGATTCTCCAGGCAGGAATACTGGAGTGGGTTGCCATTTCCTCCTCCAGGGGATCTTCCCAACCCAGGGATCAAACCTGGGTCTCCCACACTGCAGGCGGATTCTTTACTATCTGAGCCACCAGGGAAGCCATATACTATATGTTACAATATTATTATATATTACAATATATAATATATTTAATATGTTATATTAGTGAAGTGAAATCGCTCAGTCATGTCCAACTCTTTGCGACCCCATGGACTGTAGCCTACCAGGCTCCTCCGTCCATGGAATTTTCCAGGCAAGTGTACTGGAGTGGGTTTCCATTTCCTTCTCCAGGGGATCTTCCCGACCCAGGGACCGAACCCGGGTCTCCTGCATCACAGGCAGACACTTTACCCTCTGAGCCATCAGGGAAGCCCAATATGTTATATTAAGTGTATATTTAATATAGTATCATATTATAATATGTAATTATATATATATATATATCACACTGATATCATTGCCACCTAAAAAATAAGGAAAACCGATTCCTTCATGTCACCGCTACATGTTCAGGCATGTCATACATGCCAGTTTTCCGTTCGTTAGTTCAAATCAGGATCCAAAGAGCGTCCGTGTTCTGTGAGTGCTGACGGGTGCTGGCCATGTTGGAATCATCTGCTCTTGAAGGAGAGGCTCTGATGGTATTTGAATGGCTTCCACCTCCGTGTCCTGAGGGTGTCGCAGCAGCTTCTAGCCCACCTTGACCAGATACCTGGTGGATGTGTTCCAGGGGTTGGCTCCCCTGTTCCTCTTGCTGTTTTGTGCTTGGAGACACTCAAGAATCTTGACTCCAGACACACGCTATGGAACTTGCAGTCACTTTTTCAGACTGGAGTAAGACAGGAAGGAATACCTCCCTTTCTGTTAGTGACAAAGCGAGTGTGGTGCAGGATAATTAAATTTTAAAAAATTGGTTTTCTCCCTGATTCTGCTGAAGCATTTGGGGGAAGCATCTTAATAGTTTCAGTAACTTGAATATCTGGAGATAGAGTTGCAGCCAAACATCTTTTGGGGGGTGGGTCAGGAAATAAGATTGGTACATCCTTTCACCTTTTGAAGGAAGGTACATGGCACTGTGGGCAAATGAGCAGAAGCAGGAGTCAGGGCAAGGCAGGGGGTGTCTGGACCTCCTCGCTGAAAAATAACAAGCACAGATGCCAAGGTGTCCCTGGTGGTGCAGTGGTAAAGGACCCGCCTGCCAATGCAGGGGACGTGGGTTCGATCCCCGGTCCAGGAGGGTCCCGCGTACTCCAGAGTCTGTGAGCCACAACTGCTGAGCCTATGCTGCAGAGACTGGGGTCCATAACATCGGAAGCCCACGACCCACCTAGAGCCTGCGCTCCGCAACAAGAGATGCCACGGCGATGAGAAGTCCACATACCACAATGAAGAGTAGCCCCCACTCTGAAACTAGAGAAAGCCTGCGAAGACCAAGTGCAGCCAAAATAAAGACAGAAAGAAATACAGATGCCTATTGCATGGAATGTGATTCTGCTCCCCCACTACCCCACCCTCCCCGGAGGATTTTTTAAAATCTTTTTTTTTTTTCCTGGACAAATTGCACAGCTTGTGGGATCCCAGTTCCCTGACCAGGGATTGAACCTGGGCCATGGAAGTGAAACCACAGAATCCTAACCACTAGACCACCAGGGAAGTCCCGCCCCAGTTTTGCTGACACTTCACTGACATACAGCACTGGGAAACGTTTAGATATCCAGCACAATGACTCACATTTACCATAAAATGTTTCCTAAACACCCATCACCTCATATACATGCAAATATATATACATATGGTGTTTACTGAGCTCAAAGCAGATCTCCATAGTGAAAACAACAAAGCACTATTTGGAAGAAAATGTCATTTCTGTTATTTGCACTTAAGAATGAGAAGCGACATCTTTAGGATTTTAGTGTCCATAATGCCCTTTGGTGGTGTAGGACACAGTGTATATCTGGTTGCCTATTTTGAAGTATATGTTTTGTATGCCAACTACACACATTATGCTAGTATACAAGTCTGTACTGTTCATTTCCCCTTGAGCATTTTGTGTTATACACTGTACACTCAAACAGATGCTATCCCAAACCTCACAACCCTATTATATACGTCGAGTGTGGATACTGATTATAGGCGAATTAGATATCTGGATCTAAGAGCAAGGAACACTCCCAAATAATAAATGTCAAAAGTAGATTACAAGAGCTAACTTGTGAAAATCTTCAATTTTTAATTTTATTAAAAAGAACAGAAGAACTCTCTCTCACAACTTCAGAATAAGCTTTTTCGGGACTTCCCTGGTGGTCCAGTGGTTGAGAATCCACCTTGCAGTGCAGGGCACACGAGTTCCATCCCTGGTCAGGGAAGATCCCACATGGCGTGGAGCGACTAAGCCCATGCACCACAAGTTCAGAGCCCATGAGCCATGACTACTGAGCCCAGGTGCCGAAACTACTGGAGCCCAGGTGCCCTGGAGCTGGTTCTCCGCAGCAAGGGAAGCCACAGAGATGAGCAGCCCAAGAGTAGAGGCCCCTGCTCGCGGCACCTAGACAAAGTCCTGTTAGCAGCAACAAAGACCAATCAATAAAATAAATCAATACATCCTTTTTTAAAAAAATTAAAAAAGAAAGAATGTGCTTTTTTTCAGTCGTTCTTTTTTTTTTTTTAACATGAGGACTAGTTAAGCCGGACACTAAAAATACAGCCAAGAAACACACGCTGTTATTCACACAGTTGCTTCTTAGAGGCAAATAAACGACCAACCAAAATAAGGAACATGACTCTAGCTGATGTTAGTGGAAGTGGAAATCAAAGCGCCGGGGATTGCTCTGCAACCATAATCCTTATCTTCTGAGTCTTTTTTTTTTCCTCCTCTGTCTCTCCTGTACCCACCAACATGTGTATCTTTCATCTCTGCCTCCCTCACATCTTTCTCTCTCCCTTCCTATCTTCTATCCATCCATCCTTTCATCTATCCATGTGTCCATTTGTCCATCCATCATTTTTACAGTCAGCAGGCCCCCTTTAGGTCTGAGTCAGGAGCGGACACAAAGCGTTATCACCTGGTTGCCCCTTAGGTATCGCGGTCCGATCTGCGGTGTGGTTAGGGTTTCCGAGTTTCGTGGACGACATCTCTGCCGTGAACAACACAGATGTGTGGCCTGCCGTCTTCTGCGTGGGGAGTGCAGTAAGTGTGGCTTCCCTGGTCACCCTCCCCACCCCTTCCCTCCCCTCTGTTACACTGAGTCCTCAAAGTATGGTCCTGACCCTCCCACCAACCCAGTGAGGTTTTTAGAAAAGCTCAGAGACCCCCACCCTTAGCCCACTGACTAGGGACCCTGTGGGAGGAAGGCCTGTCTGTGATTTAACAAACCCTCCAGGGGTCTCTGGAGCTTCCCAGGTGGCTCACGGGTGAAGAACCCGCCTGCTAATGCAGGAGGTGCTGGTTCGATCCCTGGGTAGGGAAGATCTCCTGGAGGAGGAAATGGCAACCCACTCCAGTATTTTTTGCCTGGAGGATTCCATGGACAGAGGACCCTGGGGGGCTACAGTCCACAGGGTCGCAAAGAGTCGAACACCATTGAAGGCACGTAGCATTGCAGCACATCCCTGCCTTGCTCCCCCTGGGAAGGTCCTTCCTGCGCATCCTCTTTCGTCCTCAGCAGAAGCGCATCTGGTTCAAAGTGCCTGGCCAGGCCTTTCATCTCTGAGCCCATCATCTCTCTGCCTACACATGTGAGCATCAGGAGGGGCTTGCTGGACCAGTCTGGCTGAGCAGACCGGGAACCAAGGCACCCGCCTGCCCCCAGGCCACGTCCCAGCCTAGGCTTCCAAGCGTGGCCACGTGTCTGCCGAGGGCTTCCAGGGACACGAGATGACATCAGGGAGGGGCAGGGCCACCCGGAGCCCGCCCCCAGGGGCTGGGATGACATCAGGGGTGGGGCGGGGCCACCTCCAGCCTGCACCTAGGGGCTGGGATGCCATTCTTCTGATTACAGCTCTGGATCCAGCTGCTGTACAGCGCCTGCTTCTGGTGGTGGTTCTGCTACGCAGTGGATGCCTACCTGGTGATCCAGAGGTCGGCTGGACAGAGGTATTCAGTGCGAGCGGCCGGGTTCTTCTGCTCTAGCTCATTGCCGGAGGGGAAGGTTGGAGAGGCCACGAGCACTTATTTCTGTAGGGTAGACACGGAAAGTGAAAGAGGAGAGCGAAAAAGTTGGCTTAAAGCTCAACATTCAGAAAACTGAGATCATGGCATCCGGTCCCATCACTTCATGGCAAATAGATGGGAAAACAGCGGTAGACTTTATTTTTTGGGGGGCTCCAAAATCACTGCAGATGGTGACTGCAGCCATGAAATTAAAAGACGCTTACTTCTCGGGAGAAAAGTTATGACCAACCTAGAGAGCATATTAAAAAGCAGAGACGTTACTTTGCCAACAAAGGTCTGTCTAGTGAAGGCTGTAGTTTTCCCAGTAGTCATGTATGGATGTGAGAGTTGGACTATAAAGAAAGCTGAGTGCCAAGGAATTGATGCTTTTGAACTGTGGTGTTGGAGAAGACTCCTGAGAGTCCCTTGGACATCAGGGAGATCCAACCAGTCCATCCTAAAGGAGATCAGTCCTAAATATTCATTGGAAGAACTGATGTTGAAGCTGAAACTCCAGTCCTTTGGGCACCTGATGCAAAGAGCTGACTCATTGGAAAAGACCCTGATACTGGGAAAGATTGAAGGCAGGAGGAGAAGGGGACGATAGAGGATGAGATGGTTGGACAGCATCACCGACTCAATGGACATGAGTTTGAGCAAGCGGGAGTTGGTGATGGACAGGGAGGCCTGGCATGCTGCAGTCCATGGGATCTCAGAGTTGGACACGACTGAGTGACTGAACTGAACTGAGACACAGTCCATCAGAACCTCCCAGTGGGCACTCCACCAAGAAATGTCTAATGCCAGCTCGTTTTTATGTAAAAGGCAGAAGGCACAATCAAAACAGCAAGGTATTCTTGCTGGGCACCTGAAACATTGTAAGTCAACTATATATATATATATATATATATTAAGAAAAAATAGCAAAATATTCTCCAGGTGCCCCCCCCAACCAAAATTGAGGATTTTAAAACCATGGAAATAAGTAATTCAGTAAATTTCATATTTGGAACTGGACAGATGCTAAAAAAGGATTGGCATGATTATAAAAATTCTGATGGTATCTAAAGGTATAGGAAGAAGTTCTAAGAAGTGTGTATGGATGTGTTATGCTAAGTACAGAGCCCAAGATTTCTGGTGCTGGAGAGGGGGCTGTCTAGGAGGAATTACACAGTGGTTAGTGCCTTGGCCCCAGTGGGTTCAAGTTCCTGACCCTCACTCACTCACCTCAGTCACTGAGTGACTGTTGGCAAGTTTCTGAACCTCTCTGGATCACCTGCAAGGCTTACTGACTCTGCTCCTTTGGGGGGACAGGGTGGCGTGTGTGGGTGTACAGAGATGAAGCATGGGGATGGTTAAGGATGTAAGGATGGAGGTGGTAAGAGTGTAAACTCTGCAAGGAATGGTCAAGGGTGGCAGTGGAGAGAGATAGGAAGTCTCTCAGCTCTCCTGGAATGTCAGATGGCCACCCACTTCTCAGAGACCTTCTTTGTGGTTTGGACTGAGCATTAAGACCCTTGCATGTTGGGTACCCAGATGACTTCAGGAAGGACAGAGGCTGGGAACCTCTTGCTACTGGGGGAGCTAGGTCCCTAGGAGGAATTATGCCAGCTCATTTTTATAAAAGGAAGAAGGCACAATCAAAACAGCAAGGTATTCTTGCTGAGCACCTGAAATGTCCATCCCTTCTGTCAATCTTGAGAGCCTTCAGTTCAGTTCAGTCGCTCAGTTGTGTCCGACTCTTTGTGACCCCTGCAGCACGCCAGGCCTCCGTGTCCATCACCAACTCCCGGAGTTGACTCAAACTCATGTCCATTGAGTCAGTGATGCCATCCAGCCATCTCATCCTCTGTTGTCCCCTTCTCCTCCTGCCTTCAATCTTTCCCAGCATCAGGGTCTTTTCCAATGAGTCAGCTCTTCGCATCAGGTGGCCAAAGGATTGGAGTTTCAGCTTCAGCTTCAGTCCTTCCAAAGGATATTCAAGACTGATTTCTTTTAGGATGGACTGGTTGGTTCTCCTGGCAGTCCAAGGGACTCTCAAGAGTCTTCTCCAATGCCACAGTTCCAAAGCATCAATTCTTCAGTGCTCAGCTTTCTTTATGGTCCGACTTGCACATCCATACATAACTACTGGAAACACCATAGCTTTGCCTAGATGGACCTTGAAAGCCTTAGGTTAAGGGAAACAAACCAGACACAGAAGGCCACATTTTTTACACTTCCACTTGGATGAAATGTCCAGAATAGGCGAATCCATAGAGAGAGATGGTAGCTGAGTGGTTGCCAGGGGCTGGGGGTGCAGGCGTGATGGGGGGAGACCCCCGAATGGGTGTGGGTGTCCTTTTATGGGGATGAACATGTTTTCAAACGGGCCTGAGGTGGGGCTTGCATGGCACTGTGGATATCCTAAATGTCGCTGAGTTGTTCACTTTAGAATGGTGACTTTGATGTTATATGACTTTCACTACTCAGCACTAAGGGGTGACAATACATACACAAGTGGGCACAGCTGTGTGCCAATAAAACTTTATTTACAAAAGCAGGCAGAGGGCCGGATCTGTACGGAGGGCTGTGTTTAAACAAATAAACAAACAAAACAACCTCAGAGGCACAATCAGGGGGCTACTTGCTGAGAGTCTGCTCTGCATGTGTTTTACCGCTGCTCGCAGAGTGTGGGGCCGGGCAGGTGCTGGACCTGAGGTTCTGGACCTGTATTCTCTCTCCCCCAGCACCATCCTGCTGTACCACCTAATGACCTGGGGCCTGGCTGCCCTGCTGAGCGTGGAGGGTGCCCTCATGCTGTACTATCCTTCCATGGCCAGGTAAGCCGGGGCTCCCCCAATGCCTGACCCCCATGGGGCGTCCTCCTGCAGACATGCCTGGGTGCTGACCCCATGTGGGTGGGCGGGCCTTCGTCCAGGATCCGTGCAGCTGTGAGCACGTGCCTGGCTCCTTGAGCCAGCCAGGGTCCCCTGCTCCTGCCCATCACGTGTGTTGTGTTGGTGCTGTGCCCATTGTGGATACAGAGCTTGCAGGGCACCATGGGTGTCCTAAATGCTGCTGAGTTGTTCACTTTACAATGGTGACTTTGATGTTATGTGACTTTCCCTACTCAGCACTAATGGGTAAAGCAGCCATAGACAATACATACACAAGTGGGCATGGCTGTGTGCCAATAAAACTTTATTGACAAAAGCAGGCGGAGGGCGGGATCTGTACTGAGGGCTGTGTTTAAACAAACAAACAAAAAAAACAACCTCAGAGGCACAATCGGAGCTGGGGGTGCATCTCTCCTCCCTACACACCTGTGATGGCTCTCTCCTACCTGCTCTTGATTTTTTTTTAATCCTTCAAACCAGCTTCCTCTGGGCACGCAGGTGAGTTGAACATCCCAGGGCTGAGTTCCAGATGTCTGGGAGACTCAAAGGGTTGCTTTTAGAATAGCTCATTTTCAGCCTCTGCTGTCTGCACTTTTTTTTCATGTCTCCATCCTGTGCTCTTCTGAACACACGCTGGGAGATGTGGCCTCTGAAACTGTCTCAGACATTTCTTTGAGTCTGAACCCCTGCCCTTTACCATTTGTAAAACCTCAAGGTCTCTCTAAGGAGATATATTCTACATTTTAATGGAAAACTGAAAATCAGATGTTGGACACCATCTCTTGGTGATTTTAAGGTGTTGTAGACCCAGGGAGGGGCTTCCTGGGTAGCTCAGCTGGTAAAGAGTCTGCCTGCAATGCAGGAGACTCCAGTTCAATTCCTGGGTTGGGAAGTTCCCCCAGAGAAGGGATAGGCTACCCACTCCAGTATTCTTGGACTTCCCTGGTGGTTCAGACAGTAAAGAATCCGCCTGCAATGTGGGAGACCTGGGTTCAATTCCTGGGTTGGGAAGATCCCCTGGAGGAGGGCATGGCAACCCACTCCAGTATTCTTGCCTGGAGAATCCCATGGACAGAGGAGCCTGGCGGGCCACAGTCCATGGGGTTGCAAAGAGTTGGACACAAATGAGCAACTAAGCACAGCACAGCACAGACCCAAGGATCAGTACAGCATGGCCCATAGTACAGATCCGGCCCTTTGCCTGCTTTTGTAAATAAAGTTTTATTGGCACACAGCCATACCCATTTGTGTATGTATTGTCTATGGCTGCTTTATCCATTAGAGTTGAGTAGATTTGACAGAGGCCATGAGGGTTCTGAAGCCTAAAATATTTCCTATCTGTTCCTTTAGAGAAAAAGTTTGCTGACCTGTGGTGTAGACTGTTTCTCCCCATCTTTCTTAATTTCTTGCAGCTGCTCACTCAAATGTCTCCACAGTCCTATTGCTTTGTCAACTGTGACTACTTCCAGGCCTCTGTGTAGACCCCTCAAAATAATCTGCTCTCCCCAGGAGCCTTAAAAGGACGAAGACAGAGTAAGCAGCTGTTACAGAGGGATGCACTTAATCGGAAAGAGAATTTTTATCACTCACCTCCACCCATGGGATCCTGGGGCTGTTTTCATTTGAGCCCAGGTGCTCCCAGATTAACACAAGGCCTCCACCTGAAGCATTTTCATTCTCCATCATCTTATCCTCCAACATCTCCACCCTCAATCATCCCCACCCTCTATCATCTCCAATATGCATCACCTCCAACCTCCATCATCTCCATCCACCATCATCCCATCATGCCCATCTTCCATCATCTCATAGGCCATCATCTCACCCTCGAACATCTGTACCCAATATCATCCCCACCCTCCAACATCTCCACCCTCAATCATCCCCACCCTCCAACTTCTGCAACATCACATGCAACCATCATCATCTGCAACTTCCATCATCCTATCTTCTCTAACCTCCATCATCTCATCCTCTATCATCTCATCATCTCATCTTCCATCATCTCTACTCTCCATCATCTCCACCTTCCATCATCTCATCTTTCATCATCTCCACCATCCATCATCCCACCCTCCATCATCTCCACCATCCATCATTTTCATCCTCCATCAGAACCGTCCTCCATAATCTCCAGCCACCATCATCTCATCTGCCTCATGTCCACCCTCCACCATCTCCACCCTCCATCAGTCTGCCCTCCACCATCCCATCATCTCCACCCTCCATCATCCCATCATGTCTACCTCCATCTCCTCCTCCTCCATCATCTCCTTCTCCATCATTGCCACATTCCATCATCTCCACCTTCCATCATCCCATCATGCCCACCCTGCATCATCTCATCCTCCAGTGTCTTCACCCTCCATCATCTCCACCCTCCATCATCCCATCATCTTCTCTGCACCTTCCATTGTCTCCACCCTTCATCATTTGCATCCTCAGAGCACTGTGCAGGCTCCCACCCTCACTCATCTGTCCCTCATCATTCGAATCTCATCTTTTGCTCCTCCTGTTTCCCTTTCTCCCCTCAAGCCCTTGTAGACCATGGTTTAGCTTTCACAGCTGAAGAAGAAAGCTTCATTTAAAAAAGAACGCACCATCTTCACATGGTATTGCCATCCTTAGGGCAACAAAAGGTGGGCACTGCATTGTTCATGCCTGGTTTTGTGCATTCTTCCACTTTCATCTCTGGTGTGTGCACTCCATACTGATGACAGCACCAGCATCTTTATCATGCCCCCTTCCCGGGCCTCCAGGGCTACGCCCTCCTCTGGCTTTCCCCCTCATCTGGGGTTGGACCTGAGCAACTTCTCCTTTGGATGCCCTCTCCCCCTTTGCCACTTTCTCTACATTATGCATTTGTTCAGTGACACTCCCGACCTTGGTAACATAGCTGTGTGTAGCATACCACCATGTCCCGTTGCTGACGGACGAGTCCCCCAGCCCATCAGTAGACATTCCTGTCTTTGTTTCTGAAAAGAACCACCGAAATGATTATGGGTCACCTTGGGAACAAGTGTCCTGAGAAATAGGAAGCTCGGGTGTTTTCAGTTGTTCGAGGGCAGAGCTTGGATCTTATTGGTGATGTCAGCCAGGCCTAGAACGTAGTAAAGTGCTGAGCACCTTACCAGTCTATTGAGTGCCTTTGTCTTGCTTGAACTGTGTGTGTTTTCTTTGAAGGGGTCCCACAGGGGGGTTGTGGTGGGGGTGGGCGTCCATCATCCCAGAGTCTTTCCTGTCTTTACTTTTTTCCAAGGGGGAACTTGAAAAGTGGCCCACTTTCTGAGACAAGACAGAACTGTGATTGATCTTCCTTCTCCTTCTGTGACTTACTTGCTTGTCCACAGACATGATGAGATGTGAGTCAGGTTTCCTTCCGGCAGCCAGAAGTGATCTGTGCATTTCCCTTTGCGCTCTGGGTCCTCTTATCTCGGCTTTCAGATAAGGCAGCGGGTTATTTCAGGTAAAGCCTTATTGTTGGAGAATGCCTCGGTTTTTCTCTCCCCCCCTCCCCACCAGGTGCGAGAGGGGCCTGGAGCATGCCATCCCCCACTACATCACCACGTACTTGCCGCTGCTACTGGTCCTGGTGGGCAACCCCATCCTATTTCGAAAGACAGTGACCGCAGGTAAAGGGCAGGGAAGCTTCCTGGGGATGAGGCCACGGGGATGAGCCCCAGGACTTGGGCCCCAGTCATTACCTAGGATCCCTGACCTCATCTGTCATCCTGCAGAGACGAGCAGAATGAAGTTGGGGAGAGTGAGTGGGTTTACATTAGTGACAGGGAGCAAGCCTACTCAGTCACGGCTAGATGGTCTTTGCCAGCATGCGTTAGCGCACAGCCCAGGGACCTGTGGACTTTTTCCCTTCTACCTGGACTCATCCTGGGTCTATCCGCGGCGTGCCCCCAAAGACCCAGTGTCCTTGAAAACTGGCGGAGGGGGAGATGGGAACAGGAGAGGAAAGGAAAGGTCAGCCGTGGGCGAGGGGTGGAGATGGACAGGGCTGTCCCCGGTGGCGGAGGGGCTGGCTCCCCCCGTGCTGTCTGGGCCCATGTCTTCTCCCAGCTGGGCAGGAAGCAGGAAGGGGCCCACAGGACATGAGTCAGAGGCACCAGAAAGATCTGGGCGAGAAGGTGAGTCAGCAGACTCACAGGAGGGGGCCTGCATTCCAGCCCCCTACCCCATCCTTGAGGAGACGAGCCCTGGGGCAATTCTCTAGCCCCCTCGTGCCCTGTGGGTCCCTCACGGGCAGAATTGGAATAAAGAAACACACCTCCACAGAAAGGTCACTGGAGGATCGACTGTGGATTGCAGAACTTTAAGCGACATGCTCTGCTACTTAGGGAGACAACATCACCAAGGCTCTTTGGGTCTCTCTCTCTTCGTATCTGCGTTGAAAACCAGTGTGTGTACACCTGTCAGTAACACAACATTGGAAATCGACTCTACTGCAATAAAAATTTAAAAACACGCAACCCCCATAGTGTATTAGAAAGAAAGAAAGTGAAGTCACTCAGTCGTGTCAGACTCTTTGTGACCCCATGGGTTGTAGCCTACCAGGCTTCTCCATCCATGGAATTTTCTAGGCAAGAGTACCGTAGTGGGTTGCTATTTCCTTTTCCAGGGGATCTTCCCAACCCAGGGATTGAACCCTGGTCTCCCGCATTTTAGGCAGACGCTTTTACCATCTGAGCCAAATACAGCTTTTTAAAAAACATTGCATTAAAAACAGTGATCCAATTACATCAAATAAAGGAAAACGAAGTGTAGGAAAAAACACTGGAAAGAAATATACTAAGATGCTAACAGTAGTTGTCTTTGGGGGGATGATAGGTTATTAATTTTTTTTCTAAACTTTTTTTTATATTTTTCAACTTGTCTAAAGGAGGATGCCAAATCTTTCAATATTTTAAAATAGCAAGTATGAGACTCCCCTGGAGGTCCAAGGGTTAGGACTACACGCTTTCACTGCAGGGGGGCCTGGGTTTAATCCCTAGTTGGGGAACTAAGATCCCACGTGCAGAGAGTCTTGGCCAAAGAAAGAAAGAAAATCAAGGATAAATTATTACTGTTTACATTTTTTGGCCGCATCTTTCAGCATGGGGCATTATAGTTTCCTGATCAGAGATTGAACCTTGCCCCCTGTGTTGGCATGGAATCTTATAACCACTGAACCACGAGAGAAGTCCCCTAGTGAATTATTTTTATAATAAAAATAACATTTATATTTATATTTAATATTTATAAAATAATTTTTATTATAAAGATAAAAAGTATAAACTGTTAAAAATACAGCTCCTGAACGAATAAAATCCAGATAAAATCGGGGGTGTAGTTAACAGCACTGCACCAGCGTTATTTTCTTCATGCTGACCAACGTGTGGTTGTGAGTGTGGTTGCGGAAGACGTTAACACTGGAGGCGGCTGGGTGCAGCTATATGGGGGCTCTACTATCTCTGTATATCTTATATAAATCTAAACAATTTCAAAAGTGAAAGTGAAAGTGGCTCAGTCATGTCCAACTCTTTGTGAACCCATGGACTATAAAGTCCGAGGAATTCTCCAGGCCACAATACTGGAGTGGGTAGCCTTTCCCTTCTCCAGGGGGATCTTCCCAAGCCCAGGGATCGAACCCATGTCTCCCGCATTGCAGGCAAATTCTTTACCAGCTGAGCCACCAGAGAAGCCCCAGAATCCTGGAGTGGGTAGCCTCTCCCTTCTCCAGGGGCTCTTCCTGACCCAGGAATCGAACTGGGGTCTCCTGCATTGCAGGCGGATCCTTTACCAGCTGAGCTATCTGGGAAGCCACAAAGACTTCAAAGGAAACCTTTAAGAGCTGTGTATTCCCCCCGAGTGTCTGAGAAGCGCCCCCGCCCCTCCCCATGCAGTGGTGAGAGAGGCATGGCTGGTATCTTGCCTCCTGCTCTCCAGGGTGACTTGCGGGCTCCCATCCGGTTTGCTGGCCTTTGTCGATCGTGAGCATGACACACCATTCCCCTCTGCTCCACAGTGGCCTCCTTACTGAAGGGAAGACAAGGCATTTACACGGAGAACGAGAGACGCATGGGAGCCATGATCAAGACCCGATTCTTCAAAATAATGCTGGTTTTCATTGTTTGGTAACGTGTTTCTGTTTCTTTAAACTCTCACTGGGACGTGAAGTGCAAACCTCTTGTAAGTTGCCTTCCCAAGTGTGACCTGAGTTCCAGAGGCAGAGTCTTGGGAGAGGAAACCTTTAGAGGCTTGTCCAGATGGCCCTGGAGGCAATGCTGTCCAGACAGGAAGGCCAGTCTGCACCCATGACCTTCTGGAAAGAAATTCACATCCGCTCAAATTATAGAGAATCGCTAAGAACAGAAAATCCTCACTTTAACGTGGTCACATCCCAACCACTTGCCTCTGGAGTACTGTCCCATCGCCGAGGGTTAACATTCAAATCAAATGCTTCATCGTGCCTTCTAAATCCATCTTTTATTTTTGCACCCATCTTTGTTTTATTTTTTAATTAATTAGTTTTTTGTTGTTGTTGCTGCAGTGTGAGGCATGTGGGATCTTACTTCCCCGGCCAGGGATTGAACCCTCATCCCTCTTGCACTGGAAGTACCGAGTCCTGACCACTGGATGGCCAGAGAAGTCCCTGCATTTGTCTTGACAGCAGGATTCCTGTATCTGATGAGACTCAGGGATGACACCCCGTGTCTGTGTGATGACTCACAGCTCAGGGCAACAAGGACAGAAACCATGACTCCCCAGGCAGTCCAGTGGTTAGGACTCTAAGCTCCCACTGCAGGGGGCAAGAGTTCTATCTCTGGTTCAGGAAACTAAGATCCCGAAAGCTGTGTGGCACGGCCAAAAAAACAACTAAAAAAAAAAAAAAAAAAAAAACAAGAAGGGTAGAGAGCAATCTTCATCTCCTCAGTGGGCCTGCCCTGTCCCCCACAGGCAGTCTGCCCCAGCATTTCACGTGGGTTTGCTCTGTGCAAATAGAGCTGTGACAAGTACCAAATCAGAAAGCCCTTTGCTGCAGCGACAGAGTGCTTTGCCAGACAGGGCACACGTTGGTGGTTAATAATTTATCTGATGGGAAGAGGCTGGTTTGGACATTCTCCTGGGAGAGCCGTGAGTCACCTCCCTTTAAAAATACCCCGAGCCTGCCATTTCCAACTTCGCCGACCTGCCGACACTACCGTCAGAAATTTCCGACATAAAACATCAAGGTTCGTGTTGGTTTCCATCAAGACGTCAGCTTGCTCGTCAAAGGAGGAACGACTTCTGGGCTATTTGACGTGTGCCAGAACCTTCCACCCGATGTGGTGTTGATTGTGACCATCGGGAGGGTCTCTTGGTCTCTGCTTTCGGCTGAGGGGGATGCCGTCTCTGACGTCTAATTCTCGTCTAATTCTGCAGCTACTTGGTCACCCCTCCCGGACTTCTAGGTCTTGGGAGACATGTTCCCTGGGGCTTCTCAGGTGGCTCAGTAGATAAAAAAATCTGCCTGCAATGCCAGAGATGTGGGTTTGATCCCTAAGTTGGGAAGATCCCCTGGAGGAGGAAATGGCAACCCACTCCAGTATTCTTGCCTGGGAAATCCCATGGACAGAGGAGCCTGGAGAGCTACAGTCCATTGGGGTCACAAAGAGTTAGACATGATGGAGTGACTCAGCAGTCATGCATGCAGACATGTCCCCTGACCTCTGGCATTGAAAAAAAAGGATATTGGGAAGCAATTATCCTCCCATTAAAAATAAGCAAAAAAAAAAAAGAATGATATCACATGTTCTCTTTACCTGTGGCCCATTTTCTTTCTCACAGCTGGTTCTCAAATGTCATCAACGAAAGCCTTTTGTTCTATCTTGAAATGCAACCAGATATCAACAGCAGCTCTTTGAAACAGGTCAGAAACGCAGCCAAGACCACGTGGTTCATGATGGTAGGTCAATCTTGATTTTAAATGTACTTCCTAAAGGAGAAGAAAAAAACCCAGACAAGATAAAAACCACTGAGAAGTATGATCTATGTGTTATTTAAATATGTGGTGAGTTGAAGAGGTTGCGGGGGCCCCCTTATCTGGCTGTGGTCCATGAGTTAGCTTGTGCATTTACTCTTGGCATCAGTATTAAAGGGATCCGACTCTGGTAAGTCAGTTTGGTAAGTGTCTCAAACCTTTCAGGCTGACTAAACATATCTGGGAATTTATCTGCAAGAAATGTTTCAGACTGAAAAAGCCACAAAGTTGGAGGTATTCCTTGGAACACTATCCATAAATATAAAGCATTCTAGACAACCCACATTTTCTTTTTTTTATAAAAGGGAATGGTTAAGTAAATCACTGTGTTTGATCTTGATGGAATGGTATGCAGATGCTGAAAATGACAATGTAAAGTATGACAATTATGAAATCTCATAATAAGTGAAAAATGCAGGATGTAGAGATTATACTCATTTCAACTACCTAATCACACATGTAGGCAACAATATTGCCTAGAAACACACCACCATAATCAGGTGGAAAGCTCATGGATACATCGTCCTCAATGTTTCCAGGATATTGTGTCCCCACTGCAAAAACTCCATACAGGAGCTGTTAGTGGAGAAGTGCCTGGGTTTCCGTGGTGGCTCAGCGGTAAAGAATCCGCCTGCCAATGAAGGAGACCCCAGTTCAATCCCTGGGTCAGGAAGATCCCCTGGAGAAAGGCCTGGCAACCCACCACTTAGCAAGTAAACAAGTGGAGAGGCTCACCGTGTCCTCAATTAGATGCGTGTGCATTCAGTGTTGCCATCATTATTAAACACATATGACTCTGGTAAGTTAGTTTGGCAAGTGTCTCAAACTTTTTAGGCAGACTAAGAATATCTGGGAATTTCTCTGGAAGAAGTGTTGCAGACTGCAAAAGCCACAGAGTTGGAGGTATCCCTTGGAACACTGTCCATAAATATAAAGCATTCTAGAGAACCCACATTGCTGGGGTGATGCCCGGGACCTTCCTCTCCACCCCTCTTGTCTCCTATGTCTCCCACACATCTCTGAAGGCTCAGAACCTCCAAGCCAGTCTCTCTCTTGCCCCAAACTAGCCAACAGGGTGCACCCCAGTTGAGGCCAGCCCTGTGGACCGAAGTGACCCCTGTAAGCCGTGATGCCCATCAGTGCCCTGACTTATATGCCGTCTCTTTCCCCTCCCTTCCAGGGGATCCTGAATCCAGCCCAAGGTTTCCTGTTGTCCCTGGCCTTCTATGGCTGGACGGGCTGCCGCCTGACGCTTCCAGGTCCCAGCAAGGAGATCCAGTGGGACTCGATGACCACCTCGGCCACCGAGGGGGCGCCCCCCTCCCCCGGGGGCCCCCAAGAGCCCGGGGAAGGCCCCGCTCCCAAGAAGGAGCTTCCGGGCGGCACGCACACTTCCGATGAGGCCTTGAGCTTGCTTTCTGAAGGTAAGAGCCTCTGGGTAGAGGCAGGCCTAGGTTGGGGGCCCCACGCTCCCCAGGAACTCCTTTGTCAATGACCAGGAGGCTCCCTGCCCTGATTTCTGGAACCAGCTTCAGGGCATGAGTGGAAAGGGACCACCTTAATCTTGCAGCTCATCACTCACCTCTCCTTGTAATGTGAGCGTGGTGCCTTTCCTCTGCCTGCGTGCCACGTGGCTTCAGTCCTGTTGAACTCTCTGTGTCCCCAGGGACTGTCACCGCGGCTAGGCTCCTCTGTCCCTGGGGATTCTCCAGGCTAGAATACTGGAGCGGGTTGCCATGCCCTCCTCCAGGGGATCTTCCCCACCCAGGGACTGAGCACCGTAGCCTTGTGTTAATAATCACTAGCTCTGCCTTGGGCTGCATGACATTCTGAGTCTGAGATAAACGGTCACTTCTCATCCGGTGCTGACGTGTGCTGTAAGACAATGAACAGTAGGCGACCTGACCTCTGGAGATTTTTACGTGCAGTTTTGGTTTGTCCACTTCATCCGGGGGCATTTAAGATGAAATGCAGGTCACCCGTCGCTGGCTCTTCCACTCTGTCCTCTTCAAGACTCTCGCACCGTGGTCCTCAAATTGGTCCTCTTTTTAAACTCCTGTTCATCTAATTTGGACTTCCCCTGGTGGCTCAGATGGTAAAGAGTCTGCCTACAATGCTGGAGACCTGGGTTCGATCCCTGAGTCAGGAAGATTCCCCTGGAGAAGGAAACGGCAACCCATTCCAACCTTCTGCCTGGAGAATCTCATGGACGGAGGAGTCTGGTGGGCTACAGTCCGTGGGGTCGCAGAGTCGGACACCACTGAGAGACTTCACTTTCACTTTTCATCTAATCTGGGGTTATGTCCATTAAGCCAACTGATGTGGAGGGTGCAAGTATTAGTTTAAGGCCCAAATAATGTTTCTTTAAAGCTTGAAAGTGAAAGTGAAGTCAAGACTGCTTTCCTTTAGGATGGACTGGTTGGATCTCCTTGCAGTCCAAGGGACTCTCAAGGGTCTTCTCTAACACCACAGTTAAAGATGTGGGTGAAAATCAGCAAAGAGAATGACTCCAATATACAAGACCCCTATGTCTATACCACAGGCTGTATGGTGAGGCCAGAACCCTCAGGAACCGGGGGCCTTTTCGAATAAAGTGGTAATCTCGGAAATGAGATAAGGCTGCCTTAATCTCGGGCGTGTTTCCTTTCTCCTTTCCAGCCACTTTGCTTTCATAAGACAGAAAATACTGTTACATGTCAGAGAAAAACCCAGAGATACAAACTCGAAGTGGTAAGTACGGTTAGGCCTCTCCCCGTCTGCACTGTTAGGATGAAGCTTGACCTGTTTATCATATCCTTAAGCCTCTATCTGCTACTTTAGGATTGACTTCCAGGCTGACAGGCTTCCACCGAGCCTTCGTCATTAAGCATCTAACATGGTGTCTGGCACTTACTCGCCACTTAACAGAAAAGGCAACTGAATTTGAACAAATATTCCTTGAGCACCTGCAACCCAATCAACACTACTTTAGCTGAGGCGGGGGCTGGGGTGTGAGCGTCTCTGAGAAGCATAATGTGGGCAACTTAGAAATAAAGACTTATAAATAAATAAAGGCTGAATTTGCACGTAGTTTGGTGGTGGGAAGCTGGAGAGAGGCATGTGGGGAAGAGATCTATCCAGGGGTGTTTACAGATTCTGCATTTTTATCTTGGGGCCAGCAAAAGGCCAGTTAAGGTTTCTGAGCGGAGATAGAACACTTACATTTGCTCGTAGGACTAACCTAGTGACTGGAAAATTCCATGGATGGAGGAGCCTAGTGGGGCTACAGTCCATGGGTTCACAAAGAGTCAGACATAACTGAGCGACTTCACTTTCATGACTATTGCGGCGGCTCACAGTGAGAGGATCTGTGTATAATTCCTGATGACAACTTGAGTTCAAAATACGAGGAGCATCTTTGTAAAGAATCAGGATTTCCCCCAAGCCCTCACATCTTTCCAATTATCCCTTGCTTTTCCAGTCTTCCTCCTTCTCCATGCAATCCCGTGTTTCCCACAAAGCTCTATTTCCCTGTAATTCCCTACTTCTCTCTCCAACCCCATGTCTTTTCCAACTCTACACTTCTCCCACAATTTTCTTTCTTCCCCATAATCCTTGCCCTGCCCACAACTCTCCATTTTCCCACAGCTTTCTGTTTCATTCCAGAATTCCTCTTTTGAATAATTTTACTTTCCCACAGCTCTTTGCTGTCTGTGGTCAGTCTCATATCACCATTTTATCTCCTAGGGTTCTGTTCCCGACCACGTTTCAGTTCTTCTGCCATTTTATTCTTCTATGATTTTCTGTTCTCAATTTTGCTTTTTTCTTTTCCACAACTGCCTATTCATCCCCAAATTATTCATTCTTATGCAAAAATCTCCCAGGGCTCCCCTAACCCTCTTTTTCATGACGACCAGTCTCTCCCACAACACGCTTTCCCCGTAACGAAACAACGTAAGACTGTATGATCCTTGCCCACTGCCGCCCGCCATTCCGTCATGTTCTCTGCCTGCCTGCTGTGGGTGGAGTTTAGTCAAACAATCAGTTTAATCACAGAGGTGAGAAATGCTAAAACAAAGGAAAACAGTCAAAGGAGACCAAATAATAATAATGTACTCATTAAGTGTAGTGAGATTTCCACTGTAGCTCAAACAGCAAAGAATCTGCCTGTGAGGCAGGAAACCCGGGTTTGATCCCTGGGTCGGGAAGATCCCCTGGAGAACAGAATGGCAACCCACTCCAGTATTATTGCCTGGAGAATTCCATGGACAGAGGAGCCTGGTGGGCTACAGTCCATGGGGTCACAAAGAGACATGACTGAGTGACGAACACACAGACACCAGGACCTTTAGTTCTTTCTGAAGGGGCTATAGATAATATTCTGAGCCACCTCCTGTGAGCTGTCTTATAGATACCAGAACACACCAGGTGGAAATTAACGACATGATGACCCAACTGTACCCAGGACTTGCTGCTGCTGCTGCTGCTGCTGTCGCTTCAGTCGTGTCCGACTCTGTGCGACCCCATAGACGGCAGCCCACCATGCTCCCCTGTCCCTGGGATTCTCCAGGCAAGAACACTGGAGTGGGTTGCCATTTCCTCCCACAATGCATGAAAGTGAAAAGTGAAAGTGAAGTCGCTCAGTCGTGTCTGACTCTTAGCACCATGAAGTCAGTGAAGAGGATTATCAGAGGTGACTGTACTGCTTCTGCGTGTAACGCGCCTCCCCCACCCCACCGCAACTTTGTCTCTAAAAGCTCTCACTCTCTGCCTGTCGGGGGGGTTGGCCTTTGGACAGACGTCTGCCACCCTCCTTGTAGTTGCTGGCATCTGAAACAAAGCAAATTTTTCCTTTCCACCAACCTGGCCCGCTTATTGGCTTTTGAGCGGCAAGCAGCCAGACCCTTTCATGCATACCTTTTGGTCACTGTAATCTTCTGTTCTGACAGTCCTGTATCTCTCCCTCAAGTTCCTGTCCTTTCCCACAGCACCCTTTCTCACGATTCTGTCTCTCCCATCTCTCTGTATCCTCTGACACAATTCTGTGGCTCCAAAAGTTCCTTTTTCTCTCCGGGATGCCGCGCTTTCTCACGGGTCTCTTTTCCCTTCATCATCCCTCGTCTCCCTCTTGCAGTTTTCTCTTCTGCAATTCTGTTACTCTCACAATACCTTGTCTTTCCCTCCACTCCCTGTTTCCTCTTTCTTTTGCCCCCACACATGGTTCTATTTTGCACAATCTTCCCTTGATCTTCAGAGTTCCCTGTTCTCTCCCACGCTTCCCCATTACCTTCCACGTTTCTATCCTGTCTCATGCATCTTGTTGTCTCAGATTCTTTCCTGCCACCCATGTGCGGTCCACATAACTCCTGGTATGGGTTCCCAATGCCCAGGGAGTATGGGAGTGAACAGACCCCAGGGCCTCCAATCTGTCAGGCTGGCTAAACCTTGAAGGCGGTTCCACAGCTTGAAGGGGATGCAGGGCTAGGTGTCACACATTCTCTATAGCTTATGCTCCATACTTCCTGGCTGGGGTTGCCAATTTAGGGCTTTGAAATGTCAAGGAATCCAAGGACAATGGCCCAGGGCCCAAGAGACGACATGCCTCCCCGAATGGCAGGTCTACACGGAGCTAGGAAGCTCCCAAGAGCCTGCTTGGACTTGCAAGGCTCACTGCCGGGAGTTGCTAGGAAGGAGGCCTGGCCCTTGGGCACTGTGAGGTCACCAGCAGCTGCACTTCCTGCAAGGACACTCAGGTATTCACACGCCACGGATGCAGAATGAGTGCACACCTACCACAGCCTTGTTGGATTTGCTAAGACCAGACGAGAAACCCGTGGAAAGGCAGACATGCTGGAAAGCACTCGGTGCAGACAGCAGGCCAGCTCAGCCCAGGCGGGGCTAGGCTTGGGGGTTCAGGGGTCATCTGCAATGGTGCTGGCATCTGAGACTCACAGAATGGTTGTGGCAAGAAGCGGTCTCCTTTGTGGAGCCCGAGGGGACAGCGAAGGATGCAAGAACTTAGGAGAAACAAAAAACCACAGGATGTGGAGCATGCCCCAGAGTGTCAGGTCACGAGGGTGGGTGCTGAGCTGAGACCTCGATCACGAGCCACTGTGTGACCCTCCAGGCCATGGTCTTTCTGCAAGAACTACAGAGACTGCACACAAGTTCCCACGAGCTCAGGATGTGAGGGTAAACAGTGTGGGGTGACCCTGTGAGAAATCAAAGCCTTTGTGAAGCGCCTCCAGCAGGAATGCGGTTTTGGAACGGGAAGTCATCTTCCCAGCTGGTGCCTGGTCTCCAGTTGAGCTGTTTCAAATCCTAAAAGATGACGCTGTGAAAGTGCTGCACTCAATATGCCAGCAAATTTGGAAAACTCAGCAGTGGCCAAAGGACTGGAAAAGGTCAGTTTTCATTCCAATCCCAAAGAATGCTCAAACTGCAGCTCAATTGCACTCATCTCACATGCTAGTAAAGTGATGCTTAAAATTCTCCAAGCCAGGCTTCAGGAATACGTGAACTGTGAACTTCCACATGTTCAATCTGGTTTTAGAAAAGGCAGAGGAACCAAAGATCAAATTGCCAACATCTGTTGGATCATCAAAAAAGCAAGAGAGTTCCAGAAAAAATCTACTTTTGCTTTATTGACTATGCCAAAGCCTTTAAGCGTGTGAATCATAACAAACTGTGGAAAATTTTTAAACAGATGGGAATACCAGACCACCTGACTTGCCTCCTGAGAAATCTGTATGCAGGTAAGGAAGCAACATTTAGAACTGGACATGGAACAACAGACTGGTTCCAAATAGGAAAAGGAGTACATCAAGGCTGTATATTGTCGCCCTGCTTATTTAACTTATATGCAGAGTACATCATGAGAAACGCTGGGCTGGATGAAGCACAAGCTAGAATCAAGATTGCCAGGAGAAATATCAATAACCTCAGATACACAGATGACACCACCCTTATGGCAGAAAGTGAAAATTAACTAAAGAGCCTGTTAATGAAAGTGAAAGAGGATAGTGAAAAAGTTTGCTTAACTCTCAACATTCAGAAAACTAAGATCATGGCATCTGGTCCCATCACTTCATGGCAAATAGATGGGGAAACAATGGAAACTGAGAAACTTTATTTATTTATTTTTTTGGCTCCAAAATAACTGCAGATTGGGACTGCAGTCCATGGGGTCGCAGAGTCGGACACAACTGAGCAACTGAACTGAACTGACTGCCTGGCCTCCAGGAGGAGCGCGTTCTCTGCTCCAGCCAAACAGCTGCTCCCACCATCTTGACAGGCAACCTCGACTCTCCTGAGATGGGGCTGCAGGGTCCATGCCCGTTGACATGAGCCTTTCCCCCCTTCTCCCGTCTTCTAAATTCCTCTGCTCTCTGTGGGCTCGTCACTCTTGGTGTGACCTACCCCGACCTGGAGCCACCCGGACGTATCTTCATCCTGCCCTGGGAGGACCCTCCCAGCGCCTCTCCCCATGCAGCCCACCGTGGGGTTTCATGTGGTGGTCGTGGGGATGCTACAAGCGCTCTTGTTGGCCTGGTGATTAAGAATTTGCTTTATGATGCAAGGAACACCAGTCTGACCCCTGGTCCGAGAAGATCCCACATGCCATGGGGCAATAAAGCCCGTGTGCCACCAACTACTCAGCCTATGAGCCACAAATACTGAAACCCATGCTCTGCAACAACAGAAGCCACTACAATGACAAACCCACTTACGGCAACTAGAGAAAGCCCACGTATAGCAACAACAGGCCCAGCACAGCTACAAAGAAATAATTTAAAATAATGCACTTAAAGCACAAGCGACTCAAAAAAAAAAAAAAAAAAATGTTGGACGTCATCGAAATTAAAAAAATAAAGGAAAAAGGAAGTGCTGTGAACGATGGCATATCCGTAGAGGGCAGGAGACTAGTTTTAGCGAGGGGTCCAGGACACCTCCTTGAGAATGAAGTGACATTTGAGTTGAGACCTGAGTGCAGTGTGGGAGTGAGCCACGAGAACATCAGGAGAGCTTCATAGGCAGAAAAGGGGATGTGCAAAGGCCATGTGGCAGGATTGAGCTTGGGTATAAAGAAACCTGTGCCTGAAGTTTGTGAGCGAGCAGAGGGTCATGACGGGAACAGGCTGCAGCCGTCCATAGCGTGTATAGGTTGAGAGAATTTGAGATTTGGAGGTTTTCAGCAACGGGAGTCACCTGCCTCATGCACAGTTGAAAAGGCCACCCTTCCCTATGTCTTCCATGGCTCACACACACACACACACACACACACACACACCCTAGAACCTGGCACAACAGCAGGCAAGCCTGGGTATTTCTGCCCTGAGAGAATAATCTTCACATCTGTTCCCACAGGTTCCAGAGGCAGGTGTGTCATTGGGATGGATTAAACGGGCCTCTAAGGGTACAGTTTTGGCGAGTGATGCCTGGCTTTGATTCCACTGATTGCTCCCCACACCCTTCCCCCTCCTCCAGCCACATGGCATCATCTGTGAAAAGGCCACTCTTAGTTTTACCAAGAGAAGGCCTCCGGGTACTTCCTAGAATTGTGCAAGTGGTGGCCAGGTGACCATGGAGCCCCCTGCCCGAGTGACCCCCCCACCCCCCAGGACCACAGAGCACTGAGATATCGGGACCCCTGATTTAGCGCAAGTCCCAGGGCCCTGAAGCTGCACGGTGTCAACAGGCCCGGTTTCCATTTGCTCTGCAGCGTCCACAGGGTTTGGCTGAGAGTGTCTCAGGGTAAGGGCAGTGGGGTGGATACAGTCATGACATCAGTCAAGTTGCCCGAGATGATCCGGTAGGGTTTGCTCTGTCCTTTGGGCTGCTTTAATCCCGCGTAGGTGGACGTATTATGTATTTTTCTTTTTTCGCTTTTTAATACGGCCGTGCAAGTTGTGAAAGGCATTCCCGGACATTGACACTGACCCGTGACAGTCTTTCCTCCTCCCCAGGTTCCGGCGGCAGCACCATTGAAATCCACATCGCAAGCGGGTCCCGCGGCGGAAAGGCCCCCGACTCTCTTCCGAAAGTCCAAGGAACCCCGTAGAGAGGACGAGACAGAGGGCTCTGGACCCTGTGTGTATTTTCAGACGCGACGGTTCTCATCCCTTATGACGGTACCCTTGCCCTTCAGTCAGCACACTGCGGGGTGTAGCGTCCCCCCCAACTGAATCTTCCTGCCATCACAGTTAACAGAGTGTTCCCTGGCAGCCTCTGTGTGATGCAGAGGCCCACCGTGAGCCTGTGCTTGGAAAGGAAAGGCAGATTCCCTTGGAGCCCAGCAGCTTGTCCGGAGTCTCCGTGGACGTTCGTTTCTCTGATCTGGCTGTAATGTCAACGCCAGATCCAGGTCCTTGGAAGAGTTAATAAATAACAATAATTAAAAAAAAGAAGTAGTTGTGTCCGAGCTCCCAGCCTGACTTGGGGTCTGTCTGAATAACACCTCTAAGCGAATGCTCTTGTGTAAGATAAGTGATGATGCAGGGACCGGGGACGCACCTGGGAGCAAGTTCCTCACCCACCACTAGGGGGCAGAGGAGGGCAGGCTTGGACCACCAGGTTAGCCTTCGCTCGGTCCTCAGCTGTGTTGAGCGGTAGCGATTCAGTCTACGGGAAGCTTCCATTCAGTTCCGTTCAGTGGCTCAGCCGGGTCGGATTCTTTGCAACCCCATGGACTGCAGCAGGCCAGGCCTCCCTGTCCATCACCAGCTCCCGGAGCTTGCTCAAAGGCATGTCCATCCAGCCGGTGATGCCATCCAACCATCTCATCCTCTCGTCCCCTTCTCCACCTGCCCTCAATCTTTGCCAGCATCAGGGTCTTTTCCAAGGAGTCAGTTCTTCGCATCCCGTGGCCAAAGTATTGGAGCTTCAGTATCAGTCCTTCCAGTGCACACCCAGGACTGATCTGCTTTATGATGGACTGGTTGGATCTTCTTGCAGTCCAGGGGACTCTCAAGAGTCTTCTCCAACACCACAGTTCAAAAGCATCAGTTCTTCAGCACTCAGCCTTCTTTATGGTCCAACTCTCACATCCACACATGACTATGGGAAAAACCATAGCTTTGATTATACAGGCTTAGGACCTGACTCTGCTTAGATTATTGCCTGTATTTCCCTCTTTCCATAATTTTACATATATAATAATATAAAGCTGTCCTTTGGTACCCATGAGAGGTTTGTTCTGGGACCCCCCCAGATACCAAAATCCACGGACGCCCTCCACATCTGCATGGATGACTGTTTACAGACTTTATGTATTATAAACATATATGTGTATATACATATTTGGAGACAAAAATATTGTACACACTACACACAGGAGACACAAGCCACCTAGGTAAGTCTATGGCACAAGCACACAACGTTTCCTCAATTCTGCTGTGTGATGCTCATTCACATCAAGATTAGGACTCTTGTCTCACTCTGGAAAAGCTGTCCAAGCTGCTTCTGGATTTGTGCTTTTGGAGTCCTAGGGCCACAGACAGGATTCAGGGCATCCCACAACCGTGGCCGTGGTACCCCAGGGCCGCACGCTCCTAAAGCTGCACTTATTACCTCACAGCCACCTTGACCCAAAGTGTCCAACAGCAGTAAAAAGGACTTTTGAGCCTTTCTGGGTTCTTAACCTCTGTATCGATATCCTGTCTGCCCCAGTCATCAGAGAAGCCCCGAGACCTCTCCTCTGAGGGCTCCCCCTGCCGAGCAAGACACAGCCCCAACCCCATTCTAGAGCAAAGATGCTAGCCGCCGGCTTCCCCAGGCTCCCTTGCAGCTAGAGTGTGTCTGGTGTGGCGGATGAGACTTGTGCCCCAAGTCAACGTTGGAAGCTGATGCGCAAGGAAATAGGCTGTGCAGAAGCAATTCTGGGGAGGGGTTGGCAGCTGCATGTCTGCTTTGGAAGGCAGCCTGGGTGAGCCCTGAGAGGTCAGCCCAGTGTCTGGCATCGAGCTGTGGGCAGCACCCCAGTGCTGTGTTACCTGCATGGGCCTGATTCTGGGCCTGGCTCTAGCCAGTTCTATTCGCACTGTCCCCCACACCTGGGATACCCAAGAGCTGCTCAATATACTCCTCAGCCATTCTTTCTGGCTTACGTTAGCCAGAGTCCAGTGGCTCAGCTGGTAAAGAATCTGCCTGCAATGCAGAAGACCTGGGTTCGATCCCTGGGTCGGGAAGATCCTCTGGAGAAGGAAATGGCAACCCACTCCAGTATTCTTGCCTGGAGAACTCCAGGGACAGAGGAGCCTGGCGGGCTACACACAGTCCACGGGGTAGCAGAGTCAGACACGACTTAAGCAACTAAGTTTCACTTGCAGTTCAGTTCAGTTGCTCAGTCATGTCTCTTTGCAACCCTATGGACTGCAGCACACCAGGCCTCCCTGTCCATCACCAACTCCCAGGGCCCACCCAAACCCATGTACATGAGTCGGTGATGCCATCCAACCATCTCTTCCTCTGTCATCCCCTTCTCCTCCTGCCCTCAATCTTTCCCATCAGCAGGGTCTTTTCCAATGAGTCAGCTCTTTGCATGAGGTGGCCAAAGTATTGGAGTTTCAGCTTCAACATCAGTCCTTTCAATGAATACCCAAGACTGATCTCCTTCAGGATGGACTGGTTGGATCTCCTTGCAGTCCAAGGGACTCTCAAGAGTCTTCTCCAACACCACAGTTCAAAAGCATCAATTCTTCGGTGCTCAGCTTTCTTTATAGTCCAACTCTCACATCCATACATGACCACTGGAAAAGCCTTGGAAATATATAGCCTTGCAAAGTGTTTAAATGAGCCTACTCATTGCCTTATTGGAAAGATTCCCCACCTCCTCATTCACAATCATGGTTTTGGTGGAGTTTCTCTCAGCAACTGGGCTCAAGCATAAATGTTTCCCTTTATAGGAGCTCCCATGCTCCAGAGTATTATTAACTTCAAGGCTCAGGGGAAGGTAACACTTTTAACAGTTCCTGCCTGCCCCAACCCCTGTGGAGTGTCCCTCCCCTCAACTTCCCATGCCGCTCTGCGGGTGGACCTGTATGTTAACTTTGCTTACCTTGCACATGGATGAAGACACTTTGCAGAAACAGGGAGCCAGGCTGCGGAAAAAACAACAAAAATTCCACCCAATTCTGAGTCTTTCGTAAAGGTCTGTATCTGCTGCCCACGCCTTCCCATGCGTGTGAACTAGTGATTTGCAGGCTCCCAACACTGACAGTGACCAACACCAGCGCCCACAGGTGCACAGAACCCTCGCGGTGAGTATGAACACCTCAAAGACCTTTTAGGAACATCACCCAGATGTGGGCTCCTAAAAAAAGAAACCAAACAAGTTCTCTGCTCCGTGAGTGGAAACTCAGATTCCCAAATCAAACTGGGGAAGGGGGAGGGGGTTCTCAATGGACAAATATTTTTAGAATCACTGCAGCAGAAGGTTCCATAGAGATGAAAGTTAGGTAAAAGCTCAGGCAATCTGGTCTCAACCCAGTTTCCGTCACAGCACAGAGACCTCCTTGGAGGTGTGCCTGAGCTACCAGCGTGTTGCTTCAGCTACGGAAGCCCGAGTTCCAACACACTCGTTTAACAGTGGTTAAGTCCCGCCATGCGACGTGCACCCCAGTGGGTTCGGGACATGGCTCACCCCAGACCCTTCAGCAGCAGGGCTCGGGAGTGCTCAGAGATTCACCCCAGATTCGCTGCGTGAAAGCACCCTCAGTCAGCTAGGCAAGGCTTACAAAAAAAAAAAAAAGAAACAAAACCAGGCAGGTCTGCACCCCGGGCAACACTGGGGCAGAAGCAACAGCCCAGGTCTGGCGTGATTCCCATGCAGGGTCAGCTTGTGGCCGGAGGACATGGGGCTCTTTGGGGTGACTCGCATGGCCAAATGCAGCTCGTCTGGCCACCTCTGTGTCAGCTCCACACTGCCTATCACCCGGGGGACATCGCTTCAAAGGGAACCGGTCACCGTCTGCATGTGTCTGCCTGAACCGTGTGCTGCGCCCGGTCACCAGCATCCCTACAACTTCAGGTTCTTCTATTATTCATCCTGCACCTCAAAACTGCCAGCGACCCAAGCCTGCCTGCAGGAGAACATCCGTCTGCTTTTTGACTTTTCTAAAACTGCCAGCCTGAAACAAAGTAATGAGAATGAAACTAGTTACACACACAAAAAAAGCACACTCGCCTTTTACATCATAACGCATCTGCAACCGCTGGTCTCTTCATCTGGTTTACAACGAACTGGTTGTAAAAGCAGCCCTGGCCCCCGCCCATTTCTCCCAGGGGAAAAAAACAGACAAGAGCTTGGGGACTTGAGGCAGCGGAGTTAGCGTGGGCCCCCCAGACGAACAAGAAAGTACACACAGAAAGTTCTCTATCAAAATAGAGCAATTTATTTAAGATAACCTAATATGGTCTGTTGATTCTCTCTTGGAACAAATGAGCCATCTCTCTCACACACACACATGGTGATTCACACACACACACACACACACACACACACACGGTGATTCTCTTTCCGGGAGCGTGTGAGGGTGGGGGTTGCAGTGGGGCATTGGTGGAGAGAACGGAACGGGGTGAGGGGTGCCGTGTGGATGGAACAGAAGCTGGAAGATGCGGACAGGACATCTGGCTGTACGTCTGACACAGACAATAAAAACCGCAGAAGCCAGACATTCACAAACCTCAGGGAGCGGCGGGAGGAAAACACTCTGCATTGGATGGGAAACACGATCAGAAAAAAAAAAAAAAGGCTGAAAGGTTAAAACAAAACAAAACAAAAAGTAGACCCTTACTCCCGACAAAGTGCACTTCACTCGGCTCCGAGATCTCTCTTCAGAAAGACAAAGTGAACATCGCGGTTCTGTAGCCGTGGAGTGGGCTCGGACGCGCTTCCCCGGGCGTGCGTGTGTGTGTGTGTGTGTGCGTGCGCGCGCGCGAGCGAGCAGAACGAGCTCCCCGGCAAGGTGGACAATTCCGGGGATGGATCTGTGCGTTACTCTCTGCTTTCAGCACCAAGGTCCCATCTGCACACTGAGGACTACGAAGCGTTCTACACGAAGTCTAGAAGCCGCTCGCACTGACGAAGCGATGCGCCCACTGAGCGCTGGCAGAGGGTGCAGCGGGTGTGACTCAGGGCAGGCATGATTTCAGAGGCGCCGGCTGCCTCCTCCTCGTTGTCCCCATCCCGGGGCCTCTTCCTGATGGTTCATGGGCAGTTCTGCCTTCCTCAGCAGCTTCAGTTCATCACCACGCCCGGTATCCAGTCCGTGTCCTTGGCTTTACAGCCCCTGGCTCCAACCCGGCAACTTCCAGCCTGGTACAGGTTTACCAGGAGGCCCCCGTCAATACTTGGGAGACCCTGCGTACCAACCTCCCCGTGACGATCCTCTCGTGGGCCTTTTATATCAAATCCCACCTTCACCACCCTCCAGCAGCATTTGGCTCATCAAATGCAAACCTTGTCTGGACCCCGGGCAGCTGATGCTGTGTGGACAGTGACACGTTTTCATTCGGGGAGGGGTCCAGATGGTGTTCAACTAGACCTCTGCAAACTGCATCTCAAAGTTAATCATTTTGGGGGGGGTGAGGGGGGTCAGTGATTATCCGTGGACGCCTGAGGGCGTCTGCTATCTTCAAAGGTGGGAGTGGAGACGCCAATCAAACACTGACCTTCTGAAAGTTTGAGTGTTTAGATACAGCAGAGCCTGAGAACACGCCTGACCTGTGAAGAGTGCCTGTTGGTCTTCTGCAGTCAAGGGGGTTTGAAAAACTCTCAGATCCATGGAGATAGATAGTGAGCTGAGAGAGAGGAATGCACTCTGGCTTTGGGGGTGCTCCCAGGACAATCCAACTTCTGCACAAAGGCCTAGCCATGCCTTACCGTTGGCTTCTGGGTCCATGGACAGATACCACCACCCTCCAAAACCATCCAGGCTGGTTGCTGGAACACAAAAGGGCTGCCAACCTACCCACCGCCAGCCCCATCCCGGGGGGAAGACGGATAAGCCCAGAGGCCCTGCTGCTAATTTACAAGCTGGGTCAGCATGGGGTCAGGACAGCAGTAAAAGTACAAAGCTTACCTGATCCAAGGGAAAGGAAAACTCCCCTAGGGACACACAAAGCCATGTTTTAATTTTTTTTTTTTTTTTAAAAACAGTAAAAAGATTCATTGTTTAAAAAAAAGGGCAATTTCTCCTGACCTGCTGCCAGAGGAAGCAAACTGTGAAGATGGCCTGTGAACTGAGACACCCTACCTCTGTTAATTCACCCTCAGGACTGAAAACCTCTCTCCAATCACTTCTGTCGCTGTGAGACCCAGTGAGGTCCCGGAGGCCCCTCCAGTTGGTCAGCCCTGGAGGGACTTGGCTGAGCTGCTCCTGGTTTGGAGGGGGTCCCCCCCACCCACGCCCACGAGTCTCAAACAAGGCGGCATTGGTGTCGTGGAGCGGGATGGTTCCGACGGCCCCCCTTCAGCGATGCTGGATCTGGGAACGCTTCTTGGGTTCGAGGGCACCCCCTTGTCCGCTGTTCTGGTCCAATGCACTGGGAAGAAAGAAACGTCCAGGTCTTCTTGGAGCAGAAAAGGGGCTGGGGTCTTCCTCTCCGGCCGCACAGACCAGCCCCAAAGCCGACCCCAGAGCTGCCCACCCGGAGTCCCCTCACTGCTTTCCACCAAGTTCAAAGTGAAGGGACCCCTCTACCTGTCTCTTCCTAAAGGCTTCTTTTTTTGTTGTTAAATAGGAATCACACAAAGCTCTCGTGTCTGAATGGCCATTTTACGATTTTAAAATTGTTTTAACATAAAAAATATCTTTTTTCTCTTCTCCAAAAATACTCCGGGCTCTTTCTCTTATAAGTCACTTTTTTTTTTTCTTCTTCCCCCTCCTTGTAAAAAGTCCCCCTTGCCCTGCCTTCTTACATAAAGCACTTATTATGCGCCGAAAGTGCCCTTGAGACTGGAAGATGGGAGGCAACTATGAGGGGGGGAGGGGGAGGGGGGAGGGGGGAGGGGAAGATGCAGGCCAGAAAGCACCGCATCTGAGAGGGGCTGTCTCTCTGGTGGGTGAAACAACAGCAAATAAGCAAGACACCCAGTAACAGTCTCCACCTGGGACCCAAGGCCCGCCCCGCCTCCACCACCCTTCCACCCCAACCAAGACGACAGGATTCCAGCCCATAGAAAAACCACGGGGACAAAGGTTCTAGAAAATAGAAACTGTTGGGATTACAAAGGTACCCATTTCATCCATACAAACTGGTCTTTCGAACATCCTTGTGAGAGTTTAACTGTAGTGTCCAAATGTTTAGGGGAAAAAAAAAACAAAAAAAAACAACCCATTGACGGGAGGAGTTTTTCCTCCCCTTTTGGTTTATCACAGCATTTTTTTTTCTCTTTTCATTTTGGCACAGCCTTTCCTGTTTTTTCGTTCGTCTCAACCATCGGAGCCTGTTCTGGGTGGCAATTGATCCATGCACTGAGTCAAGCTGGTGGCTTCTCGCTCCCCTGGGGCTGGACGTTTCAGGTGGAAACCATTCCTTTTCCCCGCCTTTGACAGCACTTGCGTGTGTGTTTTCTGTTTTAAACTTCTCGGTGGAGGTTATGAAAAAAAAGAAAAAAAGAAAAAATAGAGACTCCAGTGGCCAGGGATGACTTGGTCTCAAAGGACACTACCTAAGGTCAGGTTTGCGCTGTTTCGGAGCTGACGGAATTGTGTCTGAATAGTGCTACAACCCCACACATCCACTGCTGGCCCGTCGGAATTCTCTTCTCGTGTCTATAATATTTTTTCTGTGTGTGTTTACTTTCGCAGATCTAACACGCACACCTGAAAGGAGAGAGAAAAGCGCCTGTTATCTTGAGAGGCAACATCAGATGCCCTTAAGAGCACAGGATGGCACATGGCCTGTGGACCAAATCCGGCCCGCCGTCCACTTGTTTATAAATAAAGTTTTATTCACACAGTCCAGAGGGTTCAATCAGACCAGCTCTAGCGGACAGGTGAGTGTCTAAACATCATTAGCACCCAACCCTAGGCCACAGCCGTCAATGGGTGTCACAGACCAGACCCCTACATGGTGGAGCAGATGGCAACTGAAGCCTGAGCACACAGCTCGCGTAAGGGTCGGGGGGCAGGCTGACAGCCAGCCAGCCAACGCCCTGCCCTACATCTCAGGGCAATTCCAAGTGCAGAAAGCTAGACACCTCAGGGGACCAGCAGAGGGTTACTGGGACCCGGGAGACCTGTTGAATGGAAGGTTGGGCCTTCATCACCAGAGGGTCTGGGTGGGGGCACAAAGGTTGAAGCCAAGGGTGGACCAAGTTAACTGCTCAGCCTCATCACCTGTCATGTGGTGGTCACTTCTCCGCTGTTGGGGGGAGGTCCTGAGCACCCTAAGACTTCCAGCAGCAGCCCCGGTTTCCACACCAGGTGCCAGCAACCCCCCACCCACCCCCCCAAAAGCACTAACAACCCAAATGCCTCCAGACACCTCCAATGTCTCCAAGGGTGCAACCGATGCAGCTGAGAACCACGAATTCCGCCAGGAAAAAAAACACACATCATTCAGGAAGCAAGAAGAGACATTCACTCCCAGAGCACTGCCCAGCCCAGATGCTTCCTTCACCAACACACGTCTCTGAGGCCTGTCACAGCCCTGGGAGTACTCCTACGTGGGTCTCAGGGGTCTGGACCGTTGTTGACCCCACCCTCCCCGAACCCTCCCTGCTCCCCGCACCGCCCCCTCTCCTGCCTGGGGAAGCCCCAGGGTGCTGCTTACGGAGCCGTCTGACGCACTGGCGCCCACTTTGTCGCCCCGGGCATTCCAGCACACCTCGAAGATGCCCCCGGTGCCTCGGTAGCTGTGCACGAGACTTCCGCTCTGCAAAGCAAGGGCGCCGTCACTCGAGAGGCGGAACGCTGGCGAGGCCACCTGCCCACCGACCCCACCTGGGGATGTCAGCCCAGAAGCTTGCAAAGCCACAGAAGCTAATAGAACTTTCAGTTAAAGGAGCTCTGGCCTGGCGGGAACATGTGACTCAGATCTGTAGCCGCAGTGTGGGGGGCCTGCCTAAAGGACCCTTGGCTGCCCACCAAGAGAGACAGCCTCTATGGTTTCCGCCAGGCTCACGCCTCCCGGGGGAAGGAGAAAGTCAGCAAGATTGGATACGTGCTTATATTTCAACCAGGCTTCCGTCTCACTGAGTGTTCAAGGGAGCCTCAGAATAACTCAAAGAGTTTTATGGTTTAGTGGGGGAGAAAAAGGATGCAAAATGTGGGAAGCTGCTGTATATATATACAGCACAGGGACCTCAGCTCGGTGCTCTGCCATTACCTGGAGGCTTGAAGACGAGTGGGGAGAGGGAGATTCAAGAGGGAGGGGACATATGTATACATATGGCTGATTGCCTTGCTGCATAGCAGAAATCAGCTGTAAAAAAAAGCAATTATCCTCCGATTTAAAAACAAACAAAAAAAAGGGTGAGTAAAATGATTTGCTGAGCTGCTGATGGCAGGCAGAACCCAGCTATTGATGGCAATTTTTTTGAAAGTCAAGCATCCTCCTGTGATGCGAGTTCGATCCCTAGGTCAGGAAGGCGCCCCTGGAGAAGGGAATGGCTACCCTAACTCCACCATTCTTGCCTGGAGAATCCCGTGCACAGAGGAGCCTGGCGGGCTACATAATATAAGTCCATGAGGTTGCAAGAGTCGGACAGGCCTGAGCGACCGAGCACACACATGGGCGGCTGTCAGCCTGGCTTCACATTAGGGCCACTGTCGTGTCTCATTTGCCAAGAAGGCACGATTGCGTGAGACGGCCGCAGAGGAGGAGCCCGAGGTCTCAGTGGACCACCCTCGGCCCCAGGCTGGCTAACGTGGCATCCGTTACTACCTCCCTTGAGAAAGCATGTTCATCAGTGTCTGCCAGGCCTCAGGGCACACCAAGGGGGTGCCCGCTTCATCCATCCTGGGACCACACGCAATGCCTGCTGCTGTCAATGGAAGGCAGTGGGTGCAAGGTTTCCTGCCAAGGGCTCGGAAAAAAAATAACCCGAGTCCCTGGCAGGGGCGACCCAGCATCCACAAAGAGCCTGGGGCAGATGGTGCTGGGTGGGCTTCCGACCGTCCGGGGAACTGGGGATGTGTCTATGTCCGTGTCCGAGGCAAGGCATTCCTGAGTGCAAACTCAGGTTCTGGGGTCACCAAGAAAGTGAAATCAAACTGTCAGTCGCCTAGTTGTATCCGACTCTTGGCGACCCCACGGACTGTAGCCCGCCAGGCTCCTCTGTCCCTGGGATTCTCCAGGCTAGAACACTGGAGTGGGCTGCCATTCCCTTCTCCAGGAGAATCTTCCCAACCCAGGGATCAAACCCGGGTCTCCCACAATGCAGGTGGATTCTTTACCATCTGAGCCACCAGGGAAGCCCACGGGTCAGTGAGAACTTGACTGTATTGGGTGTGGGGCTGGGGGGGTTGGTGGGGACCCGGGCGGTGGGCATGCAGGGAGTTTACCTGAGTGTTCCAGATGTGCACACACTTGTCGAAGGAGCCGCTGGCCAAGTACTTCCCGTCGGGGCTGAAGGCCACGCTGTACACGGGTTCCTGGTGCTTGGTCAGCGTGTGGAGGCACACGCCCCGCTCCACGTCCCAGAGGCGGACGGTAGAATCGAACGAGGCGCTGGAAAGACAGAGATGGTCACCGCGGACGCCTGTGGGTTCAAAAAAGGCCACCACAGCTGTCGGCAGGTTCCCGCCGGTCTCCCGAGGACGTGACTCTCACAGTGGGAGTGACTTCCCTTACATCTCAAAGACCGTAAGTGGGTATTTCTTCCTCTTCTAGAATGTGACTCAACACGCACTGAACACAAAGCCACGGTCCAGGGAGGGGACATGTATGCCTGTGGCCAATTCATACTCAGGTACGCCAAAAGCCATCACAACATCATAAAGTTTTTCTCTTCCAATTAAGATAAATAAATTTTTTAAAAAGTCATGCAATAAATCTCTTTCTCTTTTTGGGTGCCATTATCAAGGGAACAAATTGACAGCCACACTCATTTATTTCTGCATTTCTGTGAGACACAAATGCTACGTATTTGCTAAATTTTCTAAAACGGTCCCACCACTGACAACACATGTATCGCTGCCAAGTGAAAAACAAAGCCAAAAATAAAAAGCCGAGAGCCGTATTCGGGGAAATGGTTAAGTGAGCGAACACAAATTTTAATCCCACAGGAATTAAAATATAATCGCATCCAAATATACAATCACACTCCCAGGAGCTGCAAATTTTAGTTATGTCTAAATCTGAAAGAAGAGCGTTTGAGTGCATGCGTGCCAAGCTGTCCCATTCATGCCTGACTCTTTGTGACCCCATGGACTGCATCCCCGCCAGGCTCCTCTGTCCATGGGATTCTCCAGGCAAGAATACTGCAGTGGGTTGCCGTGCTCTCCTCCAGGGAATCTTCCCGACCCAGGGATCAAACCCACGTCTCTTACATCTTCAGCATTGGCAGGCGGCTTCTTTACCACTAGGGCCACCTGGGAAGCCCACCCACCACAGAGCTGTTTCCCCAGGCATTTCTTTCCTCTTCTGGGACTTACATCCATCCCTTTATGCTTGGCGCCTAGAAGGCTCACTTACGGCCGTCATGGGTACCATGTGATTCAAAAGCATCTTACAAGTCATCAAACAAAACAAAACAAAAAAGATAACGTTCTGTTCCAGACCTTTAAGTGCATTTCAGGCCAGTGGCTTGCAATAGGAGCATAACAGCTCTCATGTTTTTCTGGATCAGCTTTTAGCTGATACAGGAATTCCTTTCTGTGTTTTCTGAGAGACGGCCTTGGGTCAGGCACTTTCAGTAACAGATTCTTCATCCCACTGCTATGTGACAAAGACAAGGGGAGGGGGTCTCCCCCTCATTTACTGCAGGGCTGGGCCACCAGCCATTCTCCCCACTAACCCATTCTCTCCAATTCTGCAGGAAAAAACCCACTGCCGCTTCCTCCCAAGTCCTGTCTTTCCCAGGCGAGACCACACAACCATGCTTTGTGGGATCATGGTCTCCAGAACCCTCGGTGTGTCCCATGTTCACTCCTGGAATCTCTTTAGCTTGTGTGCCTCAAGGTTCTTATTAAAATATCCTACTGGGAGTGCAACACTGTATCCTGAGTGAGGTCTGAGCAGGACTGGGAACACAGAAGTCTGCAGAACGCCGCCTCAGTGAGGAGCTTTTGTGGACTTCTAACCGCTCTGCTCCCTTCTGGTGTGTCACTGACTGGCTAGTCCTCTGCATCCGATGCTGGTGTCTTAGGGGGTTTACTGCACACACCAGGGGTCCCCATCCTCCGGGACCTGATGCCTGATGATCCGAGGTGAAGCAGACACGATCATAACAGAAATAAACGGCACAATAAATGTAGTGCACTCGAATCATCCTGTAAACCTTGGAAAGTGATTTTCCATAAAACTGGTCCCTGGTGCCAAAAAAGCCGGGGACAGCCAGGACGAAAGGTTAGGCTGGATCTGGTATTGGCCGGGGAACCTTCATCACCATCAACACTCTCACCACCTGCAGCTCCGAGTTGGGCCAAGTAAACCAAGCCCGAAGCGAAGTGAAATGAACTGAAAGTCACTCAGTCGTGTCCAAGTCTTTGCGACCCCTTGGACTATACAGTCCATGGAATTCCCCAGGCCAGAATGCTGGAGTGGGTAGCCTTTCCCTTTTCCAGGGGATCTTCCCAACCCAGGGGTCGAAACCAGGTCTCCCACATTGCAGGCGGATTCTTTACCACCTGAGCCACCAGGGAAGCCCAAGAATACTGGAGTGGATAGCCTCTCCCTTCTCCAGAGGATCTTCCTGACCCAGGGATCGAACCAGGTCTCCTGCATTGCAGGTACATTCTTTACCAACTGAGCTTCCAGGGAAGCCCAACCAAGCCTGGGGTTCAAGCTAAACTGCTTCCTTTCTTCAGTTGTAGTAAAAACCTTCACCAAAGCAAAGTGCTGGGAGGGTGGATGTAAGCAATTCCTCCCTCCAGCCTCAAGGTTAAAAGCATCCTTATCTCAACTTAGCTATCATGTGATAACCTCTATCTCCTGGCCCTTTCACTTTGAGTTAAGTTTCTAAGTAACTCTGAATGTGAGTCACTCACTCGTGTCCAACTCTTTGCGACCCCACAGACTGTAGCCCGCCAGGCTCATCTGTCCATGGGATTCTCCAGGTAGCTTTGTCCCATCTCCAGGGGAACTTCCCAGCCTGAGTCTCCTGCATTACAGGCAGACTCTTTAGCATCTGAGGGCATGAACACGTTTGCAAGACACACTGACAGCATCTCCTGGTCTCTTGGGGACACGAATGACTTTTACTGGGCGCATGGCTGGCGCAGCCTCAGCCACCAAGGCTGCTTTCGGGAACCGAGACTGGGGTGCGGGCTGTCTGTCCTTTACCTCGCCAGCATGATGCTGGAGTTGGGGTTGCTGGTGGCCGGCCCGGTGGGACTCCACTTGATGGTGTATATCTCTTTGCTGTGCGCCTGAAGGTCGTGGACACACGTGTCCTGCTTCATACTCCAGATCTACAGGACGCAACGGGAACACGGTGAGCAAAGGCCGATTCTTCCACTGCGGGGAGCTTCGGCACCGTTCCTGCCTGGAGCACTGCAGAGGTTTCTCTGTCCCTGGGAAGCTGACGTCCAGCGGGGTGGGCGGCTGAGAAGGGGCAGGTGCTTCACAGGCAGAGGCGTCCGCTGACCACCAGGGGGCGCCCGTGAGAAAGGCCAGAGAGTTCCATAGCACCCTGGTCTGATCTCGGAAGCTAGGCAGGGTCGGGTCGGGTCAGGTCTAGTTAGTAATTGGCTGGGAGAAAGGCCTCGGGAACGGAAGGAGGCTCCACGGGACCTCGACTGATAAACAAGGCTTCACTGCCGGGGCAAGCGCCACGTCGTTTGCAAAGAGAAAAAAACGACAGAGGCAGCAAGAGTGCTCACAGCACAACGGCCAGCTGCAGGAGGAGCGCTGGGACCGAAGACACAGCACGAGGCCCCAGGGGTCACCAAGGGTCACACGGCCCAGCCTTGCAGCCTTACCTTCAATGTCATGTCATCAGAGCAGGAGGCTAGCAACATGCCAGACGGATCCCATTTGATAGCGTTGACCTCATTCTGCAAGAGAGCAAAAGGTTTAAAAAAAAAAAAGAAATGAAGGCCTGGGTGTAGTAAACACAAGAGTCCAGCAGAGGGCAGGAGCGCTCTGTCTTCTCTGCAAAAAGCCTGGGAGTAGTAAACACAAGCGTCCAGCAGAGGGCAGGAGCGCTCTGTCCTCGCTGAAAAAAGCCTGGGAGTAGTAGGCACAAGCTTCCAGCAGGGGGCAGGAGCGCTCTATCCTCACTGCAAAAAGCCAGGAACCTGTAAAACAAGTTGAATGCAGAATTTCAAAGAATAGCAAGGAGAGAGAAGAAAACCTTCCTCAGCAATCAGTGCAAAGAAATAGAGGAAAACAATAGAAAGGGAAAGACTAGAGATCTCTTCAAGAAAATTAGAGATACCAAGGGAACATTTCATGCAAAGATGGGTATGATAAAGGGCAGAAATGGTATGGTCCTAACAGGAGCAGAAGATATTAAGAAGAGGTAGTAAGAATACACAGAAGAACTATATAAGAAAGATCTTCATCACCCAGATAATCATGATGGTGTGATCACCAACCTAGAGCCAGACATTCTGGAATGCTTTAGGAAGCATCACTATGAACAAAGCTAGTGGAGGCGATGGAATTCCAGTTGAGCTATTTCAGAATCTAAAAGATGATGCTGTGAAAGTGCTGCACTCAATATGCCAGCAAATCTGGAAATCTCAGCAGTGGCCACACGACTGGAAAAGGTCAGTTTTCATTCCAATCCTAAAGAAAGGTAGTGCCAAAGAATGCTCAAACTACTGCACATCTGCACTCATCTCACACGCTAATAAAGTAATGCTCAAAACTCTCCAAGCCAGGCTTCAACAGTACGGGAACCGTGAACTTCCAGATGTTCAAGCTGGATTTAGAAAAGGCAGAGGAACCAGAGATCAAATGGCCAACATCTGTTGGATCATCAAAAAATCAAGAGAGTTCCAGAAAAATATCTACTTCTTACTTTATTGACTATGCCAAAGCTTTTGACTGTGTGGACCACAACAAACTCTGGAAAATTCTTAGAGATGGGAATACCAGACCACCTGAACTACCTCTGGAGAAATCTGTATGCAGGTCAGGAAGCAACAGTTAGAACTGGACATGGAATAACAGATTTGTAATAAACAGGGAAAGAGTACGTCAAGGCTGATATTGTCACCCTGCTTATTTAACTTAGATGCAGAGTACATCATGAGGAACTCCGGGCTGGAAGAAGCACAAGCTGGAATCAAGATGGGCAGGAGAAATATCAGTAACCTCAGATATGCAGATGACACCATCCTTATGGCACAAAGTGAAGAAGAACTAAAGAGCCTTTTGATGAAAATGAAAGTGGAGAGTGAAAAAGTTGGCTTCAACATTCAGAAAACTAAGATCATGGCATTCGGTCCCATCACTTCATGGCAAATAGATGGGGAGGGAAACAGTGGCAGACTCTATTTTTTGGGGCTCCAAAATCACTGCAGATGGTGACTGCAGCCATGAAATTAAAAGACGCTTACTCCTTGGAAGGAAAGTTATGACCAACCTAGACAGCATATTAAAAAGTGCAGACATTACTTTGCCAACAAAGGTCTGTCTAGTCAAAGCTATGGTTCTTCCAGTAGTCATGTATGGATGTGAGAGCTGGACTATAAAGAAAGCTGAGCACCAAAGAACTGATGCTTTTGAACTGTGGTGTTGGAGAAGACTCTTGAGAGTTCCTTGGACTGCAAGAAGATCCAACCAGTACACCCTAAGGGAGATCAGTCCTGAATATTCATTGGAACGACTGATGCTGAAGCTGAAACTCCAAAACTTTGGCCACCTGATGCAAAGAACTGACTCACTGGAGAAGACCCTGATGCTGGGAAAGATTGAAGGCGGGAGAAGGGGACGACAGAGGATGAGATGGTTAGATGGCATCACTGGGTCAATGGACATGAGTTTGAGCAGCTCCAGGAGTTGGTGATGGGCAGGGAGGCCTGGCGTGCTGCAGTCCATGGGGCTGCAAAGAGTTGGACACAACTGACCAACGGAACTGAACTGAACTGAACTAACACAAGCTTCCAGCAGGGGGAAGGAGCCCTCTGTCGTCTCTGCAAGAAGCCTGCTTGCATTCACCCTGGATAACCAAGCAGCACCCCAGGTTTCAGGCATGTTTCTCTTTCTCCTTCCTCCTTGATCCAAAGTGCACAGTCATACGCCCTACACAGCCAGCCACCCTCAGCTATATTTCTCCAAGGGGGGAAAAAAAATCACATCTAAGAAGGAAGCCAAATGAATTTATCTGGAAACCAATGTAAAACCAGTTAGTTATTTCAAAGCTGACTTTAAAAAAGTAATTTTCGTACTTTTTTTTCCCCTTTATGTCTTCAGACATTTTTATAATACCTACTTTAGTGTCTTTCCTGCAAAATCCAACACCTGGCTCATGCCAGATAATTAAAAAAGAAAAACAAAACAAAACAAAAACACCAGTGCCAACCCAGGTGGATGACTGACCACCGGAGGCAGCTTCAACAGTCCCAAGGAGGCTAGAGGAGAATGAGTTGGCAGTCACAGTAAGTAGGCTTTTAATCCTAGGCAGAGACCAGCCGGTTTCCCAGCTCCCCACACACCTTTCGTGAACCCGAGGCCCCACACTCAGGACTCACACTCACCGTGTGTCCCTGGAATGTTTTGACGGGGCGGTCACAGCCGAGTCTGCAGACGTGAATACACATGTCCGTGCTGCAGGAGGCGAAGGTAGTGTTGTTCTGCCAGTCCACGTCGAGAGCAGGGGCTGCGGAGAAGCAAAGGGCGGAGGGGTGGGGGAGAGGGGACAACACGGGCATTGAGCAGGTGTGCACAGAGCTCAGCTGACTCAGAGGCGGCAGCAGCAGAGCTGAGAAACCTGACAATGTGATTAAAGCAAGACTCGCGGTGCCCACACAGCCTCGGTGCATCACGGACCCTGAGGTCTGCGGTTTACATTTGCAAGGATGACCAGACGGCTCCAGAAAGAGAGCCGACCCCCACCAAAGCGTCACCCAAAGTGATGCTTTTGGTGCCCTGAGCACACAGCAACTCGCTCCCCTGGTGCAGGTGAGATGGTAGGGGAGAAGCACCTTGCTGCTCCCAGGAACGTCACCGGGCTGGGTGATGGATTTTCTTTCGGTGGGGAAGGGAGAGAGCGGAGGAAAAAGACTTCACAGCCTATGTTCAACATGTGTGTGTGTCTCTCGCTCAGTTATACCTGACTCTTTGCGACCCCGTGGACCACAGCCTGCCAGGCTTCTCTGTCCATGGGATTCTCCAGGCACAAATCCTGGAGTGGTTGCTACTCCCTTCTCCAGGGAATCTTCCCTAATCAAGGGATGGAACCCAGGTCTTCCGCACTGCAGGCAGATTCTTTACCATCTGAGTCACCAGCGAAGCCCCATGTTCAAGGTATCAGGGTTGAAAGAAATGCCCCATGACCCGTTACTGCATTCTACAACTTGAAGATGCTGAGTTGACGAGAACATCTGAGGGGAGACATGTGGCCTTAGGATGGACACCGTCTCTACGTCCTGGGCCTTTCTCAGAGGCCGCTGGCTTGAAGACCTCCGTGAGGGTTTGGGGGACATGACGGCTTGCTTCCCTTCTGCCATCGTCCCCAGGAGATGACTCAGCACCCTCATTCTCTCCGGACACGTCCCTGTTTCTACAGAAAAGGAGGGTTAAGTCCTGCAAGCCTCTGCACAGAACTTTGCCAACTGATCAATACCTAACCTTGTCTCACGTGTTTCTTACACGTAAGTCAGCCCTGAAGTGGGACGAGAATCCAGCTCACCCAGGACATGATAAATCCGACAACCCCCTTCTAACCTTAGCTTCAACATATATTTATTAATTTTTTAACATGTATATTTTGGCCAGCTGATGCAAAGAGCCGACTCATTGGAAAAGACCCTGATGTTGGGAAAGATTGAAGGCAGGAGGAGAAGGGGACGACAGAGGATGACATGGCTGGATGGCATCACCGACTCAATGCACATGAGTTTGAGCAAACTGTGGGAGTCGGTGATGGACAGGGAGGCCTGGCGTGCTGCAGTCCATGGGGTCACAAAGAGTCAGACACGACTGAGCCACTGAGCAATTTCTGGCTGTGCTGGGTCTTGGCTGCTATGCGGGTGACTGTCTAGCTGAGGTGTGCGGGCTTCTCACTGAGCCAGCTTCTCTTATCGGGGAGCACAAAGTCAGGAGTCGTAGGGCACGTGTTTACTTGCTCCGTGGCACATGCTATCTTCCTGGGTCGGGGATCGAACCTGAGTCCCCTGCCTTGCAAAGGTAGAGTGTTAACCACTGGACCACCAGGGAAGCCCCTGTTCTTAACCTTCAAAGCAGAGGTGCACCCCGTCCACCCTCCTGCCTTCCAGAAGTGCAGGACAGATCCCATCAGCTTCTAAATCTTAGCACCACCCCTCACAGAGCCTGCAGGGGGAGGGTTTCACGGAGAGGCAACACTGGCTTTCTCAAGAACCCAAAAAGGGGGTTCAGCACACGTCCACGGCTCCTGCTGAATTTGCCACAGGCGCCCAGTGGAATGAAGGAGCCGGATCCACTTGGTCAGCAGGACGATCCTGGGAGTGTGGAAGCAGAGCCCGCAGCTGCTCTTGTTTATAACACCGCATGCATGAGCCAAGTCACAGATTTCCCGGGCCGGCCTCTGCCTTCAGGCAAGCAATTAATACGCCTGGAAGGGTGACAGTCTGGCACGCGGTTCCGGGGATGGTTAGCGGCACCTGGCCTTAAAAGCGAATGTGTGCTGAGCCCCGGCCATCTAAACAGAGGACGCTGTGTACTCAGCTGACCGGGGTCGTCGGTCTGTGTGCACTGTGTGGCTGGGACCCCGCCCTCCCCCGACCAGTCACGAGGGCTCAGCGGTTCTAGGGGGTGTGGGTGACCTGCTCACACTTGGCCAATGACGTTTGAGCATCAGCACCGCGCTAGGCACAGTCGTGCTTCACGTTGCTTTTTTCCTTTTAACTTTTACTTGAGAAAAGGGTATAGAATTGATGCTTTGGAACTGCGGTGCGAGAGTCCTCTGGACAGCCAGGAGGTCCAACCAGTCCATCCTAAAGGAGATCAACCCGGAATATTTACTGGAAGCACTGATGCTGAAGCTGCAATATTTCTGGTCACCTGATGGGAAGGACTGACTCATTGGAAAAGACTCTGATGCTGGGAAAGATTGAAGGCAGGAGGAGAAGGGGACGACAGATGGTTGGATGGCATCACCGACTCGATGGACATGGGTTTGAGCAAACTCCAGGAGATGGTGAAGGACAGGGAAGCCTGGTGTCCTGCAGTCCATGAGGCGGCAAAGAGTTGAACGCAAGTGAGCAACTGAACAGTAACGACAAACAGAATCCCAGGAAGGTGCAGAGATGTTACAGGAAGGCTCTACCTTGTATCCGTCACCCACTGGTTGCACGTCGCAGCCCTGCAGCACTGGCTGGACTTGGAAGGTGAGTGGGTCCAGACCCAGCTGTGTATGCAGTGTCACAGGGTTTGATCTCAAGGGCCGATCCATGTAACCAGCACGGTGGTCAAGAGCCGCAAGCGTGTTCCACATCACCAGGACCTCCCTTGGGCCATGTTAGTTGGCCCACCATGCTCTCCCTGGACTGAGATGTAAATGCTATCTCACCCAGGATGTGTTCCTTGGAGTCTGACTTTATTTTTTTTTCAAACTGCAGAAGCCCTCTGAGATCTATCCAAGCCTTTGGGTATTACCCACCTCATGAGTCACTCAGTTGTATCTGACTCTTTGCGACCCCATGGACTGTAATAGCCCGCCAGGCTCCCCGTCCATGGGATTCTCCAGGCAGAACACTGGAGTGGGTTGCCATTTCCTTCTCCAGGGGAATCTTCCCGACCCAGAGATCAAACCTGGGTCTCTTAAATTGCGCGCAGATTCTTTACCATCTGAGCCACTAGTTAGGTCCTGTCTGAGCCACGATTTGACCCTCATGGCTCGGGCAGTATTATCAACAGTCTATCAATAAAAATGAGTGGGTTGCCATGCCCTCCTCCAGGGGATCTTCCCGACCCAGGGATTGAACCTGGGTCTCATGTATCAGAAACGGATTATTTTCTGTCTGAGCCACGAGGGAACGTCCTGCACTTGTTTTTAACCTGTTCTTTCTCAGTGCTGAGCGGTGGAACCCTGTTAAGCTCTGAGGCCTAAGGTTTCTTGCTGACCGAGGGCACCCCCACCAAGCCTTCATGGGGAACAGCTCTGGAGAGGCAAGTCAACTGCTGATTATCAACGCATCACACACTGAGGGATGGTTGTCCCTACAGCTTAAAGAAAAGCACGCTCCCTTGTCTTCCATCTTGGACAGTGTCTACCACACCACTTCACGGTATAGATAAAGAGCAAATAGCACCCAGAGCCAACCCAGCAATGGGATACGGGGCGACCCGTGGGCAGCAACACCCCAGGTGAGAAGCTCCCTGACGGCAGAAGAGACACGTGGTCCGTGGGATAGAAAGCCTGGGACCTTGGGAATGCTCTGGGGAAAATTTACATCCTGCTGAAAGACTCAATACAAGAGTCCTCAGGGTGAAAACTGGTACAGGAAACTTATGGGCATATTCCCCTCTGAAAAAATCAGAAGCCAGAGCTGTCTGTGTTACAGACATCCCCCCATCACGTGAGCACACTGGTGCTCAGCACGAAGAATCAGAACTCTGGCAGGGTTCTGCCCCGTCGCTGAGTCCCTTCCCTACAACAGAGCTTGAGATGCTCTTAGCCTCTGTAATGAGGCTGCGATCCCCGAAGGGGGCTCACGCCAAACCCGACAGAAATCCAGCAGGCTCACCTGCCACGGTCTGCTCTGTCCATGGCACAGACGGCCGGCTCGGAGGAGGTGACACGCATGGATCAAATCATGGAGACCGGGTTGTCAGGGGCTGGGAGAGGGCACTAGAGAGCACTTTCTTAACAAGTAAGGGGTATCCTTCTGGAGTGACAGGAATGTTCTGGAGCTAGACAGCGGTGAATGCTCTGCACATTCTGCCCACTGGAAACACACACATGGACACAGACACACAAACCTACACACAGAGGCACGCACAGAGACACACGGACCACCCCCCCCACAAGAGACACAGACCCCACAAACAGAGACACACACCTACAAACACACACGCACCCACACAGACACGCCCCTTCAGAGAGATACCCACACCCACAGACCCCCCAAAGATACATCCCTTCCCACACACAGAAACACATCCACACACAAACCCCTTCCACAAAGAGAGACACACACCCACACCCACACACACACACACAGACCCCTTCCACAGAGAAAGACACACCCACACACAGACACACACCCACACACAGACCGCTTCCACAAAGAGACACACACCCAAACACAGACACACACCCACACACAGACCCCTTCCACAAAGAGACACACACCCACACAGAGACGCCTCCTTCACACACAAAGACTCCCCTACAGAGAGACACATACACAGACCCCCCCTGCAACACATACACATTGCCACACAGAAAGACATACACAGAAACACACAAACAGACCCACATACACACACTCACAGGTTGGGCGCCCAAGCTCCCTGCTCTTGGAGCCCTGCCCACTTCCTGGTGGGGAAACACAATTCTACAAAAGGCTCAGCGACTCCCACCTTCATCACTGCTGTTAAGAGTAAAACAGTATGAAACACCCCCAGCCAGCACCCCCAGAGACGTGTGCAGCATGGAGTCCCCGAGCAGAGCCACGGAAGACATGGGCTGCCTGCCTCTCCAGCAGGGCGAGGTATGCACGGGGCCCCTCCCGGGGCCTGCTGGTCGAACCAGGAGGGAACGAAGGACTGCGTGCCTTTGTCACAGTCATGTTGAGGGCCCTGCGGGGAACCTCTCCTCCCAGGCTGCTTCTGCAGGACCACACCCCTCCCCTCCTGCTTGGAGCCCTTCCCAGGCAGCGAGGTGGGTCGCGCTAGCTTGGGGAGTCCTGGGGGCCAGCCCTGTGGTTCTGAGCATCACCAGGAACCTGGATCTGCCCAGTAGGAGAGAACCTCGGATGGCGACCAACACATCACCTCAGGGCCACTCAATGCATCACCCAACGTCCACCTTGCATGCTCAGCACTGCTCATGAGGCATGCCTTCTTCCGAGCATTCACCGTTACGTTAAGAGACCGTTCTCAGGACTCCAAATTCTTATTTTTGAATTAAAAACAAGGAAAGTTAAAAAAAAAAAAAAGTATTAAAAAAGTACTCACCGGAATGAAATGGAAACTGTTGTTTGGCTTCTCCTGTGTGAGCATCCCAGATTATTGTTGTCTGTGCTCCGCAAAAAAAAAAAAAAGAAAAAGAAAAAGAAAAAAATTTAGTTACTGGTTCCTCCCAGAAAGTTATCTCCAGAAAAATTTGTCACACATGAGAACACAGCGAGCCCTTCTTTTTTTCTAAACTAGCACTGCTCAACTTAAAATTTTCTAGTAACCACAGTAAAAATTAAAAAAAAAAAAAAAAAAAAAACCAAAACAGTAAAACTTATTTTCACAATATACAGTTTATTTCACTCCAGCACAGTGAAAATGTCACTTCAACGTCAATCAATATATTCGCAGCATGTGGCCTGTGTCTTTTATGCCCACTCTTTGGAATCCAGGGTGTGTCTTACACACTTAAATCACCCAGACATCACACTTATGAACTCAGCCACGCCTGTCTGGTTATCATACTCCTCCGGACGACAGCAGCCGTAACTGATAGGCAGGAAGCTACCAATTTTGGTGGGAGTCCCATCTTTATCCTCAAACTTGAATATCTATCATTAAAAAAAAAACTTTTCTTTTTAAATGAAGAGATTTTTGGTTGCACAGGACGTGAGATCCCAGCCATGCATCGAACATGTGTCCCTCTGCACTGGAAAGTGTAGAGTCTTAACCACTGGACCCAGCAGGGAAGTCCCAAACTTGAAAAATTATTAAAAAACAAACAAACAAACAAAGCATATCTAAAACTCCGGTTTGGACCAATTTTCCAACTGAAACGCTGCAGAAATGGTTATTTCTGAAAATCCCCCTGACCGTCACTCTGTGAAGTGGGGACACTACACAGGCTAGAGGAACTGGGTTCCACTGGGGTCTGGCCCTGATGTATTGCTGTACATATTAAGAAGAAGAAAAAAAAAAAAAGATCTCCACCCCAGAAGACAGAGGAAGTCACGAATGCTTCTGAACACATTATAGTGTTGGGGAGACACTTGGGGAAGAAGCCGGAGGCAGTTCAATGCAAAACATTTGGAATTAATTCTCAACTGGAATTTTCAGCTAAATTGGAAACTTGACGCCTCCCTGTCATTGACATTTTAACAAAGATCTTCCTTTAGGAAAAACTGGCTCTACTTTGTATCAACAGCGCTAATGTTCCTGGCGAGATACTGACAGCACTGAGTGTGTTTGAAAAACTTCAGGCCAGCTCCAGCGCTAAGTCGCTTCAGTCGTGTCTGACTCTCTGTGACCCCAGGGACTGTAAGTCCATCAGGCTCCTCTGTCCGTGGGATTCTCCAGGCAAGAACACTGGAGTGGGTTGCCATGCCTTCCTCCAGGGGATTCTCCCCATCCAGGGATGGAACCTGCGTCTCTTATTTATAAGTCTCGAGCATTGGCAGGCGGGTTCTTTACCACCAGCTCCACCTGGGAAGCTCTGGACCAATTAACATTTTTATCCCCCGCTCCACCGTGTGGTTTATAGCATTTTAGTTCCCTGACCGGGTACTGAACCTGGGCCCCGAGCAGGGAAAGCGCCAAGTCCTAACCACTGGACTGCCAGGGAAGTCCCAGAGATTTTTTTTTTGATGGAGATTGGTCCTGAGTGTTCATTGGAAGGACTGATGTTGAGGCTGAGACTCCAATCCTTTGGCCCCCCGATGCGAAGAGCTGACTCATTTGAAAAGACCCTGATGCTGGGAAAGATTGAAGGCAGGAGGAGAAGGGGACGACCAAGGATGAGGTGGTTGGATGGCATCACCGACTCGATGGACATGAGTCTGAATAAACTCCGGGAGTTGGTGATGGACAGGGAGGCCTGGCGTGCTGCAGTCCATGGGGTCGCAAAGAGTCGGACACGACTGAGCAACTGAACTGAACTCTTTTTTCTTAACTGAGCCAGTGACACGTCTGGCATGGCAGAGAATATATAAACACTTTCACAATTCTGACACAACTTCACATACCACATCAGTTGTTGTAACAACTTACTATCAGTTCAGTTCAGTCACTCAGTCGTGCCTGACTCATTTGCGATCCCAAGGACCTCACAACTTACTATGTGTTACCTTAAACACACACTGGACAAAAGTAAACATGACTTATCCAAAACCTTTTATGGATCAGAAATACAGGTTAGCCACTCTGGGTTAAGCACGCACCGAGGGCCAAAGCCAGTATCCCTAACTTAAATTTCATCCCTGAGAAGATATCATTTTCAAGAACACTGTTATTATTCCTGCCACAGTTGATTCATCATGGTAGACAGTCTCTCACTCAGAGGTTCTAGAATTCCAGAAGATCAAAACCACAGAAGCTCACAAAACCTCCAAACAAGGCCCCTTTGATTTCTTAAGGGGGAGGTAGAATTTCCAGAATCTTAGAAACCGTGATGTTTCCCGAGAGATTAAACATAGCTGAAAAAACCAAGGTATCTCACGCAAACACTCACTTTGTCTACTCCAGCACTCAAAATGTAATTGCCCTTCTTGTTCCACTTCAAGGCGAAGATGGGGCCTTTATGTTGGCCTAAGGTGCTGGCCAGGTTACCTGGTAGGTTAAAACAAAGAGAGAAATCAGGGTGACTTCTGAGACACACTCGGTCTGTACCCCAGATGATGGCAACTGAAAGTACCCCCTCTTCCAACCCTGACGCGAGGGAGGCGGGGCCAGGAGGACTTACCATCCTCTGTCCATATTCTTGCAAAACCATCATAGGAACCCGTGGCCAGCAGTGTCCCGTCACTCTGTGGGCCAGAAACACACACCAACACAAACTATTTATTAGAGCCCGCACGCAGGGCCTTCATTCCCCGAGCAGGGGTCGGTCAAACTCACGGCCCCTGCAACAGAGCTGCAGACTCCTGACCTCTGGGCCACCAGGGGACGTCCCAGGCTTCCTTCCCCCAAAATCATCACAAGGCCAGGGGGCGAGGAAAACACACCGCACCCCGTCACCAATGACGACATCAATAAAAGACACCGTACGAAAAGTTACTGAGTGACTTTGGGAGACCTTGACGAGCTTTGAAATAGCTGCAGATACTCTGACAAGAGACGAGTTTGTGATGAAATGACAGGACATCCAGGAACGTGATAAACCGTTGGTGGGAATGCAAACTAGCACAGCCACTACGGAGAACAGTGTGGAGATTCCTTAAAAAACTGGAACTAGAACTGCCATACGACCCAGCAATCCCACCGCTGGGCATACACACCGAGGAAACCAGAACTGAAAGAGACATGTGTACCCCAATGTTCATCGCAGCACTGTTTATAATAAATAGCCAGGACATGGAAGCAACCTAGATGTCCATCAGCAGATGAATGGATAAGAAAGCAGTGGGACATATACACACTGGAATATTACTCAGCCATTAAAAAGAATGCATTTGAATCGGTTCTAATGAGGTGGATGAAACTGGGGCCTATTATACAGAGTGAAGCAAGTCAGAAAGAAAAACACCAATACAGTATACTAATGCATATATATGGAATTTAGAAAGATGGTAATGATAACCATGTATGCGAGATAGCAAAAGAGACACAGATGTACAGAATAGTCTTCTGGACTCTGTGGGAGAAGGCGAGGGTGGGATGATCTGAGAGAATAGCATTGAAACATGTATATTATCATATGTGAAACAGATCGCCAGTCCAGGTTCAATGCATGAGGCAGGGTGCTCGGGGCTGGTGCACTGGGATGACCCAGAGGGATGGGATGGGGAGGGAGGTGGGTTCAGGATGGGGAACATGTGTATACCTGTGGCAGATTCATGTCAAGTATGGCAAAAACCACTATAATATTGTAAAGTAATTAGTCCCCAATTAAAATAAATTAATAAAATAATATCAAAAACAGAAAAAAAAAAAAATAAACTGTACAGTCCAAAAAGAAAAAAAGAACGTGATAAAGAGAAAGTGAAAAGATGCTGGAGAGCTGTGTGTGTGTCCGGGCACAGATGCTGAGGGTCGGGTGGGAAGTTCGCATCTCCCTGGGCACACCTCAGGGTACCCCCACATAACAGGCTTCCTGATAAAGCCGCCAGACTCTTCCTGCCGCCGACGTGCAGCTTACTGAACACCATCAGGCTGGCGGTCGGCCCGGACCCCCGGGTGGGCTGACCCACAATCCCGTCCCCTTCCTGGGGTCCGCCCCAGCTCCGCCCAACACCACAAGCTGTCACCGAGGTCGCGGGGACTGCACAGGTGTCCCCGACGGCGTCCGGGAGGGAGGCAGCTTACGTTCCAGTCCAGCGAGGTGACGTCTTTGTTACTGGGGACGTCGTGGCCCCCCTCCCGGATACAGTGCCTCAGCACCAGCTGCGTGGAGCCCCCGTTGCTGTTTTCATTCAGGTTCCATATCCTGGCAGTCGAGTCTCCGGACCTGCGCAAGGAACACAGCTGGCCCTCAAGCTTCCGGGCCCAGAGCAAGCAACACCCACTGTTGCTTGTCGCCTGGCTGGGTCTCTATCTTTTTAATGTCGCTCCAAAAAAAAAATCACCGTGGTTTTCTCTCTCCACTCTTAGGTGCCCTAATCATTTTAAATGTCTGTGCATAGCTTTCCACACAGCTGAGAAAACGGCTGAATACGGACTTTTGCACAGGCTTAGACACCCCAAGGGTTCCCCCCCGCTCAAAGCCCTGCTCTGTACGCTCTGAGAAGATTTCACACATGACGTAGAAAGGGAGTGTCTATCCCAGGAGGAAGGACTCGGACACCTGGACCCCGGGCACCCCCCAATCTGATCCTGGAGGACTCGGACCCCTGGAACGTGGGCACCCTCCATGTGACCCTGGAGGACTCGGACACTTGGACCCTGGGCATCCCCCAACCTGACCTTGGAGGACTTGGACACCCACACCCCAGGCACCCCCCAACCTGACCCTGGAGGACTCGGATACCTGGACCCTGGGCAACCCCCAACCTGACCGTGGATGACTTGGACACTTGGACCCCAGGAAGCCCCCAACCTGATCCTGGAGGACTGGGATATCTGGACCCCGGGCACCCCCGGCCTGACCCCTTACCCCGAAGCCAAGAGGTCACTGACAGGGTTCCAGGCACAAATGAACACCTCGGACTCGTGGCCCCGAAGGACGGTGGCTTTGCTGGGCGGGATCTCCACGTCTCCATCTATTTCCATTGGTTTCGAGTGATTATCTGTCGCGGGGAACAGGACAGGACACGTGTCTCACTGACATGGAAGAAACCCATCCGTCCTCAGAGCATGTAAGCTTGACAGATAACTTCCTCCGCTGCACTGCCAGGTCACTTGTGACAATTGGAACCAGGTGATGGCTTCTATGAAGTCTTCACAGTCTCCAAATTTGATAGGGGAATTAAAAACTGGTGTTTATTCTTTGTAACTAGGGCCAGGCTCATAGGTAATAACAATGGGAATGAGACTGGGCACAAACAGACAGCTGTCTCTTGAGCAGAATTTGAAGCTTTCTTCTCTGTCTTAGTGAACTCCGGGAGTTGGTGATGGACAGGGAGGCCTGGCGTGCTGCGATTCACGGGGTCGCAAAGAGTCGGACACGACTGAGTGACTGATCTGATCTGATCTCTGTCTTTTATGTCTACAGTAAAAAGACGCATATTTTGTTACATTTTCCTAAGAAGTCAATGAGGAGAGGGGGACGCAGAGGATGAGACGGTTGGATGGCATCACTGACTCAATGGACATGAGCCTGAGCCAACTCCGGGAGATGGTGATGGACAGGGAAGACCAGCGTGCTACAGCCCATGGGGTCTCAAAGAGTCAGACACCACCGAATGAACAAGAGCAACACAAGTGAAATTAGGAGTTTCTGAATCCCAAAGGCCGTCTCACTCTTTGTTATATGCCTAGAACTTAAGTTGTGCTGTTGCTGTTTAAGTCGTTGTGTCACGTCCGCGTCTTTGTGACCTGGCTTCTCTGTGCACAGGGATTCTCCAGGCAAAAATACTGAAGTGGGTTGCTGTTTCCTCCTCCAGGGGATCTTCCCGACCCAGGGATCGAACCCGCATCTCTTAGTATCTCCTGCATTGGCAGATGAGATCTTTACTGGTGAACAACTTAGCAACTGAACAACAAGTCAGTTGCAAATACTGCTGCTAGAATGCAAGTTACAATTCAAATGACAGTGAGAATAATTAGGATATAAAGTTTCCTCAGCAAAAGTTCCTTCTGTTGACGGGACAAGTGATTTTATAAGACATCTTCCTGAGGTGTCACCTGCTTACCTACGAAGCTCCCACACGGACACGCAATCCTTCTTCCAGAAGGCTCACCACTCACAACCCCTTGGCCTGCTAACAACCTCATGGTGTTGGGACTCCAATGCTATTTTCTTACTGGAGCTAAGTGTGTTCCAGGCTTTTGAAGCCATGCAGACACAGCCCAGATGACCCAATGGGGACTCCAGGTTGTGAAAGGATGGTGGCAACAAGTCATGGTAGATGCCGCACAGAAGAGACTCATCCTGGATCATGCTTTAGCGTTAAGTCGCTCAGTCATGCTGACTCCTTGCGACCCCATGGACTGTAGCCCGCCAGGCTCCTCTGTCCATGGGATTTCCCTAGGCAGGAATACTGGAGTGGGCTGCCATTTCCTCCTCCAGGGGATCTTCCTGACCCAGGGATGGAACCTGGGTCTCCTGCCCTGTGGGCAGATTCTTTACCATGTGAGCCCCCAGCAAAGTCCTGAAAAGTGGATCCACTTTTTCCCCTTCTATGTGGCACAAGAAAGAAGGTTCTTGAAGGTCAAAATGAAGTCTAACTTCAGACGCTGTAAGTCTCGCTGAAGCCGCCTTTTAATAAGAGCAGGTGGGACAGAGTAGAAGTTGGAAAACAGTGGACATTGCATGCATGTGTATGTGTGTGTTGCGGGGGGAGGCTGGTGGCCAGCCCTCAGGTGGAAAGTAACCCCATTGCAGAGGCCCCCTCAAACGAAGGAGGAGCTGGGAGCTTCCAGCGCAGCTTGAGGTATGCACCTGTCTCCACGTGGCTACGCTCCCTTGGCGTTTTAGATTGAAAGACACGGAGTTTAAAAAGTTTGCAAGATTTCTGTAACAGCAGTAGGTACATAGATTTCTCAAGCCTCACCAATTACGCTTCCTTTCTGGGGTGGAAGGTGAAGAAAACGGGGACGTTCACCTTCTGGGCTGTAGCTGAAGCAAACGAGGATGTTCACCTTCTTCCTGTTTTACTTTTAGCACCTTGACGGAGAGACCCCATGTGACTGGGCACACCCACGAATGACGTGCGGGCACAAGCCATGTTATCTTTTCTTCTCCTTTCCTGGGACCCTGTCCTTGCGAACCTTGTGAACAATGATTATGGGGCCTGCTGATGGGAGGTCATTTGATTCGACACTGCACAGACAGTCTTGAAGCCATCCTGCATGGCAGCCTGGCCCTTCTCTCTGCCCAGTGGTAGAGCCATGTCCCAACTCCAGTGGGGAGAGGCCTCGGCCCGGAGATGACAATCTTCCCCCTCGGGTGTGCACAGCACTTCAGAGGGAAGGGGCGTTCAAAATAGGGAAGAAGACACACTCACTGGCAGAGACTTACATGCATGTACACACACACACAATCTGAACGTAGAACTTCCTTGAAGCTGTCTCTGAATTTGTAAGCAGGAGGTTCTCTGGCCTTCCCTGGCGGCTCGGATGGTAAAGAATCCACCTACCAATGCAGGAGACGCAGGTCCGTCCGATCCCTGGGTTGGGAAGATCCCCTGGAGAAGGAAGTGGCTACCCACACTCCAGTGCTCTTGCCTGAGGCATTCAATGGACAGAGGAGCCTGGCAGGCTACAGTTCATGAGGTTGCAAAGAGCTCTCTGCCTCATTTCGCACACACTTTTGGGCATTAGTTAACAAGAACCCTGCTGCAACCAACCACATAAGTCGGCATTCGCTATGAGGGCCTGGTAACCTCTCAGTGACCATGGGCTCTGAGTGTCATGTCAGAATCTGTCTGCAGGGCAGGACAGTGCAGGGCGCCTCCAGAGATGAGACCCTTCTGAGCCGGGCGGTGTTCACACGGCAACACGACTACCTTTACACCCAGTGAGCTGTCAAAGCAGCAGAACTCCTACAGCAGAGGATGTGCAGGTATTAGAGAGTCACGTCATCGGTACCACGTATACAATTAGACAGCCAGCGGGAATGTGCTGGGGCTTCCCACGTGGCGCTCATGGTAAAGAACCCGCCTGCCCACGCAAGAGACGGGGGCTCGATCCCTGGCTTGGGAAGAGCCCCTGGGCGGAGGAAACGGCGACCCGCTCCACTACTGTTGCCTGGAGAAGCCCGTGGACAGAGGAGCCTGGCGGGCGACAGCCCACAGGAGTCGCAAAAGAGGCGGAAGTGACGGAAGCGACTTTGTGCACACACACGCATGGGAATATGCTGTTGTGATGCAGGGAGCTCTGTAAACAACCTAGGGAGGAGATGGGCTGGGACGGAGCTTCAAGAGGGAGGGGACATATTTATCACGTGTATACCTATGGCTGCTTCGTGTTGATGGACGGCAGGGGACCTATGTATACCTATGCAGACGCTGGTGTTCATGGATGGTGGAAACCAACACGATACTGCACGTTAATTATTCTCCAATTAAACAAACCAACCACATCTAAGGACTTCGATGGGAAAATTGGAGCAAGAAGGCCTCCTGGGTGCAGAGTAAGCAAACGCTAGCCAAGGCCTGCAGGGCACCGTCCAGCGGACCCAGCCAGAGTCAGAGGACACTAGAGGAGCCCGCTGGGACCAGGCATCCCACACTCACTGATGGCGTGTGCTCCGTTCTCCTCCCCGTTGACTGTGGCCTCGCCGTTCTTTGGTGGGTTCTGCTGGGAAGCGGCCGCGGGCGCTGCCGTCGTGGCCGCTGCTGCTGCGGCTGCCGCCGCCGCTGCAGCTGCCGCGGCCGCAGCCGCCTGCTGCTGGGCCAGCTTCTCCCGGAAGGCCTGCTGCCGCGTCTGCACCACGTCCGGCATCACCGCGTCGATCAGGGACAGGGACTCGATGGGGCGGCCGTCGAACACCGTGCCGTCCTGTGGACAGAGCCCCGGGGAGGGGGGTGGGTCAGCTCCGGCTGGGCGTCTCCTGGGTTGGAAACGCAGGTGCCTGGGGCCCCGGGGAGGCGTGGGGGGCTGGGACCGGGAAGGGGTGGCCCATAGACACCCAGCACTCGGTCAATAACAACCTGAACCCAGACGTGAGGGGGTCACCCCAAGCCTCCTATTTCCCATCACAACCGGAGGGCTGCAGTGGTCTCAATGGAAGGGGGCGATCGTGCTCCTCAGGGCAGGGGGGCATCTGGGAAAATCTGGAGGCGTGTCTGGTGGTCATGACTGCGGGGGGGTGCAGCTGGCATGTAGTGGGGAGGGACCAGAGATGCCACCCAACATCCTGAAGTGCACAGGATGCCCCCTCCGCTCTGAGAAGTCTCTGGCTCAAGCTGGAAAGTCCTGCGCCCCCCGACCCCCAACAATCAGGCTCTGACTCATAGCGTATCTTTCCATCTGACATTATCAAACGCATGTTCTGCCATGTGAAGTGACTTCCGGGGACTCAGGATGCAGACAAATGCAGCCACGAAATTGCTAACAACGGCACCGCTGAGTTACCACGCCTATTTCCTCAGCTTCCTCTCAGTTTCCTAGTTTCCATCGGGGATGAGGAAAAAAAAAAAAAAAATCTCCTACCCTTTTAGAAAACACAGGAGGGAGTAAGAGAGTCCTTTCCTGAGAAGGTGCTCTGATTATTAGAGTCACAAGAAACTCCAGGCCTCTCGCTGTGCCTGCTAGATGTTCAGAGAGGTTTTAGACCGTTTTTCCCTCATAAATCAGGAAGAACTGAAGGACGTACGTATCACCTACAAAGTGCTCGAATGAAACAGCACCCCAGCCGACTACCGGATACTACACGATATTTGAAAATTAGGGAACAACAGAAAACAATGTAGAACGTGGCAAAAAGAAGCCACCCTCATCCCCTGATTATGCCCATGGAGTGGCCAGTGTTGACCGGCTGGCCAGACGGCTTCTACATCACCTTCCTTCTTTGCATATTCATGCCCCAGACGGATGACGATTTTGCAAAAGGTAGCAACTGCGCAGAGTAATAAAACGCTTCCTTGCCTAAACTCTAAACGCACACCATCTCACTCGTAACAACCGGAAAGCTAAGTGATCAATGAGACGACCTTGCAGTCTCCTCTAGGCGATGTTGGACTTTGAATTGACAAGGGAGAGAAGGTATGGAAATGAAAGACGTGGAAACTGGGTGTGTGTGTGTGAAAGTCACTCAGTCATGTCTGAGTTTTGCAACCCCTTCTCCAGGCCAGAATGCTGGAGTGGGTAGCTGTTGCCCTCTCGAGGGGATCTGCCCAAGCCCACGATCAAACCCAGGTCCCCTGCATTGCAGGTGGATGCTTTACTATCTGAGCCACCAGGGAAGCCCAAGAATACTGGAGTGGGTCACCTATCCCTTCTCCAGGGGATCTTCCTGACCCAGGAATCAAACCTGGGTCTCCTGCATTGCAGGCGGATTCTTTACCAGCTGAAAATTCTTTGCCTTTACAAGGGAAGCCCATATGTGTGTGTGTGTGTGCCCATGTATATGTGTGTGTGTGTGTGGATGTGGATATGTGTCTGTATGTGTGCCTGTGTGGGTATGTGTCCGTATACATATCTGTTACACGTGTGTGCGTTTGTGTGTATCTGTGTGTGCGCAGGGAAATCCAATCACGGCGTCGCATAATCTGAGAGCTGGGGTCCTGTACTCCTATCCCCACATGTGTTTTGTGGGAAAAAAAAAAAGACTTAGATGGGGTCACGTTGCCAGCAGAAGATCCCGGGCACCCCGATGTACGAAAAGGAAAGAGGAGATTGCCTGCTGTTGGGCAGGAACGCCTACAGTATCCGCAGACAGCCAGGTGTTCTCTGAGATGCGGGGTTTTGGAAAACGACAGAGGAACGCATGTGAGAGAATGTGAGATACACTACTTGTGTGATTGTAAAAGCTTAAGGGAAAGTGGAGGTAAATGCTACGAAGAAAAGACAGGCCTGCAAGGATGAGAAAGGGGAAGAGCAGGCGGAGGAAAGCGTGGAAGGGTGCAGGGAGATGGGCTCGAGGGTGGTGTGATCGTGGGAGCAGACTTCTGGTAGTGAAGGGGAGGGGGCGCATGGCCACTGAACGGGGTCAGCTGTGCTGGATGCGTTGGAACAGAAAACGGGGACTTGGGGCACAGCGGTGTGCTGGATGGAGGTGGGGTGTGGGTAAATGGAGGCAGGACGAAAGAGAAAGGGTGGTAAGTGCAGTTACAATCAGAGGGAGTCAGACTGAGACTCCGGGAAGACCCGGACGTCACAGGAGGCCCCGGGATCCTTAGAGGACAGTCCCCAGACAGAAGCAAAGCAGGTGGGAAGGGGAGCTGTCTTGACCCCTCACCTTTTATCTTTAAAAGGCTTCAGTTCAGTTCAGTTGCTCAGTTGTGTCTAGCTCTTTGCGACCCCCTAGAATACAGCACGCCAGGCTTCCCTGTCCATCACCAACTCCCGGAGTTCACTCAAACTCATGTCCATTGAGTCAGTGATGCCATCTAGCCATCTCATCCTCTGTCGTCCCCTTCTCCTCCTGCCTTCCGTCTTTCCCAGCATCAGTGTCTTTATAAATGAGTAAGCTCTTCACATCAGGTGGCGAAAGTACTGGAGATCCAACTTCAGCATCAGTCATTCCAATAAACACCCAGGACTGATATCCTTTAGGATGGACTGGTTGGATTTCCTTGCAGTCCAAGAGACTCTCAAGAATCTTCTCCAACACCACAGCTCAAAAGCATCAATTCTTTGGCGCTCAACTTTCCTTATGGTCGAACTGTCACATCCATACATGACTACTGGAAAATCCATAGCTTTGACTAGATGAACCTTTGTTGACAAACCTTTGTCTCTGCTTTTTAATACGCTTTCTGGGTTGGTCATAGCTTTTCTTCCAAGGAGCAACAAGCACCTTTTAATTTCATGACTGCAGTCACCATCTGCAGTGATTTTGGAGCCCCCCCAAAATAAAGTTTCTCACTGTTTCCATTGTTTCCCCATCTATTTGCCATGAGGTGATGGGACCAGATGTCATGATCTTAGTTTTCGGAATGCTGACTTTTAAAAAATGTTACAATAACCCATTTATAAACTGCTATAAAATTGGCCCTGATATGCACATGCCCTGATCTATAAAGAGGGAGGGTATTTAAGCAAATCAGGAGCAACTTAAATGTACACGTCTGGTCCCAACCTCCCGGAAGCAGCTGTGCAGTGAGAGCTCTAACAAAGCCATCGCTTGAAATAACCCTCTTGAACTCAACAGTACTCATCTCTCCGCTTCGATCTTCTGGGAGTGCCCTCGCTCAGGTTCACATAAAACACAGACTCTAGTGAAGTGACTCACAGGGTCCCTCTTCCACCGAACTGCTGAGAGACATCCAGGAGGAAGGGTCATTTCCGTGCCCGAGGCTGGCCCATGCCCATCGTGAGGCATGGCTGAGCCTTGAACGAGGCGGGTCTGACCTCCCAGGGTCCACTACACGCAGATGGACGTGTTTCAGCACGTTTCCCACTGTTTGCCCTCCATGGCGGGCGGAATCCGCAGGTACAGAAGGGCTGACTGTGGGACCTGAGCACCCCCTGTGGATTCCGAGAGACGACCGTATAAATCAGCATCCTTTTCAATGCATCATGATGACCGCTTTACGGTGAACGGTGTCAGATTCTTGATCTCCAAAGAGGATTTAGCTTCGGGACCAGGGACCAGGGTTGATCACTGAAGAGCTTTTGTGTAGCAGAAGTTTTATTAAAGTATAAAAGGGGACAGAGAAGGCTTCTGACACAGATACCAGAAGGGGGACGAAGAGTGTGCCCCTCAGTAGCGTTGAGTTCAGTTGCTCCATTGTGTCAGACTCTTTGCAACCCCATGGACTGCAGCACAGCAGGTCTCCCTGTCCATCAGCAACTCCAGGAGTTTACTCAAACTCGTGTCCATTGAGTCGGTGATACCATGCAACCATCTCATCCTCTGTCGTCCTCTTCTCCTCCTGTCCTCAATCTTTCCCAGCATCAGAGTCTTTTCCAATGAGTCAGCTCTTTGCATCAGGTGGCCACAATATTGGAGTTTTAGATTCAACATCAGTCCGTCCAATGAACACCCAGGACTGATCTCCTTTAGGATGGACTGGTTGGATCTCCTTGTAGTCCAAGGGACTCTCAAGAGTCTTCTCCAACTCCACAGTTCAAAACTATCCATTCTTCAGCACTCAGCTTTCTTTATAAGTCCAACTCTCACATCTATACATGACCACTGGGAAAACCATAGCCTTGACTAGATGGAGTGTTACCAGTGTAAGCAAGGGAGCTATATCCTTTCTCATTAATTATTACAATAAATCAAAAGAATGTCTCAAGTTTGTGAAAACTTTACCAGACCAACTCACATAATTTACATTGTAAGATAACAGGATTAGCCAGAAGGTTTTCAGGAAGGAGAAACTGTCCTCAAGCAGGAGATACACTGTTGTTATATAATCCTTAGGACAGAGTTTAAAGTGAGCTGTTTATGTACTCATCAGTTCAGGCTTAAACAAACAAACAGAAAAACTGTTTTATGTGACTAAGACTTAAGGAATGTCAAGGGAAAAAAAAACAACAACAGATGTTTGTCCTTTCCTCTTCCTTGAGAATTTCAGGCCCCTATCTTCACCTTGAGAACCCCAGACCCCTTTCTCCTTCTCCTCCTCCTTGGGGACTCAGGACTTCTTATCAACCTGCCTAGGCATTGCCTCTCAGTGACACCACTGTGACCAACCAGTCCACAACCATCTATGGGGCCTTGGGAGCTGGCTCCTTGGGTATCACAGCACTGGGATCCCCTGCTGGAGAAAAGGATTTAGCACAAAGGGAGAGAGGACCGTAATGCACTGGGAGAGGCCGTGGCAAACTCCCTTGCTAAGGTCTTTTCAGAGTGCCCAGGCTCCCCAGGGTGGGGGCGTGCTGCAAGGCCCACATCCTAACCCCCCGCCTCCCCAACCCCTGGGAGGAGGGCCCACATTACCTCGTTGATGCTGATTTCGGCCTCCACATACTGCAGGCCCTTCTGCAGGATGGAGATGAGGGCGGCGGGCGGCACTAGGGTCCCATTGATGTTGGACTGGCTGATATGGCTCTCGATACCGAATGTGAACGCCGAGTGGGAAAAACCTGCAGGAGCACACGGGAGGTGGGGAGGGAGGGTGGGGTTCCATGAGCAGGCACCCCTGGGGGGTCAGACGCACCTAACGAGTACGCGGCAGGGGGGTGCGGTCATGCTCACAGGACGCCCAGCCTCTGGTGTGGGCGGTGTCCCAGAGGCAGACGGCAGACCAAGGTGTGACTGCATGGAACAGCTGGTAAAAAAGCAGAGGCTTAAAAAAAAAAAAAGAAAGCGCCTTTCCAGTGCCATTATTATTATTTAAACAAAAAACAACTTATTAAAAAAAAATCTTTTTTGGCTACCAAGTGCCACAAATGGGATCTTAGTTCCCGGACCAGGGATCGAACCCGTGGCCCCACCGCACCCCTGCACTAGGAGCTGAGGAGTCCTAACCACTGGACTGCCAGGGAAGTTTCCCCCTCCCCCCATCCCCAACCCTTTCCAGCATTATAAAAGCAAAACAGAGGTCACAGTCTGCCCCATTGTAGACGTTACAGAAGTTGGATCCCAGGCTCTGTGTGCCTGGGTTCTGCACGGCTCCTTCCAGAAGCTCACGCTGATGTCTGCTGGCAGGAGCCCCCTCCCAGCATTTGGGGCAAATGAAGCTCACCACCAACAGTGGGAAGAAACACGAGGTGGTTCTGTACCCATCGCGGGGTAACCTTGAGTTGCTTTACGGAACTGGGCATGTCCCTACCTGACCCTTGGATAAGGGCTGAAGGGTCCCCCCACACCCTGAAAAGCCCCTGCAGCACCCTCGTCAAATGCCTCTGCACGAACCCACTGACAACACTGGGCAGGTGAAAGGTGGTCACAGATAAGGCGTGCTCGGAGCTGCCTGGATGAAAATATGCAGGGAGAAAGACTGGGCCGCTGACTACACGGAACAAATGAAGCGTGTGTCAAAGGAGACTGCTGTAACAAACGAGGCCGTGTCAATGAAGGAGGCTGCAGGGCCAGGAAGGAGGTTTTTGGGGGCCTTCGGGTTGGGGAGGGAATGGTCTGAGGCATAAGTTTCCCTTCTGCTCTGTCACCTGTTGGGGGGTCCCGGGCACCCCACCTCCATCACTTATGAACATCTTGCCATCAAGACTGGCTCATCCTATGTGCTGGGTGGGTAGAGGGGTTGGGGAGGGGGAGTCTCATGGGGGAACCTGCACACTGCCTCCCCACCTCACTTTCCTAGGACACCCCCTTCATCAGCCGGATGATGGGCTGCCCGCCCCCAGGTCCCCCAGCCTCCATCCGGGTCAACAAATACAGCCAGCCTCTGCAATATACGGAACAGCCAGCAAGATGGCAATGTTACTCCACGCAAGGAGAGCCCTTTCTCTTCCTCCACCCCTCCTCCTCATGGCCTGATTATTAAGAATATATGCAATAGGCACTTGATTCATATTTATTTCCAGAGTAATACTGCAGAGCCTGCTATTAACTTCCCGTGTTATTTCTTTACAAGCCGGAACCACCTACATGAGACTGTGCAGGACAGCACCTTGGAGGCTCTCTCTCCAACACAGGGTCCCTGAGCTCCTGTTGCTGGAAGGGCATGAGCAGAGGAAGGCCCTTTGCAAATCGGCCTTCTGGTTTTCCTTCTGACTTGTTCTCTCTCTGGCCCTCCTTTGCCCTAACCACTGCTGCCACAACAGAAACATCCAGCCCTGTCTTCACCAAAGACCTTATTCTCCGCATCTCCACCACCACACACAGTCTTAACCTCCAAGCTCTCTCATCCAGTTTTCGGCAAGGGAGCATGAGAAAAACCCCAGGTCAGCAGACAGAGAAGGACAGAGTGAGTATCATCGGCTGAGAGACACCCCAACCCCATGGACTCCCTACGTACTCTGGTCCACCGTGCCTTCTGTCTTGTAGAATTCTTCCCGGGTGACCGTCTGACCCACTGACTTTTTCCATCTCCTTATCTGTGTCTCCACCAGCAGATCGCACAGGACGCTGGACTGAGAGTCATCTGCTTCCCTCCTGGTATCGTCACAAGGTCCAGAGCAGGACCACGCCCGCTGGGGTAATAACAAGACACCACCCGCCAGCCCCGACAGTGCCCACAGCTGACCAGGTCTTGCTTCTAATTGAAGAACGGTTCCTAATTCATGTAAGCCTTCCCACAACCACCTTCCCTCCCTGCTGACTCAGACGGTGAAAGAATCTGCCTGCAATGTGGGAGGACCTGGGTTCGATCCCTGGGTTGGGAACATTCCCTGGAGAAGGGAATGGCAACCCACTCCAGTATTCTTGCCTGGAGAACCTCCACGGACATAGGAGCCATGGGGGTCGCAAAGAGTCGGACATGACTAAACGACTAGACTAAACGACTAAGCACGCACAGGACCGCGTGCAGTCTCTCCCTTGTACCCTTCTCTTCTTTTTAGGAATCAGGTCCCGAGATCACCCTTGGGGTCTGACACAGGCCACGCACTAACTCCAAGCTTGTGCTGGACACCCGTCTCTCAGCCCACCACAAAATTCCACCTGGAACCTTCTGCAGAGCATTCCCCCAGGGCATAGCGTGGGCTATGGCCAGGGCCCCCGACAAATAACATCTCAGCGACTGACGGAGCAGCGGTCAGAGAGAGGTCACACTTCCGGTGTATGTCTTTGTCCGTTCCAGCTGCTGTAAGAAAATCCCACAGCCTGCGTGGTGTGAGCCACAGACATTTATTTCCCACAGTTCTGGAGGCTAAACTCCAAAATCAAGGCACTGGCACGTTCGGTGTCTGCTGAGAACCACTTTATGGACCAGACACATGACTACGTTTTCCCTGTAACCTCAGGAGCAAGAAAGCTCTGTGGGGCCTCTTACAAGGGCACTAATTGCATTCACGAAGGCCCATCCTTAGGACCTGATCAACACCTAAAGACTGAACTTCCAAATATCAACTGGGGATAGTTGTTCAGTCGCTCAGTTGTGTCTGACTGCGAACCCACGGACCGCTGCACACCAGGCTCCTCTGTCCTTCACCATCTCCCAGAGTTTGCTTAAACTCACATCCACTGAGTTAGTGATGCTCATCCACTGTTGCCTGCTTCTCCTCCTGCCCTCAATCTTTCCCAGCAACACGGTCTTTTCCCATGAGTCTGTTCTTCACATCAAGTGGCCAAAATATTGGAGTTTCAGCATCAGTCCTTCCAGCGAATACTCAGGGTTGATTTTCTTCAGGATGGACTGGATGGATCCCCTTGCCATCCAAGGGACTCTCAAGAGTCGTCTCCAACACCACAGTTCAAAAGCATCAGTTCTTCGGTGCTCAGCCTTCTTTATGGTCCAACTCTCATATCCATACACGACTACGGGAAAAACCGTGGCTTTGACTCTATGGACCAGGGTTACATTTAAACGTATTGAGGGGAGGCTTGCAAAATTCAGTCTGCAGTCACCTTGGAAATCTGCCATCTCTGGGAAGGATGCTACCTGTGGGGTGGCCCAGCCTCCAGCACCATCAGCGCCCACCCCTCCCAATCGGACTCCAGGGCTACTGAGCACATTCACTTGCAGTTTGCCGGTCCTATAGCTTCTGTGCCTTAAGCGTGTTCAGCTTTCAGCACAGCCCTTCTTCCACCCAACAAGACGTGGAGGAACAAAGAACGGACTATCACTGGGTAGAGACGGAAACGCTTGGGACTGGCTCAGTGGCAGGCGTGCAAGTTGGTGAATAGGGGCAGAATAGAGAGCTTGGTGGCACCTGGATGGCCGATCCAGGTGACAGCTCAGTGTGAGTGCCGTTGCTGTGCACTGGGGCAGCCGCTGAAGCTCGGAGACCTGCCCACTACTTATTAAGAGGCATCCCCGATGAAGCACTCCTCAGGAAGGTTTCTCAACCGTCACATTTGAACCAAACTGTTCTTTGTTGTGAGGAGTGCTATGTCCTAGGCGTTACAAGATTTAGCAGCATCTATGATCTCTACACACTAGATGCTTGTTTTTTGTTGGGGTTTTTTTTTTTTTTTTTTGGCTGCCCTGCATGATCTTAGTTCCCAAACCAGGGACCGAATCTATGGCCTTGGCAGTGGAGGTGTGGAGTTCTAACCACGGCACCAACAGGGACGTCTCATTACACACCAGGTGTTAGCAGCAAGCCTTCCGTAGTCGTGACAACCGAAAAGGTCTAACTAACCCCAGCACGGCAGAGAAGCAAAGGCCCACAGGAAGCACACCCCCCTTAGTGACACACTCCTCAGGTCTACATCACGGACACATCTGCTTCGTTTATAAACACCACGGGTGGATTGCTGTCACTGAAAAGCAAGTCACAGAATTCAGGTAACACATAGTCATGGGGGGCGGGGGAGCGGGTGGATGACCAGGTGAAGGAAGAGTATTTTTGAAGAGAAAAAAGGGTATAATCATGACAAGATGGGAAAGGTTTGCATGTGCTTAGTCACTCAGTCCGGAGAAGGCAATGGCACCCCACTCCAGTACTCTTGCCTGGAAAATCCTGTGGACGGAGGAGACTGGTATACTGCAGTCCATGGGGTCGCTAAGAGTCGGACACGACTGAGCAACTTCACTTTCCTGCATTGGAGAAGGAAATGGCAACCCACTCCAGTGTTCTTGCGTGGAGAATCCCAGGGACGGGGGAGCCTGGTGGGCTGCCGTCTATGGGGTCGCACAGAGTTGGACACGACTGAAATGACTTAGCAGTAGCAGTCACTCAGTCGTGTCTGACTTTTTGTGACCTCCATGGACTGTAGCCCACCAGTCCACGGGAATCCCTCTGTCCATGGGATTCTCCAGGAAAGTATACTGGAGTGGGTTGCCATGCCCTCCTTTGGGGGATCTTCCCAGCCCAGGGAGCAAACCCAGGTCTCCTGCATTACAGGCGGATTCTTTACTGTCTAATCCACCAAGGGGAAGATTTATACTACATTTTTTATAAGGCACAACAAGACCATCAAGAGTTAAGTATGCACCCCATCTGTTCACTGCAGCATCATTCACAATAGTCAAGACATGCAAACAACCTAGATACCCATCAACAGGTGAACAGATAAAGATGACACGGTACATACAGAAAATGGAATATTACTGAGCCAAGAAAAAGAATGAAACAATGCCATTTGCAGCAATGTGGATGTAACTAGACATTATCATATTAAGTGAAGTGAGTCAGAGAAAGACAAAAATCAAATGATAGCACTTATATATGGAGTCTCTTTAAAAAAAAAAAGCACTAATGTACTTATTTACAAAACAGAAACAGACACCCAGATTTAGAAAACAAACTTGTGGTTACTAAAGGGGAAGGGAGGGAAGGGATAATTAGCAGTCTGGGATTAACAGAGACACAGCACCATACACAGAACAGATAACCACCAAGGACCTATGGCATGGCACAGACAACTATCCTTAATACCGTGCAATAACCTATAAAGTAACAGAAGTTTAAAAAGAATATAAAAAAAAATTAAATAAAAAAATTAAAAGAATATCAATATATACATGTATGGGGCTTCCCTGGTGGCTCAGTTGGTAGAGAAGCTGCCCGCAATGCGGGAGGACCTGGGTTTGATCCCTGGGTTCGGAAGATCCCCTGGAGAAGGGACAGGTCGCCCAGTCCAGTATACTGGCCTGGAGAATCCCATAGTCCATGGAGTCGAAAAGAGTTGGACACAACTGAGCGACTTTCCCTTGTACTTGCTAAACAGCTGGAACTAACACACATTGCAGATCTACTATACTTCAATAGAAACAATACATTGAAAAAAAAATAAGATTTTGAAGAGCACTGTTCTTCCCATTTGGGGTGACAGGTGCTAGGAAAGCAGCGTGTGCATGGATGTCCTCACCCACCGCTGCTGCTGCTGCTGCTGCTAAGTCGCTTCAGTCGTGTCCGACTCTGTGCGACCCCAAAGACGGCAGCCCACCAGGCTCCCCCGTCCCTGGGATTCTCCAGGCAAGAACACTGGACTGGGTTGCCATTTCCTTCTCCAATGCATGAAAGGGAAAAGTGAAAGTGAAGTCGCTCAGTCGTAGCCAACTCTTAGCGACCCCATAGACTGCAGCCTACCAGGCTCCTCCGTCCACAGGATTTTCCAGGCAAGAGTACTGGAGTGGGGTGCCATTGCCTTCTCTGCCTCACCCACTAGGCAACCCAAATAGATTGAAAACCAAGCACATGCTTTGTTTGCTGCTAAACCACTAAGCCAGACCTCTTTGACAAACAACCTCCCAAAGCATTCGAGCTGTGCAGTGAACCTTCCTGCCCAACTAACGTCGGCCTGATTCATCAGCAGAACCTGCTAAAGAATCACTCACTGGCCCTTGGAAACACTGCCTATTCAGTGGAGAAAGGCAGACACGTAATATTCGGGCAGCTGTGAGGCCGGTGGTCCACCTTCAGCTGAAACAAAGGCACCCGGGCTGGGAAGATCCCCTGGAGAGGGGAAAGGCTACCCACTCCAGTATCGGGGCCTGGAGAATCCCGTCGACTCTATAGTCCATGGGGTCACAAAGAGTTGCACATGACCGAGCGTGTCCAACTCTTAACATTAAAGGCAGCATCAAAGGCACTTGTTTGAGGCACTAAATGCAGTCTTTATTAAGGACTTCATAGACTTAATATTGGGAATACTGACAGCTATCAAAACCAGTGGGCACGATATGAAACTTATCCAGACCACAGATATGCAGCCCAGGGCCCATGCTGCCTGTGTTTATAAATCAAGTTTTATTGGCGTAGTCACTGCCCATGGGTTGATATGCTACCTGTGGCTGCTTTCACAGTGCAACGGCAGAGCAGAGTCGCTGCAAGAGACACAGTATGGGCCGAGAGTGAAAGTACAAGTGTGCGTTGCTCAGTAGTGTCTGACTCTTTGCGACTCCAAGGACTGTAGGCCGGCAGGCTCCTCTATCCATGGGGATTCTCCAGGCAGGAATACTGGAGTGGGGTTGCCACGCCCTCCTCCAGATGGGCCACAAAGTCAAAAATATCTAGGATATACTCCTTTATAGGAAATGTGCGCCAACTTGACTATTCCGTGTCTATTGTATATGCACACTGATGTGTCCCCGTGTTCAGTAGCTTAGCTGTGTCCACCTCTTTGCGACCCCACAGACTGTAGCCCGCCAGGCTCCTCTGTCCATGGGATTCTCCATGCAAGAATACTGCAGTGGGTCCCATTTCCTTCTCCAAGGTATCATCCTGACCCAAGGATCGAACCCGCATCTCTGGCATCTCCTACACTGGCAGGAGGATTCTTTACCAACTGTGCCACGTTGGAAGCCCATATATACACATATGTACAAATATATGCATGTATATCTACGTGTACCCACAGACATATGTGCAAATGTATATATATATTTATATACATATGGACCCGCAGACACAGACCACACGAAAGCAAGTGTCGCGGTCTACCCTGTATCCATTCTTCCCTTTCTTACTGCTATGGACTAAATGCCTGTCTCTCAACATTCATACACTGAAAATGCACTCCTTAAGGTGGTGGTGTCTACTTTTGAACTGTGGTGCTGGAAAAGAGTCTTGAGAGTCTCTTGGACTGCAAGGAGATCCAACCAGTCCATCCTCAAGGAAATCAGTCCTGGGTGTTCATTGGAAGGACTGATGTTGAAGCTGAAGCTCCAATCCTTTGGCCACCTGATGCGAAGAGCTGACTCACTTGAAAAGACCCTGATGCTGGGAAAGATTGTGGGCAGGAGGAGAAGGGGATGACAGAGGATGAGATGGTTGGATAGCATCACTGACTCAATGGACATGGGTTTGGGTAAACTCTGGGAGCTGGTGATGGACAGGGAGGCCTGGAGTGCTGTGGTTCGTGGGGTTGCAAAGAGTCGGACACGACTGAGTGACTGAACTGAAAAAGTGGTGGTGTCAGGGAGGTGATTAGGACACGAGGGTGGGGTCCTCACGAATAGGGTTCGTGTCCAAACATGGACACAGATGAACACTCAGTTCACGACTGTTATCTGCAGGACGACATACGACTTTCTTCCCACAACACCTTCCTGGCCTGTAAGAAGCCCGCAGTGACTCCGCCAGCACCTGGGAATTCCTACCCTCCGTAATGGTGAGAAAAACTGTTGGTGTTTACGAGCCACTCAGCCTGCAGCCTTTTGTCACAGCAGCCGAAAAGGCCCCAAGACGCGCCTCCTGCTCTGTGTGATTGACAAGGTGACGGTACCCGTATCTGCTGTTCACCGAGCACTTCCCTAAGTGTCAGCTGGCAATGTTAGAGTTTTCTAGGTGCTAGACGGGACCCAAGACCCGTATGTATGTGTACCCAGAGACAGGTTACCCATGGTAACCTGGCTGATCTGACACGAGGAACCGAGGACTCTCTCTCCTTCTCAAAAGCAGTGAAGAGTCTGCAGACCTGAGCGTGGCCTTGGAAGCCTCTCATTTCCTGCGCTAAGAAGCTTGGCCATGTCTCACTATACCTTGCCAGGCTGCCTTTGCCAGAAGCATATGTACCACTTTCCCACAGGACACCTCTGCTTAAGACTCTGCTCCCTTGGTCTACAACGGTGGTTCGTGGTTGTGAAGTGTGGGCACTTCTGTCGGCCAGAGGAAGACATGGGCAATATATGGAAATACTTTTGCTTGTCACCAGAGGCTGTGCCGCTGTGCGGTCGCTGAGTCTTTGAACAGCATTCCACGCGTCTGCTACAGTTTTTTTTTTTACGAAGCGGGGCAACAGAGGATGAGGTGGCTGGATGGCATCATCGACTCAAATGGACTCTGAGCAAACTCCGGGAGATGGTGATGGACAGGGAGGCCTGGCGTGCTGCGGTCTGTGGGGTCACAGAGATTTGGACACGACTGAGCGACTGAACAATGACAACTTTCTATTCGAGGAGAGAACACACTTCACCAGCTTGGGCCTGCCCTCGTTGGCTTCCTTCTCTGACCAACAAACAGGTGGAATTAGGTGATCGCCAAGGTCCCTTTCAATTCTAAAATTCTATACAGAGGAAGGAACGGCCTCATTGTCCCAGTTGAACCCACAAGATCTTGATTTACGGAGGTGAGTGAGTGACGACACACAGAGATTAAGGCCACCAAGAACCCGTGACTTGCAGTTCCTGTGGGAAGGGGCCATGCCACGCTGCCAGGGATACAAGAAAGCTTATCGCATCAGGGGCCACATCACCGAGAAACAGACAGGACCTAGACTACAGCTTTATGGAAACGAGGGTGAGCAAGCAGCTCAGTGGGAATGTTGCCCACTGGACAGACGACAGAGTTAAGACTGTGTGCTTGGGAGGTCTGTATCATGATTTTCACGAGAGCCACCTCTGAGAGAGAGCGAGCGAGCCTACCGGCTCTGGCCATCAGTCCAACCCTACAATAATGAAGGCCAAGCAGCCACTGGTTGGCACACTCATCCATTCCAACTGGCTATGCGGATGGAAGCCCAGTTCAAAAATCACTGCAGATGGTGACTGCAGCCATGAAATGAAAAGACGCTTGCTCCTTGGAAGAAAAGCCATGACAAAACTAGACAGCGTATGAAAAACCAGAGATGGTACTTTGCCAACAGAGGTCTCAATAGTCAAAAGCTGTGATTTTTCCAACAGTCGTGTATGGATGTGAGAGCTGGACAATAAAAAAAGGCTGAGCACCAAACAACTGATGCTTTCGAACTGTGTCGCTGGAGAAGATTCTTGAGAGTCCCTTGGACTGAAAGGAGATCCAACCAGTCCATCCTAGAGGAGATCAGTTCTGAATATCCACTGGAAGGACTGATGCTGAAGCTGAAGCGCCAATCCTTTGGCCACCTGATGCAAAGAGCAAACTCACTGGAAATGACCCTGATGCTGGGGAAGATTGAAGGCGGGAGGAGAAGGGGAAGATAGAGGATGAGATGGTTGGATGGCATCACCGACTCAAAGGACATGAGTTTGAGCAAGCTCCGGGAGTTGGTGAAGGACAGGGAAGCCTGGCGTGCTGCGGTCCATGGGGTCGCCGAGAGTCGGTCACGACTGAACGACTGAACAACAATCGGGAATGGCACCTAACAATGGGATCATCTCTGGAAACAAAAGCGTGGGCTGCTACGGTACATGCGGTGTTTCCTTGCTTCTGGAGCATCCCTGGGCGCAGAGCAGTCAGCACTCTCTGTCCATTCCCCTCCGTCCATTCTCCCTGGATCAGTTTTCTGCCACAGAACCGCAGCGGCCTGCAACACGGCCCGCGTCCCTCTTGGTGTGGGGGACCAGCAGACTCGGGTGTGGGGGCGTTGGCGAGAGTAGAGGTAACAAATAAAAAGGAAGAGAGGCTGAGAGCAGTGAAGCGGGTGCTGTTGCTGTTCGGTCACTAAGCTGTGTCTGACTCCCTGTGACCCGGTGGACTGTTACCCACCAGGCTCCTCTGTCCATGGGATCTCCCAGACAGGGATACCGGAGTGGGTTGCCATTTCTTTCTCCAGGGGATCTTCCCAACCCAGGGATCGAATCCAAGACTCCTATGCTGGCAGGTGGATTCTTTACCACTGAGCCCAGTTAAGTGCTGAATCACTGAAGTTGCTCAGTCGTGCCCCAGCTCTTTGCGACCCCATGGACTGCAGCCTACCAGGCTCCTCCATCCATGGAATTTTCCAGGCAAGAGTACTGGAGTGGGTTGCCATTTCCTTCTCCAGGGAATCTTTGCAACCCAGGGATCGAACCCAGGTCTCCCACATTACAGGCAGACGCTTCACCGTCTGAGCCACCAGGGAAACCCAGTTAAGTGGCAGCTGGGTCCAGGAAATCAAAGAGAAGAAAACACACACACACACATGCTGTAAACAGGCAAGGCGGGAGAAGAAGATACCATCCCCTCATCTTTGGGGGCTAATTTATCATCAGTTCACTTCTTCTTTTTGGACGTGCTGCATTTGTCTCGCCAGAGGATTACCTTTTCTGCCCGGGAAGCCACACAAAACCGCTAACCCCAGTTTCATTCATGGTCAACAGCACAAATATTCACTGAGTTGTTTTTGACTCTGCAATCTGCAATCACTGCACACGTGCACATCGACTTTATTGAATCTAAACCAACTCCCCCGCCCCGAGACCCAGCCCCCACTTTCTGTCCTAATTCTCTCCTATCTTGCTGGGGAATAACTTGAGCACAGGCAGGCTGCTCTCAGGGCTGCAGACCCACTCCCACTGACCTGCCGTAACGTGGAATTTGGTATAAAATGGAACTGCTTGGAAGGCGCCCAAAAGACATAGCAGGAGGACCTCGTTAAAAACAGGGTTTTGCTTCTAACATCTGGCCTGGACCCCAGGGGTGGCGGCTGAGTGCGGGCCTGCCAAGATGTTTAATATCCCCCAAACCTGGGAGGGCTCCAGGAGGAGAAGACATTAGTCAGGTTATAAATGCAGGGTGCTATTTCCTCCCGGGGCCGACCAACTGTGAGGGGAGGCAGCTCGCCCACGAGGGGCGTCGGGGCGCGCTCCCCCAGACCCCAGCCCTGGCTTCCAGCCGCCACGCAGAGAAGCAAGGTTTGGGGCCAGCCCCTTTTGGCCCCATCACCCCAAGAGCCCTTGAACCCTCATAAAGTTTGGACTTGCTATTTTGTTAATTGGGGAATTCAACCATGACCGCCAACACGGAGATTTACGATGGATGACACCGTAAAAATTACAATAATAAAAACATACACACATACACACACACACATGACTTAGGGGGAGGAGAAACAGAGAAAGCAGTTTGGAAGAGAGAGGGAACAGTCTTATCACTAGATGCTTGATGCAAGTGCTGTTCTTACCCGGGGGTAATTTCCTCCAGTCCCTCTTACCTCTGTAAATTGATTTTTCACACGCTTAATTCTTGTGGTCCTAGAATTTTACACCCCTGTTCTTTCTTAACCTAACAGAGTATCAGCACTTCTCCCAGTGACTCATTAGTCCCGGCCACCATTCTGCCAGAGATGGTAAAGAGTTTGCCCCCAAGGCAGGAGACGCGGGTTGGATCCCTGGGTCGGGAAGATCCTAGAGGTGGACACGGCAACACTCTCCAGTAATCCTGCCTGGAGACTCCTATGGAAAAGGAAGCCTGGGGGGCTTATAGTCCATGGGGTCGCAAAGAGTCACTCCAAAGGGCCCACTGAAGCGACTTAGCATTCACACCATTCCGGTGGAGTCTCAGTTTTCACAGAGAGTCACCCCTCATGTGCATGGCCTTCAGATTTCATTTTCAAAAACTAGCCAACGGGCTTCCCGTCGGACACCCCGGCCTTCACCTGCTGCCCGTGACCCAGAGTCCCTGTACTTCCTTCCCCTTCCTCCCATCCTGCATCCTTTGTACTTCTTGCCAAGATGCGTCTTCACCCCTCAACAGTGTAACCGGCTTTTGCTGAGCCTTGTGACATTAACGCAGGCCCTTGATGATGTTGCTTGAAATGCTCTGCTTCCTTTTTCCCCTGAAGAGTTCTAGTTCAAATGCCTCCTTCTGTCTGCACCCCTCCCCTGCTCCCCTGTGAACACCGCCAACCTCACATTTAGCAGCCCTTGTGTCAAGACGCCTGTTTATTCCCTAGGTGGGGAGAAAAAGACTTCCTCCTCTAGTGTGTCTCCTTCCAACCCTAGCACTAGAGCAGTGCCACCACTCAACAGGGCCAGCGAGAGACATTTGGTAGAGCTGAAAATCCTGACAACTGCTTAATCGGGGCACATCAGATTCCTGGAGAGTGCCCGTACCTCTGATGGTACCTGAAACAATTTTACACAGCACGGGGGGTAGATATTTAATATCTAACAATTATTTTTTTAATTGTGCATTATGCAAACACGATAGTAGATGTATTTGAAAATTTAGTGAAAAGTTAACTGCTTCAATTTTAAGGAAAAATGTTAGTAATCATTAACAAAATACTTTTAGGTGTATGCAGATATAGCAAAATGTCGTCTCTGGTAGAAGAGAACCAAGGATGGGAAATACATGTATAGACAAGGGAGGACTACAGACAAGTTCAAAGGACAAGGAAGTAATAAATACTCAGGATACAAACACTGTGTCCAGGTTCCGTGGACAGGAAGAAACATATGTATTCTATGGGCAGCCTCAGACAAGAGTCTGCAAGCTGTATCCTCTGGGCCAAATCTGGCCCCTGGCTTGTTATTATAAATAAAGTTTTATTGAAACACAGCTACTCTCAATGGTCTATGTACTTTTGATGGCTGCTTTTGGACCACAAAGACAGAAATGACGGTTGCGATAGAGACAAAAACAATACCTTTTAAAGTAAGATTCTGCAAACTGATCCAGGGGAGAGACCTAAATTATGGGACTACAGGTCCTCAGGAAAGCGGTTTTTGATCCATCGGCTTGTATAACCCTAAGATGCAAACCTAATGAGAATATTGGAAAAGGAACATCACTGCCTAGCTTCCCTCAGTAAAACAGACATGAACATACCAGACCAGAGAATTAACAAAACGGAATTCAGTGAAGAGGACAAAATGTCCAGGCCACATGGGATTTATTTCAGGAATGCAGACTTAATGCTGAGAAAGAAATCCACCATCCCAGCACGTTAAGAGTGAAGAAAAATCATTTAAGTGGAAGATTCTGGAGCCAGAGGGTGTGCTCTGAATTCTAGCTCTGTGACTTCCTGGCAGCATGACCTGGGCAAGCCGCTATCTTCTCAACACTTTGGGTCACTCACCTGTCAACGATGGAGGCAGCTGTATCTACTTCTTGAAAATAAAATGAAAGCGTTAGTTGCTCAGTCGTGTCCAACTCTTTGCAACCCCATGGGCTGTAGCCTGCCAGGCTCCTCTGTCTGTGAGATTCTCCAGGCAAGAATACTGGAGTGGGTTGCCATGCCCTCCCCTCCAGGGGATCTTCCCGACCCAGGGATCGAACCTGGGTCTCCTACACTGCAGGCAGACTCTTTTTTATCATCTGAGCCACCAGGGAAGCGCCATCTCCATCTTAGGGGGAAACAGTTTGACTCATCAAGAACTGAGAATCATGCCCGACACACAGCTCATGCTCAATAAATGGGAGCTACAGTCATTCAGACAAAGCAGCGGAACAGATGGAAACCCTGATAAGATATAGGGAGTGCCTGGCAGACAGAGACGCGAGGATGAGAGGACTGGGCATGGGGGCAGTCGGAAAGATACCGTGGACGAGAAATAGATGACAGCGATTCTGACATTTCCACGTGAAACCTGGATGAGGTTACGGGGGTCAGAGGAAGTTCTTCTTTGCAGGGGAGGAACTGTGGTCAGGAAATGGCAGTGCTCTCAGTGTGGGATCATGCTGAAGGATGCTTGGGAAATACACAACTAACAGCAGTACTGAAGGCAACGGAGAGGCTGGAGGTGGCCCCCCCCAGACTGGGGGATCTGAGGAGACGCTGGGGAGAGACCACCCACTCCCACCCCCAGACAGGGGATGAGATGCGAGTTAAGGATGGAAACCTACACTTGCAGAAAGAGCACCCCACTGCCCGCAGACCTGGATGCGGGAGGGAAAGGAAAAAGGATGTCACCTTTGGGATAGTGGCATTTTAGACGTGGACGGAGGAGACGTCACTAGGGCTTACAGACAGACACTCGGGAGAAAAAAAGGACAGTGTTGTGTCTGACAGTCCAGATGACCGGCTCGCCGAGTCTGGAAGGAAGAAAGGGAGCTCTGATTGGCAGAATGAAGTACATCAAAGCTGGACATTTTGAAGGTCACATTAGAATTTCAGAGCAGGCAGATCTTAAATGTGATGGTGTATGATCTTTGGAAACAGGCACCGTGCTGAGCACGGTTAATTCATCTCAGCTAAAAAAGGAAAGGGGAACCATCTGAGGCTTTTTCATATCGTCCCCACCCTTTAAAGGAGGAACCAATGGCCTAGGAAGTCGTAAGGACTTCTTCAACAGCACCTGACCTTCCTCTGATGGCCATACCCACGGGAAGGATTTGGCTATATTGAGCAAGACACACGTTGAAACAAGTGTAACCTACACGCAGGCTTCCTGGGTGGCTCAAGTGGTAAAGAACCCACCTGCCAAGGCAGGAGACCCAGGAGACGCAGGTTCAATCCCTGAGTTGGGAAGATTCCCTGCAGAAGGAAGTGGCAACCCACTCCAGTATTCTCGCTCACAAAATCCCAAGGACAGAGGAACCTGGGGGGAGCTATAGTCCACGGGATCGCGCAAGAATCAGACGTGGCTGGGCGACTAAACAACAACTTACAAACACTCGGCCGATTTGCAAGTGCTTTTCCAGCGCATTGCTTTCTCCCAATTCTCTGACAAGTCAACAAGCACAGGAATGGCTAAGCTTGAATCTGAGCTTTGAACACATAGACGACGGAGGGCAGCAAACTCAGAAAAGATGGCAGAACCGCAACTGCATGGGAAACCGGGATGGCTGAGAATCTCGGGGATGTGTCGAGAGCAACCGCACCACGGTTCCGTTTTGCTACGCTTCAGTGGGTTATCATCACACCCAAACAGCAGTTCAGGAAGACACTTTTGTTTTTGAATGAAGAGGAGCTCGTTGGCAACGGGCACCAATCGAAGAGGGTGTGGGATGAGATGACCCCAACCCAGTGCAGGGTCTTTCGAAAGCCCTAAGGGGCCTAAGGGGAGATGGCCCCCCGCAGACTGAGCTCTGTCCTGCAAAGGAAGCGTGGGCAAGCTTTGCTGCGGGAGGTGTGTGCAGCCCTGCCCCCACAAAGCTCTCCTGGGGGGGTGCTTTCTGTGTGAGAGGCGTGGGTATCACATTCTCCAGTTACTTACCCACCCTTACACTTTTTACAGTGAGTTTTCAAACATGAGGTAAAAACACACAAGTGCACACGTGACCGTTATACCACCCCACACCATGGTGTCCACCTGGAGGGGACTGGGGCTGGGCGGACAGCCTGGGTCTGCCCAGGTGCTCCTGCCCCTTCGACAAGAGCTGCAGGTCCACAAAGAAGCCTGGATGGCAAAGCTTGGGTGGCTAACAACTCAGCCCCTTTGCCATCGGACATGCTGCTGGGAGAACCAGGTGTCATCACACTGCTCAGCCAGGAGGGGACACCCCCAAGTCTGTGCCTGGTTCTCCTGGACTGGACCCCATGCACCTTTGCCCCTGGCTGACTGTAACCTGTCTCTTTTTAACTTGGGAGGGGGGTGGGGGTTGTTCCCAGGTGCTGCTAGGGGTAAAGAACCCTCCTGCCAATGCAGGAGACTTAAGGGATGCGGGTTAGATCCCTGGGTGGGGAGGATCCCCTGGAGGAACGCAAGGCAGCCCACTCCTGGAGAATTCTTGCCTGGAGAATTCCCCCAGTCCCTAGGGTTGCCAGAGATGCCGAGAGTCACTTGAAGTGACTTGGCACCTACCTACGGATTACATCTCAATGGAGAAAAACTGAAGCTATCAATTCAAACAAAGGGTTCTCTTGGATACTGTGTAAACAAGAAAGCTGAACAAACAGAATATACACCCAACTGTATACGATTAAGAGGAATGTAACAAAAATGGAGCATCGACTTTGATTAACGTGTTGGTCTTTTCGATTGACTTTCTTGAGACGTAAGTGCCACCTAACAAAGTGTAAGTTTGGGGTATGCACTGTGATGATCTGATACATGGATATACGCTGTGGAAGAACTACACAATACGCTCAGCTCACATATGCAGCACCTCACATGATTAACCTTTACTTACTTCACTGAGAACATTTCCAGGATCTTAGCAACCGTCAAGTACCCAATATACCACTATGAAGTAGGTTAAAATCCGTATCTTTTTGTTGTTATAATCCGTATCTTTTTGTTGTAATCCACTGCGAGTGTAACAGTTACTAAATTCTGTGAAAGTCGCTCAGTCCTATCCGACACTTGGCGACCCCATGGACTATACCATGTAATTCTCCAGGCAGGAATCCTGGAGTGGGTAGCCTATCCCTTATCCAGGGGATCTTACCAACCCAGGGATTGAACCCAGGTCTTCCGCATTGCACGCAGATTCTTTGTTTACCAGCTGAGCCACAACGGAAGCCCAAGAATACTGGAGTGGGTAGCCTATCCCTTCTCCAGTGGATCTTCCCCGCCCAGGAATCGAACCGGGGGCTCCTGCATTGCAGGCAGATTCTTTAGCAACTGAGCTACCAGGGAAGCCCAAATTCTGTGACTCCTTCTAGCAAATCATAGAGCCTAGGGGTAGTCTAGGAGACAGGGATACATCACCAAAGAACTGGAAACAAAGAAATGAGACATTTCTGTTTCACCTGACTCATTTCCTTGCTCCCTCCCTCCCTTTCCGTCCTCACAGCCTGCAGGATTGTAGATCCCCAACTGGGGATCGAACCCCAGTCCCAGCAGTGAAAACACCAAGTCCTAGCCACTGGACCACCAGGGATTTCCCTCACCTGCTTTTAAATTACTTTTATCCTGTGCTCGTGCGGACAAACCATTCAGGTATTCCTTACTTATTATCTGATGAGTATTTTCCTGTATGCTTTCTAAAGCAGAGGCTACCACTGCCTCACAGAAGTGCTTGCCTTTACCGTTTCATAAGGATCCTCTTTTTAAATGGGGACAACATTAGCAATGTAAAAATGCCACCGCAGTCAGAGAAGTATTTTTAGCAACTCAGCTGAACAATGAGCCCTGAACCTGGGTTTAAATTAAGCTAGCTGAACCATTAAAATGCCTTCCCGAATCCGGGGTGGGGGAAACGTGTCTAGCATAAGAAGGCAGTCCAAGCTCCCAGGAAACACAGTGGAGCCTACAGGGTGATCTGTCAGCCGCTAGAATTAGAGGGCAATGCTGCTGAATCATTTCTGGAGACGCAATTATTCACGAATGTTAAGAGTAACACCCTTTTCCTGGTTATCTAATCTCCTCACCGGGAGTCCAGAAAAAACCAAAACCCAAAGAAAAACAAAACCCAGATTGAAGACAGCTACTCCCAATTATTTTATTATCTGCTGGAGAACAGTATTGGCAGAAGTTCCCCCCTTCTTCAAGGGGAAAAATACTCTGGAAAAATTTTATAACAACAGGGACCGCTAGGACCACTGTTAAGAGTTTCATTTGCTTTCTGCAGAAAGAATCAAAATGCAGCCCAAGAAGACGAAACAGAAGGGAGAAATGAGAATCTCGTTACAACTCCACTTTGCAATAAAAACTAACTGAAGAAACACATCTCACAACTGAAGGATGTGTTATCAGTGGTTCTCAACTAGGGGTGGTTTTGCCCTCAGAGGAACATTTGGTAAAGGTCAGAGACACCTTTGGTTGTCACCAGGGAGGGCGAGGGGAGCAGGGCGTTCCTGTCATGCAGTGGGTGGAGTCCAGGGATGCGGTCTTAAGAACCTACAATACAGCGTAGCCACCCAGCCCATACATCAACAGTGCTGAGGTTCAGGAAGCCAGGCCTCTGAGAAAGGTCGAGCGTCTTCAGATAATGCATGCTGTTCTGACCATTCAGAGTCCCTCCAAGAGATTCAGTTCAGTTGCTCAGTCGTGTCCGACTCTTTGCGACCCCATGAACTGCAGAACACCAGGCCTCCCTGTCTATCACCAACTCCCGGAGTTCACTCAAACTCATGTCCATCGCGTCGGTGATGCCATCCAACCATCTCATCCTCTGTTGTCCCCTTCTCCTCCTGCCCTCAATCTTTTCCCGCATCAGGGTCTTTTCAAATGAGCCAGTTCTTCGAGTCAGGTGGCAAAAGGACTGAAGTTTCAGCTTCGGCATCAGTCCTTCCAATGAATATTCAGGACTGATTTCCTTTAGGATGGACTGGTTGGATCTCCTTGCAGTCCAAGGGACTCTCAAGAGTCCTCTCCAACACCACAGCTCAAAAGCATCAATGCAAGAGATTAAGACCCTCAAACTCTGCCCACCTAGGAGAAATCTACAAGTGAAGACCATGAAGGGGATACTGAAAACCTGGCAAGACACAGGACCAGGAACGCAGAAGAACACTGAAGAACACTATTAAAATATTGATTGATTTTCGGCTGTGATGGGTCTTCGGTGCTGTGGGCGGGCTTTGCTCTGGTTGTGGCCAGCAGTGGCTACTCTCGAGTTGCAGTGCCTGAGCTCCTCATTGCAGTGGCTTCTTTTGTTGCAAGAGCATGGGTTCGAGGGGCACGTGGGCTCAGGTCGTTTCAGCTCATGGGCTTAGTGGCTCTCCAGCACTGGCATCTTTCCACACCAGAGATCGAACCGGGGTCCCCTGAACTGGGGGGTGGATTCCTATCCATGATGCCACCAGGGCAAGTCCCTGAATATGGACTTTTATCCTTCTGCTAACGATACAGCCTGTCCAACGCCTATGGTGCCAATCAAATGCAGAACAGCTTCTCACGACAATGTTCCAGGAGGAACGGGCCAGGTGAGCCTGGCCTATGATGCACACTTGAGTCTGCTGAATTACCAACGAAGCAAAAATCTGGCTCTGGATACACAACCACCACTGTTCACCTTCAGATGACTCTATTATTTTTCTGTTGCCAAAAGCCCCAGAATGGCTGTGTGGCTATCCGCTTCTGAGCTAACATGGTAACACTCGAACCCATCATACAAAAGACACTCCATCAGAACCGAGGCCTGAGCCTTGGCTAACGACCTGCAAAATCTTAATTAAAATGTCTCGGCTGCATTTGTATTACTGACCACCTTCTCTGTCTCAGTCATAGGCAAAGCTCTGCAGACCATGGAAGCGTAAAGTCATGATTTCTCTGGTCTTTTTTATTTTAGTAATTTCAAGATGATCATAAGCTGTGAAAACAGTGGAGTCATTTCACCTGGCCACCTTCAACAGTGACATCTTCTCTCACCGTAGGACAGTGTCAAAAGCAGGGAATGACTTTCAGGTGATGGGTCACCTGACTGCAAACCTTCAGCTTCCCTCCTTTCAGATCGGTGTGTGAGCATCACCTAGGCACACAGGGTCTATGTGAAAGCTACTCCATCATGTCTGACTCTTTGTGACCCCGTGGACTGTAGCCCACCAGGCTCCTTTGTCCATGGGATTCTCCAGGCAAGAAGACTGCAGTGGGTTGCCTTTCTTTCTCCAGGGAATCTTCTCCACCCCAGGATCGAACCCAGGTCTCCTGCATTGGCAGGCAGTTTTTTTTTTTTGTTTAACCACTGAGCCACCTGCTGCTGCTGCTGCTGCGTTGCTTCAGTAGTGTCCGACTCTGTGCGACCCCACAGACAGCAGTCAACCAGGCTTCCTGTCCCTGGGATTCTCCAGGCAACAACACTGGAGTGGGTTGCCATTTCCTTCTCCAATGTATGAAAGTGAAAAGTGAAAGTGAAGTCACTCAGTCGTGTCCGACTCTAGCGACCCCATGAACTGCAGCCCACCAGGGTCCTCCGTCCACGGGATTTTCCAGGCAAAAGTACTGGAGTGGGGTGCCATTGCCTTCTCCGACTGAGCCACCTGGGAAGCACTTATTCAGTGAATTACACAATGTGAGATCTTCCAGGGCCAGGGATCAAACCTGTGCCACCTGTATCGGCAGGTGGATTTTTAATCCCTGGACTACCAATATGCATAATTTTTACACTGCTCAGGAACATTTCTGCAGAGTCATACCTCTGTGCGTTCAGAACAGAACCATCCTTTGGCTCTGTGCCTGGACTTGCCTGCGGAGAGAAAATGCCACCTAAATCTTACTCGGAATCTGATGTGAGGCGGGGCAAGAAAGGGCATATGTGTGTGCTACCTGGTCAGGAAATCTTTCTAAGCATTCTCCTAACAGAAGCTCCACGAAATGCATGAAAAAAATGCCATCTACCTTCCATTTAAAACCTCAAGAGTCTGGTTATGTAACATGAATTCACAAGGATAATACAGACCACAGAGCCATGTGCGTATTATGTAAATCAAAGGAAACATGCCTGATTCTGCCTGGCCAGTCACATGAGTGCAGATATGGGCTTGAAACCAGTCCATCCTAAAGGAAATCAACCCTGACTACTTACTGGAAGGACTGATACTGAAGCTGAAGCGCCAACACTTTGACCACTTGATGTGAAGAGCAGACTCACTGGAAAAGACCCTGATGCTGGGAAAGATGGAAGGCTGGAGGAGAAGGGGACGACAGAGGATGAGATGGTTGGATGGCATCACTGACTCAATGGACATGAGTTTGAGTAAGCTCCGGGAGTCAGCGATGGACAGGAAGGCCTGGTGTGCTGCAGTCCATGGGGTCCGCAAAGAGCTGGACACGACTGAGCGACTGAACCACAACAGAAAATAGCTCCTGTCCCATGTTGTAGGCGCTTCTGTTTGAAAACCACCAGCGCTCCTCGCAGAAGACAGCAGGTATGGCTGTGCTAAGGTAGGCAACAGATATGCATAATAGATTAGCCTCCTGACCATGAACCACGACAAAGCAGGAAGCATACTTCACTGTATAAGGAGTTTCCAATCTTATTCAAAGGTGTTTATTTAATTTTTTAGTCTTTACTCAATGTCTCGCCATGTTGCTTCTGTTCTACGTTCTGGGGTTTTTGGCCTCGAGGCACATGGCATCTTAGCTCCCCAGCCAGGGATCGCACCCACAACCCCCACATTGGAAGGTGAAGGCTTAACCACTGGAGCACCAGGGAAGGCCCTAGAAGGTCTTTTGTTGTTGTTGTTCAGTCGCTAAGTCGAACCCAAGACTCTTTTGAGACGCCCATGGACCGCAGCACGCCAGGCGCGAATGTTGTTAAATCCCCACAATAAGCAGAGAAATGCACCATCGTGTTGATTTCTGATATATGCGAAACGAATTTCTGCCATCTGCGCCGTAACCAAAGGCTGCTTTTATTGTCTCAAGTGTTTCAAATGACAGCCACTGGGGACACCCAGCCTGGTAACACCCGACAAAACATTCGGGAAACCCAATCTCTCACTCGTGTTTCTGGTTCGCTGTCAGAGCTACCACCACAGTCGTCAAATGGTTTCGATTAAAGGTTCTATCTGTTTTTCACGGTGTGCAGACGTTGGTCCCAATGCTAGAGGGAGGGGAAATATGCCCCCCAAGCCATGAACACCTTGGGTGAATCTGCATGAATACCCATGCAAATCAATGCACGTGCAGTCTTGGCTCCTGTCTTCCCAGGTGGGGCAATGGTAATGCGCCTGACTGCCCGTGCAGGAGACTCAGAGGACATGGGTTCGATCCCTGGGTGGCAAAGATCCCCTGGAGGAGGGCATGGCAAAACACTCCAGTATTCTTGCCTGGGAAGTCCCATGGACAGAGTAGCCCGGCGGGCTACAGTGCATGGGGGTGCAAAGAGTCAGACATGACTTAGGGACTAAGCATATCAAGTTCAGTTCAATCACTCAGTCACATCTGACTCTTTGCGACCCCATGGACTGCAGCACACCAGGCTTCCCTGTCCATCACCAACTCCCGGAGTTACTCAAACTCATGTCCATCAGGTTGGTGATGCCATCCAAACATCTCATCCTCTGTCGTCCCCTTCTCCTCCCACCTTCGATCTTTCCCAGCATCCGGGTCTTTCCCCATGAGTCAACTCTTCGCATCAGGTGGCCAAAGGATGGGAGTTTAAGCTTCAACATCAGTCCTTGCAGTGCATACTCAGGACTGATCTCCTTTAGGATGGACTGGTTGGATCTCCTTGCAGTCCAAGGGACTCTCAAGAGTCTTCTCCAACACCACAGTTCAAAAGCACCAATTCTTCGGCACTCAGCTTTCTTTATAAAGAAACTCCAGTTTCTTTATAAAGTTGGATGTCCAAGTCTCACATCCATCCGTGACTACTGGAAACACCATAGCTTTGACTAGATGGACCTTTGTTGGCAAAGTAATGTCTCTGCTTTTTAATACGCTGTCTAGGTTGGTCACAGCTTTTCTTCCAAGGAGCAAACGTCTTTTAATTTCATGGCTGCAGTATCTACCTGCTGTCTACCTAGCATTCCACCCAGCGCCTCCCACCCAGTTTTCTGCAGAAGGGTGCACTGGCTCAGGAGAAGCAGGCGGGCACGTGTGGACCCTGTCCCACTCAGCGGATCCATGGGAACCACGACCCCAGTAACAGGTTCACAGAGGCTAATTCCAAACCCTGAGAGGAAGCGTTAGCATTTCATCAGTATTGTGCAGATATATCTGCAGGAGACCAATGTCTTTTTACCTATTTTCCAATATTCCCTGTGCCCCAGGCACTGATTATCATTAGCTCTGTGGCAGGAATGAAATCTATAATATAAAACCACCAGCGGCTGTGAATTGCCTTGCTGTTGAGGGAGACCAAAGCAGACGCGGTAGATTCTGATAAACTGAACCCAGTTTTGTCACCTGGCCCAGCAGTGCGCCTCCCAGACAGCTGCCCAAGAAAAAGGAAAACCCCAGACCACAAAAGCCTATGTGCAAATGCCCCCAGGAGCCTTAGTCGTAGCTTGGAAACCACCCAAATGCTCTTCCACAGGACAAACGACTAACCGCCCTGCATCCATAAAACAGAATACTGGGCCACGCTTAGTCTCTTAAGTCATGTCCAACTCTTTGCGACCCCATGGACCATAGCCTGCCAGGCTCCTCTGTCCATAGGATGCTCCAGGCAAGAATACTGGAGTGGGTTGCCATGCCCTCCTCCAGGGGATCTTCCCAACCCAGGGATTGAACCTGCATCTCCTGCATTGGCAGGCGAGTTCTTTACCACTGTGGAAGCCCATAGGAAATAGAAGACCATGTAGCATATAAAGGAAGTACTACTGAAGTATGCACCAGCGTTAGCCAACCTCAGATGCACTGAGTCAGAAAAGCCAGACTCTCAAGGGTACACGCTGCAGAGATTCACTTCTCAGTCACAATCGCAGAGGCAACACTCCAGTGCCAGGAAGCAGACCGGTGGCACCAGCAGCTGCGATGGGGTGAGGAGGAGACTACAAAGGGGGAGTTTTTGGTGGAACCATTCCATATCTTGTTTGTGCAGGTGTTTGTATCACTCTGAACCTCTGTATTCTAAAAAGGGTCAATTTTCTGGCGTGAAAATGATACTCTATGTAAAAAAAAAAAAAAATGGTAGAGATGAAGGTGCAGAGGGATGGAGAAGCTGGACACTGACCATGAAGGGAACTGCCAGGCTGGGTGGAAGAGACGCTCTGCCTCAATCAGCTTCTTACAAATCGTCAGGATGACAAAAGCGACCACATGATTAACCCCCAAGAGGCAGAGGCCGATGGACTCCTAGCCCTCCAAAGCGGACTGCCGCAACTCATGCAAAACATAAAAATTAAAAGCACAACTAAGCCACTTTGCTGCTGGGGCTGCTCAAAATCTCCAGCTGAACTGAAAAAAAAAAAAAAAAAGCCTTGCACACTAACCGATCTTCTTTATCTGGATGCCAGGAGGAGCAACCATAAACAACAGCATCCAGACAGCACCTTCCACAGGCACGGCCCTTGCTTTAGACAACAGTGACGCCATGAAATCCCCTCTGCTTTAGAGGCTGTGGAATCCACGGCAGGGCGGAGGGAGGCCAGAGGGGAACCCTAGATGATGCGAATTCTGCCTCTTGAGGGCAGAAAAGGAAGCCCCTTTTCAAGATACTTTTCCTGAGTTTGCAGAGATGTGATGTGCATTTTGTCGTAACACTTTCAGGAAAGTGTTGCTTCTGCACTGCGCCTCCCAGCTATCTGGTGGGGTGGGGTGCATGAGGAATCAATGTTCTGATGGGCACCGTTTTCCCTGCAGCCCTGAACATCCTGACCGGCACATGTGCTGCCCGACTGCACCAGCCCAGCCCCTGCGGTGGCAGAGAACTTGTGCCTTGAGGTGGGCTGGAATATTCTGGGTCTACCCGCTGCCTGGTTGTACAGCCAACAGCAGACCCCCAGAGATCCAGAGGTCTGCCTCCCTGCAGGGTCCTCCCCACCTGCCATCTCCCAACCTCCTACACACACACCTTCTACACACATAGCCTGGGGGGTGACACGACTAAAGACCTAGGAACTTTCAAACCCCTAGTGGAGAAGCCACACTGGGAGGAGCTGAGTGAGTCACCTAGCGTGACAGAGAATTTATGGATGATGGGTTTGATGCTGGTAAAGGAGAGACAGCACAGATACTTGATCAGGAGAGTCCTTCCTTCTCCTTCCTGCCTTCTTTTCCTTCCCCTTCCTCCCCCTTCCTCCCCCTTCCTCCCTGTCCCTTCCTTCCTCTTCTTTTCTTCATTCCCTCTTCTTCCTTCCCCTTCTGCCCTCTTCCTTCCCTTCCCTTCCATTTCCTTCCCCTCCTTTCAGCTAGAAAGGAGACGTTATGAGGCCAAGAACATGCTCTGTCCACTTGATGGCTGCTCAGTAAATTCCCTGGTGGCTCAGTCAGTAAAGACTTTGCCTGCAGTGCAGGAGGCCTGGGTTTGATCCCTGGGTCAGGAAGATCCCCTGGAGAAGGGAAAGGCTACCCACTCCAGTATTCTTTCCTGGAGAATCCCCATGGCCAGAGGAGCCTGGTGGGCTACAGCCTATGTGGTTGCAAAACATCAGACACAGCTGAGCAACTAAACCACTACCTAACCAAAGCGTGAGGATTTGAGATAAATGTTAAACAATCCCACAATGAACATTTAACAACATTAGGCATTTCTTCTTTGGAGTATGCCCTCGTTGGGGTACCAGAGGCAGTTCCCGGACGCACACAGTCTTCAGAGGAACACACAGTCATCTCTTAACTTCTCACTCGATCTATGGGATTCTACTCAAGGCTCTGAAAAATTAGGACAGCCGCTCAGCAGATGCTACACACAATGGGCATTGATGGAATACACTGTGTCTCCCAAGGCTCCTTTCTCAGTCGCCTGGTTACAGAAAGTTTCTCAACAAATGTGAGACAAATGTAAACAAATCCTAAAAAAGGAAGTCTCGCTTTTCTGGGGGGAGGGATTAGACATTTCTGTGTTTATTCAAAGAGGCCAGCAACGCTCTTGCCCCGGGGGGCCCTGGGGACTGCCCACCGGGAGAAACCTTTCTCTAGGTTACACAAAAGTTTTCTTTCCCAAGTCTCTATTTACCTTCATGTTCACAGAGGGATGGCAATTTCACCTTAAGATTGTTTACACATTTGGACTGCACTTTTTCAGCCTATTTTTGTGCAAGTGTTTCTAAAGAGAAAGAATCCTGAATTCCAAGCTGGAAGTCTTCAGGGAGGCAGGGTTTGGCACGTGGAATTTTCATCTGCAGACATCTCTGGGAATCTATGAGATCAGTGCTGGGAGGACACTTGGACGCCAGGTGAGAGATTTCCTGGTTAATTTCCGAGGTTAAGTTATCAGAGCCGTGGGTTGATCTCCCTGATTGACGAGGGATGAGGTGGTACATATTTTGTTCCGCTCATCATTTTTTTCATAGGAAATATCTAGCAAGAGCTAATCCAAATGGTCAAATGTACATGTAGAAAGAAGGTGTACTCTTCATGAATAATGATAGCTAGGGTGGACAGCAGAAACAGAGACCTCAGGCTTGCGTGGGGAGAGGTTTATTTATAACATGTGGCATGCCCCACGTATTTTATCCTTTTTGTTCGAGGATCAGAATCGAGCCATTTGGGTCGCCTGCAAGACTGGCCCATCTCACCCTTCTGGGCTGATTCTGAAAGAGTCTGGACCCAGGGACTCACACTTGGATCAACCTCAATGATAGCATGTGCGGAAGTGGGATGTGAGAACTGGCTTCTTTCTCGAATAATCAATTTGCAGACTACAGAAAATGTGACACAAAGTGAATCAAGCTTCAATATGCACAGAACCGACTGTTATAGCTTGAACTGTGTCCGCCACAACGGCATAGGCTGGTAGTCCTAGCCCACAGCACGGCTCAGAATGTGACGGCGCTTGGAAGAGGGTCCCTGCAGATGTCATCTGTTAAGACGAGGTTGTGCTGGAATACCGTGAGCCCCGTAATCCACTATGACTGTGTCTTTACAAAAAGGAGAAGTCCGACAAATGTGGACAGAGAGTGACACGCACACAGGGAGAATGCCTCGTGAAGGGGAAGGCAGGTCTCGGGGGACAAAGCGCCTGTGAAGCAAGGAGTGCCAAAGACGGTCCAGCCGAAGCTGGCAGACAGGCCGGAGCAGACCCCCGTGAGGCAGACAGTCGCGGGAAGAGAGCAAGCCAGCTGGCACCCTGCTTTGGACTGCTGTCCTCCACGGCGCTGGGACAGTGCATTTTTGTTCAAGCCGCCCCACTGAGTTACCCCACACCAATTCTGTACACGGATCTGTAACCAGCCCACAAACGCTCGCTCTGTGGCCGGGACCAAGAACACCAAACACCCCAGCCCCATCCATCTATATATATATACACACACATACATACACACACACACACACATACATATACATACACACACTATATGTATACACCAGCCCGCAAATGCCCTCCCTATGGTGGGGACTGAGAACATCCAATCACCCCACTCCCCATGTATATACACCATATGTATACATTAGCCCACAAATGCCCTGCCTATGGTGGGGGCTGAGAACATCCAATCACCCCACTCCCCGTGTATACATACCATATGTATACACCAGCCCATAAATATCCTCTCTATGGTGAGGGCTAAGAACACCAATCACTCTACCCTCTCCCTATATATACATACATATATATACACACACACACACACACACATACATATATACCAGACCACAAAAGCCCTTCCTATGGTGGGGGCCAAGAATATAAAATCACCCCACCTTCATATATATACACCAGCCCATAAGTATCCTCCCTATGGTGGGCATCAAGAACACCAAACACCCCACCTCCATATACACACACACACACACACACACACACACACACAGACACACACATTTATATGTTTGCTTGTGTGTTTAGCTGCCCAGCTGTGTCCGAGATGCTTTGCGACCCCATGGACTGCAGTCCGCCTGGCACCTCTGTCCATGGAATTCCCCAGATAAGAATAGTGGAGTGGGTTGCCATGCCCTCCTCCAGGGGATCTTCCTGACCCAGGAATGGAACTGGGGTCTCCTCCACTGCAGGTGGATTCTTTACCAGCTGAGCTACCAGGGAAGTCCCCATATGTATACACCAGCCCACAGATGCCCTCCCTATGGTGGGGGCTGAGAACACTCAGATCACCCCACCCCTCATGTATATACACCACATGTATACAGCAGCCCATAAGCACCCTCCCTATGGTGGGAGCCAAGGACACCCTATCGCCCCACCCTATAATATATATACCATACGTACACACCAGCCCACAGATGCCCTCCCTATGGTGGGAGCTGAGAACATGAAATCACCCCACCCCCCACGTAGATACACCAGCCCATAAACACCCTCCCTATGGTGGGAGCCAAGGACACCCTATCGCCCCACCCTATAAGATATATACCATACATACACACCAGCCCACAGACGCCCTCCCTATGGTGGGGGCTGAGAACGTGAAATCACCCCACCCCCCACGTATATACACCAGCCCATAAACACCCTCCCTATGGTGGGAGCCAAGGACACACTATCGCCCCACCCTATAATATATATACCATACATACACACCAGCCCACAGATGCCCTCCCTATGGTGGGAGCTGAGAACATGAAATCACCCCACCCCCCACGTATATACACCAGCCCATAAACAGCCTCCCTATGGTGGGAGCCAAGGACACCCTATCGCCCCACCCTATAATATATATACCATACATACACACCAGCCCACAGATGCCCTCCCTATGGTGGGAGCTGAGAACATGAAATCACCCCACCCCCCACGTATATACACCAGCCCATAAACAGCCTCCCTATGGTGGGAGGTGAGAACATGAAATCACCCCACCCCCCAGGTATATACACCATATGTGTACCCCAGCCCATAAACACCCTCCCCTATGGTCGGGACCAAGAACACCAACCGCCCCACCCCCATGTAGATGCACCATACATACACACCAGACCACAAACGCCCTCCCGAGGATGGGGACCCAGAACACCAAATCCTCCCCGCCCCTCACCGCATCTATCACAACTGCTCTTGATCAAAATGGGCTTCCCCTGTGGCTCAGCTGGTAAAGAATCTGCGTGCAGTGCGGGAGACCTGGGTTGAATCCCTTGGTGGGCAAGATCCCCCTGGAGAAGGGAAAGGCCACCCACTCCAGTATTCTGGCCTGGAAAATCCCATGGAAAGAGGAGCCTGGTCAGCTATAGGTGTTCGGGTTACAAAGACTCAGACTGAGTGACTAACCCTTGATTTCACTTTATTAGAGGTACTTCCTTGGTGGCTTAAGACGGTAAAGAATCTGCTTGCAATTTAAAGAGACCTGGGTTCAATTCCTCAGCTCGGGAAGATCCCCTGGAGAAGCGAAAGACCACCCATTCCAGTATTCTGGCCTGGAGAATCCCATGGACCGCATAGTCCACGGGGTTGCAAAGAGTCGAACAGCACTGAGTGACTTCACTTTCCCTTCACTTGATCTTCATTCCAGGCTGGCTTCAGGTGAACAGAAATGTCAGCACAAACAAGAACACATTCCCTCATCCCGCCCCAAGAGCAGGACGGCCCAGCCCCTTCTCCGCCTCCCTTCAGTCCTCTGAATGAGGGTGTCCGGAGCTCTCTCTTCCCTATAGACCGGGTTTTCCATCCGTGGTTGCTGGCCCTGCAGGTGGCGTGTTGGAAGGTGTTTTTTTTGCCGCTCCGGGCAGGAAGCCGGCTTCTTACCTGACTCCTGGAGATATCGGTACACCAGGAAGTTCACCTCGTCACTGGTAATGCTCATCTTAGCCTCACCTCGCGGGGATGAGGTCTTTACGAAGCAGCAGCCACCACCCTCTGTCGGAAAAGGCAAGAGGAGAAAGCGGAGAGACGTTTCAGACACTGCCTGCGTGTTCCTCCTCAACCGCATTTCTTTCGGAAAATAACTGATACATGTAATACTCAGGAGGTAACTAATGCCCCATTCCTGCCATACGTTCTGGTAACATAAAGGTTTTATAATTATCTAAACATATATACACATACAGATGAAAAATTTCCCCTGTATTTCCTGGTGACATAAAGCTTTTATAATTACCTAAACATACAAACATACAAGTGAAAAGTATCCCCCAAAACACGAGCTGATGCGTTTTATAATGCTGGCATGGACTCATCTATAAACCACATTAACGGAGACAAAATCAGGGGCACCAAAAATGAGAACAAACACCGCGACTTGATTCAGTGAAGATCCTGCAGCGGTTGGTACCGAGCTTCAATGGAACCCCGAGACAGAAGGTGGCTGGTGGCACCGACTGGCCCTTCCCTGGACAGACGAGGAAGATTAGAGTCCTGTCGACACCCCCAGGTTGGGTGACCACGTGGCTCTGGTCACACCTGTGGGTCTGCAGCACAGATGACTCACAGCAACCTCCCACGCATCCAAGTTCCATGCTGAACCTGACGGTCACCGAACCGACAGGGTGCATGTGGCCCCGACATACACAGCGAGGAGCTGAGTCATCGACAAGGAGATATGACTTCTATTAGGAGGCGGGGAGTCAGCAAGCAGCCCCGTGGACAGAGTGCAACGACAGCATTCGGTTCTGCGGCAGACTGGCCAAGACCATGGCATCTTCAAGGATGAACCAAGTGCTTCTCGGGACCCAGGGGCAGGAAGACCAGCCTGTGTGCCCGGACTGTGGACTGAGATGGCCTGTGTCATCGGCCAAGCAGGATTCTTACAGAGCTCAGAATGCTTGCATGTGCTAAGTCGCTTCAGTCACGTCCGACCCTCTGCGACCCCCATGGACTATATGTAGCCCCAGCCAGGCTCCTCCGTCCCTGGGATTCTCCAGGCAAGGACACTGGAGTGGGTTGCCATGACCTCCTCCAGGGAAATGCTTGTGGTGACTGCAATGAAGTTAGGGGAACCCCAAGGCAATGGTTCAGACCTCCAAGGACTGATGGGTTGGAGGTAAGGCAATCATGTCCTGAGGGCACCAAGAACAGAGAACATGGCACTCGGAGCGTGGGGGGGCTTGAGGCTGCGCCAGGAGGCCTGATGCTGACTGCACCTTCATCCCTAAGGAGCTGTGGACCACAGGCCTCAGTTTTCTACCTATGCCAGCTGCGGATGCTAAGAACCGCTGCCCTCCCCCTCCCCCAGGAAGGTGGTGAGGATGACATGCTTCTACACACACTTCCAGACCAGGGCCCTGAGCACCACAGAGACACAGGAGGGCTCTTAATCCTACTCCGCCCCACTGCAAGCATCCTCAAAGCAGAGAGACCACCACCGCCCCCAGGAACACGCCTCCAAAAACAATAACAAAAATGGGTTCTTGATTAGTGACATGGTGTTTATTTTCTTGCCTGACCCAGTTTTGATTCATGCATGTGTGTGCTCAGTCGTGCCTGGCTCTTTGCAACCCCCATGGACTGTGGCCCGCCAGGCTCCTCTGTCCATGGGATTTCCCAGGCAAGAATACCGGAGCAGGTTGCCATTCCCTTCTCCAGAGTTCTCATCGGAGGCACCTCCCATTAGGTAGATCTGAGAATCTTTGTGGTTGTGACTGGGCAGAAAGGAAATGACCGTCTTCACTGTGTGGTAAAAACCACACATTCCCTCACTGTTCTGGTTTCAGAAGAAAAAATCAGTGTGAGCTGATGACACGTCTGGAGACTTCCTGCTTAACATGAGTGTTCCAACATAAATAACCACTGGGGGGCTGAAATCCATCAGGAAGCTGAAGGGAAGATTATTTACGGTATTTTTCCTTTTTTAATAACTTACTTTCCAGGTGGCAAAAAACTCTTAATAACCACAGTCATAAAACAGTTCAAAATTCAGTTGCAAGAGAAGTCGTGTCTATGATGTTATACTTAAAATGGAGAACCAACAGAACCTGCTGTCCAGCACAGGGAACTCTGCTCAATCCTCTGTAATAACCTTATGGTCACCAGGGGGAAGGATGGGGGAAGGGACAGTTAGGGAGTTTGGGATGGACATGGACACACTGCTGTATTTAACATGGAGAACCAGCAAGGACCTGCTGTCCAGCACTGGGAACTCTGCTCAATGCTCTGTAATAACCTTATGGTCACCAGGGGGAAGGATGGGGGAAGGGATAGTCAGGGAGTCTGGGATGGACATGGACACACTGCTGTGTTTAACATGGAGAACCAACAAGGACCTGCTGGACAGCACAGGGAACTCTGCTCAATGTCATGTGGCAGCCTGGATGGGAGGGGAGTTTGGGGGATAAGGGATACATTTAATGTACGGCTGAGTCCTTTTGCCTTCTACCAGCAACTACGGCAATGTTGTTAATCGGCTGCATCGCAATACCAAGTACAAAGTTAAAAAAAATAGTTTTTTTTTTTTTTTTTTTTTAAAGGGAGTGGGAAATGGTGTCTAAGGGTTTGGCTGTATTGCGTGTACAGTATTTAACATGCTCTCATACTCCAGGAAGGGACAGGACCGCTCCCCAAACAACACAATCTGACCTGCTCTGTGATGATCTTAAAGGATGTAATGACCACAGAGCCACTTGAGCGTCAGCTCTGGGAGATGAAGACAGACAGGGCGAGTGAGTTTCCCTGCCCACGGGCGGGGAGCCTGGTTCAGAAACAGCGATGGAACAAGCACACAGTCACTCCAGGGTGGGGAGCGTGGTGTTCAGTGTGATATCATCCATGGCAGAAGTTTCTCTCTTAGTAAATCGGTGCCGTTAGGACACAGTCTTATAACATCCTCTCATGCGGCCCCTTCCGCCGTTCTCCAGTGATGGAAGAAAAAGTCGGTCTGAGGTCTTGTCTCTGCTATGAGTCTGCTGGCCTGGACACTGGAAGAATGCATCGCGTAAGGTGATCTTCTGGACAAGGCCCTGGGACTTGATTCCACGCTGAGTAAGGATGCAAAGCCAGAGCTGGAAAATCTGCTATAAATGACCTCATTGCAGCAAGGCACTTTCACAAATTCTCTGCCAACTGCAACATAGTAGGACTCACCTCCTGGCTTCCCTTCTCCATAATACTGGGGGTAGTTTAGCCGATCAGTCGTGTCCAACCCTATGTGACCCCATGGAATGTAGCCCACCAGGCTCCTCTGACCATGGGATTCTCCAGGCAAGAATACTGGAGTGGGCTGCCATTTCGTCCTCCAGGGGATCTTCCCGACTCAGAGAGTGAACCTGGGTCTCCTCTGCTGCAGGTGGATTCTTTACCGACTGAGCCACCAGGGAAGTCCATAACATTGCTCTCTTTTCAAATTGAAACTGTGTTTTCCAGTGGCCAGTTATGAGACTAGAAGCTTAATGTGTGTGTCAACATTTACATATAAATGCTCTTGTACACACTGCTGGAGACTAAGGTGGGGAGGAAGCAAGCCTGTTTCATCACATTACACACCTGCTCAGCTTGCATTAACTGAAACGAAGCCGCCACGTAACTGCTGGAAAACGACTGCAAACTTTCGTTGTTGTCCAAAGACAGTAATGAGTACTATTCAATAAATGATGGCTTTTATGGTTGGACTTCAGTTATTGCAGAATGTACATACAGAATAGATTGGACAGAAAACAAGAAAATGTCAACAGTGGTTTCACCTTCTTTTCTTCCCCCACAGACTTATCTTCATTTTACTAAAGAGTATTTGCATGCATATTATCCTACAGTGAGAAAAACAGTCCCCCCAAAGGTTAAGATTTTTCACTAATTGTATAGTTATATTTATTTACTTGGGAGCCCAATGGTCCAAAATTATAAACATAATCAAAGAACTATTCTTTCCTCACCAGAGTTCACATGCCCAGCAGTGGCATGCATGCGTGCTAGCTTGCTTCAGCGTGTCCGATTCTTTGCAACCCTATTACCTCAGCCCGCCAGGCTCCTCTGTCCATGGGATTCTCCAGGCAAGAATGCTAGAGCGGGCGGCCCTGTTCTCCTCCAGGGGATCTTCCCAACCCAGGGACTGAAACCACGTCTCTGACGTCTCCTGCACTGGCAGGCGGGTTCTTAACCACCAGTGCCACCATCTGAATAAGGGAATGCAGTAACCTAGTAAGACTGCAGTCCTCAAAAGGATTTTCATGACCGGCAATGACATCCATGATACAGTGCTACGTGAAAAAAAAAAAAGGAGGCTCCAAATGGAATGCGTGTGTGCCTAAGTTTTAGTTTGTACACACACACAAGGCCTCCCCCGGTGGCTCAGTGGGTAAGCAATCTGCTCCCCAACGAAGGAGACCCAGGTTCGATCCCTGAGTGGGAAAGATCCCGTGGAGAAAGAAATAGCAATCCATTCCAGTATTCTTGCCTAGAGAATTCCATGGACAGAGGAGCCTGGCAGGCTACAGTCCATGGGGTTGCAAATAGTCAGACACGACTTAGCAAGTAAACCACACAAACCACACACACACACACACGTACAAATAATAGATACCCTCTAAAATGTAAACAGTAAAATAAAATGCACCAGTCTCTCCAGGGCTGGGACGATGCTGGACTTAAATCCGTGTACGTGTGGCGTGCCTTTTCGGTATTCCCCTAATTTCCTCCTACAAACGTGAACTGCAGTCACATTCATTAGGATGTAATTAAAATCAGGCAGCGTCTTCAGAAATCAGTATGAGAACAACCCAGCTAAGGAGGAGAGAAATTGGCAGGGTTGAGACAGCAAGGAGAAGGGAGCCTCCTCGGGTTAGAAAAATAATGACACGCTTCACAGAAATCAAAAAACACCCCCAGGGTGAGGCCTTCAGAAAGGGGCCTTTCTGAGCCTATGTGCCGGCCCGGATTCGTTAGTGGCTGGTTGGTTAGCTTTGTTCCGACTCTCTGCACACAGGCACGAAGCATGGAGACGCGAGAGGACGGGACGTCCTGGCCCAGACGTGCGGCCAAGACCACGTGTCCCCCTCCCAAGCAGCCATGGGTCCCCGTCTCGAACCCTCTGAGCTGCACACCCTGCCCACCCCACACTTCTCTGCCCCATCGGGAGGCAGGTCCAGAGGGAAACCTTCCTAAAAAAGTTCACCCCGATGATAGCAAGCCACTGCTAAGTAAGGTCTGCGTGGCAGAGAGACAGACACACACGTAAGTCCGACAGCACCGTTATATTTTACAGCCTTCCGTCCACGAGGTGAAATGCAAGCTCAGGTGCCCAAGCTTTCGCAGCTAAGTGCCTCGGGAAATACAGACAACTTCAATGTAAAAATGCCCTTTCCCTTCTTTGCTGGAGGACGTGGGTCTGCCAGCTAAGGCTTCCGATTAGTCCGTAAATTAATTTACAGACTTTAATTATCTGAGACCGAGGGGCTGGAATGACAGTCTCTGCACTAGGCCCTCTGACAAATCACAGGAATATACACAGGCTGGTTACGAAAGCTCTCAGACAAAGTGATTTTCAGCCACATATGCAAGATTTATCTTGGCCTGGATGATTCCCTTTTCTGTGGTAGGTGGAGTCCTAAGTGAGGTCATCGACTCCTATAATGTGGTCTCCAGAGTTTTGAAAAAACAAACAAGCAAAAAACCCTGTGGCTTTGTCTGTAAATATAAAGGCAGGCGATGCTTTGCCCTCTGAGTCAGCCTGTGTCTCAAAAACCTTGGTGCTAAAATAGGGAGATATTGAGGGCAGGAGGAGAAGGGGGCGACAGAGGATGAGATGGCTGGATGGCATCACCGACTCAATGGACATGAGTCTGAGTAAACTCCGGGAGTCGGCGATAGACAGGGAGGCCTGGCGTGCTGCAGTCCATGGGGTCTGCAAAGAGTTGACACGACTGAGCAACCGAACAACAAAAACAAAAGTATACTGTGATGCTTCAGCTTTAAATGAGCATGGTGACCCATGCCTCTATTCTTGCCTGGGAAATCCCTCGGACAGAGGAGCCTGGTGGGCTACAGTCCATGCGGTCTCCAAGAGTTGGACATGAGTGAGCACGCATGCACACACAACAACCACACACCACATAAAAGAAAAATACTCAAAGCACCGTGAAGCCGAGTATCCCAAGAGTGCCCTTTGACACTGAAATCAGCAAGCAGAAGGCATTCAGTTTTGTCATCTGACGCTCGGCAGGTGAAATTCCCACAGCCAGAGGAGTGCGCAGATCAAAACACAGAAAGAAATTCTGATGCGAACAGGGAGGGGTCGTCCGTCTCGGTACTGCGGACACTCAGGACCACATGGATCTCTGTGACGGGTTCCCCGACGCCCTGGAGGATGACAAACAACATCCCTGGTCTCCACCCACTGGGTGTCAGGAGCAAACATCTTCCTCAAAGGTCTCCAGACGTGATCAAATGTCCCCTGGAGAAGGCTGGTTCCAGACGTCCAGAGCCACACTGCCCATGGAAGGCCCTGTAACTCCTCAAGTCCATGAGCAGCTGCAGGCTGTTGGCCAAGCAACCACAACTTAGTAATAAAGTGTCAGTCACTTGACCGTGCCTGACTCTTTACGACCCCACGGACTGTAGCCCGCCAGGTTCCTCTGTCCGTGTGGATTCTCCAGGCAAGGAGAATCATGTTCATGGAGTGCGGTTGCCATGCCCTCCTCCAGGGGAATCGTCCCAACCCCTGGATCGTACCCGTGTCTCCTGCCCTGCAGTCGGATTCTTTATCATCTGAGCCAGCAGGGAAACCACAATGTGGACGCTGTCTTAAGCTCGCCATGGACCTCGCAGAGCTGCATGTCAGAGGCCTTCTACTCGAAGGTCACGGTCAGAAGACGGAGAAATAAAATGGGTGTCTTTCTTGAGGTCAAGGCTGGCGCACCGCAGCCCACAGGCAGATTCACACGTCGCCCACCTTCCGTAAGGCTTAGGAGCTATCCACGGTGTCTCTGTTTCTAAATGGCTGCAAGGAAAATCAAAACAATCCTATTTTGCCACCCCTGAAATTGCGATGACATTGGAATTCCAGCGCCCATCGGCGAAGTATTACTGATGTCACTCAGCCACACTCGTTCATCTGTGTATGATCAGTAGCGGTTCTCACAGCGCAAAGGCAGAGGAAAGCAACGGAGACCCCGGGGCCCACAAAGCATCAGCTTTCAACATCTACTCTCTGGCCCTTGATGGAAAACGTCTGCCAACCTCACTCCCCTGAAGATTCTCCCCTCTCTACATTAGAACACGCCCGTCTTGTTGTTTTCCAGCCGAAATTCCTGTCTGGGAACCTGAAGGTGATGCCCTAAGAATGTGGATGCTCCTCGGGCATAACCCACTGGTGGCTCTGAAATGAAGAGTCAAGAAGACACCACAGCCATCATCTGCTGTGTGTCAGTCACTTTCCGAGGCGGGACCTGCTGAAACTAGGCTAAGTCAAAAGGGAACAGACCAAGGTCCATCTGGTCAAAGCCATGGTTTTTCCAGTAGTCCTGTATGAATGGGAGAGTCGGACCATCAAGAAGGCTGAGCACCGAAGAATCGATGCTTTAGAACTGGGGAGCTGGAGAAGACTCTTGAGAGGAGTCCCTTGGACTGCAAGGAGATCCAACCAGTCCATCCTAAGGGAGATCAGTCCTGGGTGTTCATTGGAAGGACTGATGGTGAAGCTGAAGCTCCAATCCTTTGGCCACATGATGTGAAGAGCTGACTCACTGGAAAAGACCCTGATGCTGGAAAGATTAAAGGCAGGAGGAGAAGGGGACGACAGAGGAAGAGATGGTTGGATGGCATCACCGACTCAATGAACGTGGGTTTGAGTAAACTCTGGGAGATGATGAAGAACAGGGAAGCCTGGCGTGCTGCAGTCCATGGGGTTGCAGAGAGTCACACACAACTTGGTGAATGAACAGCAACAGGAACAGACATGAGCCCTCACTTTCTGACACACAGCACCCAGCGCAGAGAGAAAGGGCTGTGATTTACAGATGACTCCCAAGCTCACAGTCACGGAGGCACCATGGGCACTGTGGCATGTGAGCAGCAATGCCTTTCCCCAGCATAATCCCAAATGAACATCCGCATGTCGAAATCGCACAGGGAATCATCAATGGCTACACAAATTTCCAGTCACCTGTGAAGCTAAACACCAATGCCCAACTCACAGCAGGAAGTCAACGTGTGCGCTCAATTCAACTCACTCAAAGCTCATGAATACTCAAAGCCCTGAATACTGAATGCAGACTCAATCAAGACATGGATGAGCAACAGACCTTCTCTCTCCCCTCTGACATTGAAACTATGACTCAACTGCATTTTAAAAATACTGACTGATGGTGCAGACACTTTGGAAAAGCTGGGATGATTCTTCCAAACGTTAAACAGAGTTACCATATGACTGAGCGATTCTCCTCTCAGGTATATACCCAAGAGAAAATGAAGGTACACATCCAGATAAAATTTATACACGAATGTTCACGGCAGCGCTCTTCTGAACAACTCAGTAAAAGTAAACACAACTCAAATGTCCATCAGCTGATGCATGGATAAACGGCCTACAGTGATCCATCCATACAAATGGAATATTCTTTGGCCATTAAAAGACTCATGCCACAACCTGAACACCTGATGTCACAGACTCAATTAACCTTTTCTAATTTTTCATTTTTTAAAAAAAACCAAACTACCCCTTCCAGATAATTAAGTAAAATATTGAAATTCTAATACAGCTGGCCCTTGAACAAAATGGAGTTTGGGGAGAAAATCCCCTTATACCTACAGGGGGCCCTCCATATCCATGGTTCCTCATCTGTGGATTCACTCACGGACTGTGCACAGCGGTTAGGTATTTATTGGGGGGGGGGGGGGATTAACGTATAAGTGGGCCGGTGCAGTTCAAACCCATGGGCCAACGGTACATATTTACCTTGCTACATGTTTGGTCTTAAACAAAAATACCACATAAGGTTGTTCCTGTGGTTAAATTTGGGCCTATCATCTTACTTCTGATTGCTTCTTTTTAAAGCAGTACAGCAAAAAATCTTCCGCAAATTTCCATCTTTTATGTTTTTAAAATAACAAAATTTCTATCAGTGTTTTTTTTTTTCATTAAAACGAGGAAAGAACCAGAAAACACACAAAAATAAAGGATAAAATCAAACTCTAAAATTCCATCTTCCAAAATATTAACAGTGCTTCTTCTTGATAGAGGGTGGAGAGGGGAACCATCAGCTTTAGGTTGAGACGTGGGCTTCAACTCTGGTTTTTCATTTTTTGGGGCGTCACAAGGCTTTCGGGATCATAGTTTCCTGACCAGGGATGGAACCCACGCCTCCTGTAATGGAAAGTGCAGGGTCCTAACCACTGGAACCACAAGGAACTCCCTGGGTTTCCATTCTTGATGTTTGTGCATCTATGATTGTTTGGTTTCTTCGTCTGGGTATACCTTATCATCTCACTAGATCTATCGATAGTAAGCTACATGTTTTTCTAATAACTTTCAAGGTTAAGTAGGAAATCAATTTGCAGATAGACACAAATCATATTAAGAAACTAACAAAGCAAAGAATTAAGATACAGGAGCCAAATAAGATACAGCCTCATGCCCTCAATTATAATCAATTTTGCTGCTTAATTTTAATTCATAATGGTGATGCAAGGGATTGATTTTAGAAGCTGTCATCTGCTCCAGAAAAGTTTAAAATAGCTGGTTCCGTATTCAGCTTCATGTTCAGTACAGTACAGTCGTATCCAACTCTTTGCGACCCCATAGACTACAGCACGCCAGGCCTCCCTGTCCATCACCAACTCCCAGAGCTTGCTCAAACTCATGTGCATCGAGTCGGTGAGGCCATCCAACCATCTCATCCTCTGTTGTCCCCTTCTCCTCCTGCCTTCAATCTTTCCCAGCATCAGAGTCTTTCCCAATGAGTCAGTTCTTCAAATCAGGTGGCCAAAGTATTGGACTTTCAGCTTCAGCATCAGGCCTTCCAATGAGTATTCGGGACTGATTTTCTTTAGGATGGACTGGTTGCATCTCCTTGCAGTCCAAGGGACTCTCAAGAGTCTTCTCCACCACCACAGTTCCAAAGCATCCATTCTTTGGTGCTCAGCTTTCTTTATGGTTCAACTCTCACATCCATACATGACTACTAGAAACACCATAGCTTTGACTAGACGGACCTTTGTTGGCAAAGTAATGTCTGTACTTTTTAATATGCTGTCTAGGTTGGTCACAGCTTTTATCCCATGGAGCAAGCCTCTTTTAATTTCATGGCTGCAGTGACCATCTGCAGTGATTTTGGAGCCCAAGAAAATAAAGTCTCTCACTGTTTCCACTGTTTCCCCACCTATTTGCCATGAAGTGATGGGACCGGATGCTGTGACCTTCATTTTCTGAATGTTGAGTTTTAAGCCAACTTTTTCACTCTCCTCTTTCACTTTCATCAAGAGGCTCTTTAGTTCTTCACTTTCTGCCATAAGGGTGGTGTCATCTGTGTATCTAAGGTTATTAATATTTCTCCCAGCAATCTTGATTCCAGCTTCTGCTTCATCCAGCCTGGCATTTCGCATGATGTAATCTGCATATAAGTCAAATAAGCAGGGTGACAACATACAGCCTTGAGGTACTCGTTCCCAGTTTGGAACCAGTCCATTGTTCCATGTCCGGTTTTAAGTGTCCGCTTCTTGACCTGTATACAGATTTCTCAGGAGCCAGGTATGGTGGTCTGGAATTCCCATCTCTTTAAGAATTTCCCAAAATTCTTAGAAGGTAAAAAAGCCCAGTTCATCTTAAAGAATCAAGGAAGCAGCACATCATTATTTAATAATGCTTTGTCTATTACCTTCATGGAGAAGGAAATGGCAACCTACTCCAGTATTTGTGCCTGGAGAATCCCATGGACAGAGGAGCCTGGTGGGCTACAGTCCACTGGGTCGCAAAGAGTCAGACATGACTTGGCGATTAAACAACAATTACCTTGAACTTCAGCAAGAAGAAAGACCTCAGACATGTATCATTTTAAAACAGAAGGTGTTCAGTTTTGGCAAAATGCAGTTCTGTTTGAAACGAATTTCAGGCGGAGAACAAACATCAAAGGCAGGGGTGTACCTTTAGGGTGACTTCATGTGTAGACCTCGGAACCAGTGGGCTCCCCAGCACCCGATCATAGGAACTGCCAAGTGTCTGCTGGGACCTGCCTGGCGAGAAACAAGGAGATTGAAAAAAAGGAAAACCACAACAACAATCAAAATGAACCTGAAAATTCTTTGGGAATTGTTCACCTTTGATCTCTCCTGTTCTTCTTTTCCTTTGTCATCTCAAACACGTTTTACTGTTTCATACCCTCTATCTTCAACTTTTACCCAAACTGTGCAGTTTTATTTGCAAAGTAAAAAGGGAAGTAATTAAAATCAGCCATCAGCATTATGGTACATGCAGAGCTTTACAAGGAAAACGTCTCAAAGTAAATAACATTGGTTAGAGTGCAGACAAGCATTCTGCTATCATTCAATGATAATGAACGCCCTCTTGAAACATCTTTGTTTTAGGGAGTGTATCACATAAAATCAGTAAATTAAACCGTACACACCCTAAAGAGAAGAAAGATGCTTCACAGAAAGTTGATAGACAGCGCTTGGGCCAATGTTACCATCATCACGCCATGCAAGTTTGCAGCCATGCACTCAGTTATGTGCTCATGCAAACAGGGAAACGTTAGAATCGTTTCTCCCCCCCTTCTTTCGGCTTCCTAAAATAAAGCAAAAGGAAGCACTGACTACCAGGTCTCAAGTTTTCCGCTGTTATTCTCCTACATTTCCATTTCAGAGCAGTTCTGTATTTGCACAGATTTCTAAAGAAGCCAGGGGTATATCTCACAAGATAACCCTTCATATCACAAACTTGCTTTTCTCAGTCAACATAAATAGAAAGCAGTCAACCAGCATCTATTTAAGGATATGTACCTCCTTCCTTACAAAATGTCTTTGGTTGTGAGTGAGTCCAGGCTCCTACAGGATTTAAATTATCCACACATTCAAAAACTGAGGAAATTAAATGACTACCACTTTCTGTAAATTCTTGTTCAATAGTCTTAAGTGATATAAAAAGGTGCCAGGTTTAATGTAATTCAAATTCAGAAGCAGGGCTATGAATGAAGCTGTTTCTTATTAGTGAATTAATCAGAACCTCTTGAAACGTTTTTAAGGAAATTCAAGGAAATTATTCCCACTGAGCTATGTTTATAGTTACACTGTTCAAAGAAAGGAGATTAAAAAGATTCTATAAGCAGGTTCATAGGCTGTTAAGTTTCATTACACTATATTTTTAAAACATCATAAGGATCTGTAAGATGAAAGTAATAACCAGAACAACTGAAAAAAACTCTACCACTGAAGGAAAATAAGATTTAAACAAAACTCTGCAGTTGTTTGAATAGACATTTAACGGCATTAGACTGGAGCAGGGACAAGGGAATATGGACTTTTCTTATAAAATAAAAATGCATTTCATTATGAAATAAATTCTGTAGTAGAGATGAAATAGGACAATACTCCTGAGAGTAACCTGACGCAGAAAGCAATTGACTATTTTCAGGACTGTGTTGTAAACCCAAAATAGCCTTCTGATGAGACTGCTAAATACCGTAAAGTATCAAAATATGAGCAGATGTCACCACAATAAGCCCCAAATTGCTTGAAAATTAAAACATTAAAATCCACAATAATTCAATTAGGCAATTAATATATAAAGAGCTCTTACTACAAGCTGTTCAGGAAAAAAAAAAAGCTTCAGTATTTAGTATTTGGACCTATTCTTTGTCCAAAACAGATGGTAACTCACAAATTGAAGGTTATCTTTGATATAAGTTGTTAAATTCAATAAGAGTAATTAACATCATCTGTGTGTTAGAAACACACAAAACATGTGAAATATGACTTTGGTTAATGACATTCTGGTTATGCAACATGACAAATTAATTAGTTTACTGCTAAAAATAAGAAGTTAAAGTGAGAAATCTGACCTTCCAATACCTTGTCATTCGTGATTTTCCCATTACGAACAACCAGAGAGAACCACTACCCATAAGCCGTGCTGGCAAGAATTCATGGGACTGAAAAATATTTGTGGGACATGCAAATGATTTTAACAAATGCAATATATTCCTTAATTCTCAAAGGTAAACACACAACGAAAGTGACGTGAGTCCCTCAGTCACGTCCGATTCTTTGTGACCCCACAGACTGCAGCCTGCCAAGCTCCTCTGTCCATGGAATTCTCCAGGTAAGAAACCTGCAGTGGGTTGCCATTCCCTTCTCCAGGGGATCTTCCCAACCCAGGGACTGAACCCGGGTCTCCTGCATGGTAGACAGATTCTTTACCGACTGAGCCAAGTAACCCGTAATAAGAATATGGAAGCATCGTGGCACGTCCACAGTGTTAACACAGGTGCTTTCAACCAGGGGTGGTGTGTCCTCTGCCCCAGGGCACTCTAGGATATTAGGCAATGTCTGGAAACATTTTTCAGTGTCACAACTGGAGGAGGGACACGACTGGCATAGCATTAAGCATCTACAACTCGCAGAACAGTCTTCCTTCCACACAGTAGACAGATCAGGCCCCCAAATGCTACTAATACCCAGAAACTATATTTTAATGGGACAGACTTTAGTGTTACATAGGTTAGACTAGGGAAACAGAGTCTAAGATGGTAGTCAGAAGAAGGGACAACTACAAGGACCACACGCAGGGCAGACAAAGGAAAGGAAAAAGCCCATGAAAAGGAAAACCTGAGGCCTGGAACAAGAACCTCTGGAGGGGGAAGAGGCCTAACACACCCCTTTCCCTGACTGGCTTGACCATACACCCTAATTGCATTCCCTTCCCTGATTGGTTGCAGATACAAGCCCTATTTTGCAAAGGGAAATAGCCAATGGAGCCCGAGGAACCGCCAAGGGGAAGAGAAAAATGTATACAAAGGGAAACCTAAAAATGACACCAGACCACTCCAACGGGTGTGGGTCCACTCTCCTGTCTCAAGACTGTCCTGCGTGTGGCTTGCTTAATAAATCCTGCCTGCTTGAGCTGTGTCGGTCTGTCGTTTTAATTCTTTCCTACGAAGAGACAAGAATGGAGGGGGAAAAACCTACTTGCCAGTAGACTAAGTAGACACTTTTCTTCGTGACTTCTGCCTTATTCGTACGGTGCCATATTAGAAGTACACATGGGCCTTCGATTCAGAAAGGAACACCCACGGGACACTTTAGCATAGACTATCAAAATCTAAAACGGGTTACCGAGGTCAATCACGGATTCTGTATAGAGAAAATGGTTCACTAAGAGACACAAAAGCATCAGATATCCAACTGCAAAATAGTTCAAGGCATTCAGTGAATTAAGAGCATGGGAATAACAATGAATTCTGATAAGTGGGGGCTTCCGTTGTAGGGGGCACATTTCCTGGTAAGGGGACTAGGACCCCATATGCTTCGAAGCATAGCCAAAAAAAAAAAAAAAAGAATTCTGATAAAGAAAAAATATTTAAGAGCAATGAAGCAAAATAATAACTATTACAGAGAGAAAGTCTCTGGAAAAATAGGAATACCAGAACATTCAAGGTTCAGCAGATAATCCCATCACTTAATGAGGTACAAATGAAAGCAAGAAGAAACTGCATCGTTCATTTGAAAGAAGAATATCCATGTTTGCAAAAAAAGAGAAATGGCTTTAACAAAATTGAAATTTGAGTGGAAGGGCTTGAAAATCAGGTATAAAAGATTATAAGAGAGGAAATTTATAGGCTTATCCTTTTATGTAAATACAAGTTTAGCAAAATGTTGAAAATTTCTGATGCTTTGTAATGAATACTTGGAAGTCCATTATTCTCTTCATTTCTTAGTATGTTTGAAATCTGCCAGAGTAAAATGGTTTTTTTTTTTAATTTACATAAAAAGATCTGTGAACTTATTGATTTGCCCTTGTTACTTATGAGGCTGTAAGCTACTTTGAAAGCAAGAACAATGCCTTCTACCATCTCTTTATACTTCACTGTGGCTAACGGACTACCTTACATTCAGGGATAAACAGCTCATCAGGGTCTGTTGAAATGTTAAAAACTAAATGTCTTTTTTGGGGGGAGCTATGGAAAATGCCATGGATGGAGGAGCCTGATGGGCTGCAGTCCATGAGGTCGCTAAGAGTCGGACATGACTGAGCAACTTCACTTTCACTTTTCACTTTCATGCATTGGAGAAGAAAATGGCAACCCACTCCAGTGTTCTTGACTGGAGAATCCCAGGGACAGGGGAGCCTGGTGGGCTGCCATCTACGGGGTCGCACAGAGTCGGACACGACTGAAGAGACTTAGCTGCAGCAGCAGCAGATACAGTTAAGTGTCTTCTAGCTCTGAGATTCCATGGTATCAAGTTTCAATTTATCTGCTTATGCTTAACTCTTAACTCACCAAGATACCAAAATTACCTGGCCAGGTGATCAAGTCACATGTTAAGTCTTTCCCAAAGCACAAGTGAAGAGATTCCAAGTTTGGCTTGTTTTTTGCAATCACAAACCAGCAAATTAAAGAGAGAAGGAAGCAACCTTTACAACACTGTCAGGGGTCTAACACCCTGATTTCAAGCAGTCTATTTTGTCTGAGTTCCCTCCAATAGTCACTTAAACGTCCATAATTAATGAGAAAGTAGAAAAGAGCCTCCCAGAGGAAAGGGCCAGGGAACTGGAGCTTTGAGAAAAGACTAACATGTGACTTGATGACTGCTGCACTGGAAAACCAAGAGGAAAGCGGAAGTGAACTCACAAGATTTGTTGCACAAGTAAAGGAAACCGTAAACGAAACAAAAAGAAAACCTACAGGCTGGGTTGCAATTCAACAGGACTCCGTTTCCAAAACACACGAATAGCTCATACAACTCAGTAACAGAAAACCAAACAACTCCATCAAAAAAACTGGCAGAAGAGCAAAGTAGATACTCCTCCAAAGAAGACATACAGATAGCCAATGAGCACCTGAGAAGATGCTCGATGTTGCTCATCACTGGACAAATTCAAATCAAAACTACAATGATGCATCACCTCACACAGGTCCGCATGGCCATCATCAAGAAGTCTACAGATAATAGATGCTGGAGAGGGTGTGCAGAAAAGGGAACTCTCGTACGCTGTTGGCAGAAATGCATTTGGTATGGCCCCTATGAAGAATGGTAAGGAGGCCCCTTAAAAAAACTCAAAGTACAATTACCATAGGATTCAACAATCCCACTCCTGGTTATGCCGCTGCTGCTGCTAAGTCGTTTCAGGCGTGTCCAACTCTGTGCGACCCCACAGATGGCAGCCTGGGTATATATCTAGAGAAAACCCTAATTCTAAGAGATACATGCACCCACATATTCACAGAAGCACTTTGCACAATAGCTAGGATGTGGAAGCAGCCTACATGTTCACCGACAGATGAAATGCTAAAGGTGTGGGATGTTGTGTTTAGTCGATATATTGTATCCGACTCTTCTGTGACCCTATGGACTGTAGCCCACCAGGCTCCTTTGTCCATGGGATTCTCCAAGCAAGAATACTTGAGTGCGCTGCCATTTCCTCCTGCAAGGGATCTTTCTGACCCGGGGATCAAATCCATGTCACCAGCATTTGCAGGTGGTTTCTTTACCAATGAGCCACCTGGGAAGCCCCTAAGGTGTGGTGTGTGTGTATATATATATATGTGTGTGTGTGTGTGTCTCAGTTTTATCTAACTCTTTGTAACCCCGTACACTGGGGTAGCCTGCCAGGCTCCTCTGTCCATGGGATTCTCCAGGCAAGAATACGATAGTGGGTTGCCATGCCCTTCTCCAATATATCTATATCCATATCCATCTACACATATATATACACATATACATATATATAATGGAATATTACTCAGACATAAAAAAGGATGAAATAATACTATTTTCAATAACATGAATGGACCTAGAGGTTATTGTATCAAGTCAGACAAAGGCAAACTCATCACTTATACGTGGAACCTAAAATATGACACAAACGAGCTTAGTTACAAACCAGAAAGAGACTCATAGACATAGAAAACAGATTTATGGTTACCAAGGGAGATTGGGGAGGGGATAAGCTAGGACTTTGGGACTAGCAGACACATGCTACTATACATAAATCAGATAAAAAACAAGGTCTTTCCGTGAAGTACAGGGAACTACAGTTAATATCATATAATAAGCTATAATGAAAAAGAAACTAACCATAAAAACGGTTTATACATAGCTGCATCTACTGTGGATCTGTTCTAAGTGCCTTGAAGTTATGTAATCCTGCTAATAAATAATGACAGAATCCTTCCTACCAGAATGTCACGTTTCCAACGAGGATCCCAGGTACCCCCACGAGCAGTGTCAGACTAGGGGTTCACACACAGCAAGTCATGACTTTCTTGTCATGATGCCTTCCTGGCTCCAAGCTGCAGGCAGCAGAAATTTTGTGAATTGCTGTCCTTCTCTAGGGGCTTCCCTGGTGGATCAGCTGGTAAAAAATCCACCTGCGATGCGGGAGACCTGGGTTCCATTCCTGGGTTGGGAAGACCCCCTGGAGAAGGGAACGGCTACCCACTTCAGTATTCTGCCCTGGAGAATTGCACAGACTGTATAGTCCATGGGGTTGCAAAGAGTCGGACATAACTGATTGACTTTCACTTTCACTTTCCTTCTCTAGCTTGTCTGTGTACCTAGGTATTCACCTAGAAAATGACACTCCATGCTCAGGATATAACTTTCCCAAACTTTAACTTTTCTGACACATGCTGAGATGTTCCTGACGACTTCCTGACAGATTTTGAATACACCAGTTGCTAGACATTCTAATAAAGAGGTTCTCCTGCTGGAAGACTATAGATTCCCCAGAAGAAATATGAAACCAACGTGCATTTCTCTAGACTCTGGAAGGCTGCAAGCTAAAGATGGCAGCGCTTGACAAAAATTAATGCAAGTCTGCCAAGATGGTAATGACTTACAAAAATAAACTTGACTTTTAACATCATAATAGTGGCAAGAAGTAGGGCAGTTCTACACGCGCCTTTACCCACTGGGAATTAAAATCAGGCCATGATCCTCACGTCTCTTTTCACTCACCCAACTAGGAACACGGGTACCGTGAGGTGAGAGGTCATGGTGCATTAAGCGGTTCCTCATCTCCTACCATCACATTCCTCTTTGAACACCATTCATTTATGGGATGCTCTTTATTTAGATGGATTAGTTATTTTTTGTCACTATACTAAAAGGGTACCCAATTCTCTTTATACGTAAACTGGCAGACAAGAGTAAAGGGATCTGTTCTCTGTTAAGAGTTCTATTTATGACACACACACAAAGATTCTGGGTTGTTTTGTTCATGATAAACACTAATTACGTGCATGAATTTCAAGGGGAAGAAAAGGGAAGGAAGGAAGAGGAAGGAAGGATTGGGAAGGAAGGGGAAGGAATTGGAAGGAAGGAAGGGGGAGGAAGGGGAAGGAATTGGAAGGAAGGAAGGGGAAGGAAGGGGAAGGAAGGAAGGAAGGGGAAGGAAGGGGAAGGGAGGAAGAGGAAGGAAGGGGAAGGGAGGAAGAGGAAGGAAGGGGAAGGAAGAGGAAGGAAGGGGATGGAAGGGGGAGGAAGGAAGGGGAAGGAATTGGAAGGAAGGAAGGGGAAGGAAGGGGGAAAAAAGGGGAAGGAATTGGAAGGCGGGAAGGGGAAGGAAGGAAGGGGAAGGAAGGAAAAGGAAGGAAAGGGAAGGAAGGAAGGGGAAGGGAGGAAGAGGAAGGAAGGGGAAGGAAGAGGAAGGAAGGGGATGGAAGGGGGAGGAAGGGAGAGGAAGGAAAGGGATGGAAGGGGGAGGAAGGAAGGGGAAGGAAGGGGAAGGAAGGGAAAGGAAGGAAGAGGAAGGAAGGGGGAGGAAGGGGAAGGAAGGGGATGGAAGGAAGGGGAAGGAAGGGGATGGAAGGGAGAGGAAGGAAGGAGAAGGAAGGGGAAGGGAGGAAGAGGAAGGAAGGGGAAGGGAGGAAGAGGAAGGAAGGGGAAGGAAGAGGAAGGAAGGGGATGGAAGGGGGAGGAAGGGAGAGGAAGGAAAGGGATGGAAGGGGGAGCAAGGAAGGGGAAGGAAGGGAAAGGAAGGAAGGGGAAGGAAGGAAGGGGGAGGAAGGGGAAGGAAGGAAGGGGGAGGAAGGGGAAGGAAGGAAGGGGGAGGAAGGGGAAGGAAGGGGAAGGAAGGAAGAGGAAGGAAGGGGAAGGAAGGGGAAGGAAGGGGAAGGAAGGGGAAGGAAGGGGATGGAAGGGAGAGGAAGGAAGGGGAAGGAAGGGGAAGGGAGGAAGAGGAAGGAAGGGGAAGGAAGAGGAAGGAAGGGGGAGGAAGGGGAAGGAAGGAAGGGAAAGGAAGAGGAAGGAAGGGGAAGGAAGGAAGAGGAAGGAAGGGGAAGGAAGGGGAAGGAAGGAAGAGGAAGGAAGGGGAAGGAAGGGGAAGGAAGGGGATGGAAGGGAGAGGAAGGAAGGGGAAGGAAGGGGAAGGGAGGAAGAGGAAGGAAGGGGAAGGAAGAGGAAGGAAGGGGATGGAAGGAAGGGGGAGGAAGGAAGAGGAAGGAAGGGGAAGGAAGGAAGAGGAAGGAAGGGGAAGGAAGGAAGGGGGAGGAAGGGGAAGGAAGGAAGGGGGAGGAAGGGGAAGGAAGGAAGGGAAAGGAAGGGGAAGGAAGGGGAAGGAAGGAAGAGGAAGGAAGGGGAAGGAAGGGGAAGGAAGGGGAAGGAAGGGGATGGAAGGGGGAGGAAGGAAGGGCATGGAAGTGGGAGGAAGGAACAGGAAGGAATTGGAAGGAAGGAAGGGGAAGGAAAGGGAATGGAGGAAGGGGAAGGAAGGAAGGGGAAGGGAGAGGAAGGAAGGGGAAGGGAGGGGAAGGAAGGAAGAGGAAGGAAGGGGAAGGAAGGGGAAGGAAGGGGAAGGGAGGGGAAGGAAGGAAGAGGAAGGAAGGGGAAGGAAGGGGAAGGAAGGGGATGGAAGGGGATGGAAGGGGGAGGAAGGAAGGGCATGGAAGTGGGAGGAAGGAACAGGAAGGAATTGGAAGGAAGGAAGGGGAAGGAAAGGGAATGAAGGAAGGGGAAGGAAGGAAGGGGAAGGGAGAGGAAGGAAGGGGAAGGGAGGGGAAGGAAGGAAGAGGAAGGAAGGGGAAGGAAGAGGAAGGAAGGGGGAGGAAGGAAGGGCATGGAAGTGGGAGGAAGGAACAGGAAGGAATTGGAAGGAAGGAAGGGGAAGGAAAGGGAAGGAAGGGAGAGGAAGGAAGGGGAAGGAAGGGAGAGGAAGGAAGGGGAAGGGAGGAAAGGGAAGGAAGAGGAAGGAAGGGGAAGGAAGGGAGAGGAAGGAAGGGGAAGGAAGAGGAAGGAAGGGGAAGGGAGAGGAAGGAAGGGGAAGGAAGAGGAAGGAAGGGGAAGGAAGAGCAAGGAAGGGGATGGATGGGGGAGGAAGGAAGGGCATGGAGGCGGGAGGAAGGAACAGGAAGGAATTGGAAGGAAGGAAGGGGAAGGAAAGGGGATGAAGGAAGGGGAAGGAAGGGAACAAGGGGGAGGAAGGGCGAAGCTTGGTGTTTTGAATCCTCGATTAAAAGGCCCAGGCATTTCAACAAAGGCACCCTAGTACACACGAGTGCATCTCACACGCAGAGAGAGCAGGAGTAACGCTGCAGGGTCCTTCACAGGGAACACACTTGTATGTCTCTATTATTTCTCTAACTAGGCTACTCTGCTGACAATCCTCCCCTTTTCTGAAACCAAGTTTAAAAATCGGGAGATAGTCAGGATATGACGACCGAGGAGGGAAAAGTTCTAGACTGGTAAAGCAGGGGTGAGCACACTTTCTCTGCAGGAATCTTGGATCCTTGACACCCAAACTGAGCCTGCTACAACTGCTCACGTCTGCTTTGGCTCTAAAACAGCTGCAGACGGTACATAAATGGGTGTTGGATGTGCTTCAACACAATTAAAAAAAAAATAGATTGCAGGTGGGGTTGGCCTATAGGCAGGAGTCTGCCGATCCCTGCCTGAGGGCAGTATCAGTGAAAGTCATTCAGTCGTCTCTGACTCTTTGCGACCCCATGGACTACACAGTCCATGAGATTCTCCAGGCCAGAATACTGGAGTGGGTAGCCTTTCCCTTCTCCAGAGGATCTTCCCAAACCAGGGATCGAACCCAGGTCTCCCACATTGCAGGCGAATTCTTTACCAGCTGAGTCACAAGGGAAGCCCAAGAATACTGGAGTGGATAGCCTTTCCCTTCTCCAGCGGATCTTCCCGACCCAGGAATCGAACCAGGGTCTCCTGAATTGCAGGCAGATTCTTCACCCACTGAGCTGTCAGGGAAGCCCAAGGCAATATCATGCTCACTTTATTAAGGTGTGTACTCCAAACTTCTTGTGTGCATGTGCGCAGAGTCACTTCACTTGGGTCTGACTCTCTGCGACCCCATGGACTGTAGCCCGCCAGGCTCCTCCATCCATGGGATTCTCCAGGCAAGAACACTGCACTGGGTTGCCATGCCCTCCTCCAGGGGATCTTCCCGACCTGGGGATTGAACCCACGTCTCTTATGTCTCCTGCACTGGCAGATGGGTTCTTTATGTCCCCTGGGAAGATGACCCATATTACATTAAAACAGACAACCTTCTAATATCCTCAGGGTGACTTCAGACAATTAACATATGACAGAAGTGGTCTATTCGAGAAGTAAAACAAGTCTCTGCCTTGTTTCTGGGAATGACCACAGTGGAGGGGGTGCAGTTGGAGTGAGGGGTGTATTTCAGCCCAGGTTCTTGGTCTCTGGGACACACACACACACACCCATACACACACACACATGTACACCTGCCATGGGAGCTTTCATGACACTAGCTCAAATGCCATTCTAGGTTAAGATGATGCTCTCAGAACCCAAGTGCAAAGTCTCATGAAACTTTTCAGTTCTTTCACGGATCGCATAAGCGTGAAACTGAACAGAATAAATCTCATCAGTGTGGAGATGACATCTCTTTTTTTCCCCCTCCCTCGTTAAACACGATTTTTAACAGGTTTCGTTTTTAGACTAGTTTTAGATTTCCAGCCAAAGTGACAGGAAGGTACACAGATTTCCTGTATGCCATTTGCCCCTACACAGGCTCAATTTCCCTCCTTATCTAGGTCCCCCACCAGAGGGTCCATCTGTTACAACTGATGAACCCACACTGACATTATCACCTGAAGCCCATAGTTTATATCAGGCTGTGGCACCTTCTATGGGTTTTGACAAAAGACATAAACACACCTGAGCCCCCCAGGTGGCGCTCGTTGTAAAGAACCTTCGCACTTCAATGCAGGAGACGTAAGAGACACAGGTTCGATCCCTGGGCCAGGAAGATCCCCCGGAGAAGGGCATGGCAACCCACTGCAGTGTTCTTGCATGGAGAAGCCCATGGACAGGGAGCCTGTTGGGCTATAGTCCATGGGGTCGCAAGGAGTCGGGCAGGACTGAACGACTTTCACTCACTCACTCAAGAAAACCGAGGCTTAGCTGACTGACGGGGTTGCAAGAAGTCGGACATGACTGAAGGGACTTAGTACGCACACACGCATAAAGACACGTGTCCACCACTAAACCACCATCAAGAATACTTCCACTGTCCTAAAAGTTCTCCGTGCTCCAGGGGCTCATCTCAGCACTGAAGATGGTGCTGCAAAGAGTCAGACACAACTAAGTGATTGAACTGAACTAATATTCCACTGTCTAGACGCAACATTCAAATATTTATCCACTCACATATAAAAGGACATCATGGTTTCTCCCAAGTTTTGGCAATGATGAATCAAAGCTCTATAAACATACGCGTGCAGGTTTTTTCCTTTGAGTACATTTTTTTAAAAATGCCATTAAAATGATATAAGTAAGGACTTGCCTGGTGGTCCAGTGGCTAAGTCTCCACGCTCACACTGCAGGGGCCTGGGCTCGATCCCCGGTCAAGGAATTAGATCCAACATGTGCAACTAACGATTCTGGATGATGCAATGAAGCCTAAAGACCCACACAGTTTTGCACTAAGACCTGAGCAGCCAAATAAATCAACATACTTTTTAAAGAATTATCTAATTAACAGATGTTCAGGGGAAAGCTTTTAAGAGGTTCTCAGTTGTGGGCAACTGTGTCCCCGTAGGGTCATCAGTCAATGTCCGGAGATATTCCTCAGTGTCACAACTCCGGGGAGGGTCTCTGGCATGCAAGGGGTAGAGGTCGGACAAGACATTCCCACGTGAGAAAGGATTCTTGGGCCCCCAACGTAACTAGTGCTGAGGCTGAGAAAACTCTGCTGCTGCTGTTCAGCCACTCAGTCGTGTCAGACTCTTTGCGACCCTGTGGACTGTAGCCTGCCAGGCTCCTCTGTCCGTGGGATTCTCCAGGCAAGAATACTGGAGTGGGTTGCCACGCCTTCCTCCAGGGGATCTTACTGAGCTGGGGATCGAACCCATGTCTCTTACGTCTCCTGCATTGCCAGGCGGGAAGCGCCACTAGCGCCACCAGGGAAGCCCTGAGAAGCCCTGGTATGAGGATAAAATGCTAACTCTCCCTAGGTCCACTCCGTCTCACCTCGCAGAGACTGCCCCTATTTCCCAGCTCCCCCTACAGTCCTCCAAGTGCCCACCGTGTGGTACTCTTCCTTTTAACACAAACGTGATCTGCTAACTATCATCCCTGAATCTGAGTCATGAGAGGTGCGTGTCACTGGTTTTCATCACGAAAACCTTTCAACAGCAAGGCTGCTCAGTACCTGCCTACATAAAATAACTCGTCGCCCACCTGTTCTCGTAGAAAGTGTACATTTTATCAAGTCCCTCTAGGTCCATGATATGACTTAACCGTCACAACAATCCTTTTGTTATTCCCACTGCCTAGCTGTAAAAGGCCAAGTTCTAGAGAGTTTAAATGAACGGAACAGTCCAGACTGGTTTCACAGCTAGGAAATGGTCAAATTTGTTTGTTGTTGCTCAGTTGCTCAGTTGTGTCCGATTCTTTGCGACCCCATGGGCTGCAGCACTCCAGGCCTCTCTGTTCATCATCAACTCCCGGAGTTTACTCAAACTCATGTCCATTGAGTTAGTGATGCCTTCCAACCATCTCATCCTCTGTTGCCCCCTCCTCCTCTTGCCCTCAATCCTTCCCAGCATCAGGATGTTTTCAAATGAGTTGGCTCTTTGCATCAGGTGGCCAAATTACTGGAGCTTCAGCATCACTCCTTCCAATGAATACTCAGAGATGATTTCCTTTAGGATGGACTGGTTGGATCTCCTTGCAGTACAAGGGACTCTCAAGAGTCTTCTCCAACACCACAGTTCAAAAGCAGCCATTCTTTGGCGCTCAGCTTTATGGTCTAAATCTCACATCCATACATGACTACTGGAAAAATCATAGCTTTGACTAGATGGACCTTTGTTGGCAAAGTGATGTTTTTGCTTTTTAATGTTCTGTCTAGGTTGGTCATAGCTTTTCTTCCAATGAGCAAGCGTCTTTTCATTTCATGGCTGCAGTCATCATCTGCAGTGATTTTGGAGCCCAAGAAAATAAAGTCTGTCACTGTTTCCATTGTTTCTCCATCTATTTGCCATGCAGTGATAGGACCGGAAGCCATGACCTTAGTTTTTTGAATGTTGATTTTTAAGCCAGCTTTTCCACTGTCCTCTTTCACTTTCATCAAGGGGCTCTTTAGTTCCTCTTCACTTGCTGCCATAAGGGTGGTGTCATCTGCATATCTGAGGTTATTGATATTTCTCCCGGCAATCTTTGAGTCCAGCTTGTGCTTCGCCCAGCCCAGCGTTTCTCATGATGTACTCTGCATGTAAGTTAAATATGCAGGGTGACAATTCATAGCCTTGATGTGTTCCTCTCCCAATTTGGAACCAGTCCGTTGTTTCAAGTTCTGTTCAACTTGTCCAGTTCTTGACCTGCATACAGATTTCTCAGGAGGCAGGTAAGGTGGTCTGGTATTCCGATCACTTTAAGAATTTTCCATAGTTTGTTGTGATCCACACAGTCAAAGGCTTCAGTGTGGTCAATGAAACAAAAGTAGACGTTTTCCTGGAATTATCTTGCTTTTTCTATTATCCAACAGATATTGGCAATTTGATCTCACACTCCTGAGCTGATCTGAAATGTATTCAGTCATTTGCACTGTGTATATGTGTGTTAGTCGCTTAGTTGTTTCCGACTCTTTGCGACCCCGTGGACTGTAGCTCACCAGGCTCCTCTACCCATGGGATTCTCCAGGCAAGAATACTGGAGTGGGTAGCCATTCCCTTCTCCAGGGAATCTAGACGACTCAGGGATCGAACCGGGGTCTCCTGTACCGCAGGCAGATTCTTCACAGCCTGAGTCACCAGGGAAGCCCTCGTTTGCACTTTATCTACAAGCAACTACGCTCTATTCAGTTTTGGATTTTCTGTGATTTTTTTTTTTTTTTCCCTTCACCGGACCGCCTTCCAGGTTTCCGCAGTTAGCCTTGACATCTAGAAGATGAAAGCCAGAACGGGAGTGAGTCATCCTGGGGCTTTGCATTCCATTCACGTGCGCATCTCTCCCATGGCGTCAAACTCAGATCAACAGCGAATGTCTTATTTATAGCGATGGTTTATTTATAGATGAGCAGGATGACCAAAAGCACCCTTATGCCTCCAAGAAAGCAGCAGCGTGTGCAGCTGGACCAGGAAACCAAGTGCGGGAAAAGGCAGTTCCTTCCTGATTCATGGAATGCAGTTCTTTGGAGATAAAACACACCCTATTTGTCATTAAAATTCTTTGTTTCTGAGTGCGTCTGCCTTCAAGATGTTAACGCTTCTCTTGTTCCATCATTGGTACGGGAGACTTGTGAAATCACAAGCAACCATTATTATTAGTGTCATGACTGGGGACTTGTCTGGGAGTTTAGTGGTTAAGACATGGCACTTTCACAGCAAGGGGCATGAGTCTGAGCCCTAACTGGGGGACTAAGATACTAAATGCCTCGAGGTGAAGCCGAAATACACACAGACATATATATATATACACGTATGTACACGTGTATTCATACACATACATATATATACACATGTACGCACACATTGATGACTGTAAAATCATAGCTAAATATGTACATCAGGCCTCATTTCATGCAACTACAGCTATTGAATATGAATTTTCCAAACTAGAAAAGGAGAGCTGGGAATTCCGTGGTCTCTGTGCTTTCAATGTCAAGGGTCTGGGTTTGATTGCTGGTCACGTAATTAAGATCCCATAAGCCCTTGTGGTGCAGTGAAACAAAAAGAAAAGAAAAATGTCACCCACCATTTTTTTAAAGTCTTTTTTGATTTTGTTACAGTATGGCTTCTGCTTTATGTTTTGGGTTTTTAGGCCTGTGGGGTCTTAAGCTTCCCCGACCAGGGATCGAATGCACACCTCCTATACTGGAAGGCAAAGTCTCAATCACTGGATCTCCAGGGAAGTCCCGGCCCACCTTTTTTAGAATTCTGATTCCTCACTGCCCTTTCCTCCTACCTGACGGCTGCTAACCAAAACAGACTCACGTGTGAGCGCCAGTCAGTCAGTCCTCCAAAGCCAGGGACGAACAGGACATGTGGGTTGGTCTGTCTCGGCTAAGATGACTAAAACAGTTTGAGAGTTTGTTTCTGCCTAGCTTTCAAGACACAAGCTTGCCTTCAGGTGCAGGGGCTGCAGGAGGCAGTTTCTAGTACGGGCTCCAATATCACTGGGGGAGGCGACTGCAGTCATGAAATTAAAAGACACTTGTTCCTTGGGAGAAAAGCTACGACCAACCCAGACAGTGGCTTCAGAAGCAGAGACATCACTTTGTTGACAAAGGTCCGTCTAGTCAAAGCTATGGTTTTTCCAGTAGTCATGTATGGATGTGAGAGTTGGACCATAAAGAAGGCTGAGTGCCAAAGAATGGATGCTTTTGAACTGTGGTGTTGAAGAAGACTCTTGAGAGTCCCTTGTACTGCAAGGAGATCCAACCCGTCCATCCTAAAGGAAATCGGTCCTGAATATTCATAAGAAAAACTGATGCTGAAGCTCGGATACTCTGTCCACCTGATATGAAAAAACACCCTGATACTGGGAAAGACTGAAGGTGGGAGGAGAAGGGGACGACAGAGGATGAGATGGACCGATGGCATCACCGACTCAACGGACATGAGTTTGAATAAACTCCAGGAATTGGTGATGGACAGGAAGGCCTGTTGTGCTGCACTCCATGGGGTCGCAAACAGTTGGACATGACCTAGCGACTCAACGGACAACAGCAAGTATGTGATTATTTGGAGAAACAAACACTTGAGACAATTCGTTTGAAGCAAGACCAAGAAATCTATCAGTTAAGTAAAGCCTCCTCTTTTAAAGGAATCTGACATAAATTCTGCGAGGCAGAAACCACCTCTGTAAGCTGATGGTGTGAGGTACCAAAAAGATAACACACCTCATGGAAGGAGGAGGCACTGCAGGGCCTGGCATTACAAATGTCAAAAAAGACTTGTGGTTTCCTGTAGTTTCAGAGGGCGACTGACTCTTGAGACAGAAAAAGATGATACACAATTTAACGCCAGAAAAAAATAACGCACAATTTAATGGTGCTCAGAATTCCCAGATTCATCCCAGGGTGTGATGGTCCCCACTGGCTTTCCAGGGTGGGCTTGGGACGCGGAAATCACATAAAATAGAATGTCACCCCGCATGATCCGGGATCAAAGGTGCACGTGTAGGACAGAGCTACAGGACGTGTGCGTCAGGCTCACATCTGCATGGACGTGGTCCCCGCAGTGATTTCCTCATCGCCCTCTGCCATCTCACAGACTTGGGAGAGCCCATCGCTGGGCAGTCAGAACCTGGAAGTCATCCCAGGTGGTCTGCGTTATATATCCCATCTCCCTTCCACTGCACCACTGGCCTATCTTTAGACGCACTTTTCAGGTACTAAAACAATAAAATAAACACATTGGCACACACTGATTCTTCTAGCCCTGTATATTTGCCTTGAAGGCCAAACTCTTGCCTCTGTCTTGGGTGGCTAGTCTCAATCACGCCATTCTTTACACCCAATCTAAGCTGGCTTCCTTTTCTCCAGATTCCAGCACGCTGTTATTTGCCAGAAATTACACTCAGTGCTTGGAAAGGGTAGTGGTTCCCTTCCGACACAAGCTGGCAGGCTCTCGGAGAAGCAGTGTGGTCCTGGCGTGACCTCGGCTAAACTCCAGACTCCTTCGCTCGGGGCTGTGTGTCCCCTGGTGAGGAACTTAGCCTCTCTGGGCCAGTACAGGAGCACGGCGTGTTTAGCAGTTATGCTGCAGAAATTCACTGATTCAGACACATAAAGCCGGACGCGTAGGCCTGTACAGAACGACAGTTAACTGCAACATGCTAATGGCTGTGGAGTGGTTACTGGAATGATGCTGTGTTCCTTCTGTGCTGTTCATCATTTGTTTCAATTTTTAAAGCAAAAATGAAAACCAAGATGATTAAATATATTAATATATAAAAATTATATTATAAATAACAATGAATAAATAATAAATGATATAATACACAAATCTATACAAATACATAATACAAATATTAATATATAATTGTATGTATTTAACATATAGTTAAATATATTAATATATAATTAAATATAATAATATATTTAATCATCTTGGGTTTTATTATATATATACACACAGACACACACACATATATAAACCTAAAAGCCAATATAAATCTACATTTTCACCAGTGACTCCCACAAAGGAATAAATGTCAGAAGCTTCTTTAACAGGATTAAAACAGTCACGTAAGTGAAAGTATAAGAGAATGATGTTTTTGTTTCCACTGGAACATAATCACAGTTATCTCTGGTTTTTTCTTAAACGGAAACTAACTGCTTGGTTTTCAAACAACTGCACTTTTAAGTGGGCAAATGTGTCTGAGAAAGGAAAAGAACAGGGTCAGAAGAAGGAAAGAAACCAATCAGGTTAGACAGAGCGTAGATGCTCCAGTTCTTGACTCTAGCAGTATCTTCATGCTACACCATCAAATGATTTTATCCGCCTAGTACTCTTTTACTGATCCCCTTTTACCAGTCTAGTAAGCAACAGGCTTCGTGCAAACATGATTTCAAGTGTAGTGTTAGCGTGTTAGCCGCTCAGTCGTGTCCAACTCTTTGCGACACCATGGACTGGAGCCTGCCAGGCTCCTCTGTCCATGGCGTTCTCTAGGCAAGGATACTGGAGTGTGTGGCCATTCCCTTCTCCAGGGGATCTTCCAGACCCAGGGATGGAACTTGGGTCTCCTGTTTTGCAGGCCGATTCTCCACTGTCTGAGCCACCAGGGCAGCCTAATGATTGCAAACACAGTAAAATGCAAATGCTCTATGTCCTATAAAAATCAAGTATAAAGGAAAACTAGGATTTAAGTGAATATCCTAGTTTAAGCTTAATCTGATTTCCTTCGATCCTGTCCAAATTTCCCTGGGGTCCTAAGATCACCCTCATGAATTATGCAATGTGTTAAATCCCTAAGTAAGTATACTGGAGTGTGTAGTATAGCTTCCCAGGTGGCGCTAGCGGTAAAGAACCCACCTGCTGATGAAGGAGACATAAGAGGCGGAAGATCCCTTGGCGGAGGAAGCGACAACCCCCTCCAGTAGTCTTGCCTGGGAAATCCCATGGACGGAGGAGCCTGGTGGGCAACAGTCCGTGGGGTCGCAAAGAGTCGGACATGACTGAAGTGACTTAGCACGTCTGTACTACAGTTTGGAAGGTATATCAAGATGTTCTGGGGATGCGATTTCTGACAACACAGTAAACAGAACAAAGTGTGACCCCGAAATGGTACTGGGAAGATGCCATTGGTAACAGGGAACTGGTGCTATGTCAGATTACCTGGTTGTGCAAATAGAACTATTCACAAGTCACACACTGCCCTAAACACACAGAAAACGTCTCTGCCAAAAAAATGCTGAAACGCCCTGCAGTTTCAAGTATGACATTTACATGGTTTTATAGAAATACCACAGATTAAAAATAAAAGACAGTGTCTTTTGGTAGGAGAGAAACCTTGTTCCTCCAAAGAGTATATGAGAAAACTAAAGTGAACTTTGAGATATCTTTCTCAATTTGGTTCCTCCATTATACAGAGATTTACTTATTCAAATAAGTAGAGAAGAGACAGCCCCTTACAAAGAAAAGGATGCAGGGTCTGGAAGTGCGAGTAGAAAAGTTAATGTGTCTTAAACGGGTGACTCTCCAACTTGACTGGGGACTTTATACTGTGCTCTCCTGCTGGCAAAGGTCAGTACAGTCAAAGCTATGGCTCTTTAGTAGTTACGTACAGATGTGAGAGTCAGACCATAAAGAACACTGAGTGTCTGAGAATTGATGCTTTTGAACTGCGGTGTTGGAGAAGACTCCTGAGACTCACTTGGACTTAAAGGAGATCAAACCAGTCAATGCTAAACCCTGCATATTCATTGGAAGGACTGATGCAGAAGCTGAAACTCCAATCCTTTGGCCACCTGATGTGAAGAACTGACTCACTGGAAAAGACCCTGATGCTGGGAAAGATGGAAGGTGGGAGGAGGGGACGACAGAGGATGAGATGGTTGGATGGCGTCACCAACTCAATGGACATGAGTTTGAGCAAGCTCTGGGAGTTGGTGATGGACAGGGAGGCCTGGCGTGCTGCAGTCCATGGGGTCGCAAAGAGTCGGATATAACTGATCTGATCAACAACAAATCTCCTACTGAAGGAAGTCTCCTGGGGGCTCCCCCCCTCCCCATAAAGAATAAAAATCTCTATCTGGGACCTTAAGAACTGCAGTCCAGGAGACACAGATACAGGTAAAACCAAAGGAAGCGTTCGGGGAAAAGAAAGAACCAGGGGCTCGTAAAGACAGAATTCACAAGGGTGTTACAGTTGCCCAGTGAGAATTATGAGTGACTCGGATGCAAGTCACAGGTTATTTGTCCTCACAGAACCATGAGTTATTTTAGGGTTCCCAGGGGCTTTTTTTTGAGACTTAAATGTGAAACAGTGACAGCAAAAGGGTTCAGAACAGCGTGATTAATTAAGGAGACATTTGATGCACCCACTGACACCCCGGAAAAGCCCCTGTACACAGGCCAAGCACTCGACAAGTGTGAATACGCTCAGCTGACTTCTGGGGTCTTAACCTGTTCGATTCGATTAGCGCTTGGTAGATACGTTCTTAAAGGGCCAGAGACTAAATACTCTTCATTCCATGAGCCGCAGAGAGCTACAACCGTGCAATACAGGCATCAGCGGGTTTAGCTGTGTTCCAAGGAAACTTAATTACGTATAATGGAACTGAGAGAATTTTCACGCGTTATAACTTGTCATTCTTCTTGGCTTCATTTTTCAAAAAACACTTGCTTTATTTATTTTTAAATTATTTATTTGGCTGTGACTAGTTGCGGTATGCGAACTCTTAGCAGCATGTGGGATCTAGTCCCCTCAGCAGGACTGAACCGAGGGCCCCTGCATTGGGAGACTGGAGTCTTAGCCGCTGGACCACCAGGGAAGTCCCTGGTTTCTACATTTTTAAGTGGTCCCCCCCCCCGCAAAAAAAATCAAAAAATGGTGGTTCAGTGGTTAAGACTCCATGCTCCCAAGGCAGGGGTCCCAGGTTCAATCCCTGGTCAAGTAAACTAGATCCTACGTACCTCAAGTAATGATTCCCTCTGCTGAAACTGAGACCCAGAGCAGCTAAATGAATGAATGAATAAATAAGTAAGTTTAAGTTCAGTGCAGTCGCTCAGTTGTGTCTGACTCTTTGCGACCCCATGGGCTGCAGCACGCCAGGCCTCCCTGTCCATCACCCACTCCCAGAGTTTACCCAAACCCATGTCCATTGAGTCAGTGATGCCATCCAACCATCTCATCCTCTGTCATCTCCTTCTCCTCCCGCCCTCAATCTTTCCCAGCATCAGGGTCTTTTCCAATGAGTCAGTTCTTCGCATCAGGTGGCCAAGGTATTGGACTTTCAGCTTCACCGTCAGTCCTTTCAATGAACACTCAGTACTGATTTCCTTTAGGAAGGACTGGTTGGATCTCCTTGCTGTTCAAGAGACCCTCAAGAGTCTTCTCCAACACCATAGTTCAAAAGCATCCGTTCTTTGGTGCTCAGCTTTCTTTATAGTCCAGTTCTCACATCCATACATGACTACTGGAAAAACCACAGCCTTGACTAGATGGACCTTTGCTGGCAAAGTAATGTCTCTGCTTTTTAATATGCTATCTAGGTAAGTAAGTACTGGGTTGGCAAAAAAAAAAAGAAAATGTAGAAACCATCCTTAGCATATTTAATGTACAAAAGTAGACAAAGGGTTAAATTTGGCCTGCAGGCTAGCTCTGCTAAAGCTGTGTTAGATAAGATGAGGCATGGTTAGATTCCATTGCTATCACAGCTTGCAAAGATTACTGAAAAACCAACCTCGGAAAGCATTATGACAATTCGTCAAAACATTCAACACACAGTTGCCATATGATTCAGCAATTCCACTTTTAGGTATAAAATCGAAAGAACAGAAAGCAGGAACCTGAACAGATACTTGCACCCCAATGTTCTAAGTGACAACATTCACAATTGCCAAATAACAGAAACAACCCACATGTCCACTGATGGATGAATGGATTAAAAAAGTGTTGTTTATTCATACAGTGCAATGCTATTCAGCTTAAAAACAGAATGAAACTCTGAGACATCCTACAACATGGGCAAACCTCGAAGACGTCGTTTAGTCGCTAAGTTGTGTCCGACTCTGCGAGACGCCATGGACTGTATCGTAAAGGAAATCAGTCCAGAATACACATTGGAAGGACCGATGATGAAGCTGAAACTCCAATACTTTGGCCACCTGATGCGAAGAACTGACTTAATGGAAAAGACCCTGACGTTGGCAAAGACTGAAGGCAGGAGGAGAAGGGGACAACAGAGGATGAGATGGTTGGATGGCATCACAAACTCCCGGAGTTGGTGATGGACAGGGAGGCCTGGTGTGCGGCAGTCCATGGGGTCGCAGAGAGCTGGACACGGCTGAGCGACTGAACTGAAGTAATGCACTGCAGCCCACCAGGCTCCAATGTCCACGGAATTTTCCAGTCAAGAGTACTGGGAGTGGGGTGTCATTACCTTGTCCATCTGAAGACACTATGCTAATTGAAATACGTGAGACACAAAAGGAGAAATAATGTATGATCCCACTTATGGGAAGTATCTAGAGTAGTTAAAAATAGAGATAGAAAGTAGAATGGTCTTGCCAGGAGAGGGGCGAATGGAGAGCAGAGTTAAGTTTAAGAGTTTAAATCTGGAAAGGAGGAAAAGTTCTGCAGGTGGATGGTGAATGTACTTAATGGTACACAGCACAGGAATACTGTGTACTTACAAGTGGTTGAAAAGGGGAACTTTTATGTAATGTATATACTTTTCCATAACAAAAGAGATCTCAAAGGAAATGAACCTTCAGTGCAAATGTACTTCTTCCAAAGACCCAGCGGCTAGTTACAAACTTAGATCAAAATGTTTGTGACAGCTAAAATGTGCATTCGCCAGTCTACTCTGAAGAAAAGTCAAGAATATCTGCTTTTTCCATAAGCCAGAGCCAAATCCTTCACTGTGAAAAGAAGCTGTCCTCGGTTATCTTCCAAGTCACAGATGACATTTTAAGATACTTGCCACTGCAGCGGAGGCATTCCCTAGAAAACAGTCTCAAAATCTGGGTAATTTCTGGAATTTCTGAACGTTGGTCAAACCTAGAAATTCTTAAGCCAGCTTCTGTCCTTGGAGAATTTATCTTCATGGAAGCAGAACGACACATTTTGGCTAATTGAATTTGTATTCATCTTTGTGGTTAGGAAATGCGATTGATGTTATTGCTAAATCAAGGTTTGTCATAAAAGTCATTCAAAAAAACAAACATACGATGCTGTTACGTGATTCTCAGGACCATACTTGTGGTTGTTAGTAAGAACTCTAGAATCCAGGAAAAAAACAGCAGCTAATCAATCTAGGTGGGCCGTTCCATCCTACCTAAGATGAAACCTGAAAAGTGAGGGGGAAAATTGGGGGTGGGGGTGGCAGATCTAAGCATAATTCTGGGTGGAAGCTATTTCCCTTATTTAAAAGAAAAGAGTTAATAAGAATAAAATGAGATTAATGCATGTTCTGTCAAAAACTCTCCCGATGGCTGGTTCACTAAAGTCTGATCTCCTGCAAACTTGGGGCTTCCCAGGTGGCTCAGTGGTAAAGATCTGCCTGCCAATGCAGGAGACATGGGTTCGATCCCTGGGTTGGGAAGATCCCTGGAGAAGGGAAAGGCTACCCAGTCCAGTATTCTGACCTGGAGAATTGCATGGACTGTATGGTCCATGGGGTTGCAAGAGTCGGACATGACTCAGTGACTTTCACTTTTTTGCTGAATGAAAATACACAAGGGGTTATCAAATGACTTTGGAAAACTTTCAGGCACCTTAGGTTTCCAAAAGGAATTTTTGTTTTTTAAATTGGCCTCACCTCTTGGCTTGCAGGATCTTAGCTCCCCGAGCAGGTATGGAACTCAGGGCCCAGGGAGTGAGCACGTGTAGTCCCAACCACTGGACTGCCAGAGAATCCCCAAAGGCCTGTTTCTGTCATTTGGTTTTCTCCCAGTGCGTGCATGCTAAGGCGCTTCAGTTGTGTCCGACTCTGTGCGACCCCATGAACTGTAAGCCCACCAGGCTTCTCCGTCCCTGGGATTCTCCAGGCAAGAATACTGGACTTGGGTTGCCGTGCCTTCCTCCAGGGGATCTTCCTGACCCAGGGATCGAACCCACATCTCTTCCATCTCCTGCACTGCCAGGCAGGTTCTTTTACCACTAGCGCCACCTGGGAAGCCTGGCTTTCTCCCTCACTCGACTGCAAATCGACCACCTTTTACGACAGGACTATGCTGCGTCCAGCCGCCCTGTGAACACACGCAGCGTCCCTGCCCGCTTCAAATCCCAGATCCACATCTCAGGTCCCAGGCCTCGCCGCTGCACGCTCAGCCCAGGACTGGCCCCCATGACGCGTGCACGTAGCGGACCCTGAGGCATCTCGAACATGGCGTGTCCACGTGCGTCCAGCCTGCCAGCCCCAACCACCCACACCAACACACCCCCCCACTCCAGCCCACCTTGAGAGTTAAAAATGACCCCTGCCTCCCACCCAGGGGGACACAGGCCAGACCCGTAGTTCCTCCAACCAGGATATCCACACATCCGCTGGGGCTCCTGGCCCAAGACTGTCCGAGTCTGCGCTTTTCCTTCTCAGATCCGCTGGGCTGTGCTAGTGGGAAATAAGACTGCCTTCATCCTGGGACCCACTAGGACCACTCCAGTTCTGACCCGCAGCAGCAGCCAGCCACCAGTCACAGCGGTGGGAAAAGTCTGCAGGCTCTCAACTTGAAATGCAGCACCGTGACCATCGTATCCCGCAAGGAGCCGTCGGGTGGGCCCCGCACACAGCTCTCAACCTCATCTCCTGGTCGGTCTCGGGCCCCCACCATGCTGGCCTGGCCTCCTTTTTGTCCCTGGGGTTTCCAGAGCTCAGCGTCACAGGCTGCCGCTTTGGAGGTGCTGTTCCCTTTCTCTGGAACTATCTTTTCCCCGCTCTTCCCAGAAACATGCTTCAGACGACGGCTCAGCAGTTTCCCCTTCTAAAAGCTCCCATGTAGAAGCCCTTCTGGTCCGAGGCCTTCAGCTCCACGGCCCCACTCCTTCTTGACCACATGCGTCACCATCAAAGCATCCTGTGCCATCTGGGTACTGCCTGTCTCTCAGGTGGCAGGCAGGCTCCGGCAGGACATGGCCTCTGGACCACCGTATCGCTGAGCTCAGAGTTCTCCCTCCAGCCACAAAACTGAGTTTCGTGCCAGATGCGACAAACACAGGTGATCAACAGCCTACGACATACGAGCACGACCTTAAAAGTCACAATACAACACAAAAGGGACATCCCGGGCGTCCAGTGGTTAAGACTTCAACTTCCAAAGCAGGGGGTAATGGGTTCGATCTCTGGTCAGGGACTTAAGATCCCATATGCCTTTGCCGGGGAGGGGCAAAAAACAAGAACATGAAGCAGAACCAGGATGGGAACAAATTCAGTAAGGACTTTAAGAAATGGTCCACATATGAAAAATCAAAAAGAGAAATTAAGGACACAATCCCCTTTATCGTCGCAACAGAAAGAATAAGATCCCTTGGAATAAAGCTACCCAAAGAGAGAAAAGACTTGCATGCATAACACTATAAGACCCTGATAGAAGAAATCAAAGATGACGCAAACATGGAGAGATATTCCATGTTCTTGGATTGGAAGAATCAATACTGTGAAAGTAGCTATGCTCCCCCAAAGGAAGCTACCAGATCCAGTGCTATCCCTATCAGTAACCAATGGTATTTTCCACAGGAGGAGAACAAAAAATTTCACAATGTGTATGGAATTCAAAAGACCTCGAATAACCAAAGCAATCTTGAGAAAGAAAAAGGGAGCTAGAGAAATCAACCTTCCAAACTTCAGACTCTACAGTCTGAAAATAGATAGCTTCGGTCATCAAGATTGTATGGTACTGGCACAAAAACAAAACGACAGAATGCCCAGAGATAAACCAAAGCACCTATGGGCACCCTATCTTTGACAAAGGAGCCAAGAATACAGAAGGGAGAAAAGACAGCCTCTTCAAGAGTTGGTGCTGGGAAAACTGGACAGCTACATGGGAAAGAATGCAACCAGAACACTTCCTAACACCAAACACAAAAGTAAACTCAAAATGGATTAAAGACCTAAATGTAAGACCAGAAACTGTAAAACTCTTAGAGGAAAACATAGGCAGAACACTCGATGATATAAATCATAGCAAGATCCTCTATGACGCACCCTCTAGAGTAATGGAAATAAAAGCAAAAATAAACAAATGGGACCTGATCAAACTTAAAAGCTTTTGTACAGCAAAGTAAACAATCAACAAGGTGAAAAGTGAGCCCTCAGAAGGGGAGAAAATGATAGCAAATGAAACAACTGACAAAGGATTAATATTCAAAATATACAAGCAGCTCTTGCGGCTCAATACCAGAAAAACAAACAAACCAATCAAAAAGTGGGCAGAAGACCCACGTATCTCAAAAAAAGAAATACAGGTGGCTAATAAACGCATGAAAAGATGCACAACACGACTCATCATTAGAGAAATGCAAGTCAAAACTACAATGAGATACGACCGGACGCTGGTCACAATGGCCACCATCAAAAAACCTACAAACGATAAATGCTGGAGGCAGCGTGGGGAAAAGGGGACCCTCTCGCACTGCTGGTGGAAATGCAAACTGATACAGTCACTATGGACAACGGTGTGGAGAATCCTTAAAAACAGAGGAATAAAACTACCATCTGACCCAACAATCCCACCACTGGGCATATAACCTGAGAAAACTGGAATGAAAGAGACACACGTACCCCAGTGTCCACTGCAGCACTGTCCACAAAAGCCAGGACGTGGACGCAACCTAGATGCCCATCGGCAGATGAATGGATAAAGAAGCTGTGGTACATATACACAACGGAATATCACCCAGCTATGAAAAAGAACACATTCGAGTCAGTTCTAACGAGGTGGATGAACCTGGAGCCTATTATACAGAGTGAAGTGAGAAAGAGACAAACACTCCGTATTAACGCATGTATACGGAATCCAGAAAGATAGGGCTGATGAACCTATTTGCAGGGCAGCAACGGAAACGCAGATGCAGAGAACAGACTTGTCGGCACCGGGGAAGGGGAAGGAGCGAAAATCGGAGAGAGTAGCATTGAAACATATACAGTACTGCATGTAGAATTAAAAGCGGCAGTGGGAATTTGCTGTATGACGCAGGGAGGTCAAATCCACCTAGATAGGGTGTGAGGTGAGAGGTACGTTCGACAGGGAAGGCCTCACACATAACCTGTGGCTCACTCATGCTGGTGTCTTGCAAAAAACCAACACAATATTGCAAAGTGATTATCCTCCAATTAAAAATAATTTTTTAAAAAAGAGAGAGAGGGGGGAAAAAAAGGCCCATGTTAAAAAAAACAAAGAAAAACCAAATACGATTACTTAAGACCAAACTCCAGTGAAGATGGCACTTTCCTCCTTCATGACTCACGTGTGGCTTTCAGGTCGCGCTGGGCTTTTATACTAAGCGCTAACGACAAGCAGAAAGTGTGTGTGGAAGTTGCCTGGAATCATATCCTTCTAAATGCATAGTTGAACGAGCAGATGGCGTGACACCTCCACATCACCTACATACAAGGGTATATCCTCGGCATTACGTGAGACAGACAATCTGGCAAGTCCTGCGCGAACACGCACGCACACACATATGTAATTACCAGCGTCCGCTCTTCGCTGGCCGGAGAAGGCAATGGCACCCCACTCTTGCCTGGAAAATCCCATGGACGGAGGAGCCTGGAAGGCTGCAGTCCATGGGGTTGCCGAGGGTCGGACAGGACTGAGCAACTTCACTTTCATGCACTGGAGAAGGAAATGGCAACCCACTCCAGTGTTCTTGCTTGGAGAATCCCAGGGAAGGGGGGAGCCTGGCAGGCTGCCATCTATGGGGTCACACAGAGTCGGACACGACTGAAGCGACTTAGCAGCAGCAGCAGCAGCTCTTCGCTGGCAGGGCTAACAGATAAAAAGATGAATGGCAAAAGGATCTCGTAAAGGATTCAGCCACTCCCAGGGGCTGAAGCTGCTGCCACCAGCCAGGTACAGATTTCCACGAGCACAGCTCAGGAAAGGGACGCCAGCCAGTCCAGGCTGTTGACAGGTCCTTACCCGTGCTCTGTATCTCCTCTACAGAAGAACCTTAAAGCGGGATGCCCGACGCACAGGGATGGGTGAACACAGCTGGCAAGGTAGTGTTCACAACCATCCGCGCGTCTTTCCTCCCGGTACCTCTGGATATGCCCGCTCCCAAAGCCGGTCCGGCTTTGCTCAGCTGCACCTGCTGCTGTAATGACACGCGTTCCTGAGATATTTCCCTTGAGAAAATATGAGTGCATACAGCAGCCGCTGACCGGATTTTTGCTAAAGCAGAGTTGATGCTCTGCAGACAGGGTAAATGGCAATCATTTTAACAGAGGCCGTGGAATCACATGTGGGAAAGACAACCACGAAGGGCTTCCCTGAGGGCTCAGCTGGTAAAGAATCTGCCTGCAAGGCAGGAGACCCCGGTTCAGTCCCTGGGTTGGGAAGATCCCCTGGAGAAGGGAAAAGCTACGCACTCAAGTATTCCTGGGCTTCCCTGGTGGCTCAGCTGGTAAAGAATCTGCCCACAATGGGAGACCTCGGTTCGATCCCCAGGTTGGGAAAATCCCCTGGAGAAGGGCAAGGCTACCCACTCCGGTATTCTGGCCTGGAGAATTCCATGGACTGTATAGTCCATGGGGTTGCAAAGAGTTGGACACGACTGAGCGGCTTTCACTTTCAGGATAACCAAGACTGAAACGCAAGAAGACCTTACGGTCCTTGCCCCTCACGTCCCCCACCTCCTTTTTTGTCTGTGGAAAAACGTTAGCCAAAGAATAAGTTTAATCAGAGGAGTGAGAAAATGCAGAAACATAGGAAAACAGTCAAAGGAGACTAACTATAAACTATTAACAATTTAGCCACTAAGAATTGATGGCTTCGAATTGTGGTACAGGAGAAGGGTTTTGACAGTCCCTTGAACAGACAGCAAAATAAAAGCAGTCAATCCTAAGAGAAATCAACCCTGAATATTCCTTGGAACGAATCGAGCTCCAATATTTTGGCCACCTGATGACAGGAGCCGACTCATTTGAAAAGACCCTGATGGTGGCAAAGATTGAAGGCGGCAGGAGAAGGGGACGACAGAGGATGAGATGGTTGGATGGCATCACCAACTTGACGGACATGAGTTTGAGTGAGCTCCGGGAGTTGGTGATGGACAGGGAGGCCTGGCGTGCTGCAGTCCGTGGGGTCACAAAGAGTCAGACGTGACTTAGCGACTGAACTGAACTGAGCTGAATGTGCACAAATCAAAGAACTCATTAGTGCTTCCAAATGCCAGGAGTTTATGACAGCTAACAGTGATTACACACACTTTCTGGAGACCTGAGAAAGCCCAGAGCTAAATGGCTATAACTTTATAATATGAAATTAATGCAGCAAAATCACCACAATATCCCAGAGACCGCTAGTATTCTGAAGCCCCTTCATGAGATAGTAGTATCTGAATGCTGACTCTATAACACAGATAAATTAAGAATATACACAACTAGCTTCTTGGGCTCCCCTGGTGGCTCAGATGGTTAAAGAATCTGCCTGCAGTGTGGGAGACCTGGGTTTGATCCCTAGGTCTGTAAGATCCCAGAGAAAAGGGAATGGCAACCCACTCCAGTATTCTTGCCTGGAGAATTCCATGGACAGAGGAGCCTGGTGGGGTACAGTCCATGGGGTCAGCAAAGAGTCAGACACAATGGAGCAACTAACCCTTTCACTTTTTCACAACTGGTTTTTTAACATTAGAAAGGATACGCAATGGAATTGGAACTAAATTCATATTGAAATGAGTACATTCTGCACTTTGTTGAATGCATTAGCTCATATAAAATCATTTATGACAGTTTTTTTAAAAGCAGCTATCTGTGAAGTGAGATATATAACCATGAAATACGATAAATTTTTTAAAAAAGGATACATCCTGCTGATCCTTTTAATCTAATCCCTCACCGTATCTCCACTTCTGCCTTCACTGGCGTAAATTTATCTCCCCAGGAGGTGTTAAATCAAAGCCTTCTGGGCCTCAAAAGGAATGGTTCGTTGGTTGCATGCTTGGGCTCCAGGGTCCGCTTGTGGGCATCGCCATGAAAGAACCTACTTCATCATGTTAATCTACGCCTGTGTTGCCACTGCTGCAAATCATTTCATCAGCACTATCTTCGCAGATTCCATATATGTGTGTTGCGTGTGCTTAGTCACTCAGTCACTTTGCGACCCCATGGATTAGACAGTCCGTGGAATGCTCCAGGTCAGAATACTGGAGTGGATAGCCTTTCCCTCCTCCAGGGGATCTTCCCAACCCAGGGATCGAACCCAGGTCTCCCGCATTGCAGGCAGATTCTTTACCAGCTAAGCCACTAGGGAAGCCCCAAGAATCCTGGAGTGGGTAGCCTATCCCTTCTCCAGGAGGTCTTCCAGTTCCAGGAACTGAACCGGGGTCTCCCACATTGCAGGCAGATTCTTTACTAGCTGGGCCACCAGGGAAGCCCCAAGAATCCTGGAGTGGGTAGCCTATCCCTTCCTCAGGTCTTCCAGACCCAGGAATTGAACTGGGGTCTCCCACATTGCAGGCAGATTTTTTACCAGCTGAGCTACCAGGGAAGCCCAAGAATCCTGGAGGGGATAGCCTATCCCTTCTCCAGGAGGTCTTCCAGACCTAGGAATTGAACCGGGGTCTCCCGCATTGCAGGTGGATTCTTTACTAAGTGAACCACCCGGGAAGCCATTAATATACAATATTTGTTTTCCTCCTTCTGACTTACTTCACCCTGCATTTTGACTTGTCACCTTGAAAGTGTATGATTTATTATAAGATTATGTCTGTTCAAATATACTTATAAAAGGTTTTTCATTTTAAATTATCAGTTGTGTTTGACATAGGGATTTGAATTTATCCTCATGATTTAAGTCCCTATGATGTAACTAATCCAACTCTAATTCACTCAGTATATATAGAATGACTTTGCAACTACTATTCAAATTAAAGTACTAGCCAATCTAACATAGCCTCCTTGTAAAATATATTTACGATAAAAAAAAGCTGCAAGGGATTAACCTTAAAACATTTTTAAAAAAGAACTTACCTTAGTACCCCTCTGATGGTTTCTTTCATTTCCGAAGCCCCCCCAAAGTGCAAGAGCTAAGATCCTCCCATCTGTCTGCACTGACCTACCTACTGTGGTAGTTCTCACTGGGGGCGATGTTGCCAAGCACTCAGGGTGGGGGGACATCCGACAACATGTAGAGACATGTTTGGTTGCTTCAACTGTTAGGAGAGAGTTCCTGTACACTACTGCATAGAAACCCAGGATGCTGTTCCACACCCCGCAATGCAGAGAACAGTTCCTACCATCAAAAACTGGTGTCACTGTTCAGTTGCCCAGTCGTGTCCAAGAGCCGGACCGTAAACAAGGCAGAGTGCCAAAGAACTGATGCCTTCGAACTGTGGTGCTGGAGAAGACTCCTGAGAGTCTGCCCCCAAAACCCAGCTCAGTTCAGTTGCTCAGCCGTGTCCGACTCTGCAACTCCATGGACCACAGCACGCCAGGATTCCTTGTCCATCAACAACTCCCAGAGTCTACTCAAACTCATGTCCACTGAGTCGGTAATGCCATCCAACCATCTCATCCTCTGTCGTCCCCTTCTTCTCCTGCCTTCAATCTTTCCCAGCATCAGTGTCTTCCAGTGAGTCAGTTCTTCACATGAGGTGGCCAGAGGATTGGAGTTTCAGCTTCAGCATCAGTCCTTTCAACAACACCCAGGACTGATCTCCTTTAGGATGGACTGTGTTGGATCTCCTTGCAGTCCAAGGGACTCTCAACAGTCTTCTCCAACTCCAAATGTCAAAAGCACTAAGGTTCGGAAACCCATTTTATCCCCTTATGTATGCGGGGAATTTATCTCTTCTTCCTGGAGCCAGTTTTCACAGTCTATGTAAGTTGTACCTTTTTTTCCCCACCCTGTTGTTCCTAAATTGTCCATGAGACACTTTCATTTTTGTAAGAACTCAGTCTTGCTTCTGTCTTTCCAGCATTCAGACTCTTCACGTAATGGACAGCTGCTGGGAATAAGTCGTCATGAACTGACAATCCAGACACCTTTGACACCTCTTATTATTTTTTTTTAATATTTACTTTTATTCTTGCTTATTTGCTTGCACCAAGTCTCAGGGCACATGGGGTCTTTTGTTGCAGCTCACGAGACCTTGTGCAGTGGCACCTGAATTCAGTGGTGGCATGTGGTACCTATGAACCCGGGTTTCCCTGCATTGGGTGCAGTGACTCTCAGCCACTGGACCACCAGGGAGATCAACATACCTCTCTTTGGAAGCTACTATCTCACAAAGATAACTCTCCTCCAGTCCCCACAGGTTAATTCTCAACGGGAAACTTCTACCTTCTTCCCAAACTTAACAGACTTAACAACACTGGAGATAACACCACTCAACTTGACGAATTCTAAGTCAGATAATCCCACCATCAACACACCATCTTTCACTCCAAACATTTAGAGCATCAGCTTCATCGAGATGGGGAAAACAAAAACAAAACAGCAGGCCAAAAGTGAAGGATGCTCTGAAGCTTCTAGAAGGCAACAAAGCTAACCTTCTGCTCCAGGGAGAAGACATTCTGTATGTGGTCCTGTTTTGACCAGAGAACCCAGGCCTATGATCAGGGCAAGGCTTTGTGGAAAGGACGGAGGGGGCAGGCGAGAAACGGAAGACCACGGTGATCATTCGGACATCAACAGGCTAAGAATTCACAAGGCATCTATTTCAAATGCCGCAGACCAGCCGTCATGAACGCTGTTTGATCAGTGTCTACCACGAAAAGCTGTACCTCCCAGACATCACAAATCCAGCCTATTCAGTCCCAGGTCGGTCAAATAATAATAATAACAAAAAACACGGTGTCTTGTAGGTGTCTGTGCTGTCTCCACCCCCACATCGCATTATTCCTACAGGATTTTAAAGGCTCAATGAGTCAAAATGGGGTCACACAGATGAAGTCCACATTTAAGCACTCATGATAAATGGGTCTGCTCCTCCGTCCACACCAGGGAGGTAAAAGTCCGCCCTAAATGCAAGGAAGTCCATCATCACACATGGGGGCCTCACACAGCTAGGTCTCTCTGCATTTATCTCTTCTTAATTTCTACAGGGCACAAGCCTCCATTCAACAATACGATTTTCACGGAACGGAAAATTCACGGTGTCAGGTCAAGAGGAGCGTTGAGAACCGATACGCTGGATAAAAATTATTATAATGATCTACCAAGCGCCCTGGAAAGCAAAACAGCATGACAGGCCCAGTAATACATAAACGTGTTCCATCTGCATACATTGTAATAACACGGCCACTGGAAGAAAATCCAGTGTGAACTTTCCTTACTGCCTCAGCGTCTGTGATTTAAACAAAATCAGGGGCTTCTTATTAATCAGTTCAATTCTCCTCTGAACCACCATCCACTCCATTCAGCCTGCACAACCAAAAATTTCTCATTAGCTTAAAAGAGACCGTGCTCAGGGAAAATCATTGTGTGTGCTAATTTCTACCAAAAAAAAAAAAAAAACCAGGAGAAATCAATTTTTCCTTACAAAGTTTCTAACTGGCAAAGGTCCACTCAAGAGTGCTGTGGTTTTCTGCTCCCCCCCCCAAGTACTATTATATTAATATAAAGGGACATAATAGTTTACATATTTGTTGAAAACACAGAAAGAAGTTAAATGAACTTTCCTTTTCTATTTACATGGCTGAAAAATTATGAACAAATAATCCAAACACACCATATTCACATTTAAAAATATTCAATGAATACTCAACATTTCTACTCTATTTCTTTTCACTGGGTGGGGATATGTGTATGATTGTTAGAATCTGCTCTCTAGTAAGCACCCCACTCCAGTACTCTTGCCTGGAAAATCCCATGGACGGAGGAGCCTGCTAGGCTGTAGTCCATGAGGTCGCATAGAGTCGGACACGACTGAGCGACTTCACTTTCACTTTTCACGCACTGGAGAAGGAAATGGCAACCCACTGCAGTGTTCTTGCCTGGAGAATCCCAGGGACGGCGGAGCCTGGTGGGCTGCCCTCTCTGGGGTCGCACAGAGTCAGACACGACTGAAGTGACTCAGCAGCAGCAGCAGCAGCAGGAGTATTCTTGCCTGAGAAATCACAGACAGAGGAGCCTGGTGGGCTACAATCCATGGGGTCACAAAAAAGAGTCAGACACGACTAAATAACAACACCCAATGTGTCATACCCAACACATACTTTTATCCACCAGGATGTACGCGTTCTGTCTAATTTGTTCACTGTTAGATTCTCTGCATCTAGAAGAATTCCTGAGACAGGTGGCAAGTGCTCTAGAAACATTTATTTACTGGTTAGGTGAACGCGTTCAGTCTGAGAGATGGTGTGAACGCAAATGACCCAGGAGCATACAAGTTCATCAAGAACTTCATGTGCAAATATTCTGCAAAGTGCTACGTGGTGTGGAAGGACCGTAGAGACAGACGCCTAAGCCCCTTCCTGTACAAGAAGCCTGTGCTACAAACCACACAGGCTTTGCATAAAAAGATAACTCCCAACAAACAGCACATTAGACTAAGTCTGACCGAGGTAGGAGGAAGACAACAAAGGCATGCTCTTTCATCTTTATTACTTCATGCAACCACTATAAACTCCCCGGAGATCATATTCCCACTTGGTGCACAAAGAAAGAGGTTCCTGGTCACCTGGCTGAAACTCAGAGTAAGTGGTGGGCAAGAAAGGAAACACAGATGAGCAGAAGATGGAACCCAGAAGCTCTCTGCAGGAGCCGTTGCTGTACCATATACCCCCATCCTCGTCCCACAGTCTAGAATTCTGCGTTGAACACGTGATTGTTTTAGCAACACCGTGTTCCCACTAGAGTGAGGACAAGGTCGAAGGTAGAATCTGCTAGACTACCATTATCAGACTACCATTATCCAATTCCATCCCTCACCCTTTGAGAACAGGAGACCTGGATTCTGTGTGGGCACATGGTCACACCCCTCTCAAAAGGACAAGTTTTCCCCGTAACCCAGTTCTAGCCAATGGCTACAAGCAAAAGTCAAATATGAAATCTCTAGTCTCTGCTCTTAAAGGCAATGAAATCCCCCTCCTCACTCCTACTCAGGGATGTGATTGTGAGGGCAGGAGCTGGGGCAGCCATTCCAGACACAGAGGAGGACAGAACTTTGGGGCTCCTACTGTGAGGCAGTGCTTTATGGAACGAGAGGTCCATCACCCCACTTGCAAAGCTACAGAAAGTTACATCTCAGCTGACTTAAGTGACTCACCCCATCACTGCCAAATTACCTTGCAGAAAGGTCAGAAGCTGCTTCCTGGCCTCTTATAACAACAGAGACATTCATCAACAGGGAAGAGGAAGTGAAGAAATTACAAACTACAGCTACTAATGATTTCCTGGTCAGAAACCTAAGACTTCACAGTGTGTTTTGGAACCAGTGTTCATTCATGGGCACCCTAGGGTGTTTTACCATATAAACAAAGCCTGAAGAAAATCCCTTTCATCAGAGGAGGCATCAGTTAGAGGCAGCCCTGAGTTTATGACTTTCTGGCTCTGAACCTGTATGAGTTTCAAAGCGTGTGCACATGGGGACCCCTGAACTTATAGGGTGCCAGGCTCCTCTGTCCGTGGGATTCTCCAAGAATGCAGGAATACTGGAGCAGGTTGCCAGATCCTTTTCCAAGGATCTTCCCGAGCCAGGGATCGAACTGGCAACTCCTGCAATGGCAGGTGGGTTCTTTATCACTAGCATCACCTGGGAAGCCCAATTCAACCTCTGAGACCTTTTTTTAAGTGCACAGCGGGAAGAACCAACCACCTTTATCTCACGGGGGATGCCAAGGGGTCAGAAAAACAGCGTAGACCGAGGACCTCGTTCCCTTCCACGTCAGCACCGCCTTTTGTGGCCAGGAACCCATACATCCGGCAGAGGTAAGGGGAGGTGGCCACGCATGAACACGGCTCACAGCGAGGCAAACAAATCCTCATGCTGACTCACCTGGGTATACAGAACACTTTAGGAAGGCCGACAGTGAAAGCAGGGCCCGTGTTCAGACTCGGATGTCACAACCAACCCACCGCCTGTGATCTCAAGCACTGCTTCTTTCCTTTGTGGTGTGAGAGCTCTGATGGGAGATGTGGATGGGCCAACGGAAATGCGACGTGGATGGGCCAACGGAAATGCGACGTGGATGGGCCAACGGAAATGCGATGTGGATGGGCCAACGGAAATGCAAGGTGAGCTTACATCTAATTAAAGAATGTTTAAACGCAAACTGATTTTCACAACATATTTAAACTTAACCCAGCATATCCCAAATAGCATCATTTCAACTGTAGTTCACACTGGTTTTTAAAAAAATTATTGAGATCTTCGACATTCCTTTTACCTACAAAATCTCTAAAATTCCCAAAGTCTATGTATTTTCCACTTGCGCCACATCTTAATTAGGAAACGGAATTTTCAAAGGAAATAGACCACGGCTATCAGAGTTCAGAAGATGTATTCCGTACACTGAAAACACAGGTACACACACCCATGTGATTCGCAACATACAACTTATGGAGCAGCTGAACCAAGGATCGAAATTTAAATCAATAAGGAAATAAAATCTCTAAATCTGATCCTCCGTAACCCTAGCTATATTTGAGGGTGCTCCTTGGGTCTACAAGGCTTGTGGCCCCTAAACTGCTAAGAAGCCTGCAGGAGTGAAAGTTTGATGATTGTAGTCTGCAGGATGGAAGGACCTGGGGACATTCCAGGCCACACGATTCCTCTGTAATCGGTCCACATGCAAATTCTTAAATTATGCACCCACAGCATTTTTTTTTCCCCTCGACAAATTTCAAATAGATTAAAAAGAAAACCGGACAGGCCACCCAACTTTTAAATTTTCTGAAAATAGTGTAACTTCCTGCTAGAAAATTATTTTTCATAATGCACATTTTCATATTTTTACATAGACACTGGAATTTGGGGGCTCAGACTGGACTGACCAAGGCAACGAGCCCAAAGTAAGAAGTGCTGTAGGTTTAAATTCCACGCTGGATTTTGCAGACTTAGTACAGAAATGGAAAGAACATAAGATATGTCTTGGATGATTTTTTAAATATGAGTAACTTGTCAACATGACACTATTTTGGGTAGTGAGTTGATTACATTAATACATATGTTGCAAATAATGGGCTTCCCTGGTGGCTCAAACGGTTAGATTTGCCTGCAGTGCAAGAGACCTGGGTTTGATCCCTGGTCCGGAAAGATCCCCTGGAAAAGGGAATGGCAACCCACTCCAGTATTCTTGCCTGGACAATCTCATGGACAGAGAAGTCTGGCAGGCTACAGTCCACAGTGTCCCAAAGAGTTGGGACATGACTGAGAGACTATTTTTTTTCATTGTTGCAAATAATATTAATCGAGCATATATTTTGGAGAAGGAAATAGCAACCCACTCCAGTATTCTTGCCTGGAGAATTCTTTGGATGGAGGAGCCTGGTGGGCTGCTGTCCATGGGGTTGCACAGAGTCAGACATGACTGAATCGACTTAGCACGCGTGCATGCATTGGACAAGGAAATGGCAACCCACTCCAGTATTCTTGCCTGGAGAATCCCAGGGACAGAGAAGCCTGGTGGACTGCCGTCTATGGGGTTGCACAGAGTCACACAAGACTGAAGTGACATAGCAGCAGCAGCATATATTTAGATATATATTGAAAAAATAATTTATGATTTCTTTTTACTTCTCTACTGTGGCTACTAGAAAACCTTAAATTAAATTTATGGTTTGCAATCTACTTCTATTTGGCAAGTGCAAAAACCCAGACAGTTTCCATGGTGCCTGCAGGCTCTAAAATGTGTTGCTAATAGTCAGCTAGATGAAACCATAGCATTTTTCCAAGGCTTCTTTTGTGTCCACTGCAAAATTTTAATTAGATGCCCATCGCATCATTTTTTTATTCCGTGACCAATTCAAGACAGATTAATAATCACAAATTGTTCTAAATGCAGACCACCTTTCTCTAGTAAAAAAAAAAAAAAACAATTTTCAGTTTGAGGATTTTTTAATATAGGGACTTATCACAAGTTCTGTCAAGACGCCTGAAAGAGTTGTGGGTCTCAAAAAAGCCACGGTCATTGGCAGGTTGCTCGCTTTGTGGGCAAACACCGACCTCTCACCTGGGTGTGTACTGTTACACCTTCCAGTTTCAGAGCCACCTGGCCCAGCAGACAGCAAGGTGCGCTGTGAAGTCCAGGGCTCACTGCAGAGCACTGGGTGTGGACCGAGACTGGCTGAGCCTGTCTCATCTATAACCTGGGGGGTGACGTCACCAGAGCTGCACCCCTCTTCCTAGCAGGTTGCCATGGGAGACCCAGGGTGATGATGCTACAATGGACTCTGTACCACAGTCAACAGTACAGCTCAAATTTCAGTGCGACCGTGTTTAAGATGGGCTTCCCTGATGGCTCAGTGGGTAAAGAATCCGCCTGCAAACGCAGGAGACACAGGAGATTCGGGTTCAATTCCCTGGATCGGGACCAGGAAATGGCAGCCCACTCCAGTATTCTTGCCTGGAGAATCCCATGGGCAGAGGAGCCTGGCGGGCTACAATCCAAAGGGTTGCAAAGAGTCGGACACGACTGAGCTTGCACACATTCTGTTTAAGATAGGGTGCTGCTGAACAGATATTTTAGCCAGGACTAAGGACAGTTTTTCTTGCCGTTATTGTTATATTAAACCTCCTGTTAGACAAGGCTTCCTGCCCCTTACACTGTCGGCTATCACTTTTAAAGTTTAATTAAGCCTCGCCTACTCAAAGCGCTGGAGAACCCACAGCTAGAGATGCTTAGGCTCCCAGCACAGGGAGCTGTGTGCATCTCATCAATGATGACAAACTGAACATTCGAAGGCCTCCTTTTGCAAGAGGCCCTTTATTGTCACTTTGAGGTCTACTTTGAACTAACAATAAAAAAAAAATACACCATTCAGAGATGGATTGGTTGAGTTGCCTAGCCACTGAGTTGTTTTCTAGCCACTGAGTCTCCTGAGTCGTGTTCCACTCTTTTGCAACCTCAAAAGACTGTAGCCCACCAGACTCCTCTGTCCACGGGATTCTCCAGGCAAGAACACTAGAGGGGGTTTCCATTTCTTTCTCCAGGGGTATCTTCCTGACCCAGAGATCGAAGCCGAGTCTCCTGCATTGGCAGCCGAATCTTCTGCATTGGCAGGCCAATCCTTTACTGCTGAGCCACCAGGCAAGCCCAGGTTGGTGTTAAGGAGAAGGAGTTTATTTTGCAACAATGGTACGATAGTATAGGAGAGCTTTCTACTTTTACTACTTGGGCAGAGGGAATATGGCTTCCGTTTGCCCACAGTTGGAACCGGTACCCTGCACCTATCTGTGTTAACCACACGCCCTGGGAAACGGAGTTCAAACTGAGCATCTCTCACCTTGAGCCACCGTGGGGAAAGGAACCTGGGAGTGAGTCCTCTCCCCATTCCTCATTTCTGTGTGTAATCGCAGAGTGTAGAAACAAGGAAACTCCTAGTGTGTAGCAGTAACATACTGAGAGGAAACAGGACCCTGAGACCTGAGAAGATGCATGTTACTATAGAAATAAGGTCATTTTTCCACGTATTACCTCATCGATTGAAATTTGGCAGGAAATGATTCATGGCTAGACTCTCACCTATTGAACATAATCTAGAGCAAAAACATTCACACATCATTGAGAAGCGAAAGCCGTTAAGCTACAAGGCGACAAGAACCGTATCCCAAAATCATTACATTTGTTTTTAATAATCAATGAATTTTTTTTTGTTTTTTGCGGGCACATCAAGAGGCATGCAGGATTTTATAGTACCCTGACCAGGGATCAAACCAGCAACCCCTGCCGTGGAAGTGCCGAATCTTAACCACCTGACCGTCAGGGGAGTCCTTCTACTGATCATTGCTGTATCATCTTTTTCCTCGCCTTTCATTCATTTCCTTTCCAGGTTTGGAAATGGAAAAAAAAAAAAAAAAAGAAATACTTAAACACTCTAAAAGGAGGAACTGAAATAGATCTTTGCAAAGCTTTCCAAATGTGTGATGTTACACAACAGCGCAAGGAGAGAGAAGCAACAGCAAACGCAGAGACGCCTCACTGATGACTTCAGAGCAACACAGAAAACAACCAATCCCCTCCTTGTCCCTAGCATGCCACGAAACGGCACCGTGCTTCAAAGACACGGCAGAGACATTCGATCCATTCATTTGCACAGCAAAATATATGTCACCCGTACACACTCAGTCACACCTAGACACACACCCTTGGGAAACAAACTTGGGCTAATGACAAGTAGAAGCAAAGTGCAAGCCGGCCTATTGATAATTATAAATATTTTAAGATCTTTTGCAGGCTAACCTAAGAATCTGCGCTTTTCCTACAGATGTCATTCTGTAAAAACATCGTCTTCTGATAAACACACTGGGAATCGTGAGATGAGCTGAACTCACGTAGAGCAGTGATATTCAAAGGCATCAATTCTCATCCATGAGCAGTCACAGCGCACATCCCCCCCTCCCCCCACAACGGCTTTAAGGAAAGGGGTCAAAGAGTTAATGAGCAAAGAAGGTATTTTGGTATAATCTCAGTAATAAGTTCATATGCTGACCCGCCTTCCTGCTTTCTGGACTCAACTCCTGTTTAAGACGCAGCCCCAATATACAGACTCACAGTCTGGCTCCAGTCGGGAGACTCAACTTCCCGGCAAACGCCAGAAACGGCCCGTGTAGCTGAAACTCTGACAGTGCAGTCTTTATTAAAACAGCTGGCATTCACGTGGAACCCAGAGAGCGTAACCCCAAACAGAACCCGAGCCATTGCTTGCAAAGCAACTTACGTCCAAGTCACAGAAAAAAAAAAAAAAAAAAAATGCAAAAGACTGGCGAACAGGATGAAATAGTCCACCTCATTTTTTTTTTAAATCAAAGACATGCAAAAACAAAACAAAAAAAGTGCCCACGTTCCCGTCTCAGTTGACCACAATGTCCTGAGCTGTCTGAGAGACGGGGCCCCACCCCCACCCCAGCCCACCCCACCCTGGGCTCCCTGGCAACAGGGAACAACCAGCACAAACTTTCAAGGAAAGCAATTTGGTAATCGGTCTCAAGAGCCCTACAGCTCCATTCCCAGCCATCTCTCCTAAGGCAAAAAAAAAAAATTGGAAGCAATCTGAAGCTCCGGCAACAAACGTTAAATCAATTACGGCACACAAACTCGACGGGATGGATGCCTGAAAAATGTTTTCAATGAACGTCGGCAATGATCACAAGGCTCACTCCGTAAGGTTAAGTTGGGAGAGCCGGGTCACAAAGCTGAACCTTCCTGACGTTTCATGCACAGGAATACAGGCAGCTGGGAGGAGATGTACCAACAGTCTGATGGGGGAACTGGCGTGGGTGGGCTCAGAGGTGTTTATTTTGTTTCCAGATTCCATTCTTTGCTTTTTTTCCCAAATTGCTCATTCTATGCAGCACATTGCTTTTAGAAATCAGAAAAGAGGGACTGAAAATCCTGGCCAGCAAAGAGTAATGACTAAATTCCTCATCTGCCAAGGATGAAGAAGATGAATTAAGACAGCGATGTACCTGTTCACCTCTTTCCCAAGAACGTCAACGATGGTTTTCCTCAAGAGGCGCGGTGTGCCAGCTCGGGGCGGGGGCGGGGCGGAGATTCCTTCTCCTCGGGGGTTCACAGTGATCAGCCTCCTCTGAGTCACCTTGTGAAGGTTTATGATGCCAGAGTCTATAAACACAACATTAAATATTTATGGTTGATATTTGCTGCTTCTAAAAATAACGTGGAGGAGAAGGTCTCTTAACAAGGCCTCCTGTTGACCTTCTCGATGAAATCACCAAGGCTGCTGATTCTGTAAACACGATGACAGCCACCCACAGGCCCTGGAAATCCGTAGGCCAATGCCGCCTTCTTAATCCAGTGGACCCCCCCAGCCCCGGGGGGCCCTTTCCACCTGAGCCAGGTACCCTTGGCCTTCATACCCCAGTGTTGATGGGGCCCCAAACCTGCTTATGCGATGGGGCATCTTACTCCATCAATGAAATGTAACGAAATATTACATAAGCTTATCAGTTAGGAAGACAGTCTTTTTTTCCCCCTACCAAAACTACTTTCGATGCTTTGTTACAGACTAACAGACACGTCATCAGACAAAAATGTACCATGAGGGGCTTCCGGAAGGTCCGGTGGTTAAGACTCGAGTGAGTGTCCACCGCAGGGGATGTGGGTTTGACCTCCTGTCGGGGAAACTCAGATCACACATGCTGTGTGCATGGTACAGAGTGCAGCCCAAAATTAAAAAAAAAAAAAAAAAGTTATCATGAAAACGCTGGCGGGGTGGACAAGAGTGAAGAGATCTCAGAGAAGGCAGTGAACATGCAGATGGATTCCGTGCGGAGGTGGTTTCCTTCGGGAACCACTGCGCTTCACGGGACTCAACCCTGGAAACGGCAGAGGGTGCATCATGGGTACAGTTTATTACGGACAGACGACCCCAAACTGGAATTACTGGACCCGTATTCCAAGACAAGGCTGAATTACCTTCCATCAAGCAATGAGTGAAGAAACCTGCGTTTAAATTTGCTGCTGTTTAGATGCTGTCGTATCCCACCCTTTCGCAACCCTGTGGACTATAAAGCCCGCCAGGCTCCCTCTGTTCACGGGATTTTGCAGGCAAGATCACAGCAGCGGGGGGCTGCCCTGGCGATCCAGTGGTTCAGACTCCGTGCTTCCCACTCAGGGGGCACGGGTTCGATCCTTGGCGGGGGAAATAAGATCCCACGAGCCTCATGGTGCAGTCCCCAAAAGTTAAAAAAAAGAAATACTACTACTGGAGTGGGTTGCCATTTCCTTCTCCAGGGGATCTTCCCGACCCCGGGATCGAACCAGCATCTCTTGCCTTCGCAGGCTGTTTCTTTATCGCTGAGCCACTAGGGAAGCCTAGCATTCAAACAGCTTAAGCTTAAGTCTCCAGGAGGTGACGCTTACCTTGCTCCCCCTATAGCAGTAAGCATGGGCTTTGAAAGAAGTGTGGGCTTTGAAAGAAGTGTGGACACACAAGAGAGGGGAAAGTGGTAACTCGACACTGAAGGGACTCTGCAAACGCAAACCCTGAGCAGAGGGCAAGCTCTGCAAGCTCATCAGCATTAGGTCACGTTGAGAGTCCCGGCCCTGGAGGCAACGTGATCACAGGGCCCGTCTCTGCGGTCTATGTCCCCCAAACTCATAAGCCCAGCCTCATCACGGGGCACACACGTGCCAAGCCCAAAGTGAGAGACGTTCTACGAAAGTCGCGGCCGGTATCCCTCAAAACAGAGCCACCACCACCAAACAAAGTCCGAGACGCTGCCCTGGCCCAAAGGAAAGATGGAGACAGGACAACTGAGTTCAGTGTGATGGGGACGGGAATTCTGAGACAAAAAAGGACATGGATCGAGAAAAGGTTAAACGTGAAAAATAATCAGATATACAGTGAACAAAATTTTTTTAAATCATGTATACGTGTTTCATTTCTTTTTTTCTAATTGATTTATTTTAATTGGAGGCTAATTACTTTACAATGCTGTAGTGGTTTTTGCCATACTTGACATGAATCCACCACGGGTGTACATGTGTCCCCCATCCTGAACCCCCCTCCCACCTCCCTCCCCATCCCATCCCTCTGGGTCATCCCAGTGCACCAGCCCCGAGCACCCTGCCTCATGCATCGAACCTGGACTGGCGATCTGATTGACGTATGATAATATACATGTTTCAATGCTATTCTCTCAGATCATCCCACCTTCGCCTTCTCCCACAGAGTGCAAAAGACTGTTCTGTACATCTGTGTCTCTTTTGCTGTCTCACATATAGGGTCATTGTTACCATCTTTCTAAATTCCATATATATGTGTTAGTACACTGTATTAGTGGTTTTCTTTCTGGCTTACTTCACTCTGTATAATAGGCTCCGGTTTCACCCACCTCATTAGAAGTGATTCAAATGCATTCTTTTTAATGGCTGCTTTCTGATGAAATGCCCAGAGAGGGGCCTCATTCTTCCTGCAAACACGGCTCAACCATCATGGTTAAGAAATCTGTGCAGGAGTGTCTGTACGTGCCACCTACATCAAGGTCCATGTCTCTGGGTAGCAAATCCACACACACACACAGGTTCCCAATCCCACCCCCATCTGGGTCAACAGCTGTTACTGTGCCCAAACCATCAGTAATTCCCTCACGGTTATGAGCGAGCCTCACTCCAAATCTTTGGACGCATCAGCAGTCCTCAGTCTTGGCAACCCTGGAGGAAACATACGTGTGCACACACACACACACACACGATCCTATCAAGTTGCATTTCTGTCCTTCAAAATGCCATTTTCTTTCATGTCTCTTTGACTTTCCGCTTTTCCTCCCTTAGGAATTTTGGCTATCTGCCTTAGCTGAACTTGAAAAGGCAGGGAAGATGAGTGTCCATGGGAAAAAAACTAAAGTTGGGGTTGGGGGGAAGGATACTGGCAAATCCCTGGACAGCGGCGTGATGGCCACTAGCTGTGAAGGTTGCAGTATCTCCAACCTTGTGCCAAACAGACCAGGGGCATTTAGGGCAAGTAAAGGGCTCCCCGTGCAGCCTTTCCACATGCCAAGGCTTCTTCTGTACATGAAGGCTGCTGACGCAGCCGCTCTGGGGGTCAGACCCTTTGGGGTCCACCTTGGGCCAGGTCCACTTCCCTAGCCCGGAAACCCACTCCTCTCTCTGCACAGCAGTTGCCTTTCTAGAAAACGAGAACGATAAGAGAATCCTGACTCTGAGGATCCTCCGAAATGTTCATCAAGTCAACCTGCGGGTGGAGAATTCACAAAATTCAGTTCCCTACCCACCGGGGTTCATTTCTTCTGTCTCTGCTCAGTCCTATCTGACTCTCTGTGACCCACCCCGTGGACCATGTAGCCCCCACTGGGCTCCTCTGTCCCTGGGATTCTCCAGGCAAGGATACTGCAGTAGGTTGCCATGCCCTCCTCCAAGGGGAATCTTCCTGACCCAAGGATGGAACCTAGATCTTCTGCACTGACAGACAGGTTCTTTACAGTCTCAGCCACCAGGGAAGCCCTTTCTTCTATCTTCTGCTGCTGCTGCTAAGTCACTTCAGTCGTGTCCGACTCTGTGCGACCCCGTAGACGGCAGCCCACCAGGCTCCACCGTCCCTGGGATTCTCCAGGCAAGAACACTGGAGTGGGTTGCCATTTCCTTCTCCAATGCATGGAAGTGAAACAAAAGTCGCTCAGTCGTGTCCGACTCTTCGCGACCTCATGGACTACAGCCTACCAGGCTCCTCCGTCCATGCGATTTTCCAGGCAAGAGTACTGGAGTGGGTTGCCGTGGCCTTCTCCTGACGTGCCTTTAAATTACCGTGAAGAGGTCATTTGAGCTTACACTTGACCTCTGCACTTTTACAGCCTCACCGGCACATGGAGGTTATCTGCGGAATGAATGAATGATGTTAGCGCTGACACTGAAATGCAATAAAGATGTTATCATCCTTGAAACTGTTAGAAAGAGCTCAGGGGCGGGGAAAAAAATTCTCATTCATTTTTTTTTCCCCCATTAACTTTGCCTAGAAGACAAAAAAAAAAAAAGGCAATTCATTATTTAGAAAAGGCAAGGGCAACCTTTCCTAAATGCCTTGGGGCAGAAGGTGAACGTGCAGGGGCAGCAATAATTCAGGCAGTCACTGAAGATTTATTTACCCGAGTTTAAGGAGGAAATGGGAGGAGAGCTGACTGGCCACGTCCACCGGTGGGGGCTCAATGGATGTTTCCATTTCCTGGGAGGGAAACTGACTTTCTGTCCAAGAATATCATGGAGAGCACAAAACAGGTGCATAATTTTTTATTTAGCTAGGTAGTAAAGCGATGGGCTTCTGAGATGCTGCTCGTGGGAAAGAATCTGCCCGCCAGTGCAGGAGATGCAAGAGACTCGGGTTCGATCCCTGGATTGGGAAGATTCCCCTGGAGAAGGAAAACAGCAACCCGCTCCAGTATTCTTGCCCTGGAGAATCTCATGGACAGAGGAGACTGGTGGGCTACACAGTCCATGGGGTCAAGAAGAGTTAGACACGACTGAGCACGCACACACACACACACACTCCATGGGGTCAAGAAAAGTCAAACATGACTGAGCATGCACACACACACACACACTCCATGGGGTCAAGAAAAGTCAGACACGACTGAGCACGCACGCACACACACACACACACACACACACACACACACACACACACACAGAGTAAAGTGACAGTCATTACATGCAGATTCTATTGTATCCAAAAGTCAGGGCACAGACACAGCTACAGAAATTTCCCCCCACTTTCTGACAGTTGACTAAGTACTCAAGTGAGTAATTCTCTGACCAAGATGGCAACTTACGGGTGCAGAAAATAAAAGGCTGTAGTACGCAGCCTCTTCACATGCATTTTTATTTGTTATTTGTTATCTCATTTATGTGGCCCCAGCATGTAGCATGTGGACTCTCAGCTCCCCGACCAGGGCTTGAACCTGTGCAGCTTAAGGATGGAGTCCTAACCACTAGATGCCAGATAAGGCCCCAGGCAGCCTCTGAGATGAAATCCAAGGAGCCCCACCCCACTGGTATCTGCACCCAGGAACCACCCCAACCCACACTGACCAGGATTGGTCTATGCGACCCACAGAACACGGCAGAAGGAACAGCACGTCCCCTCTAGGTCGGACTGTGAAAGCATGCGGCTTCCAGCACTTTCTTTTTAATGTTTTTAAGTTATTCTATTGTTAATTTATTTATTGGCTGTGCCATGAGGCATATGAGACCTTTAGTTCCCCCATCCAGGGCTGGAAGATCTCCTTGCACTGGGAGATTAGAGTCTTAATCACTGCTCCATCAGGGAAGTCCCCAGCACCGTCCTTCTCTCTCCTTTCTCCTGTACTCTGTTTCCCCTCCTCTGCTATCTCTCTTTCTCTCTCTCTCTCTCTCTCTCTCGATCACACACTCTGGGGAAGCCAGGTCACGGGCAGCCCTGCAGAGACGGGAGGGGACTGAAGCCTCCCGCCAACTGCCACGTTCATGAACGGGCTTGGGGTTGAGCCCCCAGCCCGGCACTAGGCTCAAGAGACTGTGGTCTTCGGGCCAACACGATGACTGCAACTCACGGGAGACCTCGAGCGGGAACACTCTGGCTCATCCGTGCTTGGATTCCTGAGTCTCAGAACCCACGGGAGGTGATCTGTGTCTGCAGTGTTCAGCTGGGAGTGCTGGGGTGATCCCTCACACCCCAGTGGATAAACAACACAGGGGCTGGAACTGGGAACACACTGGTGGACGTCAGAGAACACTGGCATAGAGACTAATCCCATTCATTCGCTCCCCACAACTCGCCAACCCCTCCAAGCCAATTAGTATCTAATTCCATTTGTTTGCCTTCAACCAAGCATGCAAACACACAAACAGCTGCAAACGTAAGACCCAGAAAACTACATGCATCTACCCTGACCCCATCACATAGCTCTCTTTCAGTAAAACCGGGTCTACCAGGTAAACCACGCACGCTTAGAAACCACACTGACATTTCCACCCCTAAATCCCCAGCAATCACTTGCTCCCCTCAGCTAGGCACTTCCATGTCCGAATGGTACAAAACCGGCATTTTTCCATTGTTGTTGTTTGTTGTTCACTCGCTCAGTCGTGTCCGGCTCTTTCGAAACCTCATGGACTGTAGCCCGCCAGGCTCCTCTGTCCATGGGATTCTCCAGGCAAGAATACTGGAGTGGGTTGCCATTCCCTTCTCCAGAGGATCTTCCCAACCCAGAGATGGAACTCGTGTCTCTTGCATTGGCGTGTGGGTTCTTTAGCCATGACCCACCATTTTCCATTAGATTAGAAGAAAAGTTCTTTCCAATCAAGTGTAAAGGTCTTGATTCAGAATGAGATGAATCCTAAACGTGTCTGCCTTATTTTAGCAAATTCTTCACATAAGGTCTCGAGACGCTGTGCTGTATGTTACATCATTGTTAAAGAGTTCAGTCCCGTGGCTCAGTCGTGTCTGACTCTTTGCGACCCCATGGACTGCAGCACACCAGGCTTCCCTGTCCATCACCAACTCCTGGAGTTTACCCAAACTCATGTCCATTCAGCCAGTGATGCCATCCAACCATCTCATCCTCTGTCGTCCCCTTCACCTCCCACCCTCAATCTTTCCCAGCATCAGGGTCTATTCCAATGAGTCAGTTCTTTACATCAGGTGGCCAAAGTACTGGCATTTCAGCTTCAACATCAGTCCTTCCAACGAACACTCAGGACAGAACTCCTTTAAGATGCACTGGTTGCATCTCTCTGCAGTCCAACGGACTCTCAAGATTCTTCTCCAACACCACAGTTCAAAAGCATCCATTCTTCGGTGCTCAGCTTTCTTGTAGTCCAACTCTCACATCTATACATGACTGCTGGTTAAACCGTAGCCTTGACGAGACAGACCTCTGTTGGTACAGCAACGGCTCTGCTTTTTAATATGCTGTCTAGGTCGTTAAAGTGTAGATTGACCTGAAAGAAAAGAGTCCCCACTTATGGCTTTCAACTATTCTGGATTATCTTTCTCACATGCAGAATCCCCGTTTCTGTTTAGCAGACTTTCTCACAGCAGCACTCAGAAACAGTGCATGTGCACATATTCTAACTGGGGCCCTAATTTTGGAGCTGGATCAGGCTCAGGGGTTGTAATTATGATGGGAAATCGTATTCCCCGTGGTCCAAACTGCTCCTGGAAGCTGATCGTCCAAGGCCCCAAGGTCCATCCCCGAGGACTGAACACGGTGATGGGGCACCCAGGTGATCTGCTGTTTACCACGTGAAGCCACCGTCGCCAAGAGAGGCGAACCCAAGGTCAAGGTTTCACCTACTGCACTCTGAGACGTTCAAGTTCGGAGCGTTTCTGACATGTCTGTTTAACACGTTTCCCTGAAAAGCGCCAGGAAGCCTTGAAATATGTGCCAGACCCACTCCAACAGTCTTGGGCTCCCCTGTTGGCTCAGCTGGGAAAAAATCCGCCTGCAGTGCTGAAGATCTGGGTTCAACCCCTGGGTTGGGAAGGTCCCCTGGAGACGGAAACAGCTACCCAGTCCAGTATTCTGGCCTGGAGAATTCCTGGACACTGTATAGCCTCCATGGGGCCGCAAAGGGTCGGACACAACTGAGTCCCTTTCACTTTGGCACCAACGAGTCTTCCACGGTGCAATTTCTTTCACAAGAAACTGGACAAGAAACTCCATGGAAGGGCCTGGGGATTCCAGGCATCAAAACCACTCACAGGCACAACTGGTTCTACCCTCGATCACTTCTGCTGGGAAATGGAAGGGGGTTGCACTACAGATCGTGGATTCTAGAGCCTCCCCTGGCGGCTGGGGGCTTCACACGGTCAACATCACATGGTTGCATGACGGAATATTCCAGGGATCAGGTTAAGTGGGCCCACAGTCTCCACTTTGAACACTTCACCCCCTGAACCCCATCCTCATAAGCAGCAGCCCTCCGGGCCGGTCTCAAGGCAAAGCCCACTACTTCCTGCTCACCTGCGATCGAGAACAGGCTCCACAAACCAGCAAAGCCACCTACACCTCGCTCACGAAAAAACCCCCTCCTGACGGACAGGCCACGAGAGCTCCCAGGCCTCCCAGAAATGTCAGGAAAGACACAGTCCCCTGGGGCTTGTGTATGATGGTCACCCAGGCCCCGCAACAGCAGGCCTGGTGGGTGGCAGGTGGCCACACCTGCAGCTCTGTTCTGCCGGCTAGTTCATTTGATTAAAGACAAACAATTTATACCAGTTTGGACTTCTCCACCCGCCCTGTAAATGGCCAAGGGTAAAGGGAGATCGCCACTACTGCGGGTTGAACTGGGCCCCCCTCTAAAATAGATATCTTGTGGTCCCAATACCTTGGACACCTTAGAGTGCGACCTCATTTGGAAATAGGTTGGTCGCGGATAGAATTGATCAAGATGAAACGCCAACTGAAAACACAATGAGATACGCACCTGACACCCATCAGATTGTTGAGCGTGGGCTCAGCCAGACAGACAACAAATAACAAGTGTGTCCAAGGATGGAAAGAAAAGGGAACCTGTACAATGCAGTGACGGTAAGAAGGCCGACTGGTGTAGCTACTGCGGAAAAGAGAACGGGGCTTCCCCAGAACATTACAAACAGAACGGCCGCTCGACCCAGCTGACACCACTTCTGGGCATTTTCCTGAAGAAGACGAAAGCACGAAGTTGAAGAGATATACATGTCCCTATGTTCACTGCAGAATTATTTAGAATAGCCACGATCTGGAAGCAACCTCAGCGTCCATCGAGAGATGAACGGATAAAGAAGACGTCACACACACACACACACACACACACAGAGGAAAATGGCTCAGCCATAAAAACAGAAGGAAACCTTGCCATCTGTGACCACGGGGATGGACCCACAGGCTATTCAGTTCAGTCACTCAGTCGTGTCCGACTCTCTGTGACCCCATGGACTGCAGCACGCCAGGCTTCCCTGGCCATCACCAACTCCTGGAATTTACCCAAACTCATGTCCATTGAGTCAGTGTAGGGTATTACATGAAACTCAACAAATCAAAGAGAAATACTGCATGATTGCACTTAGACATAGAATCTAAAAATCGAAACAAATGAAGAAACACAACAAAACGGAAACAGACTCATAGAAAGAGGTAGTAGGCAGGGGGCAGGAGGTGAAGGTGAGTGAAATATATAAGGGAGCCTAAGAGGGAGAAGGCAATGGCACCCCACTCCAGTACTCTTGCCTGGAAAATCCCATGGACGCAGGAGCCTGGTGGGCTGCAGTCTGTGGGGTCGCTAAGAGTCAGACACGACTTCAGTGAGCGACTTCACTTTCACTTTTCACTTTCATACATTGGAGAAGGAAAGGGCAACCCACTCCAGTGTTCTTGCCTGGAGAATCCCAGGGACAGGGAAGCCTGGTGGGCTGCCGTCTATGGGGTCGCACAGAGTCGGACACGACTGAAGCGACTTAGCAGCAGCAGCAAGAGGGAGAAACTTCCAGCCACAAAATGAGTCAAGGGGATAAAACAGAGAGCCTGGGGAATACAGTCAATAATAGTGTCATATGTTTGTTTGTATGGTGACAGATGGTAACTAGACTTGTTGTGGGGATCATTCTGTAAAGTATACAAAGATGGAGTCATTAGTCATGCACCCGGAATCAACATAGTGTTGAGGGTCAATTTGCGATTTCCTGGTGGCTCAGGTGGTAAAAGAATCAACCTGGGTTCGATCCCTGGGTTGGGAAGATCCCCTGGAGAAGGACAGGTAACCCACTCCAGTGTTCTTGCCTGGAGAATCCCATGGACAGAGGAGCCTGGTGGGCTACAGTCCATGAAGTCGCAGGGTCAAACGCGACTGAACGACTAATATTTTCACTCTTTTCAGGGCTCACTGTAGGTCAATCATATGTCAATAAAAAAGAAAAAAAAATACATCCAATCACACATACAGAATTCATCAAATGAGGTCACACTGGAGCAGGGCGGGCTCTTAACCCACTAGGATGGTGTCCACGTAGGAAAATGACCGTGTTAACATAGACAGACAAGGCGAAGACTAGGATGACGTATCTGTAAGTCTAGGGACATCCAGGGTTGCTGGAAACCACGGAAGCTAGCAGATGGGCAAGAAAGGAGCCCACCCAGAGCCTTCAGCAGAGGGCCAGCCTGCTGACATCTCAATCTGAGACTTCTGGCCTCCAGGAATGGGAGAGAATAGACTCCTGGTGTTTTAAGTCATGTGGCTTGTGGAATTTTGTTAGGGCTGCCCTAGGAACCGGCTATGACCACTAAGAAGCATAGCTTTTAACCTGCTTTATAATCAAGACAAGTGTTTATTAAAATGCTGTTTCTGAATATAATGTAACAACACTTTTCATAAGAGAAGACATTCATTTCATTAAAAGAGAAAAAAATAAAATCAAATAAAAGGAATTTCCTCACAGACTGTCAGGGAATCTGCACGTAAGGAAAAGGTCCCTCTGGCCGGCTTTGGTGCTAGTTTGGAACTTCATACCTTCACCCAGGTGGCCACCCAACATTCAGCCTCAATCACCCAGGCCTCCACCGTGTCCCCTCCACATCCTGGGAGGAAGCTGGGGTTCAGGTGGCGATAGAGTGGGACGAGGTACAAGATTCCACATTACCGCGTTGACATTTTCAGGGCTGAAAAATGCTGCCCACAAATGCACAGATCAAAAGCATAGTTTGTTTACATGACTGGTATCTACATGCGTGTCCACACGTGCATTTAAAAATCTTTCATAATTTCTACTGTGTCTAACATCAAGATAATTATTCTAAAAACCAAGGGCGCGTGTGGGTTTGAGACCAATAGGAGAGGCCCCCGAACTCTAGCTCAGCCAGGCCTCCAGGGTCCATACATTAAATCTCAGCATGGATGAGACACCATCACCATAATGAGAATCTCTCTATTCCTCCCGGTAATGAGCCCTTTTGAAGAATTAGTTAAAAATTCTGACATGGCTTCTCTGAAAGCAGAAAGGCGGGCTTCTTGAGGGGGGGCAGAAGAAACTTAGCTAATATCGGTGGGCGTGCTTAGTCACCCACCTTTACCACTCATGTTTTAGGATGTCTGCAAAGTCAAGGGATCTTCATGTACTCCAGGAGTTCTCCAGTGTTATCAGGCAATGCATCACGCTTCTCGTTTAACAGGACTGACAAGAATGCCGACTTCATGCGGATTAAGTTCCACATGTGATTAAGGGCTAAGTCTGCTTAGTCAGCCATAAAAAAGAACAAAATAATGCCATTTACAACACTATGGACCCAAAGAAGGTCGTACTGAGTGAAGTGTCTCGGACAAAGAAAGACAAATACCATATGATACCATTTATATGCAGAAGCTTAAAAAAAAAAAAAACTGGTACAAATGAATGTATTTACAAAATAAAAGAGAGTCACAGATGTACAAAACGAACTCATAGTTACCAGGAGCTGGGGTGGGGAGAAAAACTGGGAGACTGAAATTAACATACACACTGCTGCTGCTGCTGCTGCTAAGTCTCTTCAGTCGTGTCCGACTCTGTGCGACCCCATAGACGGCAGCCCACCAGGCTCCCCCGTCCCTGGGATTCTCCAGGCAAGAACACTGGAGTGGGTTGCCACTTCCTTCTCTAATGCATGAAAGGGAAAAGTGAAAGTGAAGTCGCACAGCCGTGTCCGACTCTTCGCAACCCCCTGGACTGCAGCCCACCAGGCTCCTGCGTCCATGGGATTTTCCAGGCAAGAGTACTGGAGTGGGGTGCCATTGCCTTCTCCACCCCTAGATGTTAAATAGGTAACTAACAAGGACCTACTGTATAGCACAGAGAACTCTGCCCAATACTCTGCAATGGCTTACATGGGAAAAGAATCTGAAAAACAGTGGATGTATGTGTATGTATAATTGACTCACTTTGCTTTACACCTGAAACTAACACACATTGCAAATCAATTATAATCCAATTAAAAAAATCTACCTTTTGAACTTGTGGATGCTGTTATTCCATGAGCACTCAACCAAGACCAATTATTAGAAAGAACCAAGGACACCAGCTTGAGGCTTTCCTGATATTTGTAAAAGCGAAAAGACACAGTCTATCACCATTTAGTAAACAGCGTCTATCTTACAAGAGGGGGCTTCCCTGATGGCTCAGTAAAGAATCTGCCTGCGATGCAGGAGACCCTGCTTCAATTCCTGGGTTGGGAAGATCTCCTGGAGAAGGGAAAGGCTACTGACTCCAGCAATCTGGCCTGGAGAATTCCATGGACTATACAGACCATGGGGTTGCAAAGAAACATGCCTTTAGAAAAGGCAGAGAAACCAGAGATCAAATTGCCAACATCCGTTGGGATTACTGAAAAAGCAAGAGAGTTCCAGAAAAACATCTATTTCTGCTTTATTGACTATGCCAAGGCCTTTGACTGCGTGGATCACAATAAACTGTGAAAAATTCTGAAAGAGATGGGAATACCAGACCACCTGACCTGCCTCTTAAGAAACCTGTATGCAGGTCAGGAAGCAACAGTTAGAACTGGACATGGAGCAACTGACTGGTTCGAAATAGGAAAAGGAGTATGTCAAGGCTGTGTATTGTCACCCTGCTTATTTAACTTATATGCAGAGTACATCATGAGAAACGCTGGGCTGGAAGATGCACAAGCTGGAATCGAGATTGCCGGGACAAATATCAATAACCTCAGATATGCAGATGACACCACCCTTGTGGCAGAAAGTGAAGAAGAACTAAAGAGCCTCTTGATGAAAATTGGTGGCAGGAAAGCTGAAATCCAACACTCCCAGTCCCAGTCTTCAGGGAAGGAGAGGAACTTGAAGACAATTGTGTCCTTAATGATCACTGACTGCTTGCGCTCCCCTAACTGAGCTTCCACAGCGCCATGAGATGTTACAGACGGTTCTGCAAGATGGCACACGGCACAGAATACCACCGTTGGTCATTAACTATCTCTTCGCAAAAAAAAAAAAAAAAGGTTAATGCCCTAGAACACAGACTTATTACTTCATTCTCCATCCAACCAACTTCGGAGTGGTCCCCTAAGCGCCTGTAGCTCAGTCCACACACCCTGACTGGTCTTTCTTCCCTCTACCAAGAAAGTAGACTCGTCGCTCTGCTCCCTTGTGACTGAGGGGTCTGGCCATGTCCCAGTCCAATCTGATGATAAAAAAAGAAGTTTTATTTATCGCTGTACCTCCCGTATCCAGCATAATGCTCGATCCACACAAAACCACTCAGCAAGGGTTGGCTGCCCTGAATTAAATTCAGATATAATATTATGAAAACACTATATGATGAAGCATGGCTTTGTGCAGATTGCAGGAGATCACAGGCAAGCTTTTATGACTCAAGCTCCTGCCAACAAGCATTTCCAACAGGGGTCAGCGATGCTTAGCAATATTACCTAAGTGGAGGGGTCAGGAGTCTTCTCTCTTATGAAGGAATGTTGCTCTCTAGGGTTTTCTCCAAGCTGTGAGGACCTGCTGGGTTTCCATCACAGGCAGTTAAGAGCAAATAAAGACATAGGGAGCTTTATCGATCCAGTCGAGACACACAGCAGTGCCAAAGAGTGATTTCCCATCAAGGATGCAGGTTGACTACATCCCTATGATAGCGGACAACCACAGACCGGACAGGTGTTCTCACTGGGTCTCCCAGTCTCTCCCAGGCTTCTGTGGGGTTCACAAATGACTGACATTCCGAAGGCAGAGCACCTTCCCATTTTATAAAGATCTCCCCAAACGGGAAGTGTCAGGAATACTCTAGAGAAGCCCAGTGTTCATGATCTTTTTCAAAAAAAATAGAGATAGTATTTAAAGCCATTTATTAATCCATTCATTTATTGACCAAATATTTGGCATGCACCTATAGGGCTTCCGAGGCTTCCCAGTGGGAAAGATTCAGCCTGCCAGTGCAGGAGATGTGGGTTCGATCCCTGGGTCGGGAAGATCCCCTGGAGGAGGAAATGGCAACGCACTCCAGTTTCTTGCCTGGAGAATCCCATGGACAGAGGAGCCTGGCAGGCTATAGTCCATGGGGTCTCAAAGAGTCGTACATGACTGAGCAACTGCACACACACACACACACACACACACACACACACACACGGACACAGCAGGCATCTACTATATGCTAGACACTTAAAAAAAATGCTTAAAGTCTTTATTGATTTTGTTAACAATATTGCTTCTGTTGTATATTTTGGTCCTTCGGCCATGAGTCATGTAGGATCCCAGCTCCACGGCCATGAGGCATGTAGGACCCCAGCTCCACGACCAGGAAAAGAAGCTGTAACCCCTGCATTGGAAGGCAAAGTCTTAACCACTGGACCACCGAGGAAGTTCTTCTGCTAGATACTTTTAGGTTCAGGGTATTTAAGTAAAACAGCTAAAAAAATTTTTTTTAAATGCCAACTTTGTTCAAACTTTGTTTGCTACATTCTATTTTTTTTTTTTTTTAACTTTTTACTTTGTATTGGGGAATAGCCAGTTAGCAATGCTGTGACAGTTTCAGGAGGACAGCCAAGGGACTCAGCTACACTATCCATGTGTCCACCCTCCCCCAAACCCTTCTCCCACCCACACACCACATTCATGATCTTTCATTAAAGGAACCACGGTGCCTGTAGCTACTTGAAAACTTGCAAAGTGGCAGGGGCCTGTCCTGTATTGTGCTTCAAGGTGCTGCAAAAAAAAAAAAAAAAATTCACAAAAACCTGGGCTCTACCATCTAATTCCTCATCCTCACGAAGACCGAGTCGGCTCCCAACAACCGGAGCCTGGCTGGAGAAACACATGTACATTTCTCATCACCGCTACGGCTTTCCTGTGAACCCAGGAGAGCTTTGACTCTTTTCTGTCTCCACCAGGGAGCCCCAGCTGGGGGTGGGTCTCACGTCCAAGTGCAGGGAAGAGTTTCTCAGGGGCAGCCTGCCTGGCAGAACAACCCACAGATCTCTTGGAAGCTCACGGCCAGCCCTGGCCCAACAGAACCCTGGGTACTTGTCAGCGTCTCTGCTTCTCTCCCACCTCTTAACGTCTGTGAGTGCTCGGATACCACCCATCGCAGGACACAGACGTTTATTATGCCTCCCATCCAGAATCCGCTCGTATCCCGCGCCAACTTATTTACGCAAGATGCTGAACTTGGCCATTCACTATGGATCGGTGTTACTGCCACATTCAGATAACACGATAAAGATCAAGATAACAGCAACAAGGACACCCTCCTTCTCCTTGGGTTCTAATATGTGATCTAGTTGACTCTGAGATCAAGGTGTGTGTGTGTGTGTGTGTGTGAAGTCACTTCAGTTGTGTCGGATTCTTTGCAACCCCATGGACTGTAGCCCGCCAGGCTCCTCTGCCCATGGGATTCTCCAGGCAAGAATACTGGAGTGGGCTGCCATTCCCTGCTCCAGGGGATCTTCCCGACCCAGGGATCAAACCCAAGTCTCAAGTCACGTTCATCATTACTAGTGCCCCCTGAAGGAGAACACTGACTGAAGACAGGACCAGGGTGGGCTCAGAATTCCTTGCTCAGGTTTTTGCTTCAACAAAACATCTGAGCGTGCAGCAGCCGGGGCTGGACCAGGCCAAGGGCCGTCCCACGGTGCAGCTTCCAAAGGACACACACTCTGGACTCGAGGGCTGCTTGACCTAAACATTTCCCATAAATTTTGGGCATATCATGCATTTCTTTCTTTAAAAAAAAAAAACAGCATTCTATCAGTGTCTATCACGCCCAGTGACTTTCGGCATTTAGAATACATTCTGACCAGTGGGTGGCTGAGTATGCGTGTGGGTTAGAAAACCGTGACAGAGTGGGCATTCACTGTTGTTCCCAATTAATATCTCTGGGAGGAAAAATGCCCCCAGAATTTCATGAAATTAATGAAAAGGCGAAGAATTCTATAGGATCCACTGTCGGGGCAGTTGAGTCCTCTGGCGTGACAACAAAGCTCGCATTCTAAAGTAAAGCAGCAGATATGCTCCAAGTCTTCCTCGCTGTTCAGTCGCTCAGTCATGTCTGACTCTTTGTGACCCCACGGACTGCAGCACACCAGGCTTCCCTGTCCTTCATGATCTCCTGAAGTTTGCTCAAACTCACGTCCATAAAGTCTGTGACACCATCCAACCATCCCATCCTCTGTTGTTCTCCTTCTGCCTTCAGTCTTTCCCAGCATCAGGATCTTTTCCAATAAGTCAGTTCTTCGCATCAGGTAGCCAAAGTATTGGAGTTTCAGCTTCAGCATCAGTCCTTCCAATCAATATTCAGGGTTGATCTCCTTTAGGATGGACTGGTTGGATCTCCTTGCAGTCTAAGGGACTCTTAAGAGTCTTCTCCAGCACCACAATTCAAAAGCGTCAATTCTTTGGCTCAGCTTCAAGCCTGGAGGCCTTTAAACACCCCTCTCCGTTTCTATCAGCGTTGAATCTATATTTCTAATTTGCTTTACTCTGGGTCCTTGTATCCACTGAGGACTTAAGTCTCTCCCTTAATGATTAGTCTCATTTATGACTTTTGCTTCATGAATGAGCATCAGTGTCAATTATATAAAGCCTCCACCTGATTATGCATAACGAGAGGCTCCAGGTGTGATGGGTGTTAAGGTAAGCTGTGATGTGGGAGTCCGGGGTCCCCCACCAGCTTACTCCCTGGGGTTCCCCAAGAAGGCTGGGGACACTGCAAGCCCCTCCACCAGGACACGGCTCTCCCCGCTCGGGCTGGACACCACCTCCTGTGCCTCTGTGCTGTTGATGTTTAGCCGCTCAGTCAAGTCCAGCTCTCTGTGACCCCAATGGACTGTAGCCCATCAGGCTTCTCTGTCCCTGGGATTCTCCAGGCCAGAATACTGGAGTGGGTTGCCATGCCCTCTTCCAGGGCATCTTCCTGACCCAGGGGATCAAACCCAGGTCTCCTGGAGTATCGGCTTGTGGATTCTCTGCCACTGAGCCACCTGGGAAACCCAACTGCCCTGCACCCTTTCACTGAGTCAGTCAAGGGAACTGTCTGCCTTTACGTGACAAAAAAGACAGCTACAGGACGATCCTGGGCACATTAAGGACTCCCGTGTATACCCTGGCGACAAACCTCGTCCACACTCGGATTCACGGCTGAAAGCCCTGTGATGACTTCCCGTCCTCTCGCACGTATCCAGCAAAGACCCCGCTACACACTCACCAGCCTCCATGAACAAATTGAAAGTGAAAAGCAAAAGCGTTAGCTACTCAGTCCTGTCTGGCTCTTTGCAACCCCATGGACAGCAGCCCATCAGTCTGTGGAAATCTCCAGGCAAGAGTACTACAGTGAGTTACCATTCCCTCCTCCAGGGGATTGTCCCGACCCAAGGGATCGAGCCCAGGGTCTCCTGCATTGGCAGGCAGATTCTTTACCGTCTAAGCCACCAGGGAAGAAGCCTGGTTGAATGAATTTAAAGCGAAATCTAAAACAAGATGAAACTCATGCATCCCAGAGAGAGCGACGACAGATGCTGACATGTGCATTTCCAGAGACTACAATGGAAGCGCGGGGCAGGGGTGGGGGGGGTGGGGGGGGTGGGGGTGTCGGTGGGCGGCACTCTGGACAGTGGGGAGTGGGGAGTGAGGACCGACAAGATACTGAGCCAGATCCAGGGGGAAACTTAACTCCCCCAGAACAGAAGAGGCCACGCTGAGAGGGAAGGGTGTTTAATGCATGGCTTCAGAACCTCAGAGATGTGAGCGTGGGGTAGGTCCCAACAAGGGCGGCGATGCCCACCCAGGAGGCGGGACCCTGTCCGCGGACGTTGTGGGCTGTCCCGGGTAGACACAGATGCTGGGGGATGATGCTGACTCCTCGTGGCAGGGGGCGCTGGCCTGCCCACCAGCCTCCACCCACGAGAAAAACCCGGAGCACTCTTACCCAAGTTGTTAACAACCACCAGTATCTCCAGACCCTGCCTGATGGCCCCGTCGGAAGCAAAGCTGCCCTGGTGCTATTCTATGGTGAACGGCCGACTTTGCTGACCCGTGCTTACGACAGACACTCAAGAGTTTAGAGGGCTGGCTGGCGCGAGAAATAATAATAAGCACTTCTCATCTTCCCTAGGAGCCATAAGCAGCTTGACGAGCGCCACATCTAAGCATCGTGGCTCAGCATCTTCAAAGTACTTGCGAAACACTTCACATCCACTCTTCACTAATGAAGCCACGCGTCCGCCTCCAATGTCCTCCCAGTCGTGAGTGCGGCCGTCTGCTCCCTCCCTGAACAGTCTCCCCGTGATTTTATTTACAAAATCAACTGTGCGGAGTGCAGGTGAACGTGAGCGGTCTCCAAGAGCAGACTGCAAAAATAAACAAATAACCCACGGCTGACTGGCTTCCCGTGTACTTGATGTTCAGCCCTCCTTAAGTCTGGGAGAACGGACTGTATGTAAATGATGACATTGAAACAGAATTGCCTAAACCTTCAGGAAGTTCTGTTCCCAACACAGTTTGCTGATTTCATGGCAAACTGCTCCATGTGTAGCGGACTGGAGGGATACTGTTACCAGATGTTAGCTGAGAGAATCTGGCACTGTGTTCAACTCAGGCTGGTGACCAAACCCACCCGGGGTGCGGACATATGAAACAGAAAACTGCACCTCAATTTACAAGCTCTGCTTGGTTCCCCTGCTAGCGTTCAATTCTTCCAATGTCCCAGGGATTCAAACCACGGTTCCGGATTCCTTTTCACGTTTGCCGACCTCTCCCTAAAAGCCAGCAAGACGTGGGCAAGGAGGGCGTCTGAAAGGCGGCGGCACCCAGGAGCCATGCAGCCAGCAATTCAATAGAGGGAATTATTTATTATATGAACCCTCTACATCGAAACCCTGAAGCCAGGTTAACGTTTGGGCAAAAAGGTATTTACGTTTCAAACACGGAATATTGAGCACCCTCTTATCAACAAAGCTGTTAAGCCACTTCGCTGCCAGCAAAGGGAAATAAAACGTGATACGCCCATCTAGTCTTATTATTGGCAACAAAACCTTCAGGACTCGCATGTTGTTGGACTATTATCCAGCTGACCGTGGCCTTGGGTGCTCAATCGTGTCCAACTCTTTGCAACCCCAGGGACTCGAGCCCTCCAGACTCCTCTGTCCATGGGATTCTCCACGCAAGAGTACTGGAGTGGGTTGCCATTTCCTTCTCCAGGGGATCTTCCTGACCCAGAGCGAGCCCCCTGAGCGAGTCTGAGTGTCAGACGGGGGTCTGAGAACCACCGTGTATATTACAGGGCGGAGTGGCCAGACCACGCACAGGCTCAGGACATGGGTTTGCCCCCTCACTTGGACATTCTAAAGTCCCCTCCCCATTCACCAGGATGCCAAAGCTCCACTCCCTGCAAAGTCTAATTTCTATAACCTCACTAGAAGAAAAGCACAGCTGTGCAAACACACAGGTGAGAAAGGAAAACATCACGGAGGCGAGAGGCTTTTGCAAAGGCAGGGCAGGAACCTGGCCAGGTCTGTTCCAGGCTGTTTGAATGTGTCTACATCTTAACATCATGGAACTTATACTTGGTTCAACCGAAACTCTGCTCTGGAGTGGGGCTTCCCAGGTGGCTCCGTGGTCAAGAAGCTGCCTGCCTGTGCAGGAAATCAGAAGGGACATGGGTTCGATCCCTGGGCTGGCACGATCCCCTGGAGGAGGAAATGGCAACCCACTCCAGCGTTCTTGCCTGGAGAATCCCCTGGACAGAGAGGAGCCTGGCGGGCTACAGTCCATGGGGTTGCAGAGAGTCGGACACGACTGAAGTGACTGAGTACACACGCACGCACTGCTCTGGAGACCTCTGAAAGTGTGACATCTCCACTTGGTTAGCTGACACCAAGGTGACAATGAAATGCAAGTTCTGAAATTTCAAGATGCTCTTAAAGCAGTCTGCCTCGGACAGAGGAAATGCAAGCTGTGCCGTAGGCAGAGTTGGGGAAGCCCGCACGAATACAGGTATATGCTAATAAATTGAGGACAAGAAAACAAAATAAACCCACCGAGGTATGACATGGTGATTCTAGTCCGTGGCTCTTAAAAAAAAAAAAGTTTTTTTGAACATGACTTTAATCTCCAAGGACAAAACAAGGATCCCTCAAGGCTAAAAATGTATTTCCTGTGGCTTCTTGAGAAGTTAAGCTCCAAAATAATTCTCCCCTCTCTAGGCAAGGCACCGCAAAAATCCAGGTTCAGTCGCTCTGTTGTGTCCGACTCCGCAACCCCATGGACTGTAGCCCACCAGGCTCCTCTGTCCATGGGATGCTCCAGGCAAGAATACTGGAGTGGGTTGCCATTTCCTACTCCGGGGGATCTTCCCAACCTAGGAATCGAACAAACCCGCGTCTCCTGGGGCTCCTGCATTGGCAGTCAGGTTCTTTACTGCTGAACCACCCGGGAAGTCCACCACTAAAGATGGCTAAGGACAAATTCCTAGAAGAAACGCCAGAAGAGAGTAAAGCAGAAAGCGGGCGTAGGGGGTGGGGGCAGGGAGAGCTGCATTAATATGGAATGCTGTCATTGAGTAATTTTCCCCATGACCTAGGAATCCCTGACAACTAACACTTACTACTCTCTGCCTAAAAATGCACCCAGTCACAACTGTGTTCCTCTTAGAATGAAGTGAAGTCAAGTGAAAGTCGCTTAGTCGTGTCCGACTCTTTGTGACCCCATGGACTTGTACAGTCCACAGGATTCTCCAGGCCAGAAAACTGGAGTGGGTAGCCTTTTCCTTCTCCAGGGGAATCTTCCCAACCCAGGGATCGAACCGAGGTCTCCCCCACCCATTGCAGGAGGATTCTTTACCAGCTGAGCTACCAGAGAAGCCCCCTTTTAGAACACAGATACATAAAAGTGGGGAGGTTATTACAGTGACATATGCACGGATATAAAAAATTCTTGGAGGTGCTTTCTCAGGAATCTCAAACAAGTTCACCCTGCTGTATAAATGCTGCTCCTTCCCAAGAAAATCTTCCCTGGTAGCTCAGACGGTAAAGCATCTGTCTACAATTCAGGAGACCCAGGTTTGATCCCTGGGTTGGGAAAAGTCCCCTGGAGAAGGGGGGGCAACCCCCCCCCAGTATTCTGGCCTGGAGAATCCCATGGACGGAGGAGCCTGGCCGGCTACAGTCCATGGGGTCGCAGAGAGTCGGACACAACTCGGTGACTTCACTTTTCCTAAGCAATTCCTGTTGGCAGTTCTCTGGGGTCTCAGGTGGGCGGGTTAGTCCGTGGCGGGGAGCTCGGGCAGTATCAGGTGGGGGTGTTAAGTCAGGGAGAGAGGGGAGGCGATGGTGGGGGTGGGGCGGGGAGGTGAGGGCTGGCTTAGGGTCGATGGTGGGCTTAGGAAAGGGTGGGGGGTGCTGGGTTGGGGAGGGGTGGGGCCGAGCTGGGTGTGGGCTGGGGAGTCAATACTGGCAGGTATTCCAGCCAAAGGGCCCTGGGGAGGGTGAGGGGAGAAGGTCAGGGAGTCCTCTAGCTGGGGGAAGAGCAAAGCTACCCCGTCAGATCAACCCCACCCCTCCACCGGTCCGCATACCTCCCCATGCTAGATTTGGGCAGTGCATGCAATTGGCGGACACTGGGGGCTGGAGGAGGCCCCCAGATTCTGAATGACCTTCCCCGGGGGTTCTCCAACCTGGATGACACTCCAAACAGGTGAGCGTTGTCACCTGTCAGCACTCCAGCACCCCAGACCCTGGACAGGCAGGCAGGTTCTGAATGAGCAGACGTGGGGTTTGATGGGGGGGCCTCCACACACTGGGCGGTAGGGTGGGCAGGGAGCCAGGCTAAGCTGTCCACCCCCAGGAGACACCCACGGGCTCCCCAGAGCAGGCTGGGTTTCCGGTAGCTAAGCAGGACCCAGGGAGGCACGCAGACAGGAAGAACATTTTGTTCTCCGGAGGGTGGTGGCCGAGCCTTCACTGGCCATCACGTCTCCTGTTCAGTCACCGTTATCAGGCGTGAAAATCGGCCAGAGTTCTCTACCATACGGAACACAGGAGAACCGCAGTGCGATTCTTCACCACCTTCACATCCTAAGTTTCCAGTGGTACGTAAACACCAGGATCTGTGAAAGCTCCAGATGCTCAGAAGCACCCCCCAAAGATGCCCCTCCACCCTCACCCCAGACTCACTCATTGATTTTCCCCTTCAAGTAGAGAGTACTTATGTAGATTGCATTGCAATGATTCAAGAACCATAATAAACAAAAAACAAACCCTATTTAGAAATCAGTTACAAATGGTGGTGATGAATCCCACTGAAAGCGAATTTTTTTTCCCCATGGCTGTTTTCATGCAGAAGAGAAAACAGCAAACATGGGTTGTAAAAGGTCCGAGATGGGATACACAGAAACAGATTATTCAACCTCTCTTATCTGCAATGAAAAAGTCTTAACAACTTCTTGAGAAGGCAAGATAAAGACAGAGGGAAGAGGACAGAGCTGAGCCAAGGACATGGTGAAACTGCAAACTAGCCCCCTCACCACGCGACTGAACAACGGTGAGGGTGAAAGTCGCTCAGTCGTGTCCTGCTCTTTGTGACCACATGGACTGTACGGTCCATGGAAATCTCCAGGTCAGAATACTGCAGTGGGTAGCCTTTTTCTCTTCTCCAGGGGGCATCTTCCCAACCCAGGGCTCAAACCCAGGTTGCGTGCATTGCAGGTGGATTCTTTAGCAGCTGAGCCACCGGGGAAGCAACAAAAGAGAAAAAAGAACTTTAATCTGCTGGGACATGGGAGAGCAGTGACCTGGGATACGAAACGTGGCATCTGAGAGAAGACAGACAGACAGAGGCTGTGCAACCCCGGCATCTCTTCTGCTGCAAAATGCTGACAAAACGCATTGCACTGCCCCAGTGGCTGCTGAAGAGCCCGACATTGTGCTAAGTGCTTCCCGTGGACAGCTGTCGTTTAATGCACACACGAAGGCAAAGGTATCATTCTTCTGCAGGGCACCAACAGTGAGGCTGAAACCTCAGAGCTTTTGCTGAAGGGCACAGGGAGTAAATAGGAGCCCTCCATAGCTGGGATGGCAGAACCCAAGAAATGATGGCTCCATCTCTGGGATCCGTACTGGGTCTTCCCTGCCAGGTGCTTCCTGTGCTCAACCACCCTTTTCCATGATTCTTTTCCCCCATAAGCCCCCCAAACCTCATCATGACTTGGGTTGGGGGGTTCACCCCCCCAACTCTCCGAGTTTATGTTAACAAGCTAAGAGTATACACGTCAGATGCCAGCAGACATATAGTGTCTAAACTATAGTTGCAACGTCTGTCCCACAACCCATAACCGATGCTGTGCTGCGTGATCAGCTGCTCATTCGTGTCTGACTCTTTGCAACCCCCCATGGATCGTATCCCGCCAAGGCTCCTCTGTCCATGGGGATTCTCCAGGCAAGAATACTGCAGTGGGTTGCCATGCCCTCCTCCTAACCGATGCTATCCACTTCAATATCCGATCTTACTCACTACCCTCTTTCAAACAGCAGTAGCAGCAAAGCCATGGGAATCCCATCCATCAGAACAGCCACCACACAGGAGTGATTAAAGGTCAGCCGTCATCCACCTGAATTTCTTGGAAATAAACCTTCGATTCATAAACCTCATCTGCCTGTAATGCTTAATTCACATACTTAGTATCACAAGAACAAAGGACTTAGGTGCACTGGATAAAAATTAAGAATTCTCGGGACTTCCCTGGGGTGGGGGGGGGGGGAGGGGCGGGGTCCTGTGGCTGGGGCTCTGTGGTCCCAGTGGACAGGCAGGGAGGCAGGTGGGTTTCGATCCTGGCTTGCGGAGATGGATCCTACATGCTACAGTTAAGAGGTCTTGGTGCCGTAACTGAAGATTCTGGGTGTTGCACCTGAGATGTGGTGCAGCCAAATAAAGAAACATTTATACTGTATTTATATTATGTTAATATATCAATTATATTTATATTATATGATGTATTATTAATATGTATTAATATATTATTAGTATATATTATAATACATATTAATATATAATACACAATTATAATGAACATAAAATATATTGTACATTGTATATTTGTACACATATTTATATTATATTAATTATATTTATAATATATATTAATTAAATTTAGTATAGATTACACTACTATAGTATGTATTAATGCATATTAATAGTATATATATTATAATATTAATATATAATACAACCTAAATATAATAATATATATTTACATTATGTTTATAAATAAATGCATTCATAAATATAAATATATAGTGCTTGGTATTAGACCGACCACTTGATAACAAGCGAATTCCTTAAGATTGTTTCCCTCCCCTTCACACCTATCCCAGATATGAATTCAAGTCTGAGCAGACAAACTCCAGGAAGGACGTGGTGATGGACAGGGAGGGAGGCCTGGCCAGCTGCAGTCCATGGGGTCACAAAGAGTCGGACACAACTTAGCAGCTAAACAACCAAAAAAATACATTTAACATCTACTATATATTTGTAAGTAAATATACAGTCGATATTTATTTATTTGGATTCTTGCCTGGAGAATCCCATGGACAGAGGAAATTGGACAGCTATAGTCCAGGAGGTTGCAAAGAGCCAGACACTACTGAGCAGCTAAGGATGCGCACTCACACACACACACACACACACACATAAGGAATTCTTGTTCCCAGGCGCTAGGCTCGTAGCACCTGAACAGAACTAGGTAAAGGAATCAACATGTCAGACACATGACCCTTGCGAAGACTACCAGCTTGGGAATCAGGTTGCCATGGGAACATCAGCAAAGCCTGTTGTGAATTCAGTCGCTCAGTCGTGTCTGACTCTTTGCGACCCCACTGACTGCAGCACACCAGGCCTCCCTGTCCATCCAACTCTCACGGCTTGTTCAAACTCCTGTCCATCGAGTCGGTGATGCCATCCAACCATCTCATCCTGTATTAACACTGTACCAAGGAATTCCCTGGCAGTGCAGTCAAAAAAAGAACAAGAAAAAAAAAAAGCTGGAACCAGCATGGCTCCCTTTACTTTCATGAACCCATGAAAAAGGGTTCTCCTGGTCATCTCCACCTTCCCCTGTTCCCTTGTTTGACTTTTTGCCACTCCCAGTGGCTGAAGAGAGCTCACACCCAGCGTGCAAAGTGGCTGTGTGCTCCATCTCTTGCTGGCTTCCAGGGAAAGAAGAATCACTGAGCTGACGTGCAGAGACGGGGCAGGGGTTTAAACCAGCTCGCAGCCCCACGATGCTTGCTTCTGGTTTCTCTTCATGTCACTATGTGCCTCTGTCTCCCATGGGGCTCAGGAAAACAAAGAACTTTCCCCCCTGGGCGTGGCTGTATGGGGATCTGGAATCCCCAACTGCAACTCCATGCAAGTAAAGGAAAGCAACAACCAGCTCAATCATCTCCCATTCATTTCCTCCCTCAGTCCCTGCAAGAGCAAACAGGGTGTGCGTTCGACTCCTTTCTCAGCTCACACGTGAAATCTGGCGAGTCAATCTAATTATTCTGGCTCCAATTTCCAATTTGATCAGTAAGCATTGACACAAGACAGGTCAAGGGCATTCCCTACAAGAGGCTAAAAATAAAGGTGTGCCTTCTTTGCCACCCCAAAGGCAGGGGTCGTAAAGCCCCATGACAGCAAAAATTTCAGACGGGAGCTTGCAACGATGCCTGGGAGGGCTTTCCAAGGCCCTGATGGTGGACACACAGTTGCAAGTTTCAAATCTGTTACAGCTTTCTTGCATCCCGTTGGTGTGGAGACGGATTCTGTTGTAACAGTACGCTTCAATTCTCTGCTGAAGAGGAATTTATCTGACACCTCCCTCCTCCCATCTCTCTGTGGCTTTATTTTCCACAGTTGGCACACAGAGTAATTCACACATTCGCAAATATTTAAGGGAAAATTAAATTTAAAAAACCAATAAACTACTTGGAACCACAACATAATGCCTGCCTGTCTTTGCTTTGAGGAATTTTTACATTAAATAAAGATGCAAAATCCCCTCCCCTGGGGTTTTCAGTTTGCCAGAGAGCTTACTTCTGTGAATGATTTCAATCTAACTCCTAGGATAACTGTCTTTGGTACAATCTATGGTTTTTTGCAAACAGGATAAAAATGACTTTCATGGAAAAGAAAGCATCATGGTTTCATTTCTTTTCTTTTTCTTTCTGTTATTTATTATCCATGCTATCTGTCTGGCAAGCTGTCCCAAGCTTCCTTGGGACGCCAGAGGCTGCAACAATTTGCAATATCCTTAAAAGAAACGGCCGATTCAGTTTCCCGCCACCCCCCAACCAAGGCCGCCTTGCTTGCCAGCTTGGTCTCAGTGCCAAACACGCCTGCGCATCCTGCCGCGGGGGGACCACGGAGGACACAGGATGTCGCTTGTGACATCGCCAACAGAGTCCTTTTCAGCCCCGCATTTCCAGGGCTCCCTTCTGTTCCATCCTCCAGCTGGGCGTGACATACCGCTGGGCTTCGACGCTCACAGGTGTGGCGCGTTCCTACTGACACCCCATCGTTGTCAGCTCCAGGGCCACCTCCCACTGAAGCAGTTTACTTTGGAGGCCAGGGTGCAGGGAAGCCAAAGGGGCGGGTTACCACCTCCGCTTGGGGTATGTGGGTGTTGGGCGGGTGGGGAAGGTTTACTGTTCTCAGCAAAGAGTCTTAAGCATCTCATCACAGCCTTAGCCAGCAGTGGACCTTCCTCTGCAGTTTTACCCAGAGGATCTGGAGCCCCGATACTGCCAATACCCTGGGGCTTCTTCCCAGGCGGTTCGGCGGTAAAGAAACAGCCTGCCAATGCAGAAGACGTGGGTTCGATCCCTGGGTCGGGAAGATTCCCCTGGAGGAGGGCACGGCAACCCACTCCAGGATTCTTGCCTGGAGAATCCCCTGGACAGAGGAGCTTGGCGTGCTGCAGTCCATGGGGTCCGCAAAGAGTCAGACACGACTGAGCGACTGAACTGAACCAGGAAATAGTACTATTTGGCTATAAAAAGGAAGGAAGCCATGGACACAGCCTACGACATACGTGAGTCTTGAAAACACTGTGAAAAGTGAGAGAAACCAAGTCACGAAAGGCCATATAACATAGGATTTACGGGGAATGCCCAATACAGGCAAAGCCACAGAGATACACAACAGGTCTTCAGCTGCGGGGGTGGGGCCGCGGGGGTGGCGCTGAGGAGAGCAAGAAAAATGTAGGGAGTGACGGCTCTGGGGGAGGAGGTTTCTTTGGGGGGGTACTGAAAATACTCTAAAATTAAATTGTGGCGATGACCGTACAGCTATGCGCGTACCCTGTTCTTGCTGCTCAGTCGTGTCCAACTCTTTTGTGACCCCCTGGACTGTAGCCCTGCCAGGCTCCTCCGTCTGTGGGATTCTCCAGGCAAGAATCCTGGAGTGGGTTGCCATTTCCTCCTCCAGGGGAATCTTCCCGACCCAGGGATCGAACCTCCGTCTCCTGTATGGGCAGATGGGTTCTTTACCACTGAGCCACCTGGGAAGTCCCTTCTGCACCCTACGTGGCTACAAAGAGTCAGGGGTGCAGATGCTCCTCAACCTCCAGCAACTGAACACACCTGAGAATTTGCTGCAGCCCCTGGGACCTGGAATTTCCCCCAGGGGTTATGGAGCAAGCCTGACCCCCACGCCCCAGGCTCCTACATGAAGGAGCCGTCTCATCCTTTCAAAGGGAGTCCAAATGCAGCAGCGTCAGAGAGTCAGGACCAAAGCCGAGGAAGCACGTCGCAGGAAATGGATCCCCAGCAGGATGATGCATTTTGTGGCAAATCAGGTCACGCCAGCCCTGGCTAGCCACAGTCCAGAATTTCTTGATTCGTATTCAAGAACTCTCCGTCGCCGCAGATTTCACAGGTTTGGAGAGCCGTAAATCCATCTGCTCCCGGCTTATCTTGAGTTTCACACGAAATTAATATTCTACCTACATCCCACGCTAGGCAAAGACAAACAGCTCCAGAACGCAAAGTGACAGTATTCTATGTAAGTAAACACTGTGAAAAGACTCGGTTGAAAACGTATCTGCAGCTTAACTTCTGTGTTTTAGAGGAATGTATATTTTGGCTTAAAACTCAACATTCAAAAAACAAAGATCATGGCGTCCAGTCCCACCGCTTCATGGCAAATAGATGGGGAACCAATGGAAACAGTGGCTGACTTTATTTTCCTGGGCTCCAAAATCGCTGCAGATGGTGACTGCAGCCATGAAACTGAAAAGACGCTTGCTCCTTGAAAGAAAAGCTAGGACCATCCTAGACAGCGTATTGAAAAGCAGAGATATTACCTTGCTGACAAAGGTCCCTCTAGTCAAAACTATGGTTTTTCCAGCAGTCATGTATGGATGTGAGAGTTGGACCATAAAGCTGAGCACCGAAGAATTGATGCTTTTGAACTGTGGTGTTGGAGAAGACTCTTGAGAGTCCCTTGGACTGCAAGGAGATCCAACCAGTCAATCTTAAAGGAAATCAGTCCTGAATATTCATCGGAAGGACTGATGATGAAGCTGAAACTCCAATACTTGGCCACCTGATGTGAAGAACTGACTCAATGGAAAAGACCCTGATGCTGGGAAAGACTGAAGGCGGGAGGAGAAGGGGACGAGAGAGGATGAGATGGTTGGATGGCATCACCAACTTGATGGACTCGAGTTTGAGCAAGCTCCGGGAGTTGGTGATGGACAGGGAGGCCTGGTGTTCTGCGGTCCCTGGGGTCACAAAGAGCCGGACACCACTGAGCGACTGAACTGAACTGAGATTTTATAAACCAAACACTATGTGGCCACACAGAAAAATGTCTTTAAAGTGGATGGAAAAAATTTTTAAGGTCAGGAAATACCCAGCCCTTTATCACTTTGAAATGCAATGCCTCCAATTAGAACATCTGTAAACCAAAGAACAAAGTACCCAATAACATAATTAATTTAACAAAGAAACTGTAGCCTAAAATATGAATCACACTTAAAATTAATCAGCAACACTAAAATAAAGACAAAATGCGAACCCAGTAATGTCATTAATTTAAGACAGAAAGAATGTTAAACCGTGAATCATGCTTCAAATTAATCAGTCACATAAATCAGAAAATCCCGCAGCAGTGAGGATCTGCCTTACCGACGAAGCTTTGCTTCAGGTTTACAAAATAAAAAGCCGACCGCAGCGCCTTATTTAGTTTGAAAAATAAATAAATAAATAAATAAAAGATAGCTGTGTGTTTTAAAAGACCCAAAGATGCTACCAGAGCACTTCGTTGAGTAAGGTAACTTGCCAGACAGAATACACATTATTTAACAGATTTTCAACTATTCCAATGCACTTCTGTCAAGACCCCAAGTCTGCACCCTACAATTTCCACCCCAAACCAAAACTCAGACCAAATATCTGTGTGGCACCCCTGGCAAACCAGTATCCTGCCCCAATCCTAGCATGCAGCACTCAAATGCCCTCCTTACCTGTGACAGACGAACAGATAACCTCCACATCCATTCTGGGTTCCTCCTCGGCAACCAAGTGTCAAAAGAAATTCATTTCAACTGCTCTGTATGAAGTTCTAAGCTCATCCGAGCTGAAAGACATTGCTGTGTACCCCTGTCAGCAAACAGCAACTGCTTGAGGATTTTAGTATTGCAATAACCGTGTCAGGACAAAATCAGATCCCAATATAGAGCACTGATTTTTATTTTTTTGTAGATGATGCTTGAGTTATAGACCCGTTTCGGAATCATCAAGAACCCTTTCACATAAACACTTCATCATGTTGATTGCAAAGTGTCTCAAAAGTGTATACACACAGCACCAGAGTTGACAGTTTCTCAGAGAAGGCAAAGGAGGTGGTAACAGGAAGGCAGAGTCAGGGGGCAGTAGGGGACATCCACCCATCCCTCTCTGGGGCTGTGGTCAACTCCTAAAGAGGTGGTTCCCCTGGTGGCTCAGTGGTGAAGAATCCGCCTGCCAATGCAGGAGACATGGGTTTGATCCCTGGCCCTGGGAAGATCCCACATGCCATGGACCAACTAAGACTGTGCACCCCAACTTCTGGAGCCCATGCCCCTGAGAACCAGTGCTCCAAAACTACTGAAGACCCAGCACTCTAGAGACTGAGCTCTGCAACAACAGAAGCCACTGCAGTGACAAGCCCGTGCACCGCAGCTTTACAGAGAGGAGGCCCCGATCTCTGCAGCTGGAAAGCAAGGCCGGACAGCAACGGTACTGGAGTGAGTCGGCCTTCCCTTCTCCACGGGCATCTTCCCAACCTGGGGATCGAACCCAGGTCCCCCACACTGCAGGCAGATTCCTTTTTTGTTTTTTGGTATTACCACATTTTTGTATTTTTTTTTTTTTTCTTTAATTGGAGGCTACTTAACTTTACAATACTGTAGTGGTCTTTGCCGTACATTGACATGAATCAGCCAGGGGTGTACATGCGTTCCCCATCCTGACCCTCCCCCCATCCCCTTCCCCATCCCATCCCTCAGGATCATCCCACTGCACCAGCCCTCAGGATCATCCCACTGCACCAGCCCTGAGCACCCTGCCTCATGCAACGAATATGGACTGGCTATCTGTTTCACATATGATAATATACATGTTTCCATTCTGTTCTCTCAGATCATCCCACCCTCGCCTTCTCCCATAGACTCCAACAGTCTGTTCTTTACATCTGTTTCTCTTTTGCTATCTCGCATATAGGGTCATCCTTACTGTCTTTCTAATTTCCATATGTATGTGTTAGTATACTGTATTGGTGTTTTTCTTTCTGACTTACTTCGCTCTGTATAATAGGCTCCAGTTTCATCCACCTCCTTAGAACTGATTCAAATGTATGCTTTTTAACGGCTGAGTAATATTCCCTTGTGTATATGTACCACAGCTTTCTTATCCATTCGTCTGCCGATGGACATCTAGGTTGCTTCCATGTCCTGGCAATTGTAAACAGTGTGCAAGAGGATTCTTGCTGAGGATCCAGCTGAGCCACCAGGGAAGCCCAATGGAAGACCCAGCAGAGTTAAACAATAAATGAATAAGTAAAATTACGTATTTTTTTAAATATAGCTCAGGAGAAAGCCATCTCACTGGAAAGCAGCACGGGAGATGTCGGCCGGCACAGGGCCCAGTTCTGAACACGCCTGCTACGCACCCAAATGTTTCTTCTTTGGGTCATTCCTGTGGAGGCCGACTGGAACGAGGCAGGTGGGATGAACAAATAGAAACTCATCTCAGAAGACAGTTCCTAAATCAGCAGAAGAGTGCATTAAGGCACTTGAGGAAGAATATAAAAGAAGATTCTGGAGTTTTTCCATGTGAGTATCATACCATGGACCCCACACGCCTCCTGGAATTGCTTTCTAGGTCAAAAGAGTGGCCACAGGCCAGATATAAAAGGACCCCCCCCCCTTCTTTATTTCTTTTTTCAAAATTGATGTATTATTGCATGGGCTGTGTTGGGCCTTCCTTGCAGCATGCGATATAGTTCCCCGATTGGGGATCGTACCCCTCCCTGCCTTGGGAGCGTGGAGTGTTAGCCACAGGACCGGCAGGGAAGTCATGGGACCCAGCTTTAAAAGATATCTTCACAGATCACTCAACTATCCATCCGTGGGGTAACCAAACCACCATACACACACACACATGATGGAACATTATCTAGCCACAAGAGGGAAAACACAAGCTACCCCATCATTAAACCGCAAAGACATTTCAACTTAAACAGGCTCAAAAGGACGAATCTCATGTGATCCCATTTACGTGCGGTGCTTAGAAGTCTCAACTGCAGAGATGTTAATATAAAGCGGAACCGTGGGTGCCAGGCGCTGGGGGAGGGGAATAGAGAGTTGTTGAAATGCGTATGTAATGTTAGCCTGGGAAGATGGAAAAAGTTCTATACGTGGATGGTGGTGATGGCTGTATAACAAGGTGAATGTGCTTAATGACCGTGAAAGTGAAAGTCGTTCAGTCATGTCTGACTCTTTGTGACTCCGTTGGATCCTCTGTCCGTGGGGATTCTCCAGGCAAGAATACTGGAGTGGCTTGCCATTCCCTTCTCCAGGGGATGTTCCCAACCCAGGGATCAAACCCGGATGTCCCTCATTGCAGGCGAATTCTTTACCATCTGAGCCACAGGGAAGCCCAGTGATAGTGAACTATGCATCTGAAAATGGTTAAGACAGGAAATAAAGCTGTAACCCAATGGGGAAAAATGGTTAGCATGCTACATCATACGTTATGCATATTTTATCACTGTAAAACATAATGCTTTGTAAATCTGACTTAAATAGGCATTAAGTGAAGGCATGACCTTTCAGACAGAGCTTTCTGGACTGTAACTTCATCTTAGGACTCCATTAAAAATTTGCTAATTGTGCACAGGGGTGTCTCATAAAAGTACAAATGTGGAGGATTTCGCAATTTTTTTTCCCCCTGGTGGCCTCATGGCACACATTGTGGAATCTATTTCCCAAGCAGGGGTCAAACCTGCATCCCTGGAAGGGAAAAGACCAAGTCCTAACCACCTGGACCACCGGGGAACTCCCCACAAGTATTCAAAGTAATAAGATTTAGAATTACTACTGACCATTAAGAAAATTACGCAACCTTTTTAACAGACTATAAATCACAAAGAATCCAACTGAGGCTTATGAAGTTATCCATATGATCACATTGTCAAAAATGTAGTTCTTCCTGTGACGAACAACAATATTTAGGAACAGAAACCCAAGTATATTCATTTGTAAGAGTATAGTCATGTTGAGTATTGGAGTCCTCATGAGAGTGTGTGTGCATGCGTGCTCAGTCGAGTCCAACTCTGTGACCCCATGGACCATATCCCACCAGGCTCCTCTCTGTCCAGGGGATTCTCCAGGCAGGAATACTGGAGTGTGTTGCCATGTCCTTCTCTAGGGGATCTTCCTGACTTAGGGATCAATCCCACGTCTCCTGCTTGGCAGGCAGATTCTTTATCACTGAGCCACCTGGGAAGCCCCAGAGTCATCATAGGAAGACTCAAAGGGTATTACTCCTTACCACAGAGCTTCAGAGCCAATGCCAATAGTCGCTAACCTACTGTGAAACATGATGAAGGGCAATATTCAATATATGCCAAGTTTGGGGGCAAATCCTAAACCAGCCAAGCTCATACTACCGACATTTGAAAGTGAAAGTGAAAGCCATTCAGTCACGTCCGACTCTTTGCGACCCCATGGATTGTACAGTCCATGCGATTCTCCAGGCCAGAATACTGGAGTGGGTAGCTTTTCCCTTCTCCAAGGGATCTTCGCAACCTAGAGACCGAATGCAGGTCTCCAGCACTGCAGGCAGATTCTTTAGCAGCTGAGCCACCAGGGAACCCCAAGAATACTGGAATGGGTAGCCTCTCCCTTCTCCAGGGGAACTTCCTGATCCAGGAATCGAACCGGGGTCTCCTGCATTGCAGGTGGATTCTTTACCAACTGAGCCATCAGGGAAGCCCATTTGGGGTCAGATAATTCTTTGGTATGTGAGAAGGTGGGAGAGGCTGTCCTGTCCATGGTGGGGTGTTTGGCAGCATTCTCAGATGCCAGGATCACTCCTTCCCATCAAATCAATCATATGTGACAACCAAACATGTCTCTAGACTTTGCCAAGTGTCCTGAGGGCGGGTTAAAAGACTGCCCCCAGGGGAGAACCCCTGTCCTCAAGAAAGAGATCTTCAGGAACCGCCCATGTTTACGAAGAAAACCAAAAGGTAATACTAAGAAAAATAACACTCTCTGATTTGGTTTAAGCGTCAGAAGTAGTAACAGATGTCAGAAATGAAAAGAAACCTGCCATCACCTTCAGGCCATTTTACAACCAGAAGCTACAGCCAATTTCAAGAGCTTATTCTTGAATTTTAATTAATCGGAACTCAGTGTCCATTTATACCTTCCCAGGTGGTGCTAAGCAGTAAGGAACCAGCCTGCCAATGCAGGAGACATAAGAAACATGGGTTCGATCCCTGGGTTGGGAAGATCCCCTGGAGAAGGGAAGGAATGGCAATAGACCCACTCCAGTATACTTGCCTGGAGAATCCCCATGGACAGAGGAGCCTGGTGGGCTACAGTCCATGGGGTCACACAGAGCTGGACACGACTAAAGCGACTTAGCACAGCACAATGTCCATTTGCATCAAGTTCCGTGAAGAAGAGACTCACTAGACTCCCGATCCATCAGTTGAGGGCATGCCCCTGTCAACAGCATGAGTTTTTGTGGGTTTGAGAGGAAAGAAGTGGTTTCTCAAGAGAAGTGGGTTTTTTCCTGAAAACCTGGAGGGAGGGCATGTCAGTGGGGCTCTACGTCTGTGTTCTGGGGATTCAACAAGGCAAAGGTTGTTTGGACGAAAAGAACACTGAATAAACCTCAAGCGAAGACTGGAAGCAAGGGCTGAATCACGCTGACAAACAGCATCTCATCACGCACTTTCATCAGCGGGAGACCTCAGAAAATGAAACTGCACTACACCATTATCCATGTGGAATTCACGTCTTCCAATCAGCTAGTTATGGTTGCCAGGGCAGCTGGATGCTTTATGGCTTCTGATAAGACAAATAAGCAACACCCAACGTCTAGCCCATGGCACCCCAAGCCTGCCAAACAATACCCATGTTCCAACCCGTGCCACTGCCTGTACCATACCTTAGTATGAAAAAGCCCTGCAACCGGGTTGGTCTGTAACACGGCGGACCGTCCAGATGAGATTCACAGAACACGCTGAGTTGCCCCTGCTCGTGTCTGGTTCTAACCATCAACAATTCTACCGGGAATGTCTCCAAAATGCAGTCCTCTGAGCCCTTTTAGGATTTTATGAACAGAAAAGAGTTGGTGAGAAAAGGCTACCCATCCCCTTATAGTAGGCCACACCTCACCCCAATGGACCAGTTTCAAAACTGGGAAAGGATTACATCAAGGCTGTTTATTGTCATCCTGCTTATTTAACTTATATGCAGAGTACAGCCAAAGTTGTGACCAACCTAAACAGCATATTAAAAAGCAGAGACATTACTTTGCCAACAAAGGTCCGTCGAGTCAAGGCTATGGTTTTTCCAGTAGTCATACATGGATGTGAAAATTGAACTACAAAGCAAGTTGAGTGCTGAAGAACTAATGCTTTCGAACTGTGGTGTTGGAGAAGGTTCTTGAGAGTCCCTTGGACCGCACTGCAAGGAGTTCATCCTAAAGGAAATCAGTTCATCCTAAAGGAAATCAGTGCTGAATATCCATTGGAAAGACTGATGCTGAAGCTGAAGCTCCAACACTGGCCACCTGATGCGAAGAACTGACTCCTTAGAAAAGACCCTGATGCTGGAAAAGATTGAAGCAAGAGGAGAAGGGATCGACAGAAGACGAGATGGTTGGATGGCATCACCAACTTGATGGACATGAGTTTGAGCAAGCTCTGGGAGATGGTGAAAGATAGGGAAGCCTGGAGTCCATGGGGTCTCAAAGAGTTGGACATGACCAAGCAACTGAACAACATCATCATCACGCGAAATGCTGCGCTGGATGAAGCACAAGCTGGAATAAAGATTGCAGGGAGAAATATCCACAAGCTGGAATCAAGATTGCCGGGAGAAATATCAACAACCTCAGACATGCAGATGATACCACCCTAATGGCAGAAAGATCATTTTTGAAAGGACAAAATTACAGAGCCGGAGAAGTCAGTGGCTGCCAGGAGCCACAGAGGCTGACCATGCAGTGGGGGCACGCGGGGGTTTTCCTGTGCCAATGGAACGGTTTCTGTGTTGGATTACGGTGGGGGTTACTTAAAGCTCCATGTATGATTATAGCTCACACACTGTCCACATGCACGCAGGCACACACCCCAAAACTGCTAAAATGAAGACCAGGGCTGCATCAGCGCAAAACTGCAGCTGTCAGTTTCCTACTTTTGATAACACAGTATCTTCACGAAAGACCAGGGAAGGCGGGGGACGACCTAGACCTCAATTTGCTATTTTTTTTTTGCTTCCCGGATGGCGCTAGTACAGGAGACTGTGGTTTCAGTCCCTGGGTTGGGAAGATCCCCTGGAGGAGGCCGTGGGCAATTCCCTCCAGTGAGAATCCCATGGACAGAGGAGCCTGGCAGGCTATACATTTCATGGCATCCCATGTGTTCAGTGGGACACAACTGAAGCACCAGACCACGCACACACATGTTTTTGCCACGTCTTGTGAGCCTAATATTATTTCAAAATAGAAATCGTCAAAAGTAACAGTGTCTCACTCATGAACAGATACACCAAACGTGGGCTATTCACCCAATGGAATGGGGTCTGGTAATCAAAACGAATGCAACAGCACCGTTGAACCTTGAAAACGTTCCACCGAGTGAAAAACCAACCGTCCACGAAGCGCACACACTCTGCGTGATTGCATTTACACGAAACATCCAGAATGAACAAATCCAGAGATGCTGACCATCGACAGGCGGTGGCTGGGGACTGGGGGAGGCCTGAACAAGGAGTGAGCTCTCATGGCTCCATGGGGTTCTTTGGGGAGTGAAGAAATGGTTTAGAATCAGTTGTGGCGATGGGTGCGGAACTCTGTGAATATTCTAAAAACCACGGAAGCGTACACTCTGAATGGGCGAATTGTCGGCTATGTGAATAACAACGTGATCAAGTTGTTAATACCATATGGCCGTGGCTGGCAGACGAGTTGTTATGTAAGTATCTTGCCATGCTTTACTGTTCTTTCTTCACCCCAGGGGGCTGGGGGTGGTTGGTTCAAAAGGTCACCTATGATATCGTTTCAAATTACACGAAGCCCATCTGTTACTGATGGGTATGTGACCCCAGGCGTGTCTAGGTAAAGGGAGATAGCAGCTCTGATGCTAAGAGAATCAGAATCAGACTCCTTTGGGCGCTGTGCAGGCAGGGTTAACGTCAGGGCCCTTGCCTTTTCCTTAGGGAAGCCTGGCGTGCTACAGCCCACGGGATTACTAAGGGTCGGATACGACTGAGCGACTAAACAATAACCCCCATCACTCCCCTGCATTGCACCAGGCTGGCTTATCAACTTTTCCCTTTAAAGAGGAAAAAAAAAATCTCATTGCTCATTTCTCGCCTTTGCCCATAGAGCCCCCCATCTAGAATGCATATCTTCACTATGCACTGAGATCCCAAACGCCACCAAAGCCCGTCCAAGTCTCCCCTTCAAGACGAAGGTCCAGGCTTCCTCAGCGGCTGCAAGGCAGGTTAGTAGATCCTTCCTGGGAATTCCCACAGCAGGAGACGTCTGCACCGTCCATGGGACACCCATCCATGCCACGGCTTTCTAAGACCTGTAACGCCTTCCCCAAAAACACGAGACATAACTCACTTAATCTCCACACACTCCACAATGCTCCAGAAGTAAGAGATTCAGAGAACAGTCACCCCAGAAACAGAAGACTTTCATAAAAGGGGGGTCTTGAAAAGGAAATTCTTGATCTGGGTGAGACCCGGGCCTTGCTGCAAGCTGGGTGAAATACAGCAGCCAAGATGATGGCTCCAGACTCCAGAGGTCCCCGTTCTAGGAACCCTGCCTGGGTTCTCCATGCTCTCACGACAGTCCACGTGGGGCTCGGACGGAAGGAAAACGCCTCCCCAGGTGCCCCCAGCACAGGCCACATGGCCTCACGATGCTGTCCAACAAGGTGTTTATGGAAAGTTCTGTCTGGACCACAAACTAGGCAGTGGATGTCTGTCGTTTCCAAACACATACAAGACAAGCATCAAAAAAAAAAAAAACCACACACACACACACACGCACACGCACACGCACACACCTCTGTTTCTCATAAATCAGCCATCCGAGGGAAAATAAGTACCTGCAATGTTCTCGGGAATGAGAGACCATGAAAGAAATGATGCGTCTTGCAAAAGCACACAATAACCATCTCCATCTCTCCTTCCTAAAATTTCTGACTTTCCAAACGCTCCGCAAAACAGGAGTTTATCACGAAGTGCCAACACAGACAGATACACAGCATGTTTTGGTTACCAAATCAACTACTACAGAACATCTTGAGAAATTACTGTTTCTGGTACATACAGCCAATAAGTAATAGTAAATTTTTTAAAAAACATGGACCAGTTGACAGGATACTTCATTATAGAATAAGAAAGAAATCCATTTTACAATTTTACTTACTCAGAGACAAATGTAGGCAAATCTCGTCTTTCTTCTGGGATTTATTTTTAGGCCTGTTTTCTATCTTCGGTTACCTGTCAACAAAAACACATCCAACATCAGGCAAAAAAAGAAGTCAACGAAACCCACTCCCAGTATTCTTGCTTGGGAAACCCCATGGACAGAGGAGCCTGGTGGGTTACAACCCCTGGGGTCTCAAAAGAGTTGGACACGACTTAGTGACTAAATAACAACAAATTGCACTTTATCACACCTAGTATTTTTTAACATCTTTTTTTTTAATGCAGTAAATATTACAATACAATCTGGAAAATAGATCCTGGTGAATTCAATAAAAATTGCCAGATCTCCCTTGTGGCCGTTCAAAAACAAAAAAAGTCAACAAAAACATCTCAACTACATTCTCGACCATTCAAAGACTTACGCAGCTTTCTGAAGCAGGGGGGTCTTAGGAAGCGGAAACATTAACAGTGTCAGATGGTGGACAACCATCGTTGGTGAAACCTAGTGTTTCGTCTCTGTGCATACAGTGAGCCTGTTCACAGGCAATCTGTTCAAAACTCTCAATCTCAAACTAGTTATGATCACCTCACTAGATATTCCAATCACCCCAAAACACGAGACACATCTCACTTATCTCTGCACAGTCCACAGTGCTCCAGAAGTAAGAGATTCAAAGAGCGGTCATCTAGCCAGCTAGAGCATCTAGCCAGCTCTCACTGTTCTCTAAGCACCCTAAAACACACTAAATGAAAAACACAGGTTATTTTTCGCTCGATTCGATGCAACCTGGCACATTCTCACTGAGAACTCCGCGTCCAGACATGTGGAAAGAGCAGACGCCGCTCGGCGATGCTGCTGTTGGCATCAGGGAACACGATGTCTGCGGTCGTGTGACACTTAAGTATCCGGACGGTGAGAAGGGGGGGATCTCAGCGAGAACGGAACATTGGCAACAAACTAGTAAGAAAACGCCCAAGACCATGTAAGAGAACTGGTAGTGGGGGAGAAGTGACCACTGGACACGGAGCTGAGCTCACACCGTGGGCCGAGACGGGGCACCGTGAGGAGGGAGCCCTCGAACGTGCAGGAAGGCAGCCCACGAGCGCAAATGTCCAGTGGCGATAGCAACCTGGGTGACGGGGACACGGGAGGAGGGGCCGGGTGACCGTGTTGCAGAAGCGAGCGACAGTGGATCCTGGGCACGGAGGACTCTGCAGCCTCAGAAAGGAGCCTGACTCCTCCTCCTCGGTCTCTCTTCACCCGGCACCAGGCTGAAGGACAGAAGAAAATCTGACCATCCCCCCACTTAAAACCCTTCAGGGCTCCCATCATTCTCAGGACAAAAGGCTTAGAGAAGCTCTCGCCCTGCAGAGGAACACGGGGGAGCTCGCAAAGGGCCGGAGGGGAACACGGAGGTGGAGAGAAGACGCACGGAGTCCGCGATGTCCTGGAGATGAGACGCGGGGCATGCACAGGTCAGCGCGTATGTGCTGGGGTCGGGGGCAGAAGCAGAAAGGATGCCGTCCAGGTTCAGAGCTCGAGCAAAAGGTGGGATGTTTGGGAAGTCAGAGTAGAGGAGAGAGCAAAAGGTTTTGAAGGTGTGAACTTTTCCTGAAACCCCTGTTGGCTCTCCCACTCTCTGAGCGGATTCTTAACTAGGTGATGGCACACGTCTGAGCGGGTGGCAGAGGTCACAGACCCAGAGTTAGGTCTGTGTAACCAATGGACTTCCCTGGTGGCTCAGACGGTAAAGCATCTGCCTACAAGGTGGGAGACCCGGGTTCAATCCCTGGGTCGGGAAGATCTCGGGAGAAATAAATGGCAACCCACTCCAGTATGCCAGGAAAACCCCATGGATAGAGGAGCCTGGTGGGCTACGGTCCCCGGGATCGCAAAGAGTCATACGTGAGTGATTAACTTCGCTTCACTTCACTTCAACTGTGACCCCTGGAGCTGTGGGCCTGGCTGGGACGCACCTGGGGTGGGATTTCTCCACCTCAGCAGTACTGGCATTGGGACCAGATCACCCTACGTGGTGGGCTTCTCGTGGTCACTCGTGGTAAAGCCACCTGCCAATGCACTGGACGTTAAGAGATGCAGGTTCGATCCCTGGGTCGGGAACATGCCCTGGGGGAGGGCATGGCAACCCATTCCAGTATTCTTGCCTGGAGAAATCCCATGGACAGAGGAGCCCAATGGGCTACATACAGTCCATGGGGTCGCAAAGACTTGGAGACAACCGAAGCAACTCAGCAGGTACGCAAGCATTCTCTGGGGTGGGGATGGGGGGCTGTGCTCCACGTGAGAGGACTCTGAACACTATTTCAGGCCCTCTCCAGTTGACGCCATAGGAATCCTGCCATCCATCCAGGGTGTGACAACCAAACTGACCCTCGTTGCCCAGTATCCCCTGGACAGCATGGTCACCCCGCTGAGATTATCTGAAGATTATCACACTAAGGCTTCCCAAGTGGCGCCACTGGTAAATAATCTGCCTGCAGGAGACGCCAAGAGACCTAGGTTTCGTCCCTGGGTCGGGAAGATCCCCTTGGAGGAGGGCACGGCCACCCACGCCAGTATTTCTGCCTGGAGAATCCCATGGACAGAGGAGCCTGGTGGGCTACAGTCCATGGGGTCGCAGAGAGTCAGACACGACTGAAGTTAAGTGATATCATATGACATCCCTTTTACGTGGAGTCTAAAAAAAAAAAATGTAACACCCTGGCAGTCTAGTGGTTAGTGGTTAGGACTCTGACCTCTCACTGCCCAGGGCCCCAGATTAATCCCTGGTCAGGGGGGAAACTAAGATCTCACAAGCTGTGCAGCACAGAAAATTAATAAAGAACAATTTTTTAAAAAGGACAAATAAATGATACAAATGAACTTCTTTACAGAACAGAAACAGACTCACAGATACAGAAAACAAACGGATGCTTACTAAAGGGGGAAGAAGGGTTGGGATAAATGAGGAATTCGGAATTAAGATATACACACTACTATGAATATATATAACGGAGAAGATAGTGGCACCCCACTCCAGTACTCTTGCCTGGAAAATCCCATGGATGGAGGAGCCTGGTGGGCTGCAGTCCATGGGGTCGCTAAGAGTCAGACACGACTGAGCGACTTCACTTTCACTTTTCACTTTCCTGCATTGGAGAAGGAAATGGCAACCCACTCCAGTGTTCTTGCCTGGAGAATCCCAGGGACGGGGGAGCCTGGTGGGCTGCCATCTCTGGGGTCGCACAGAGTCGGACACGACTGAAGCGACTTAGCAGTAGCAGCATGAATTTGTGAACTAAATTGCACAGCACGGGGAATTACAGTATCTTTCTCATAACCTATCATGAGAAAGAATCTGACAAAGAATAGATTCAACGGTATTTCTACAAATGTAAAGGCCACCACCGAACCCAGAGGAGGAGGATCTGGCCAGTGAGACAGAGAAACAAGAGGGTAGCAATGCGGGATGAAAACCACAGACAGTTCGGTGTTCCTGGCTTCTAGTGACAGCCGACACTCAGATTACCGGGGGAAGACTTAGCAAGTAACTGCCGCTGAGGCAGAGGACTGGAGGTGGGGGCCCGTGGCTGATAGGACGACAAGGACAAACACACACCGTCTTCTCTGCATCTGCTCCCTGCACGGAAGAAACCAAGGAAGACTTCACGGAGGCGGCAGCATCCCTTGCCGCAAGGAGTCAGGTGAAGAGGAAGGTAAAGCGGCCAAGCAGCCGCCACGTGAGTGGTACTAGAGGTCAACGGGTGGGCGCAAGCAGAGGGCATGGAAGTCTCCCAAAATGTCAGAGGGCGGGTGCTCGGAAAAGAGAATGCCGACAGCAGAGTACAGGAGGGCTGGTTGGCGGGGGAGAAAGGGGGCCCCACAGACCACAGGAAAGAGACCCCCTCTCCCCCACCGCCCAATCAGCATAGACCAACCTCAGTCTTGGGGCCACCCAGCATAAGAACAGCTGCTAGTGGTGGAGCATGCTGGCTCCAGGGCCACCCCACGACCAGAGCCGGCAGAGCAGGGCACCAGTTCAGTTCAGCTGCTCAGTCGTGTCCGACTCTTTGTGACCCCATGGACTGCAACACGCCAGGCTTCCCTGTCCATCACCAAGTCCCTGAGCTTGCTCACACTCCTGTCCACTGAGCTGGTGAGGCCATCCAACCATCTCATCCTCTGTTGTCCGTTCTCCTCCCGCCTTCCATTTTCCCAGCATCAGGGGCTTTTCCAATGAGTCAGTTCTTCGCATTGGGTGGCCGAAGTATTGGAGCTTCAGCAGAGGACCAGAGCCAAGCTGTTTTCTGACTTGCTCTCAAACCATCCCAAATCCCCCTACCTCTCGAAGGAACACATCTGAACCACCAGGAATTGGGATTAAAGGGCACCTCATGAACCTCCAGTCTTGCTCTTTTTTTTTACCCCCCCCTTCAACCACGTGTTGTCTAAGCTTACAAGAAAGGGCCCACCCTCTTGGCAGACAGTGCTCAGAACCCTTTAACTCTTTATCAGTTTCAGTTCAGTCGCTCAATCGTGTCCGACTCTTTGCGACCCCATGGACTGCAGCACGCCAGTCCTCCCTGTCCATCACCAACTCCCGGAGTCCACCCAAACTCATGTCCATTGAGTCGGTGATGCCATCCAATCATCTCATCCTCTGTCGTTCCCGTCTCCTCCTGCCCTCAACCCTTTCCTACATCAGAGTCTTTTCCAATGAGCCAGCTCTTCGCATCAGGTGGCCAAAATATTGGAGTTTCAGGTTCAACATCAGTCCTTCCAATGAACACCCAGGACTGACCTCCTTTCGGATGGACTGGCTGGATCTCCTTGCAGTCCAAGGGATAACTCTATCAAAAGGCTGACAAAAGGTGCCCCATGCACCATCCACCGCTCCATTCTGTCTTCCTTCCACCAAACTACTATGCACATATATTCAGTTAAAAAAAAAAATGAAAAAGTTTAAAAAGAAAAAAAGAGAGAGAGAGAAACAGACTTACAAGCCTCACTTTGCTCCTAATTAATTATAAGAAACTCTCTCCGGACCAGAGACTCCTCAGCTGTGAAATGAGGGTATTAAATTATTTATGAGGTTTCACCCACATCAAAAAGGAAAATCGGAGGAACCATTTTCCTGTTGACTTCCTTGGTAAATTCTAAGGGAAAACACCTTGCAGGGAACTGAACCAAGAATTTGCAAAGGGATTGCTTTGGGAGGACTTGGTGGAGAGAGCGGGGTGGGTGGCAGACGGGTGTGAAGAGGAATTCATCTGTGTTCCAAAGCCACCTGAGCACAGAAATACATCCAAAGCAATTTTTTTCCCCTCTTCTGAAGTTGCCATAATGATTAACATGTTCACCCTGGAGAAACTCTAGTTGTACCATCATGAAAAAAAAAATGCGAAAAATGTAAAATATGTTTTCCGAAACCACGGAGCATGACACAGGAGCTGCAGTTTCCTCCCGAGTCCTCTTCTTCCTTTTTTTTTTTTTTTAAAGAGAGCCCGAATTAACCTGGCCGAGCCCCAGCAGCTCAGATACATTCCGGCGGGAGGGGGTCTCAACGCCAGAGAATTCTAACTGCTTCATTTGGTACGTACTTGCAGAGTTCAGGTTCTGTATGATGAAGCTGTTGTTTCCTGCACTTTCAATACCGCCCAGTGCTTTTTATATATTCAGATGATTCAGTCCATATTAGATTTTTTTAAATTTACTTTTAATTGGAGGATAATTGGTTTACGACACTGTGTTAGTTTCTGCTGTACAACAACAAGATTCAACCCTAGTATACATATGTCCCTTCCCTCTTGAACCTCCTTCTCATCCCCCTACCCCACCCCAACCCATCACAGAACAGACAGCTGGGCTTCCTGCGCTATACAGGCAGCTTCCCAGGAGGCTAGTTATTTTACCCGTGAAAGTGAAAAGGGAAAGTCGCTCAGACGTGTCTGACTCTTTGTGACCCCATGGACTTGTAGAGTCCAGTGGACTTCTCCAGGCCAGAATACTGGAGTGGGTAGCCTTTCCCTTCTCCAGGGGATCTTCCTGATCCAGGAATCGAACAGGACTCTCCCACGTTGCAGGCAGGTTCCTTACCAGCTGAGCTACCCGGGTGACACATGGTGGTATTGTGTATCTATCGGTGCCACTGTCTCAGGTCACCCCACCTTCTCCTTCACCCGCTGTGTCCACAAGTCTGTCTCTATTCCTGCCTTGGAAATAGGTTCATCGGTACTACTTTCCTAGATTCTACCAGGCTCCTCCATCCATGGGATTTTCCAGGCAAGAGTACTGGAGTGGGTTGCCATCTCCTTCCCCAGGGGATCTTCCCGAGCCAGGGATCAAACCTGGGTCTCCCGCATTGCAGGCAGACGCTTTCTTTACCATCTGAGCCACCAGGGAAGCCATACACACGCCTTAATACACGACATTCGGTTTTCTCTTTCTGACTGACTTTCCTCTGAATAACACGCTCTAGGTTCAGCCACCTCACTAGAAACATCAGCTTAGTTCAGTCGCTCGGTCGTATCTGACTCTTGGTGACCCCGTGGACCACAGCACACCAGGCTTCCCTATCTATCACCAAGTCCCGGGGCTCGCTCAAACTCACGTCCATCGAGTCACAAGAACCTACCAGATGGTTAATCCTTTAAATCTGTGCTTTCTCCAATGGGGCTAATTGTGTCCCCTGCCCTCCCCTCCCCCAGCCACCGTCACTGGACACGTCCATGTCTGGAAACATTTTCAGTCCTCAGGACTCCGGGAAGGATGTTACTGGCATCGAGTGAGGCCAGAGAGGCTGCTAAAGCTCCTACAGCACGTAGAACATCTCCCTTCATAAACAGCTAGTAATATCTGTCTCAAACGTCAATATCGCCACGGCTGAGAAATCCTCATTTGAACCATACTAAAAATTAAAAAAAAAAATTATTTATTTAGTGGTGCCAGGTCTTAGTCGTGGCATGCAGGCATGTGGGATCTAGTTCCTGAAGGCAGATTTAACCCGGGGCTCCCTGGACTGGGAAGGAGCAGTCTTAGCCACTGGGCCACTGAGGAAGTCCCCATACTAACATTGCTATAATTCTGCAGAAGGTATACACTGTGTATCATGTTTATTCTTTTCAAAGTAACAGAATACGCACACTGCAGGTGAAGCAAGACTTCTCATCTCAGCTGCAACCTTTTCAGCAGCATCTTTCCCCAATTCTGCTCTCCAAAGCAACCACACTTGAATCACAGAATTGTTTCTACAGTTGGCAATATTCCCTGGCATGGACTCACATGATTCTAAATAAACTGCTGTACAAGATACCCTATCAACTTTAGAGATCACTTACTTGGTCTTCTCACATATGGATAAAGATTTTGTTTTTGTAAATTCCGCTTACCCCTTGGAAGAAAAGTTACGACCAACCTAGACAGCGTATTAAAAAGCAGAGACACTACTTTGCCAACAAAGGTCCGTCTAGCCAAGACTATGGTTTTTCCAGCAGTCATGCATGGCTGTGAGAGTTGGACTATACAGAAAGCTGAGCACAGAAGAATTGATGCCTTTGAACTGTGGTGTTGGAGAAGACTCTTGAGAGTCCCTTGGACTGCACGGAGATCCAACCAGTCCATCCTAAAGGAAATCAGTCCTGAATATTCATTGGAAGGACTGATGTTGAAGCTGAAACTCCAATCCTTTGGCCACCTGATGTGAAGAGCTGACTCATTGGAAAAGATCCTGATGCTGGGAAAAGATTGAAGGCGGGAGGAGAAGGGGACGACAGAGGATGAGACGGTTGGATGGCATCACCGACTCAATGGACATGAGTTTGAGTAAACTCCTGGAGTGGGTGATGGACAGGGAGGCCTGGTGTGCTGCAGTCCATGGGGTCACAAAGAGTTGGACATGACTAAGCAACTGAACTGAACTGAACTGAACTTCCCACCACCCATCCTGGCTTACCCTTCCACATTTTTCCAACAGTGTAACATGTTTTGGTTACATATAAACTCTACACTGGCTATTTTGACAATGGAACAGGCACTTTCAGGCAAGCAAGCGGTAGGGTTATGATGCCTTTCTTCGGTCTAACTCGTTAATTTTCCTGGGATGATTTGGCTGCCTCTGTTTTTCTTTGATAATTCCCCCAACAACCCTCCACCGTCTTTCAATTTTTCACTCAGACAACCTGGCAGTTCTAAGTTCACCGCAACCATTGCTCTCCTGACCCCCCAAATATATACACACACCAGACCTTCCTCCTGAAATTTCTGGACTCTGCTCCAGTCTATACTTGTCAGAGTGAGACCTGCTGAGACCAGATGCCACAAGATCACACCACCAGCATCGTAACAATTCTTTCCGCCTCTTTCTGTTTCAGGGACGCCAAGTCTCCCCCCTTTCTTGGTTTACTGTCTCCTTTCAATCGAACATATTCTCCAGCAGCTTCCTGAGAGAAGTGAAGTATGGAACCTTAAAGCCTACTGATAATCTTGAGTATGGACAAATCTCTTTATGCTACTCTGAATTAACAACCCGTGAGGGAATGAACGCAAAAGTCTGAGTGAAAATAAATTTTCATAGAATTCTAAGCTCAGTCTGTTTTCCGAGTTAAGAAATATGATGTCATTCTGATTCCAGGCCCTTCCTATGACTCTTTTCCATCCAAAAAAAAAAAAGTGCTTAGACGCTGCCTTTATCCTTGATTTTCCACAATGAAATGCTGATGAGATTTCAAGTAGTAATTTTTGATACGCTTAATTTCTATTCTCTCTTCTATTTGGTTTGAAATTTCTGTCTTCTTCAGATTGGAGATTCCCCTCCTTCCCTCTGCCCCGCTTCCCTCTGTTTCCCTGGAATACTTATCAGGCAAAATCTGAATAACGATCTCTCATGTGTCTGACAAAACTTCCTGCACCGTATCTCTGTTGCCCAGTATGGTATTCATTTACATCCTATCTGAAAAGTGAAGGGCTTCCCCGCTAGTTCAGCTGGTAAAGAATGCACCTGCAATGCAGAAGACCCTGGTTCGATTCCTGGGTTGGGAGGTTCCCCTGGAGAAGGGATAGGCTACCCACTCCAGTATTCTTCGGCTTCCCTGGTGGCTCAGCTGGTAAAGAATCCGTCTGCAATGCGGGAGGACCTGGGTTCGATCCCTGGGTTGGGAAGACCCCCTGCAGAAGGGAATCCCACTCCAATGTTCTGGCCTGGAGAATTCCATGGACTGTATAGTCCATCGGGTCACAAAGAGCCAGACACGGCTGAGTGACTTTCACTGGGAGGTAAGGGCTTCCCAGGTGGCGTTCGTAGAAAAGGACCTGCCCGTCAGTGCAGGAGACGAAAGAGACCTAGGTTCAGTGCCTGGTTCGGGAAGATCCTCTGACGTAGGAAATGCCAACCCACTCCCGTATTCTTGCTTGGAAAATTCCATGGGCAGAGGAGCCTGGCGGGCTACAGTCCACGGGCTCGCAAAGAGTCAGACACAGCAGAGCATGCAGACAAGTACGGGGATTCATTTAGCCACGTGTGACTACTGAGCAGTTGAGAAGTGGACAGTACAACTGAGGCGTTGACTTTAAATGGAATTTGCTTTTCACTAATTTAAGTTTAAAGAGTCACACATGGCCGGGGGCTACCATGTGTGACGGCACAAACCTAAAGATGACGACCAAGAGGAAAAGAAGGCAACCAAGGAAGGTCAGTGCCTTTAGCATCGACCGTAAGATGAAAATAAACACAGAAGAAAAAAGTGCGAGCAATTTCTAAATCCCCTCGGTTACGATTTCCAGCATGAGGTCCCAGGATGTAATTCCGTAGGGGTCTCCTTCCTCAGAAGAGTTGGAGGACCTTTCAGCATGACGTCAGACAAGCAGAAGCAACCGTCTGCTCCTAAGATGATGTTTTATTATACCTGATGTATAAATAGGGCAGCCAAGGGTCCTCTCTCTCCTGAGGGGGAGACAGGAAATGAAGTCGCTCAGTCGTGTCCAACTCTTTGCGACCCCATGGACTGTAGCCCTGCCAGGCTCCTCTGTCCATGGGATTCTCCAGGCAAGAAGACTGCAGTGGGTAGCCTTTCCTTTCTCCAGGAGATCTTCCCAGACCAGGGATCGAACCCAGGTTTCCCACATTGCAGGCAGATTCTTTACCATCTGAGCCACGAGGAAAGCCCAGGTCGCCTCCGTATTTCTCAGAAAAGAGAAATCTGTATCGTACTCACAGCATCACAGCATAAAGTAGAAGCGAAACGTTAAAAATAATAAAACACAAGGGAGAGATAACAGGTAAGCTGCAGATGGCAACTTCTTCAAACGCCACCCTGATGGCTGTCATGGAGCCCTGATCTCAACACACTTGGCAAGAGAACACGGTTCTCTACACGTGTTCTAGCAAAAAAACACTGCTGCTTCGAGATGGGTGCTCCAGGGGACAGAAACTAGAGCAGCTGGCAAAGGCCTTCTCTATGCATTCGTTCATTCACTCATTCAACAATCGTCACAAACTGGCATCCATCTATGATCAGAAAACAGAGGAAAATCAAACCGGACAGCCCGCCACGAAGCTGCCCAGCGTCTTGTTTGATCAGAACCACTGGGAACCTTTTTATGAAAGTTCAGAACAGAACACAGCCGGCACACGCCACAGCTGTGCATTTACAACAAAGAGTAGGATCGCCATGCAAAAAAAGTCACTCCTCTTATTTCAACTCTGAAGAAACCCAACCATACTAGCATTCCAGCGAAGTGAAGTCCAAGTCACTCAGTCGTGTCCGACTCTTTGCGACCCCATGGACTGTACCCGCCAAGCTCCTCTGTCCATGGGATTCTCCAGGGAAGAATACTGGGGTGGGTTGTCATTTCCTTCTCCAGGGGAATCTTCCAGACCCAGGGATTGAACCCAAGTCTCCTGCATTGCAGGCAGACTCTTTACTGACTGAGCTACAAGGGAAGTAGCTAGCACTGGCACTTCAGGTATAGGGAAATAAGAATTCAGGAAACATGGCTCATTTTAAATTTAAGGATCAACAGGGAAACATATTTTCTTCATCTACTCTTCTGGTAAGTCATTTAATATGCACTCCGTCCTGCAAAGTGACATTTTATTATGCTTGTAGATTTTTTTACAAGCTCAGTGTTAAAAGTATGAGTTATTCAAATACGGACACTAACCAAGACATTTATATAAACATGATTTCTTCCTCAGTGCATTATGACACTAATAACAAGTATTTCATGCTTGTAGAACTGGCAAAATCAATGCCTGCGAGCCTCTACTGATGTGTATGAGCACATATATATTGATATAGAGACACATGCATCATTTACCTAACTGAAAGGACTGATGCTAAAGCCGAAGCTCCAATACTTTGGCCACTTGATGCGAAGAGCTGAGTCATTGGAAAAGACCCTGATGCTGGGTAAGATTGAAGGCAGGAGGAGAAGAGGATGAGATGGTTGGATAGCATGACTGATTCGATGGACATGAGGTTAAGCAAAGTCCAGGAGAGAGTGAAGGACAGGGAAGCCTGGCGTGCTGCAGTCCATGGGGTCGCAAAGAATTGGACATGACTTGGAGACTGAACGAGCAGCACCACGACAGCAGGCTGAACCATACACACGTCACCCGTGACAAATGAAAAGTGCTTTCCCAACTCACACCACGATAGGCCACATAAATTTCACACGGAGAGACTACGACGGGACTTGTCACCTGAAAACATGGTACGAGACAGGTAACAGAACATGACCCAACTGGTCTTCTAATTCTGTAACCATCCAGAGCTACTATCAACAGGAAAAAAAAATAAAAAAAAACAGGCCCATGACAAACTTTAATAAGCTATCTACCAGTGACACAGAATATGTTGGCAGGCAATTTTATTTTGTGGCATGAAATTTTATTTAACAAGAGAAAGTGAATCACAGCACTTAAAGAGGATATATTAAAGCATCAGGATAACACGACCTTTTTCGTGTTCAGCAAACTGTCCATCAACAGCCACTACGATCTCTACACAGAGACCACACCAAACGGTAAAAATAACCTTCAGGTGAGACATCGGTTTCTGGTTTACAGATGACACTGTGAGTGCTCCACAGGGTACAGAACAATCCTAGTTAATCTTCTCCTCATCTCCCAAAGCACCCTCTCCACATTTTGCAATGAGCCATTAAGTGAACTTTCTTTTTTATTTCTGATGTGGACCATTTTTAAGCCTTGACTGAATTTGTTACCACATTGCTTCTTGCTTCAGGTTTCATGTCTAAGCAGTCTTCTTAAATGTAATTGTCAAGCACAAGACATGTTACCTACTGGCTGAAATCATTATACAGGTTTCTGAGCAGCATATGGCATCGGCATTGACGTTTCTGTCATCTGCAAACACTTCCTACTCCCTCCCCGCCTCACCTGGAAAGCTCAACAGTATGGTCCTCAATTTCGTTTAACGACACACCTCTAAGATCATCCCTTTGGGAAGATGATTCAATTCGACTCTGTGCTTACATAAACACCTCAGAATCCAGGACACCAATGGCAACGATCAGCTCATTCAAGAACAGAATCTGAAAACGCAGGCAAGCACTCACACCTTCCGATTCACAGATGTAAGTTCTTCTGCAAATGTCGCCTCAGTATTTAGGACATCAGAAAGTTATCCCAAGTAATGGATGGAGAAAGTAGCATATATATATATCTGTGCTACTGTGTGTAGAATGGATCGCTTATGAGGAGCTGCTGTATAACACAGGGGAGTCCACCAAGGACTCTGTGATGACCTGGAGACTTAGGATGGGAGAGTGGAAGCAGGTTTCAGAGGGAAGGGATATATGTATCAGTTCAGTCGCTCAGTCGTATCCGACTTTTTGCCACCCCATGAATCGCAGCACGCCGGGCCTCCCTGTCCACCACCAACTCCCGGAGTCCACCCAAATCCATGTCTATTGAGTCGGTGATGCCATCCAGCCATTTCATCCTCTGTCGTCCCCTTTTCCTCCTGCCCCCAATCCCTCCCAGCATCACAGTCTTTTCAAATGAGTCAACTCTTCGCATGAGGTGGCCAAAGTATCGGAGTTTCAGCTTCAGCATCAGTCCTTCCAATGAACACCCAGGACTGATCTCCTTTAGGATGGACTGGTTGGATCTCCGTGCAGCAAGAGTCTTCTCCAACACCACAGTTCAAAAGCATCAATTTTTTGGCACTCAACTTTCTTCATGGTCCAACTCTCACATCACTACTGGAAAAACCATAGCTTGACCATGCAGACCTTTGTCGGCAAAGTGACGTCTCTGCCTTTTAATATGCTACATAGGCTGGAGACATTCTAGGTTGCCACAACTGGGGCTGAAACCGAGGGTTTCTCACCACCAGCAAGCACTGACAGTTCACGGAACACACACACACCTGCCATCTGTCCACACCTGGCTCACGCACACAGCCCAGACTCTGTCTGGCCCGGCCACAACCCAAGCCCACCTCCTTCCCCAGAAGCTCCCCTTGCTGGTTTCGCATCCCCCCGCCTCACACCCTTGAGAGAACCCATGAGTCCCACCCAGGAGCGTCTTCAAGCCTCCTGCCACGTCTCACCCTGTCTGCAAGCTCCCCGCTGAAGCCACACTTTTGCCACCAGAGGCAGTTCCTCCAGGCACACTCCTGAGGTCTCATAATGAAAGTGAGAAGACGAGACAGCTGGCATGAGACGTGGACATCCCCCGTTATTCTATCCGGGATGCATTTGACCTGGTGACCAGGAGTGTGCATGCTCAGGCCAGAAGCTCTGGGACAATCCACCCCTTGCCGGTCGTACGCACCCCTGGGCCAGGATTCCTCACGCCTCCAGCCCCTCATCTCTACGGAAAGGGTTGTTGCTACTGAGTCTCAGTTGTGCCTGACCCTTTGGTGACCCCACGGACTGCAGCCCGCCAGGCTCCTCCATCCATGCGATTTTCCAGGCAAGAACACTGGAGCGGGTCGCCATCTTCCTGACTCGGGGATTGAACCCACATCTCCAGCACCGGCAGGCATTGATTCTTTCTTTACCAGTGAGCCCACCACGGGAGCCCTGTCCAAAGCGGGACAGATGACTAAGTGACAGAAATCTAACTGACCTTGGGGAAACGAACTGGGGGGACTCACTGCATGCATGACCATGCCTAGGGACCCCGTGGCATGTTGTGTCCGACTCTGTGCAAGCTCATGGACTGCAGCCCGCCAGTCTTCTCTGTCCGTGCGAGTCTCCAGGCAAGGATACCGGAGTGGCTTGCCACGCTTTCCTCCAGGGGATCTTCCCAACCCAGGGACGGAACCCGCGTTTCTTATGTTGTTTACTAAGAGTGCCCACCCAGGAAGCCCGGAACGCCACACAAGTCATTGGATAAAATTAGTTTCATCAATGCCATCCATTCATTCTGGAATCAGCTCACAGCCTGCTCACCAAGGATACTTCTGACCCCAGACAAGACATCTCTGAACCTCATAGTTCCCTCTCCCTGTAAAAATGGGACAAAGCCCGTTACGCGGCGGTGGGGAAAAACAGAGACCCAGGAAGTAAAAATACACAGCACAGCTCCTGGCCCAGCAAACTTATTAAATCAGAGGCTCTTATCGACAGGGAGACACTGAGGCTCTGAAGTAATCCAGAAAATCATTCCAAATCTTTCCTCCTCCTAAGTGGAGAAACAGCTATGCTTCCTGCACCAACTCCTTTACACTTGCTTACAGCGAGATCAGTGTGAACTCTTCTACTTCCATAACCTCAGTTTCATTTCCTGCTTTTCAACTCAAGGGATGATGCATATTCAAGGCTCTGAAGCCCAGTATTCAGTGGAGTTTAGAGGCTACTGCCCAGCCACACTGATGGAGACAGAAAAAGAATTTCCGCTTCATTCAGTGTACCTTTAAGCCCAAGAATTCATTTCTTAATGGGTTTCTTCCTGCCTCTCTGCCCCAGCCCAGTAAATTTAAACGATTCAGGACCTTTGTTAATTGTTATAAATCCTCCTTTCATAGACTGCTTTTAAAGAACTTTAATTTTCAGGCTTACAAGGCCCTAGAAGTTTAACCAGGGTCTGCTCACCAGCTGCTTTTGACACTGCCCTCATCATACTAAATTCAGACACACACTTTGCCCTGACGGACTTCATCAGGAAACTTCCAGATTAAAATAAGATGCTGCCAGCGCATCAGAATTCAAAAGCCATGGTAAGCCAACAGAACTTCCAAGAAGCCACCGTGCTCTCTCAGTCATGAAAATACCTAAGAATTTCCCACCTGGGAAAAGAGAAGGAGAAAAAGATTTGAGGTAGGTCCCAAACACACACACACACAAGTAGCAAAAGTAAAATAATTCACTGAGTGTGTGCTTAGTCAAGTCTGACTCTTTGTGACCCCACGGACTGTAGCCCACCAGGCTCCTCTGTCCATGGGGATTCTCCAGTCAAGAATACTGGAGTGAGGTGTCATTTCCTCCTACCGGGGATCTTCCCAACCCAGGGATCAAAGCCTGCATGGCAGGCAGATTTCTTTACCCACTGAGCCGCCAGGGAGGCCCTAAGTGGGGAAAAATCAGGCCCAGCAGAAGATAGTGTGACGAAAAATAAGATAAAGTTAAAAGGTCAGCAGAGTAGCTTAAGTTGGCCATCAGACACAACTTTACATCAACTGGAAGATTCTCAGTTTCCTAGATGTCTCTTCGAAGAAACAAATATGATTAGATAGATGCTTCATTCACAGTATGCAAAAGATGAAAAAGATACAAGGATCCAAAACACAGAGCCTTCTAGAGTTTGACACACATGCAAAATTTCTCCCCTGAGTCCTAGAGGGGAGACTACGGACGCCTCGAACCTCCTAAGTGCGGTCCAGCAGATGACCGGGCCACTTCTTAAAATAACCCTCGGTGTCAGATAACCGTCCGGCGCCAAAGCACAGCTAAGTGAATCAAGTTAATATGGCAGCAGCCTGCACACCGCCCCATGGCCTCGTTTACTCCAGGGGTACATCTCACAAGTGCTCAAAGTCCCAACTGGGCTGCAGGTCTCTTGTGAGGCGGGGGGAGTTCACAGAAACACATCACTGTTTATCGTAAACACATTTCGGAGCCAATAAATACACCGCTTCGCCAGTATTGCTTCTAACTGTTGCCTAGTAACCCACGGTATGAGCGAGATCACACTGGGACTTCCACTGCTGCGAACAATTCCTTGTGATCGTAAGCGATGCCCCAATAACACGGACAGAATGATCTTTCTTAAGTGTCAAAAACCTTGCAAAACCACCTACCCTAGAAAAGAAAGCTACATTTTTATTATCTACTGTTCAAGGGAAAAAGTCCTAAAGGCAAGACTACCTCATGGCCATAAATTTCAGGAAGGCTTTGTAATTATTTCTGTTTGTATTCATCACAATACATGGGTCTGCCGGTATTTGCAGAATAGCAGCACACACGACATGGGAACCACACCGGCGGGGTGTGTGTATGTGAACAAATTTCCTGGTTTCCTGAGAAACAATTACATAACACTTGGCACTGAAAGTTTTCCAGGGACTTCTCTGGTGGTCGGGTGGTTAAGAATCTGCCTTGCAGGCCAGGGGACACAGGTTGGGAACCGGGATTCCCACATGCTGTGGCTTACTAAGCCCGAGGGCTACAACCAGCGATCCCGCGTATCGCAACTAAAGAGTCTCTGCGCTACAATGAAAGATGGCATATGATGTGACAAAGATCACAAGTGATACGACTAAGACTCAATGCAGCTAAATAAATAAATGAATGATTAAAAAAAAAAAAAAAAAAGACCTTCCACAAATTTGAGTTGAGAATTTCAGGAAAAACATCCAGAGCTATTTATAACCTTTATTTCAGGAGAGCAAAAAATCCCTCTTGTCTTTTTGCTTGAAACGATCCGAGTTGATCCGTACTGCCTCAAGGTAATGATTACAAGGGCTGGTTACCAGCTGAGCCGCCAGGGCAGACCAAGAAGACTGGACTGGGTAGCCTATCCCTTCTCCATGGGATCTTCCCGACCCAGTAATCAATCTGGACTCTCCCACATTGCAGGCGGATTCTTTACTAGCTGAGCTATCAGGGAAGGCCTTTTCTCTCTCACAATAGTCCCAATTTAGAGAGACAAATTATATGGCCACTGAGATACGAGAGACAAGTCAACAACCAAGATGGACTAGGTTCTAGGACAACAAAGTAAGGATGTCAGGGTCCCAGACGTGGGTTTCTGCATAAAGAAGAGTTTGTCGTTCAGTCATTGAGTCGTGTCCAACTCCATGGACTGCATCGTCCCAACTCTTTGCCACCCCGTGGACTGCAGCACACCAGGCTTCCCTGTCCTTCCCCATCTCCTGGAGTTTGCTCAAACTCATGTCCACTGAGTCGGTGATGCCATCCAACCATCTCATCCTCTATCTCCCTCTTCTCTGCCTGCCTTCAATCTTTCCCAGCATCAGGGTCTTTTCCAAAGGCTTACAATTCAATCTTCCTTTTTTTCCCCCCTCCATGTGTCTTTGGCAGGTCATCAGGTCATCAAAGTGGAAACCTAAAGACAAAGAGTTGTTGTTGTTTAGTTGCTCAGTCATGCCCGACTCTTTGCGACCCCATGGACTGCAGCATGCCAGGCCTCCCTGTCCATAACCAACTCCCGGAGCTTGCTCAAACTCATGGCCATCCAACCATGTCATCCTCTGTTGTCCCCTTCTCCTCCCGCCTTCAATCTTTCCCAGCATCAAGGTCTTTTCCAATTAGTCGACTCTCATAAATGAAAGGGGAGTTAAGAGTCCAGGGGCATCTTCTTGCAGGGGCTTCGGAATGCACAGAGAAGAGCAGAGACTCATAAGGAGCGGTGCTCAATCTGGGAATTTAGGGTCTCGGGAAAAACTGCACAAAACCAGCCCGGAGTCCTGAGACTCACAGTCTGTGCCCGAGCCCTGAGTCTCTGCGGGCCCTTGAGGGCCAGGAGTGCCCAGACTGCCTTCCTCTGTTCAGAAGCCTTCACCAATTCTCCCATCCACTCAGACCACGCTCATAACACTGCAGAAACTCAAAAAGACAGACCCAGAAGATTCGCTCAGTTTACTGCTTCAAGGAACGCACAGTCTTTCATCAAGTACGTGATGAACATCCCCTAAATCCCTACTCGACAAGCGACACTCTGGGCCTTGTAAACGGAGATTAAGACGTTCTTAGAAGATGAGGAATGCTGGGGAGGATGTGGAGAGACTTAAACGCTCACGTGTCCTGGATAGGGACACAAAACCACACAGCCACTCTGGAGAACACTCTGGCGGTTTCTTAGGAAGTTACACACACACACACAGTCTCGCAGTTCCACCCTGAGGAGTAAACCCAACAGAAACAAAAATGCTTGTCTACACTGAAGCCTGCACATTATGTTCAAGTGGCTTATGTGAAAGTGAAAGTCACTCAGTGGAATCCTACTCTGTGCGACCCCACGGACTGTAGCCCACCAGGCTCCTCTGTCCATGGGATTTCCCAGGCAAAATACTGGAGTGGGTTGCCATGCCCTTCCCCAAAGGATCTTCCCAAACCCAGGATCAAACCCAGGTCTCCTGCATCGCCAGGCAGATTCTTTTATCATCTGAGCTACTAGGGAAATCCCATAGCAGCTTGTTCGTAACAGCCAAATAGTGGGAAAAGCCCACATGTCCAGCAACTGAGGAACGGGTAAGCGCAATGTGCTATAGTCACTCACAACACAATCAGTTCAGTTCAGTCGCTCAGTCGTGTCCGACTCTTTGCAACCCCATGAACTGCAGCACGCCAGGCCTCCCTGTCCATCACCAACTCCCAGAGTTCACTCAGACTCACGTCCATCGAGTCAGTGATGCCATCCAGCCATCTCATCCTCTGTCGTCCCCTTCTCCTCCTGCCCCCAATCCCTCCCAGCATCAGAGTCTTTTCCAAGGAGTCAACTCTGGGCATGAGGTGGCCAAAGTATTGGAGTTTCAGCCTTAGTGTCAGTCCTTCCAATGAACACCCAGGGCTGATCTCCTTTAGAATGGACTGCTTGGATCTCCTTGCAGTCCAAGGGATTCTCAAGAGTCTTCTCCAACACCAACCACAGTTCAAAAGCATCAATTCTTTGGCACTCAGCTTTCTTCACAGTCCAACTCTCACATCCATACATGACCACTAGAAAAACCATAGCCTTGACTAGATGGACCTTTGTCGGCAAAGTAATGTCTCTGCTTTTCAATATGCTATCTAGGTTGATTATAACTTTCCTTCCAAGGAGTACGCATCTTCTAATTTTATGGCTGGAGTCACCATCTGCAGTGATTTTGGAGCCCAAAAGAATAAACTCTGATGCTGTTTCCACTGTTTCCCCATCTATTTCCCATGAGTGATGGGACCAGATGCCATGATCTTCGTTTTCTGAATGTTGAGCTTTAAACCAACTTTTTCACTCTCCTCTTTCATCAAGAGGCTTTTTAGTTCCTCTTCACCTTCTGCCATAAAGGTGGTGTCATCTGCGTTATCTGAGGTTATTGATACTTCTCCCAGCAATCTTGATTACAGCTTGTGCTTCTTCCAGCCCGGCGTTTCTCATGACGTACTCTGCATAAAAGTTAAATAAGCAGGGTGACAATATACAGCCTTGACGTCCTCCTTTTCCTATTTGGAACCAGTCTGTTGTTCCATGTCCAGATCTAACTGTTGGTTCCTGACCTGCATGTAGGTTTCTCAACAGAATAGCAGTCAGCAATTTAAAAAAAGGAGTGAAATACTGATTCATGCTGCAACACGGATGAGCTCTGTAAACATTATACCGGAAGGCCACACCCGAAAGACACATATTGTACGATTCCACCTGTTTGAAATGCCAAGAACAGGCAAATTCAGAGAGACACATAACAGAGGAGTGGTTCCCAGAGGCTTCATGGCGGGAGGCGTAGTAGTACCAACTGGCACAGGGATTCGTTTTAGGTGGTAAGTGTTCTAAAAACGGTATATGGGGACCTCCCTGGCGGTCCAGTGGTGAAGATGCCGCACTTTCAATGCAGGGGGCACAGGTTCAAGCCCTGGCCTTGGAAGTAAGATCCCACACGCTGCGAGCGGCAGCCAAAAAATAAAAGTAAATTTAAAAACAAAAACGGGAGTATTTTAAAAACTATACTGTGGCACTGAGTGCACAACTGTGTGTGTGTGACGGGTGTACATCCTCAGTCGTGTCCGACTCTTTACGACCCCACGGACTGCAGCCCACCAGGCTCCTCTGTCCATGGGATTCTCCAGGCAAGAACACTGGAGTGGGCTGCCATGCCCTCCTCCAGGAGATCTTCCCGACCCAGGAACTGAACCCAGGTCTTCCGCATTGCAGGCAGATTCTTTACTGACTGAGCCACCAGGGGCTCCTACTCCACACAGCTCTGTAAATTTGCTAAAAATCACTGAATTGAACACTGACAATAGATGAATTCTGATAGGTCAAGTATGTCTCAGAAACTTGCTTTTTTTGCTTTTTTAAAAAACACCTCTCTGACTCTTAAATATCTGTGTGTATGTGCACGCATGTTCAACAAACCATGGTTACATGGTCATCACAAAAGGAAAAATCCAGAGACAAGTTCCACCTTTTTTAAAAAAAAATGAAACTCATTTGCTCTGGTACAAAGGAGTTAAATAAGTGTGCTGCCTCTAATGTGAAATGCATAATTGCACAATTTTAGTTGGGAAGAGGCCTATAGATAGGCTTTCTGATTCATATTATACCTGAACAATAAACACTCCTGAGTCAAATCATATTTACACATAACATGACTTTCAGCCCGTCTGAGATGAAAACTGAACGGGGGAACCGTTTGTAGGCGTAGTCACAACAGAATCCAGAAGCGGAAACTCACGAGAAAATCTGCTTATGAGAACGCCAGAATCCCAACACCTGAAGCCCCAGTTTAAGTGAATTTCAAATTCGATATAAGTGGATTAAGAAATTCAATTTTCTCTTGTGACACATGACAAAAGCTTCAGGAATGACAGGGAAATACATCTTTTAAAACTGCCCACCAGCTAATCGACCTGTTGCAGGGGCTTTTCACACACGTCATCAAGTTCGGCACTGCTGAAAAGATGTATGGAGCTCACGCACTTTAGTGTTAGCTCACTTCTGTGGAAGGGCCCTTCTATTTTGGACTGCATCCTCATTCAGTTAAGATCAGTTCAGTCGCTCAGTTGTGTCCAACTCTTTGCGACCCCAGGGACTGCAGCATGCCAGGCGTCCCTGTCCATCACCAACTCCCAGAGTTTACTCAAACTCATGTCCATTGAGTTGGCAATGCGATCCAACCATCTCATCTTCTGTCATCCCCTTCTCCTCCTGCCTTCAATCTTTCCCAGCATCAGGGTCTTTTCCAAGGAGTCAACTCTTCGTATCAGGTGGCCAAGGTATTGGAGTTTCAGCGTCAGCATCAGTCCTTCCAATGAACATCCAGGATTAATTTCCTTTAAGATGGACTGGTTGGATCTCCTTGCAGTCCAAGGGACTCTCAAGAGTCTTCTCCAACACCACAGTTCAAAAGCATCAATTCCTCGGTGCTCAGCTTTCTTGATAGTCCAACTCTCACATCCATACATGACCACTGGAAAAACCGTAGCTTTGACTAGATGGACCTTTGTTGGCAAAGTAATGTCTCTGCTTTTCAATATGCGGTCTAGGTTGGTTTTAACTTTCCTTCCAAAGAGTAAGCGTCCTCATTACAGAAGTGGATTCCGTAGGACTGTCATTTCGCCAGGTCATGCCAAAGAACGCTGTCAAACCTGGCCCATCTTAGCAGCACTTGTCATGCACCGGGCAGAGTAAGGATTAGCAAGAAGGGACACAATCGAACACAGCCAGGCTGTACTGCTCGCTGCAAAGTCCTGGAGCGTGACCTCACACCCGTTGGTAGCTGAACGCCGTCATCCCAGCATGTAAAACTCGACAGTAGCACCTAGACACGTGTGCACCCATCTTAAGTCTCCCACAGCGGCTTAACACACACTCAGCTCTCTTAAGCAACACGGACTGCTCTGTTTCGTCTGGGGGTGAGGGTCTACAGGGGTCACAGGGCTGTGCTCCATCTACAGGCTCCAGGGGAAGAATATGGGGTCCCGATTTCACACAGCTCCTGGAAGCCACCCGTCTTCTTTGGCCCACGGGCCCCCCTTCACTCCCAACCTCTGCCTCTCGGGACACATGTCATCTCAGAGTCCGACCCCTCCACTCCCTCAGCAATCCCAGAAAGGCCATGGCGTCTGCCTTCCTCTGAGGCTAAGGGGTCAGCCCAGTCCTCACCCCCACAACGCCTGCACTGTCTTTTCCCCCTTAAACACCCAAACCGGAAGCATGTGACCTCAAAGGTCAAGAGAAATGCAACCACGAGAAATGCAACCACGACGTTCCCAGACCCAAACAGGAAGCCCAGTCAAGGCCGTCCTGGGCAAGCTGAGCCCAGCTCTGGAGGCGGCCCTACCCGCTCCGGGCCCAAGGAGCCCCATGGGTCCTTTTCATGTCAACGGCCAACACCCACACTTTCATCCCAGCCCTGCCCCCTGCAATGGGGGGGGGGGGCTGGCACCTTGCCCATCTCTCCAAACAGTTAAAAGTTTGCCAGCTGAGCTAAAGGCTTCTTCCCAGCCACTGAGCAGCAGCCACAGCATGTGCTATGAAATGCTAGCACCCTGAATCCACATTCTTTTTCTTTCCTTAAAAAAAAAAAAAAAATTATTTATTTATTTGGTTGCCCTGGGTCTGTGTTGCAGCTCTAGAAGGCTCTAGTTCCCTGACCAGGAATCAAACCTGGGCCCTCTGCTTTAAGATCACACAGTCTTGGCCACTGGAGCAGCAGGGAAGTCCCAAATCCATACTTCTTTTTTTAATTCCCCTTTTTTCTTTTTTTTTAAACACCCAAACCATGTTGTATTGGGGTACAGCCAAGAACAACAGCACAGAGAACTCTGCTCAGTGGTATGTGGCAGTGTGCACGGGAGAGGAGTTTGGGAGAGAACGGACATACACGCATATATGTGACTGAGTCCCTCTGCTGTTCACCCAAAGCCACACTCTTAACCTCCATGGTCAAAGTTAAGCGTGGGAAAATATCCCACATTCTCTCCACATACATGTTGGAACACAAGCATTTCGAAAGACTATTTCATGCACCAGGAGCGTTCTTTCTCCGTATTTGTAGGAGGTTGTATGTTTCCATTTGACGCCCTCTGGCTAACCATCTCCGCTTCTGTAGCAGGAAGGTGTACAGGAGACCATACAACATAACCCACTGACGCGTGCAAAAGAAAACTATGTTGAAACCTGCCACAGTAAAAAGTAAATCTTGCACCAACTACACTTTCAAAACATGAGAGCTACTTTGGACTCCTGAGCAGAAGACGACACGAGGTCCTGTGACCAGTCTTCATATCACTGCCACACACATCATCAACCAGATGCGGGCAGCAGGCACAGGAAGTTACAGTCGCCTGGGGAAGATGCTGGGCATTAAAACCAGGTATCGGGGTCCAGTCCCACGACACACGTCCTGTGTATGGTGACAGGGTCCTTTGCGTGTGCCCATGTGGATGCGTGAGTGCACACACCTGAGTAAGTGCACATATGTGTCCATGCATACATAAAACTTTAAAAAGTCATGCTTAAAAAGCCATGAAGTGAGGCTCTTAAACACTCTGCATGCCAGTTTCTCAAGATGAGCACTATTAACATTCGAGGTGCTTTCCAGGTGGCGTTCGTGGTCAAGAATTCACCTGCCAATGTGGGAGACATAAGAGACTCAGGGAAGCTGTCCTGGAGGACAAAATGGCAACCCACTCCAGGATTCCTGCCTGGAGAATCCCATGCACAGAGGAGCCTGGAGGGCTACAGTCCATGGGCTCACACAGTGTTGGACATGACTGACTGGACTCAGCGTGCACACACGTTCCTGAGAGAAACCTCTCTGGACGGTAACCCCCTTTGCTGCCTGCAAACCCCCAAAACTACAAACTCAAGAGGGCCCAACAGACTCACAAGCCATCATCTGCTTCTCTCAGCTGACTCAACAGAGCTGCTCTGCTCAGAAACGTCCTGAGAATATTCCAGATCTGCTTTCGCTGTTTGTATCTCAAGAACTGTGTCTACGGTCCACAGTCCAGGGGAAAGTGATCTTTCCCCTCTGGACTCCACAGCTGAAGAGTAAAGACCTTAGCGATACCTGAAGCCCCTGCTGTCACCCGGCAGACATTTTTGGGGACATGGCCTCAAATGCTCACGGCTTCCCAGGCAGCTCAGTGGTAAAGAATACACCTGCCAACACAGGAGACGTGTGTTCAGCCCCTGAGTCGGTAAGATCCCCTGGAGGAGGGCATGGCAACCCACTCCAGTGTTCTTGCCTGGAGAATCCCACGGACAGAGGAGCCTGGTGGGCTACAGTCCATGGAGTTGCGGAGTCGGACATGACTGAATGACTGAGCACACGCGCATGTGTGCAGGCACACACACACACACACAGAGTCTCGGTACTGAGAGCTCTTGCGGGCACTGAGGCTTTGTCAAGCAGCACCCCTGGCCTGCACCCACCAGAAATCAAGAACATTGCTCCTAACCCCCAGCTGGGACGAAGTCTTCAGACATGGCCAGATGAGCCCTGGGGAACACAAGTTGCCACCGGCTAAGAACCACGGCTCTCAGCTACAGAACGGTCCCCAGGATGGGTGTGGCCTGTACTTAGAGCATTCGCGGTCGTCGAACCCAAAGCAATCTACTTTCCCAGATTGTTATGGATTACCATCAGAATTATCTTCCTTTTGTTCTTCAGTCTCTCAGTACTGTCTGACTCTGTGCAACCCCATGGACTGTAGCACACCAGGCCTCCCTGTCCATCACCAACTCCCAGAGTTTACTCAAACTCATGTCCACTGAGTCGGTGATGCCATCCAACCATCTCATCCTCTGTCATCCCCTTCTCCTCCTGCCTTCAACCTTTCCCAGCATCAGGGTTTTTTCCAATGAGTCAGCCTTTTGCATAAGGTGGCCAAAGTATTGCAGCTTCAGCATCAGTCCTTCCAATAAATATTCCAGGGTTGATTTCCTTTAGGATTATTTTCCTTTGGGAGGGTCTTAAAAATGCCAATAAATTCTGCCTAACACTGTGTTGAGTGACATTCAGTTAAAAAGACGACGATGTAAGATCTTACAAAGGAAAGCTTTAGAAGTCATTTTGTCATGCAAAAATAAAAAAGACTATTTTACCGAGATGACTTTGAAGAGTCTAACACAAATCAAAATCGCCTTCTTTCACTAGTTTCACACCAAAGCCTGCAATCAGGGAGAGAACTCGGGAGACGGTCATATTAACCCAGATTCCGTCTTTCCCTCACCTGACCGAGGTTTTTGTAGGTTACACAAATATTACCTTGGAATGACTGTTTTATCTTCCTCCAAGTGGCGGAGAGAGAATGAAATGGATTGCTGGGGAACAGAGTCTACATAAAAGCCAGTCCTTTCTCCTTTATCCGGGACACCCATACGAATTTGCATGCTTCCGTCTAATTCCCCCGCCCCCCTGCCCCCGTCCCTCACTAATGGCATGGAGTCTTGGGCACGGTCAGAAAGGAGCATTTCTGAGATCTCAGGCCCCACCATTCCTCTTGAAATCTACCAGGATTGGAAGAGAAAGGGTTCTCGGCAATTTCTAAGACAGACCTCTCCAGCTTCAAAAGGAGGTGGGGAACGGGCCTTGTCTGCTCACCACCCTGCCCCGAATCCTCAGAGCGCCGTTCCATCTGTTCCAACCACCCCTCCCAGGCTTCCACTCCACGTTGGAAGCTGGAAAAAGTGCTGATTTCAGGACCCAAGCAGAGAGGGGTCAAACTCATCACCTTCTCCAAAGTTCCAGAGGGAAAGAACGGCTGCACAAAAGTAGGTCCAGACCGAGGTGTGCAAGTCACGATGGACCACCCCCATACACACACACACACACACACACACACACACACACACACACACACTCCATGCTCAGAAACCACTGGTAGCCGAAAGGATCACAAAGAGTAGGAAACAACAGAATTCCTGTCCGCGAGCCATCTGTCTGGTGCAGAAGGAAGTGGACCAGTCCTCTGACTTCTAGTCATAAAGCATAAGAACGTGAGCGGCTTTTATAAAAGACGGGTCTGCACAGTGCCCAACACCTGATTCTGTACATCTGGGGCCAGTGCATCTTTCTCGAAAGGGCCAGACAGGATTGGTGAGCCAACGGGTGAAACAGAGAATGGGACAGAGAGATTATATATAACAAGAGAGAAAACAGACTTCTCCCAAACTGTCACTGACAAAATTCAAAATGTCACGGACAAGGAATAACGGATCACTTCAAAATTGGGAAAGGAGTACGTGAAGGCTATATTATTGTCCTGCTTATTTAACTTATATACAGAGTACATCATGAGAAAAGCCGGGCTGGATGGAACACAAGCTGGAATCAAGACTGCAGGGAGAAATATCAATGATCCCAGATATGCAGATGACACCATTCTCATTGCAGAAAAAGAAGAGGAACTAAAGACCCTCTTGATGAAGGTAAAACAGGAAACGTGAAAAAGCTGGCTTCAAACTCAACATTCAGAAAAAATTACGATCATGGCATCCGGTCCCATCACTTCATAGCAAATAGATGGGGAAACAGTGGAAACAGTGATAGATGTTATTTTCTTGGGCTCCAAACACTGCAGATGGTGACTGTAGCCATGAAATTAAACGACGCTTGCTCCTTGGAAGAAAAGCTATGACAAACCTAGACAGTGTATTAAAAAGCAGAGACAGCTCTTTGCTGACAAAGGTCCATATAGTCAAAGTTATGGATTTTTCCACTAGTCATGTATGGATGTGGGAGTTGGACTGTAAAGAAGGCTATTGATGCTTTCGAATTGCGGGGCTGGAGAAAATTCTTGAGAACCCCTTGGAAAGCAGAGATCAAACCAGTCAATCCTAAAGCAAATCAAACCTGGATATTCACTGAAAGGACTGATGCTAAAGCTGAAACTCCAGAAGACAAGATGGTTGGACAGCATCAGCGACTCGACGGACATAAGTTTCAGCAAGCTCTGGGTATTGGTGATGGACAGGGAAGCCTGGCATGCTGCAGTCCATGAGGTCGCAAAGACCCAGACATGACTGAGCGACTGAACTGAAAATACCATGAAGGAAGAGGAGAAATAAAGATGGAACCTATCAAAGCCAGAAGCTACTAGCCCAGAGACAGTTCTTTCACAGAATTTTTCCCACGTACAAAATCATTTGTCAAATGTTTACCATTTATCACAACAAATTATTAGAGACTTTTCCAAACTTCAGAAGGCAAAAAAAGTTACGTGCCACTGGCTGGCTCGACCAGGGGCCATGGTCTAGCCTAGAGATGGCACACGACTCTGGTTCAGCCAATGAAATGCACTGCAGTATTCTTGCCTGGAGAATCCCATGGGCAGAGGAGCCTGGCGGGCTACAGTCCATGGGGTTGGCAAAGAGTCAGACGTGCATAAAGGCACTCACCCACGTGCATAAACACACGGCCACTGAATCCTGAGGGGCCGACTCAAGAACAGAGACATATCTGGACTTCCTTTTGCTCTTGGTTACACTGGCGTGATGATATTCAGGCCACGGAGTTCGTGCCGGGGTGAAAACTGTCGATTCTGCAGACAGTCCTTGATTCCTGCTGCTCCTGAGAGCGGTTTCATTGACCTTCTTCAGTTCCTATGAGTCTGGCTTACCTTAGGCAGGAACTGATTCGGTTGTTTAGAACTAGGAACCCTGCCGGACACTCACTTGATCTACAAAGGGATGTGTGTCACTGGTACACCAACACGTGCAACACACGTGTGTGTGTGTGTGTCGCTTCGGTCACGTCTGACTCTCTGCCGACCCCATGGACTGTAGCCCGCCAGGCTCCTCTGTCCATGGGATTGTCCAGGCAAGAACACTGCAGTGGGTTGCCATTTCCTCCTCCGGGGGATCTTCCCGACCCAGGGATCGAACCCCCGACTCCTGTGTCTCCTGAATTCAGGTGGATTCTTTTACCCGCGGGAAACCGGGGTTTGATCCCTGTATGGGGAAGATCCCCTGGAGAAGGGAAAGACTACCCACTCCAGGATTCTGGCCTGGAGAATCCCACGGACTGTATAGTCCGTGGGGGTCGCAAAGAGTCGGACACGACTGAGGGACTTTCACTTTTCACTTTCTCTACCCGTTGAGCCATCAGGGAAGCCCATATGTATGCATATGTGTGAATATTTTATTGACAGGTTTGTTTTTGTTCAAAACCAAGCTGTACATAAAGTACACACAACATACATGCTTATAACCGCTTGCAAAACATCAGGAAAGATACTCAAGAAAACTATGGACGGTGCTAACTCTGGGAAGTGAGATTATGACGGAGAGACTGCTTTTGTGTCTAACACACACACCCTTAGGACTCTGAAATTTTAAGTTTTTAAGTTAACTAAACAGCATTACTATAACCAATACATTCAAAACTAAAAGCAGGGTCTTTTGGCTTCCCCAGGTGGCTCAGTGGTAAAGAATCTGCCTGCAATGCAGGAGACCCAGGTTCGATCCCTGGGTTGAGAAGATCTTCTGGAGGAGGAAATGGCAACCCACTCCAGTATTCCTGCCTGGGAAATCCCATGGACAGAGGAGCCTCGTGGGCTACAGTCCATGGGGTCACAAAAGAGTTGGACGTGACTGAGTGCACACGCACGCTCTTCCCAAACAGCATTACTATGACCCATACATACGAAGCAAAAAGGAGGGCCAAACCCAGAGAATAAACTCTCACCCACGAGAATTGCTAAATCTCCCTTGCAATCTTTCTCCCCACTTCTTTCTAAGGCAGCTCCCTCTGACAATATCCACCCTGAGGCTCATCCCCGTCTCTGGGCCAAATTAAATCTGGCCATGCAGTATTCCAAGAAGCAAGAGAGAAACCTCTTTTCTCTGAGACAGACAGAACTGAATTGCCAAATCTAGCCTTAGGAGCTCAGGCCCACTCTACCGAGATTTCCACATTAGGTGCTGCATGTTTAATAAATTAAAAAAATTCAAGAATGACTTGAGTTGCATCATAATGGCCTTACAATCATCCTCGTCTACAGAGCAGAATTAGCACAGCTAATTATAGCTCAATTTCACCAAACACGTCCTTCCTTTTTTTTTTTTTGGTTTGGCTTGGTTCTTATATTGCTTGATTCCCCAGGTCCTTCTTTATCCTGGCGAGTGACATTCTCTCTCCATTTGCTATTATGCCTACTCCTTATACAGAAGGGACATTCTGCCTTTACATCCACAGGAGAAGCAAAGTTAAAAAATAGGAGAAAAACAATGCTGCATTCATACTTGATTAGATTGATAGAAAAAGCATTTTTTAACATCCTTTAGAAAAACAATCAGAGATGGATACGCAAACGATATGTTAGACCCAACTAAAAGTAACAGTCCCTGGGACTTGTCTCTGAAACTGGAGGGTTTTCTAAACAACACGGCAAGCATTCGTGAGTGCAGAAGCAGCCTCTCTCTCTCGGTTTCATCCTTAATAAAAATTATGGGGAAAAGAAATGCTGCCCAACCCACTGAATTTCGATGTGTCTGTAATTAACTGTCCTTTCTCAACTGTACCATAAAACTTTTTTTTGCCTTTTTTTTTTTTTCCTTGTAAATCCACAACATACAGGGAATTACTTCGGGCCTCACTTCCCTCAAAGGATTTAAGTTAACCCTCAAGGAGGAAAAAAACATACAGCCAGAAGATTTCATCTTCAATAAAGGAGTCACACTGCCAGAAACGGGGCCTTTCCGGTTCACAGATTCGCTCTGATTCCACGGGTCCGATGACCTGGTCTCTCCCGTAAACAGAACAAGTTTCAACAGCCCTTAATTAGGGCACTGGGAAGTCCGGGCTGCCCGCCTGGCTCTGACCACGTTCTCTGAAACGTGTTGATCAGGCTTCAGCAGGTCTGGGTCCCATGACTCAGGAGCTACCCAAGAGTCTTTGTTTGGAACTTGTGCTCCGGGCCTCATTCTTTGTTCTGATAACCCATCGAGTACACTCGACCGTCTCGAACCCAAACCCTGAGTTTTCAGTTCAGTTCAGTCGCTCCATCGTGTCCGACTCTTTGTGACCCCACGGACTGCAGCACGCCAGGCCTCCCTGTCCATCACCAACCCCCTGCCTGGCCCTTAAGTGAGCACTGGGCACGTTTGAGCTCCTGACACTGGGATCACGATGATGCTGATAAGAGACCGCGCGATCTCAGTCCACAGGGTCCACGGCTTCGATTCTTGCTTCCTCCCTGAGCTACCAGGACCAGCCGTCCGACACGCACAAACCCTGTTCCGCTGCCAGTGATGGAGGTCTTCTAGGATTCTGCCCAGAACCAAATCTATCCCGCCCTGGGCACCCTTCGGGAGCCCATCGGGTCAGGCTAGCTCTACCTCTCCGCCTACAGCCTGCGAGGATCACCTGCGATCGCTGCTACATGCCCTTTCGGTTGATTTGACATCAAGGGTTGGGAGGAGACAATTCCACCACGTGGCCTTCACCTGCTTGGCTGGGCACACGCGGCGTGCCAGGCTCTGTTCGAGGGGTGGGACTGCACGATCAATGTGCTAGAGCCCGGGCCGTAACACAGAGGGCAGTGTCGTGGGAAAAGAGAGAGGGATATACCTACAGATCATCAAAAGACAACACAGGAGTGCCATAACAGACTGCCCGCGGCGAATTACAAAACAAAGGACAGAAAGTGCCATCTGGGTGGCAGAGAGAGAGAGAGAGACGCCCCGTGTAGAAGGTGACATCAGAGCCCAGTTCTCCAGAATAACCTAAATCAGTCACGAGAAACAAACAGGGTGTAGGGACCACAGGAAGATGACCCTTGTGTCTAACAGAAACTGACCTTTCCCAAGCGTCCACGCACCCAGATGGGCGCCTGTGGCACCTCACTGAACTCACACAACCACCTTAGGAAATAAACACTGCCAACCCCCTTCTCCTGATTTAAAAGCCAAGGCAGGAAGGGGCGACCCTGACCGGGCACCACAGCTATGCAGCGGAGGAGCTTCGATCCACCCGGGCCCAAGTCACCTTCCAGGCAAGAGCATGCCGTTTCTAGGACACCCACGACCTCCGTGGGACCTCAGTGCTGTGATGAAGGTCACAAGAACGGCTCTGTGCATTGGAGCGAGTTCACATGTGTCCAGACATTCCTTTTCACCGCCCCCGCTAACCCCCAACCCAGCATCTATCCTTTTCCTCTTTTCGGCCACTCTAGTAAAATCTTCGGAAGGGTAAGGAAAAAGTGAAAGTCGGTCAGTCATGTACGACTCTTTGCGACCCTATGGACTATACAGTCCGTGGAATTCTCCAGACCAGAATCCCGGAGTTGGGGAGGTTTTCCCTTCTCCCGGGGATCTTCCCAACCCAGGGATTGAACCCAGGTCTCCTGCATTACAGGCAGATTCTTTACCAGCTGAGCCACGAGGTAAGCCCAAGAAGACTGGAGTGGGTAGCCTATCCCTCCCCTCCAGGGGATCTTCCCGACCCAGGAATTGAACCGGGGTCTCCTGCATTGCAGGCAGATTCTTTACCGGCCGAGCTCTCATGGACATCAACGTTCTAATTCCTTCTTAGCAGCGTCTCCCCTACTTTTAACCCTAAGCTGACCCCTCCGCAGCCCTCCTATTTGAGCACCACGTGCCCTGCAGTTTCTGCACTACACACGCTCCATGTACCCGCCTCCCTCCACCCTGCTGCAGATGGTCTGGCTGGTACAGCCCCAGGTCTGCTTCTCCCAGACGCACACACACCGCAGCACTCAAGCATTCAACCTTCCCCCGGCCACCTGTTCCTCCCAAATGGTCATCCACAGACAACTGAACACGCTCCAGGGTCTGGACGCTTGACACCCCTTCCCAAACAACAAACAATAAAAAAGGGCAAATGCCACTGAAGAAACTGCTACAGCACAAGAGACAGAAACCTCCCATCCACGCTTTTCAATGGGGACCCTTCTCCAGGGGTCCAAGTGGTTAGGAATGTTCTGCCAATGCACGGGACACGGGTTCAATCCCAGGTCTGGCAAGATTCCACACACCTCAGGGTAAGTAAGCCCGTGCACCCTAACTATTGAGCCTGAGCTCTAGGGTCTGTGTTCCAAGAACAAGAGAAGCTACCGCCCACCACCATGAAGAGCAGTCATTCTGAATGATTTCATCATCAATGAAGAGTCCCCGCCATCGCCATTAGATAAAAAGCCACAAACACCCGTGAAGACCCAGCACTGGCCAAATAGAAATTTTAAAAATTATTTTCAAAATCCATCTCTTTACGGCAAGCAAAGTCCCATAAACCAGACAGAAACAATCAAAACTAGAACAGCAGAGTGACTGCCACAGAAGTCATGGACCCCATGGACGGTCACATGCCAGGCTCCTCTGCCCATGGAATTTTCCAGGCAAGGATACTGGAGTGGGTCACCATTCCCTTCTCCAGGGGGATCTTCTCGACCCAGGGATCGAATCCAGGTCTCCCGCATTGCAGGACGATTCTTTACCACCTGAGCCAGCAGGGAAGCCCTAAATTTTAAAAGAATTGTTTTAATAAATCTTTTCAAAACCCATCTCTTTACTGCAAGAAAAGTCCCATAAACCAGATGGAAACCATCAAAACAGGAAGAGCAGCAAGACTGTCTCACCTTTGAAGGAATAAGAAAAAAAAAAAAAACAGAACACAAGCCAAACAAAGTAAGCCTAATCTCCGGTGTTCATAAATCGTTAATGTTTCAACAATGAACTGAATCCTCAGACACACGGCACAGACACCCATGTTGTTAACACTTGGGCTCCCGAGTCAGAGTCTCAACCCCTCCATGACCCTCAACGCTCATGACCTGATCACAGATGCACTCCCAGCATCTCAAACACATCTAGCTTGAGGCTGCTCGTGATCACAAAGACGCACACCCCTTCCAAAGCCTTCAATCTTCCAGGTTCCACCATGCCACCCACCGCTCCCGTGAGCAGCCCCTCACACACCCCGGTGCCTCTGTAAGCTAAAGCATAAACTCACTTAACGCTCATAGCAGCATTATTCATAGCAGCCAAAAGGCAGAGACGAGCCACGCATCTATCGATGGATGAGTAGGTAGAAAAAATGTGACATATACCCATGATGGAATGCTGGTACTGTTGTTCAGTCGCTCAGTCATGTCCGACTCTGCGACCCCATGGACTGCAGCACGCCAGGCCTCCTTGTCCATCACCAACTCCCGGAGCTTGCTCAAACTCAGGTCCATTGAGTCAGTGATGCCATCCAACCATCTCATCCTGTTACCCGCTTCTCCTCCTGCCTTCAGTCTTTCCCAGCATCAGGCTCTTTTTTCCAGCAAGTCGGGTCTTCCCATCAGGTGGCCAAAGTACTGGAGCTTCGGCATCAGTCCTTCCAATGAATACTCAGGACTGATTTCCTTTATTGATGGACTGGTTGGATCTCCTTGCAGTCCAAGGGGCTCTCAAGAGTCTTCTCCAACACCACAGTTGGAAAGTGTTCGAAAGGCAATGGAATGTGATTTCAGCCTCAAGAGGAAGGAAGTCTGACACCTGCTCCAACATGAAATGAGCCTCAAGGGAATGTTAGCTCATCACTAAAGGATACATCCTGTCTGATTCCACTCATCACGGAACAGTCAAATCCAGAGAGACAGAAAGTAGAACAGGCATGATCAGGCTCTGGGAGACAGGGAGGCTGGGGAGCTAGTGCTTCATGGGGACACAGTTTCCGTGTGGGCAGTTGCAAAGCTTCTGGAAACAAACGATGGTAACGGCTGGGAACTCAACTGAAAGCCACAGAACTCGACACCTTACAATGCTTCCAATAGTGGTATTTGCCATCTTTGTTACCCAGAAAAAGGCATAAACAAAATTTACAATTCAGGCCTTCTGTCTGGCAAGGCCCATCTCAGGAGTTCACTGGCCTGGCCGGAACGGCTTGGCTGGGCACAGATGACCGAAGGCTTCCACCCCCTGCACAAAGTTCTTGGCTGACTCTGGTTAGTGGCTACTTGACTGAGGAACTGCCCTGATCTGAAGAACCGCTGCGACTGAAAAGGGATGCTCCCCGTATTTAACTGGCCCACTGTGCCATCCGGGACCCATTCATTCGTTCATTCAGCAAGCGTTACGCAGCACCCGTTCACCTGATGCCAGGTACTTGCTCCAAACGCTCATAAACAAAAATCATCAAGACGTCCGGGACCGCTGAACATCTCCCAGAATGACCAAGGAGCACGCGGTTTTACGGAGAAGTCACCGAGTGACAAAACCCGTGACGTTTCACCCACATACACAGACGCCACTTGCCTCAGGACTCTGCTCTTCACAGCACAGGTTGCAGAAAGCTCCATGCTGCTACGAGGCCAGCTCCCTTCACCCCGCGCCCCCGGTGCGACGCACAGAGTCTCCGCTGCCATCTTCTACACCCCAAAGCTCACCTTCTACAGGGAGTCTTCCTGCTCACTTTGAGACAAAGAAAGAATCAGCGTTCCCTGATGGCTCTGACGGTAAACAATCTGCCTCCTGCAATGCAGGAGACCCGGGTTCGATCCCTGGGTCAGGAAGACCCCTGGAGAAGGGAATAGCAACCCACTCCGGTATTCTTACCTGGAGAATCCCATGGACAGAGGAGCCTGGAGGGCTACAGTCCATGGAACTACAGGGAGTCAGACACGACTGAGCAACTAACACTTTCCCAGAGTGGCTCCCTGCAAAATAGCTTCTTGATTCCACCCTCCGCTGCCTGTCCGGGGCCAGTCTCCAGGCTCATTTCTCTAATTCCAAAGGACCCCTGCCCTTAGCTAACTACACAGGAGCTCAACCTCCTCTTATTATAGGAAAAAACAGGTTGTCCTGTCCTTTCCAACCCAGCTGCTGCTGCTGCTGCTGCTAAGTCGCTTCAGTCGTGTCTGACTCTTGGCGACCCCATGGACTGCACCCTACCAGGCTCCTCCACCCATGGGATTCTCCAGGCAAGAGTACTGGAGTGGGGTGCCATTGCCTTCTCTTCCAACCCAGCAGGGCTTGGCAACTACTTGAGTGAAGGCCCCGAGCATGCATAACAAGTATCGCAGGCTGTAGGGGTCACACACGGACTGTGTTACGTGTGGCTGTTAGGTCCTCTTCCACGGCTGTTCAACATATAAAAACACGCTTAGCTTAGGGAACGATGGGGGTACATGGACTCAGCCCACGAAAACACAGGCACCAACTCGATGTACACGTTACTCTCAAATCATTTTTTTCTCATGTACAGTTACCTTTTTTTAACTTCTTATTTTATATGGCAGTGTAGCCAATTAACAATGATGTGATGGTTTCAGGTGGACAGCGAAGGGACTCATCCATGGATTCATGGATATACATGTATCCATCCTCCCCCAAACTCCCCTCCCATCCAGGCTGCCACATGACATTGAGCAGAGTTCCCTGTGCTGTTCAGCAGGTCCTTGCTGGTTCTCCATGTTAAATACAGCAGAGTGTCCATGTCCATCCCAGACTCCCTAACTATCCCTTCCCCCATCCTTCCCCCTGGGAACCGTAAGTTCATTCTCTAAATCTGAGAGTCTCTTTCTGTTCTGTAAATAAGTTCATTTGTATCATTTCTTTCTAGATTCCTCATATAAAAGACGTCATGTGGGATTTCTCCTTCTCTGAATGACTTACTTCACTGAGTATGACAGTCCCTAGGTCGGTTCATGTTGCTGCAAATGGCACTACTTCACCCTTTTTTATGGCTGAGTGATACTCCACTGTACATATTTTAGGTACAGCTTTCGGTGTGCCCGTTTCTCTATGGAAAAAAACAACAACAACAACATTTGGTGCTCTCCCCTCTTTCTACACAGCACGTTCCATTCTCCAAGCATGGGTCTTCAAGACCCCATGAAAGTCACCCCCTCAAAGTCCAAGCTCCTCGCTTCCCTTTAAACACCTCCGAGCACCACCCAGATGGCCCCACTTTGTCCTGCCTGCTCCATCCTGCCTTGGACCTGCGTCCACCCTGACCGGGTGGTCCTCACTGAAATGTCTCACACGTGCGGAGCCCTGAGCAAGCACCACCACACTCACAGACATCACGGTCTCCAGTTCCAGCAACGTTCCAGCACTATCACCAAACACATGTCCCTCATCTGCTGGGTGATCTTCCCAAGACAGCAAGAAGGAGCTGTTCCCGATTCCCTTGTCTTTTTTAAAAAAAGAACTCTCAGCTTACATAGTACTGTCCATCAACACTACCTCAATATAAAAAAAAATTTTAATAAAACGCAACCCCTCCTTCCAAAAAAATAAAGAATGAAAACTCTCGTTTCTATGAGGCTATCTGAAGTTGAACTCAAGAGCTGTTCTCACCCTGATCATCACTAAGCACCAGCACGGCAAGGCTGCACAACTCATCGCCTGACCTGTGAATCGGGGAACCGGTTCTGCTGCATAATTAACAGGTTCCATTCATCTGTCTACTGGGTGTGTCCCTCATGAGAGGGCATACTCGACAGGCCATCATCAAAGACGTCTCCTGCCTATTTGATCCCTGCCACAAGTGAACGCTTGTGTTTCCCCCAAAACCCGTGCGTGGAAACATGCCCCGCAAGGTGATGCTTCAACTTGGGAGGTGGGCCTGTGGGAGGTGATAGGACTTGAGGACGGAGTCCTCAAGAAGGGCGGGAGTGCCCTCATGAGTGAGATCCCACTGAGCTCCGTCGGCCCTTCCAGCAGTGACGACACAGCAAGGAAACGACCGTGTTATGAACCAGCAAGCAGGCGCTCACCAGCCAACAAATGCTCCTACAACACGTGCCACTTCCGGCCTCCGGGACCATGAAAAAGATGTTTCCGTTGTCTTATAAGGCAGCCGGTGTATGGTATTTCGCCGCTCAGTGTCCAGCTGTTTTGCAACCCCATGGACTGCAGCCCAACAGGCTGCACAGTCAAAGAAGGTTGCTGTGTGTTAGTCACTCAGTCGCGTCCGACTCTTTGTGACCCCAGGGACTGACTGTAGCCCACCAGGCTCCTCTGTCCATGGAGTTCTCCAGGCAAAAAAATACTGGAGTGGGTTGCCATTTCCTTCTCCACGAAAAAGTTGGAACTAGCGGGAAAGAACCCACCTGGCAACGCAGGTAGACGTAAGAGACACGACTGAGACAACTCAGCACACATGTCGTTTCCAGCAGGCATGGGTGGATGTGAGAGCTGGACCATAAAGAAGGCTGAGCGCCGAAGAACTGATGCTTTCAGAGTGCGGTGTTGGAGAAGACTCTCGAGAGTCCCTTGGACTGCAAGGAGGTAACACCAGTCCATTCTAAAGGAGATCAGTCCTGAATATTCACTGGAAGGACTGATGCTGAAGCTGAAGCTCCAATACTTTGGCCACCTGACACGAAGATCCGACTCACTGGAAAAGACCCTGATGCTGGGAAAGACTGAAGGCGGGAGGAGAAGGGGGCGACAGAGGATGAGATGGTCTGGATGGCATCACCGACTCGATGGACATGAGTGTGAGCAAACTTTGAGAGATCGTGGAGGACAGGATCGTGAGGGACAGGGAAGCCTGGCGTACTGCACTCCATGGGGTGGCAAAGAGTCAGACACACCTTAGCAACTCAACAACAACAAAGGAAAAGACAGGCAAAGGAAACCAAAATTCCAAGAATGGGAGTGGGAGGAACTGGGACACTGAAATTGACACCTGTGTGCCACTGATTCCATGTATAAAACAGACAGCTAATGAGAACCTTGGACACAGCACAGAGAACTCTCCTGAGTGCTCTGCGGGGACCCAACAACAGCAATAAGCTTATGGTATTAAGACTCCATCACAGCAGGACAAAGGGACTAAGGCAAAGCACCCTGAACAGATTCAAAGGTCTCAGGTTTCCGGGTAGTCAGTCCTCAAGGTCAGGAGCAGCATCAACTAACAAGGGTCAAGGACTTCCCGGGTGGCGGTCCAGCGATTAGGATTCCATGCTTGCTATGCAAGAGCTGCGGAGGGTCAACCCCTGGTCGGGGAACTAAGACACCCCACACCCCACAATACCACATGGTGCAGTCAAAATTAAAATATTTTCTTAAATTGAAAACAAAATATAAAATTAACAAAGATCTAGGGTTAATGGTCCTCAACACAGCTGAATCCTCTCACAACACAGTGCCCAATGCAGGCTAGACAAGGTCATCCTTCCAGTCACTCCCCAGGGACTTACTAAGCACCTACTGTATGCCTTCCCTCATAGCTCAGTCAGTAAAGCCATCTGCCTGCAGTGCAGGAGACCCTGGGTCGGGAAGGTCCCATGGAGAAGGAAATGGCAACCCACTCCAGTATTCCTGCCTGGAGAATCCCGCGGACGAGGAGCCTGGTGGGCTGCAGTCCACGGGGTCCCAAGAGTTGGACACAACTTAGTGACTAAACCACCACCAACCACCGCCACGACACACTGCTAGAAAGTGAGGTACAATCGAAAGCAAAATTACCCCCGACAGCAACGTCTTCCACAGCCCGGAACAGGGACAGCAGGGCATTTCCGGCCCCAGCACACACAGATCAGGCAAGATGGTACGTGTCTCAACCGGTAGAAGGTCCAAGATCCCTGAGACTCCCCCCACCCCCCGCCAGGCCCCCACACTGACCTCTGCTCAGAGGCAGCGATTTGAACCCCTATACTGAAACGGGTTCCCAAGGATCGCCTCAAAGGCCTTTGGTAACTCTGGAAGGCATCATCGGACTGACCTTTAAGCAATTAATTACGTCAAGACTGAAAAGGAAAGAGCGGCAGAGGAGAGGCTCAAAACTACTCCAGGAAGAATCAACCTCAGAGAAAGACATCTGCGAACAGGTTTTTTTTGCACTTGAGTTTTCTGTTCCAAGGGAGATGGCTCTCATCCTTCAAGCAGAAGAGAAATTAAAGTCATTGCCTCCGTGAGATAGCCAGAAAGGGTCTTTATGGTGAATTTCAACGAGCAGCCTGTGACTTCCATGTCGTTTCAGTATGCAGCTATGCTTGCTTCTTGGCGAGGTTAAATGAAACACGATGGTGGGCAAGCTGCCCTTTGCTTGTATGGCAACGTGAACCACGCTGCTGGGTCAACGTGTATGCTCAGGTTCCTTGCAAATTATTTCATAATTGTTACCTGTATGTGCCGAACAGGGCTTACTTAACTTGTCGCGGTTATTGGCAACAGGACACCCAACACCACGGGATCAAGAGCACTCGATTCCCATGCTTGGCCAGACAAGGGCTGCCAGATACACTTAGAACGTGACAAGCGTTACGTAATGGCTATACAATAACCTCTGTAATACCTCACGCAGATGGTACTCTTCAAACAGAGAGGACGCTCCTGGACCCATCACGGGATCAGTTCAGTTCAGTGCAATTGCTCAGTCGTGTCCAACTCTTTGCCATCCCCGTGGACTGCAGCATGCCAGGCCTCCCTGTCCATCTCCAAGTCCCAGAGCTTGCTCAAACTCATGTCGCTCGAGTCAGTGATGCCATCCAACCATCTCACGGGATAAGAAGACCTATTACTGAGCACTTCAGGTCGTCAAGAGTCCCTTAACCATCATGCCACAATCGGGTATCTCACTGGTATACACGAGTCCTGAGGTACGTACTGGCTAATCCAGGCCAATCAATTTCAAGTCATTCTAGCGTTAAAGAGTGACTTCCCTGGTGGCTCAGACGGTAAAGCGTCTGCCTACAATGTGCGAGACCCAGGTTCGATCTCTGGGTCGGGAAGATCCCCTGGAGCAGGAAATGGCAACCCGTGTGAAAAATGAATCATTCAAAAACTCTTGGGGAATAAACCATAGGACCTTGAAGATTCATGCCTCCAGATCCCAATGTTATCCGTCTTTCTCATCAACATGCTATTGCTGGCCTGTTAAATTTACATCCCTTTAAAACCTCCCATGCCCATAATTACAATAAAATAGACTGAAGCAGCAGCAGCTCCCTCTAAATATTCTTTTCACAGTAGTAATGTATAGGTGTGCCTAGATATAGAGTTTATACAGAGACTTATTCATATAGGTGAACTTATTTATATAGACCGGGCTTCCCAGATGGCTCAGTGGTAAAGAATCCAGCCTGCCAATGCAGAAAACCCGAGTTTGATCCCTGGGTCGGGAAGATTCCCTGGAAGAGGAAACAGCAACCCTTACCAGTATTCTTGCTTGGGAAATCCCATGGACAGAGGGACCAGTCGGGTTATAGTCCATAGGGTCACAATGAGTCCACAATTTAGCAAGTGACTACACATGCACATTTATATAGATTGGGGAAAACTGAAGGCAAGAGGAGAAGGGGACGACAGAGGATGAGATGGTTAGATGGCATCAGCGACTCGATGGACATGAGTGTGAGCAAACTCTGGGAGATGGTGAGGGACAGGGAAGCCTGGCGTGGTGTACTCCACGGGATCGCAAAGAATCACACGACTGAGCGACTGAGCAACAACAACAACTTACTTATATCCAAACAGGAAGAATGTAAAGCATGTTTTCATTAGTACTAAGCATCAGGCATTAACGATAGTCTACTGATTGCTAAGAGGCTTCCCTGGTTGCTCATGGCACCGCCAATGCTAGAGACGCAGGTTCGATGGGGTGGGGAAGATTCCCTGGAGAAGGGCATGGCAACCCACGCCAGCACTCCTGCCTGGGGAATCCCATGGACCGGGCAGCCTCGTGGGCTGCCGTCCACGGGGTTGCAAAAGAGTTGCACATGACAAAGAGGCTGAACAACAACTGATTTCTAAACAAGTAACACATGAGGCGCTGTCAGCTGAACTCAACCGTAGCCCCCCAAGTATGACAGCCAGGGGCAGAGACGCTGTCTGAATTCCTGGCAACCCGATCCTTGTGGGCTGCTAATTCAAAACCCCCCCGCCCCACCGACCTTCATGTTCTCAAAACACCGCATAAACACCAAACCGTCACCACATCCTTACTCTGGGTCTAACTGTGTGCAAGGAGTCCATTTCTGCCTTGGAAATTGTCCTGACCTGAGGGTCACCGAACGAGCATCTGGAATGTCCAGGGAGGAATTCAGAGCCCGTGGATGCTCTTCTCTGGGGGGCAGAACCTGAAAACTGCATTTTCTCAACACCTGAAAAGGGGAAGCACGTCTTCTCATTGAAGATTTTCACTCAGAAGGAAAGCAAAGTGTTTCCACAATTGTTTTCCTAATCTAGCTCCCAAACATCAGAACACTTTTCTGAAGAGCAGAACTGCTTTAGTCAACAAAATTTCGTGTAAACACCAGTCGGGGCAAGACCGGTCAAAGAACCTGCCTGCCAGTGCAGGAGAGGCAGGTTTGATCCCTGGGCTCGGGAGATTCCCTTTGGCGAAGGAAAGAGCAACCCACTCCAGTATCCGTGCCTGCAAAATCCCTTGGTCAGAGGAGTCTGGCAGCTACAGCCCATGGGGTCACAGAGAGTCAGATAGGACCGAGCTAGTAACACACACAGACTACAGGGGTTTATTTTTGGTTGGTTGGTTTTATTGTCATTTCACTAGTTCTTTAAGAGAAATCCTTTGTTGACTTATTTTTAGCCTTATTTCTCCAATTAAAAGAGAACTGTAATAGGTCAACAAAGGTCCGGCTGGTCAAGGCTATGGTTTTTCCTGTGGTCGTGTATGGATGTGAGAGTTGGACTGTGAAGAAGGCTGAGTGCCGAAGAATTGATGCTTTTGAACTGTGGTGTTGGAGAAGACTCTTGAGAGTCCCTTGGACTGCAAGGAGATCCAACCAGTCCATTCTGAAGGAGATCAGCCCTGGGATTTCTTTGGAGGGAATGATGCTAAAGCTGAAAACTCCAGTACTTTGGTCACCTCATGCGAAGAGTTGACTCACTGGAAAAGACTCTGATGCTGGGAGGGATTGGGGGTAGGAGGAGAAGGGGACAACAGAGGATGAGATGGCTGGATGGCATCACTGACTCGATGGACGTGAATCTGGGTGAACTCCGGGAGTTGGTGATGGACAGGGAGGCCTGGCATGCTGCGATTCATGGGGTCGCAAAGAGTCGGACACGACTGAACAACTGAACTGAACTGACTGTAATAGGTCATAAACATTTTTCTCAGGACAGCCTTTGCTAGGTCATTGGTTTTAGTTTTACATAATCCTCTTTATTGCTTTAAAGCAATAAAAATTCCCCTTTTGATTTGTCTCCTTAAGCCAAAGATTGTCTAGGTACATGTTTCTTAATTCTTAGGTAAAATTTTTTCTTCACCTTTTACTAATTTATTTTTCAAGTTATTATATAATAATCAGAAAATCTGCCTGGTTATATGTCAATTATATCTTCATTTAAAAAATGGAAAAGACGTTTTGTCTACAAAACTGCTACTTAAGAAACGCTGTGTAGGGACAGAGGCTCAAGAGGGAGGGGATATATACAGAGTTATGACTGAGTCACACTGTTTTACGGAAGAAACCAACACAACATTGTAAAGCAATCATCCTCCAACTAAAGAAAAACTTTACGGGGAAAAAAAACCAAAGGGCAGTGGGAGAAGAATGCATGAATATGAAATAAGGAATAGAGAAGTATCCCGAAGAACACAGAAAGGAACAGGTACTCACCCAGCCAACACACCTGGGTCAAGTCTTGACCCTGGTGGGACTGAATGGTGTCTTCCCCCAAAACTCAGATGATGACACCCTGACCTCCCAGGACCTGAGAACGTGGCTGGAGGTGAAGACGGGTGTTTAAAAAAAAAAAGGAGGTGATTCAGTTAAACGACATCATCAGGGTGGGCACGGCTCCTGTACGAGTGGTGTCCTTGTTAAGAGTGAAAACCGATCAGGACGCAGACGTGCACACACGCATGGAATAAACACCACGTGAGCACACAGGGAGGACACAGGATCCACACGCCAAGGGGAGGAGCCTGGGGGGAAACCAGCCCCAAGGACACCTGGATCTCGACTCCAGCCTGCAGGACAGTGAGGAATCAATGTCTTCCAGAAGCCCAGTGTGCAGCCCTTAGTTACGGCAGTCAGAGCCGACTAACACCCACTCTACCAGGCTCTGTGCCGCTCCAACGCGGGGACAAAAAAAGCAGTAGGGAAGGAAATTCAGGACCCGTCTGGGCCCAGGCTGCCTGTCCCCTATAAGTAAGAACAACGGATGTGTTTGGGTGGAAGACTGCTCCTCTCTCTAAGCCTCTCTTTTCTCACCTGTATAATGGGATCGTAACAGGAAGGTCGTTATTAGGATCCCCCAAGAGAAGGAATACGCAGTAGTCACCAAACTTTTGAGACCTCCCAAGTGCTCAATACACACTTTGGTTGTTCAGTCACTCCTTTCTGTCCGAATCTTGGTGACCCCAGGGACTGTCCATCACCAAGTCCCAGAGTTTGCTCAAACTCATGGCCACCAAGTCGGTGATGCCATCCAACCATCTCATCCTCTGTCATCCCCTTCTCCTCCCGCCTTCAGTCTTTCCCACCATCAGGGTCTTTTCCAATGACTCGGTTCTTCTCATCAGGTGGCGAAAGTATCAGAGTTTTAGCTTCAGTGTCAGTCCTTCCAATGAATATTCAGGACTCATTTCCTTTAGGATGGACTGGTTGGATCTCCTTGCTGTCCAAGTGACTCTCAAGAGTCTTCTCAAGCACCACAGTTCAGAAGCATCAGTTCTTTGGGGCTCAGCCTTCTTTATAATCCAACTCTCACATCCATGCATGACTGCTGGTAAAAACCATGGCCTTGACCATACAGATCTTTGCCGGCAAAGTAAGGTCTCTGCTTCTTAATAAGCTGTCTAGGTTGGTCATAGCTTTTCTTCCAAGGAGCAAGCATCTTTTAATTTCATTTTCAACACACACTATCATTCTTAAAACTGGGCTGCATCTGGGCCAGTTCAACCTGCCTCTGCTGTTAGGTATTCAGTCGTGTCCAACTCTCTGTGATCTCATGGACTGGAGCCCGCCAGGGTCCTATGTCCATGGGATTCTCCAGGAAAGAGTACTGCAGTGGGTTGCCATGTCCTTCTCCAGGGGATCTTCCCAACCCAGGGATGGAACCCACGCATCTCCTGCATCGGTAGGCAGATTCTTTACCACTAAGCCACTGGGAGGCCCTTCGAGAAGGGGAGCTATTTCTATAATTGAATATGTCTAAAAATATGACGAGAAGGTATGCGAGAAGATGAAAGACGAAAATGTGCCATTCCAAAATAGACACATTTGGGAACACTTCCAGAGACGTTCTCCTCCGGTTACATGTTAAGATTTCATGAGCCGAAGTCAACCCAGAAACACGCATATTTGTGACGGAAAGACAAACTATTTTTCCTTAAAACTGAGAAGCCGGTAGGATTTTCTCACTCTATATTGAAAGAAAAGCGTAAATACTTTTGAAAGGATAGGGGAAGGAAAAACATATAGCACTTTAAAAAAAAAAAAAGAGTACCGTTCTACTGCTTTAAAGCCGTGGATAATGTTAAGAACATAAAAAATGTGTGATGTGGTCTGTTCATTAAAGTGTAGGATTTAGTATAAATTGAATTTTAAACTATAATTTACCCAGACGATAATTTTGAATGTAATAACTGAATTTGCTTTAATTGCCTTTAAGTCCTGCTGGCAAAATCTAAGGAAACTCTTAATTTCTGCCAATTTATTAGAAGCAGGCAAGCTGGAACACACAATAAAAATCATTAGGTAATAAAACAAATCTTGCTTGACTTGGTGAACCCACAGTGTCAAGCAGACCCAGAAGCTATTTATGTAACAAAAGAAACGGAGGAGGGGGGGAGGAAAGACCACCTCATTCCATTAAGAAAAACATCTGGCTTATAAACACACGTTCATTGCAAAGACAACTATAAACAGGATCCTTCTGGTGCTGGTTTTCTCAGAATCACCCTTTTAAGGCTTTTTAAGTCTTCTAAGAGGGGAGCAATTCATAAATGGTTTCCCCACATTGATGAGCTTTTCCTATTCTGTCCTGGGTCGTGTTTTTAATCCTCTGTGTTGCTAGATGTTAACCTCTCCACCCACGCTTGGAACAGGAAAAGCTTCTGGAATCGAGGTTTCCTACAGGTTACCACCCAGAGTCTCGCAAGCCCTTCATGCTACCGTCTGGTTCGGCTGAGGATACGCAGTGTGTATCCCGCCCCAAGGGCGGGGTGTCTGAGCCCTGGACCCAGTGTGGCTCTGACTGTCTTGGGCAGAGAGTCAAACACAACAGCAGACTCCAGTACCCGCTCCTACAGGAATCTGGAAGTATCACACCTTCGGGGGGACCTTCCTTCAACCAGTTAGAAATTCAGCCTCGCAAATGGCTGGACCTCCCTGCTGTCCAAGGGACTCTCAAGAGTCTTCTCCAACACCACAGTTCAAAAGCATCAATTCTTCAGCACTCAGCTTTCTTCACAATCCAACTCTCACATCCATACATGACTAGTGGAAAAAACCACAGCTTTGACTACATGGACCTTTGTTGGCAAAGTAATGTCTCTGCCTTTTAATATGCTGTCTAGGATGATGGACAGGGAGGTCTGGTGTGCTGCGATTCATGGGGTCACAAAGAGTTGGACACGACTGAGCGACTGAACTGAACTGAGGTTGGTCAAAGCTTTTCTTCCAAGGAGCAAGAGTCTTTTAATTTCATGGCTGCAGTCACCATCTTCAGTGATTTTGGAGCCCAGAAAAATAAAGTCAGCAACTGTTTCCCCATCTATTTGCCATGAAGTGATGGGACCGAATGCCATCATCTTAGTTTTCTGAACGTTGAGCTTTAAGCCAACTTTTTCACTCCCTTCTTTCACCTTCATCAAGAGGCTCTTTAGTTCTTCTTTGCTTTCTGCCATAAGAGTAGTGTCATCTGCATATCTGAGGTTACTGATATTTCTCCTGGCAATCTTGATTCCAGCTTGTGCTTCATCCAGCCCAGCATTTCTCATGATGTACTCTGCATGTAAGTTAAATAAGCACAGTAACAATATACAACCTTGAAGTCCTCCTTTTCCTATTTGGAACCAGTCTGCTGTTCCATGTCCAGTTCTAACTGTTGCTTCCCGACCTGCATACAGATTTCTCAAGAAGCAGATCAGGTGGTCTGGTATTTCCATCTCTTGAAGAATGTTCCACAGTTTGTGGAGGTCCACACAGTCAAAGGCTTTGGGGTAGTCAATAAAGCAGAAATACATGTTTTTCCGGAACTCTATTGCTTTTTTGATGATCCAACAGATGTTGGCAAGTACTGTTTAAGTCTGGCTTGGAGAATTTTGAGCATTACTTTACTAGCATGTGAGATGAGTACAAATGTGTGGTAGTTTGAGCATTCTTTGGCATTGCCTTTCTTTGGGATTGGAATGAAAACTGACCTTTTCCAGTCCTGTGGCCACTGCTAATATTTCCAGATCTGCTGGCATATTGAGTGCAGCACTTTCACAGCATCACCTTTTAGGATTTAAAATGGAATTCCATCACCTGCACTAGCTTTATTCGTAGTGATGCTTCCTAAAGTGCACTTGACTTCACATTCCCGGATGTCTGGCTCTAGGTAAGTGATCACACCATCGTGATTATCTGGGTCGTGAAGATCTTCTTTGTACAGTTCTTCTGTGTATTCTTGCCACCTCTTCTTAGTATCTTCTGCTTCTGTTAGGTCCATATCATTTCTGTCCTTTCTTGAGCCCATCTTTGCATGAAATGTTCCCTTGATATCTTTTAATTTTCTTGAAGAGATCTCTAGTCTCTCCCATTCTACTGTTTTCCTCTATGTCTTTGCATTGGTCACTGAGGAAGGCTTTCTTATTCCTCCTTGTTATTCTTTGGAACTCTGCATTCAAATGGGTATATCTTTCGTTTTCTCCTTTACTTTTAGCTTCTCTTCTTTTCTCAGCTGTTTGTAAGGCCCTCTCAGAAAACCATTTTGCCTTTTTTGCATCTCTTTTTCTTCGGGATGGTCTTGAAGAGGTATACATCTTCGTCACAAAATAAGTGGGTCACGGGCATGAACAACATACAGCACGGGGATTACAGTCAGTAACAAGGTCACATCTTTGTACAGAGACAGCCGGTAACTACAGACTTACCCCAAGGATCGTTTTCCAACGTACAGAAATATTGAATCACTATGTTCTGCGCCTGGGAAACACCTGGCACTACAGGTCAATTACAACTTCAAAAGCAATCAGACAGATGATCAAAGTCACGAGAAAAGAGATCAGATTTCTGGTTACCAGAGACGAGTGCTGGGTGGGCAGAGGGAAGTGAATGAAGGCGGTCAAAAAGTGCGAACTCCCAGTTTTTATCCATAAGTGCTAGGAATGCGACCTACACCATGCTGACTGTAATTAATACCGCTTATATGTTACACACGAAAGTTGAGAGCAAATCAGAGTTCTCATCACAAGGAAAAATATTTTTCTTCTTTTTTTTGGGGGGGGGGTATCTACTGCATGTTTAGCAGCTCAGTCTCACTCTTTGCAAGCCCCTGGACTGTAGCCCGCCAGGCTCCTCTGTCCACAGAATTCTCCAGGCAAGAATACTGGAGTGGGTTGCCATGCCCTTCTCCAGGGGATCTTCCCAAACCAGGGATCGAAGCCAGCTCTCCCACACTGCAGATGGATTCTTTACCCAGAGAACCATCAGGGAAACCTTTGTATGGATTATAGATGATGGCGCTTCACTGAACTTCTTGTGGTCATGATTAAATGATGTATAGAAATCAAACCGTTAAACTACACGCCTTAAACTTATACAGTGCCGTATGTCAATTACCTCTCACAAGAACAACAAAAAGACCACCTTTACCTTCTGCGTCCCAGAAAGCTGTACACGTCGCTCACAGTAGTGGTGGCCCATGTCTCCTAACAGATGATAAATATTCTCAACATCATGGTCTGGACAGTCTCTGTTGCTGCTACGCGGCTCTGCCCCCAGGGAAGACAGTCTCAGGATAAACAATGGATGTGGCCAAGTGTCCCGATAAAAATTGGTTTTCAAAATGGGCCACTGGCAGTGCCTTCCCCTGACACAGAGCCTTTCCAGATCTAGCTCCCGGCACTTCCTTCATGACTGAATTTCAACAAGTCATACGTGGGCTTCCCAGCTGGTGCCCGTGGTAAAGAACCTGCCTGCCGATGTGGGAGACGCAGAAGATGCAGGTTTTGATCTCTGGGTCCAGGAGGGCATGACAGTCCACGCCAGTATCCTTGCCTGGAGAATCCCATGGACAGAGGAGCCTGGCAGGCTATAGTCCACAGGGGTGCAAAGCGTCGGACACGACTGAAGCGACTTAGCACACACGTGCACACACACAGCAGAAACAAAAAGCAAAACCGTCCAAGAACTTCTGGATTCGGTATTTTTCGATGACGGCTTCCAGGGAAAGGCCAACAACATACATTATTGGTATAACAGAGGCAATCATTGCTGCCAAGAATCCCCCAACTGCCTTGAGGTCAGGAGTGGCCCGGACCTCAAGGCATGCCCTCAGTGAATAACGGTCGGTGGGCAGGCAACAGCTGCAAAGGCCTCTTGTCAGGAGTGGGTGGTGCTGGCACCCAGGGTCACCTGAGGCCACGTGGCTTCATCATGCCCAGCTACCCCTTCCTCTGAAACTGGCCTCCTCCTCCTCTTCTCCCACCCACAGCTGCCGATCCCGAAGAGGGTCCCACCCCCAGCCGGAACTTCTCATACCCAACCCCCCACCCAGAGTCGGCTTCCCAGGAGACCCAATCTGCAGAAGTGGGGTCACCTTCTCAAGGGGTCGCAAAATTCCCGGGTGAGCAAATGAGGAGAGCCTGGTCAATACAGGTTATCGTTCTTGGAAGAAAAGCTATGACAAACCTGAACAATGCATTAAAAAGTAGAGACGTCCCTTTGCCGACAAAGGACCATAGAGTCAAAGCTATGGTTTTTCCAGTGGTCATGGACGGATGTGAAAAATGGACCATAAAGAAGGCAGAGCACCAAAGAATTGATGCTTTTGAACTGTGGTGTTGGAGAAGACTCGAGAGTCCCTTGGACTGCAAGGAGATCCAACCAGTCCATCCTAAAGGAAATCAGTCCTGAATATTCATTGGAAGGACTGATGCTGAAGCTGAAGCTCCGATACTTTGGCCACCTGATGCAAAGAAATGACTCACTGGAAAAGACTCTGATGCTGGGAAAGACTGAAGGCGGGAGGAGAAGGAGACGACAGAGCATGAGATGGTTGGATGGCATCACCGACTCAATGCACATGAGTTTGAGTAAACCCAGAGACATAGTGAAGGACAAGGAAGTCTAGCCTGCTGTAGTCCATGGGGTTGCAAAGAGTTGGACATGACTGAGTGACTGAAAAGCATTCTTGATGATCCGTCCTATCTTCTATTTCACAGACATTTTCCCCAATTCAGGACTCCAACACCATGCAACATGTACTTTCATAGGCAAGTGAGTTCCAGGGCCTCTCAAGACCTCCTTGACCTTCAAATGGGAAAGACTGTGTTCCTAAGCCTTCCTTCCATTAGGACGATTCGTAGGCAACTGTGCTGAGCTAAAGTGACTCTAAGTAACCAAAGAAAATCTACCTCCAGTAACGCACTTACTGGTATACAGTATGGTGGAGTATTATTCAGCCATAAAGAAGGAAAGAGTTTCAGACACTACACTACTACTACACTACACTACACTACTAACGGGTGAACCTTGAGGACGTGATGTTCGCTGAAAAAAAAAAGGCCGTCACCAATGGACAAACACAGTGACGTTCTGGGGTGGTCCAAATCACATACGCAGACAGCAGGACAGAGGTTTTGGGGGGCTGGTTGGAGGGGAGGGGGCAGCTGCTGCTTACTGGGCAGAGAGCTTACTCCTGGGAGGGGAAAGTGACTGGCTGCCCATCGTCTGTCTATACAACCAGTGGCCACATTTGCCACACAACATCCAGATACCATACCGTCTAAAAATCCCCAAATATCCACCATCCAGCCTCTTACAGAAAATTTTGCTGATGACAAAAATGAAACAAAATACTTCCACCCAAAACTGCTTTTAGTGTAGGATTAGTGACTAAATATAGGCTAAATGGATTATGGTGACTTACTTAAGTCACACTGCAGTTAATAAAGCAGCGATGAGATGTGAACTGGGCTTCCCGGGTGGAGCTCGTGGTAAAGAATGAAGCTGCCAATGCACAAGACATCAATCCCTGGGTTGGGAAGATCCCCTGGAGAAGAGAATGGCAACCCACTGCAGTATTCTTGCCTGGAGAACCCCATGCACAGAGGAGCTTGGTGGGTCCATAGCATCACACAGTCAGACATGTGTGAAGCAACTTAGCCACGCACACACAAGATGTGAACAGTTGTTTTTCTCAAAGGGCCTCGTACAACTAACGTGTCTCTGGTCCTTCTTTCCTCTCTGACATTAAAAATAGGCCACGGTATCTGAGAAAGAAGCACACACAACGTCTTCAGAGGTGATGGCTGGTCTGTTTCTCAGCTACACTCATTCTTCAAAAGCCCAACCTCTGGAACTCACATACGACACCCAGCAATTCCACTCCTGGTCTATCTCCAAAAAACTCAAAAACTGTAATTCGAAAAGATACACGCACCCCAGTGTTCAGAGCAACACTACTCACAATACCCAAGACTTGGGAACAAGCTGAATGTCCATCGACAGATGAATGGATAAAGGAGATGTGATGTATGCCCAGTGGAATATTACGTAGCCATAAAAAAGCATGGGATCTTGCCATTTGCAGTAAGTTGGAGGTCAATGGAATTTGACTAAGTACAGCCACAATCAGTTCATCACATGGGTCTGGGGCCACCCAGACAGAAGGGAACACAGACCATGGGGACTTCCACGGCCGAAACAGGCACGACCTGGCCCTCCACAGACAGAGGTCAACCACCCCTGAAGACAGGATCCCGGGGCCACGCAGGGCCCCAGTGCTGCCTGTGAGGGACCCAGGAGGCCGCCTTGCCCTCCCCAAGCTTCACATCCGAGCCCAGAATAGACTGGACCGGACAGTCATCCATGTTTCTCTTCTCTGACCGATTCTGAAACCTACCAGTCACAGAGCACCCAGACACGGAATGGGGGAAGACACAGGTGTCATCTCTAATAGCACATGGTCTCTTCTGCCGTATCTGTTTGCTTACTTTGAACTCACCTCTAACCTCTTACCCCAAAACGCGCGGCCAGAGAAGTTCAGGAAAAGTTCCCTGAGCCAGACTTCTGCACAGAGCTGGCTGGGCTATACAAGAGACTGTGTCTTCCCTCTCTCTCTGAGTGTCTCTCTCTCTCACACACACACACACACTCACACACACGCATACACCCCTTCATTTTGAACGCTGCCCGCAGCTGCACTCATTACTCTTATTTCTTCCACAGGAAACAGGACTAGAAGGGAAAATAAGGCAGGAACTTGTCGCCTTGTGCACTCACATAGCCCCGTGCTTAAGTCTTCAACCCTCTCGGGCAGAAAATAGAGGGGTAAAAAAAAAGCCAAGACAGCCTGCACTTCAAACAGGATTGGGACTTGTTTCCACTCAGAATCTCTCTGGGGAAAAAAAAAATAATAATGTTCCCCGTGCAAACAAATTAAGGAAAAATACAGAAAGTGCATGCACACCAAAAAAATTTGATTTCCAAGACTGGCACGGCGGCCCGGTTGGTAATGCTTCATCTGTCATATACACCACGAAGACCAACACACTTACAGTACAGACAAGATGGGTTGTGTCCTCCTGTTGACAACCAGTTCCTAGAACAGAACCAAAGGCAAAACACCACTCGGGAGACTATGTAATTCTTCCACGAACTCCAGATAATTTCTTTTTTAAAAAGCAAGCTCTTTAAATGCAAATAGTGCCTCCTTGCACCCCCTCAACAAATAAGGAAAAATACAGAGCGCATGAACACCAAAACATTTGCTTTCCAAAACAGCGGATGTACATAACCACTGACACGGCGACCCGGTTGGTACCGTTTTCCGTGCCGTATATGCTATAAAGATCAACACATTTACACTGCAGACGAGATGGGTTACTTCCTCCTGTTCACAACCAGCTCTTAGAACAGAAGCAAAGGCAAAACACCACTCAGGAGACTATATAATTTTTCCACGAAAATCCAGATAGTTTTCCACAAAAATCCAGATAGTTTATTTTTTTAAAAGCAAACTCTATAGATGCAAATAGAACGCTTTCTTATATAGCAATGATTAACCCCCTTCCACGAGTCTAGAGACTCCAGGGAAAGCCCAGGAACAGACGCTCCAGCTCAGAGGGTCCCCACAACGTCCTCTCTTACAAGTTAGAGTGATGCTTGCACTGTTCTCATCAGGAAACGTGTGCAAACACCAAGGAACGCACGACCCAGAAAAAGAAAAGAACGTTACGTTCCATCCAGTAAAATATGGGTTGGATCTTAAACACTCAAAGCCAGGAAAGCTAAGGCTCTGCCCTCAAGTCTCAAAGAGATTTAAAAGGAATACACCATAAGACAGGAATATAAACGCATTAAGAAGGATCGTGTCGTCATGGGTTTCCATGCGAAGAAAACAAGAGAGGAGAAAGGCAGCAGAAATCATGATGCTGTCCTCAGTCGTCTCTCTTTGCGACCTCACAGACTGAAGCCCGCCAGGCTGCTCTGTCCATGGGATTCTCCAGACGAGAACACTGGAGCGGGTTGCCATGCCCTCCTCCAAGGGATCTTCCCAGCCCAGGGATCGGAACTTGAGTCTCCTGCTTGGCAGGGGGCTTCTTTAACCAACTGAGCCTACCTAAGACATCTAACGAACTTCCAAAGTCTTGTCTCTAACCGACCCCCTCCCTTCCCCATGTCCTGGGCCATCTGCCCCGGGCCAAGGAACCACTGCTGTGAAATATTCTAGCAGGCAGCATCGCTCAATGCACTTCCCTTCCTGACTTCCTCCAGTCTCTCTCCACTGAGAAGCCAGAGCGGACATCAGCCTGGCATTCCCCTCCGAGCTACTGCTCAATACTCCCAGGACAGAACTAACTTCTAAGTCAGTCTCCAGACGCCCGGCAAAGGGGCCAGTCCCTCCCCTCTCTCCCTGGCCGCCTCCGCTCCGGGCAACCTCAGGGCCTTTGCACAAGCTGCTCCTTGTCCAGGCATGTGTTCTCACTCCAGTCCTTCTTCTGGTCCTGCCTTAACATGCTCCCTTTCAGCGTGACTAAGGAGGAGAGAGACTTTCTTCACGGCCGCCTGCGTTTCCCCATGACTCTCATCACTGTTGAGATCCAGTCAATCTCAGGAGGGATGCTTGCTCATCCCTCCCCTGTCGGGTCACCGCCAGGCATCCCAAGCACCCAAGGGAACCATACAGCACAGACCAAGCTATTTGTGGGATGAATGAACTCACAAGTTGGGGAGAGGGAAGCTTGCCTCACAGCTGAGCAAGCATTTTCCGTAGCTGGAATACCAGCTGGAGCTACCAGGGCAGAGGTACCAGTCCCTGCGGTGAACAGAGGAGGCAGGTCCCTCGTGCGTCCTGGGAAACCCGGTCTGCAGACCACACTGGAATGGACCCGCAGGCCACAGGTCAAGGGCGTCCGTGAACTTGGATGGGGGCTGGGGAGAAGCAAGAACTTTATTTTCCTTCACCTTTTGCATAACTCTATTGGTAACTGCATTAGAAACGTGGGCAATGGGCCCTTGTGAAAACTGCACAGCCTGAGATTCTAACCGGTAGGACCCTGTAGGCGTTTTCGGATCAGCTTTCAGATGTCTCATATACTTTAAAAAATACCGCTGACACCCACAGCTACTTTGAAATGATGGAGGTGGTTACAGCCATTGCTAGGTCGTGCTCTGAATATTCACTGGAAGGACTGATGTTGAAGCTGAAACTCCAATACTTTGGCCACCTGATGCGAACAAATGAATCGTTGGAAAAGACCCTGATGCTGGGAAAGATTGAAGGCGGGAGAAGGGGACGACAGGGGATGAGATGGTTGGATGGCATCACCGACTCAATGAACCTGAGTTTGAGTAAACTCCGGGAGTTGGTGATGGACAGGGAGGCCTGGTGTGCTGCGGTCCACGGGGTCGTAAAGAGTTGGACATGACGAAGCGACTCAACTGATCGTGTTCAGAACCGAAAGTGGATCTCAAAGAGATGTTTGTACACTCAGATGGAGAGCAGTCCCAGCAGCAGAAAAGAAGTACATAAAGCCACGATCCCCCACTTTTTTGGCACCAGGGACTGGTTTCACGGAAGACAGTTTTTCCAGAGACTGGGAAGGGGGTGGGGTGGGGTTGTGGGGTGTGGTTTGGGGAAGATTCACATGCATGACATTTATTACTCACTTTATTTCTAATCTAATGCCACCGCTGATCAGACAGAGGTACCGGTCTGAGGCCCAGAGACTGGGGAACACCCCTCTTCCAGCAGAAGGGACCACAATGCCCATCCACAGATGAGTGGATAAATACAATGAGGTCTCCCCATACAATGACATAGGATTCAGCACTTTAAAAAAAAAAAAAAAAGGCAGCAAATTCTGATACCTGCTACAACAGGGGTGAACCTTGAGGACATGATATCAAGTAAAAGAAACTGGCACAGAACAAATGCTGTGTGATTCCAGCATTTGTAAGCATCCACGATATACTCAGATGTATAAAGACAAAGTATTGGGGGCCAGGGGCTGACGGTGGGGGGACGGGGATGGGGACAGACTTTCAGTCTGGGAAGATGAACACGTGGTATGGATGGATAGTGACGTGTGTGTGTGTGTGTGTGTGTGTGTGTGTGCGCGCGCTCAGTCGTGTCTGACTCTTTGCGACCCCATGGACTGTAGCCCACCAGTCTCCTCTGTCCATGGGGATTCTCCAGGCAAGAATACTGGAGCAGGTTGCCATTGCCTTCTCCAGGGGATCTTCCCAACCCGAGGGATCAAACCTGGGTCTCCTGCACCACAGGTGGATTCTTTAGCATCCGAGCCACCAGGGAAGTGAAAGGGTCAAATAAGCAAGCTGTTCAGAGCCGTGGGCACTGGACTCTGAAGTCAGGATAACCAAGCGGGGACTTGCTGCAATGCCCCCCCTCCCCAATGCTGCTGCTGCCTGCATGGGAGTTTCTGGGGAGCCCCTGGGGTGGGGAACAAATCCGAGTCCCAGGACAAGCAGGCCTGGTAGAAGCAGAGGGCGCTGGAGCAGCCGGGGTGAGGCGAGGGGGGTCCCCCCACAATCTGGCATTCACAGCCACTCAGACGGTGCTTCTGCCAAGCGGGGGTGGGGAGGGGGGCAGACGGCAGACAGCACGTGGTGCAGGGCTGCTTTGCGGCGAGGGGAAGGCAGGGAACTGGGGAAGTGTTCTCTGCAGAAGGGCGATGAGTGGGGAAAGACACAAATAGAGCAAGGAGCTCCTGGATAAGCAACGGGTTCTGCTAATTTTTTCCTTTTTTATGACGCCCAGCTTGCACTTGCAGCGCTAGACTAAAAGGCCTTGAGAAGGCTGCAGAAGACGCAGCTGCAAGATTTTTTTTCTCTCCCGACAAAACCAACGGGTTTTTAACAAGATTCCCCAAACCATGTGACTGCTTGATGGGATGCACACAACTGAGCCCACGCTTTCAATGGGCTCTGACCCCTTGGCGCGCAGATGGAAAGTTCGAGATGATCTTTTCCCTTCTCAAGGCTGCAATGTCCACAGAGAGGGTGGAGGGCTTGACAAGCGTTGATATTTAAAGATGGGGGCCGCTGAGCAGGGGCAGGAAACGGAGATGTGAGTGTTGTGGCATCCTCCCGCCCTCCCCGAACCCAAGGAGAGCATGTTCACCTCCTCCTCCCTGCTGTCATCAGAGACAGCCAGCAATGATCCATTAACAACGAATAAGCAAAGGCCCCTGGGTACTGATCAGTTCCCCAGGCTGAGCAGAGAAACCGGGTAATTCCAAGCTTCCTATAGTTTCAGTTCAGTTCAAGCACTCAGTCGTGTCCGACTCGTTGCGACCCCACGGACCACAGCACTCCAGGCCTCCCTGTCTATTACCAACTCCTGGAGTCCACCCAAACCCATGTCCACTGAGTTGGTGATGCCATCCAACCATCTCATCCTCTGTCATCCCCTTCTCCTCTTAAATTGTAAGAAAATAAGAAGAAAATTAAAAGACGCTTCCTCCTTGGATGGAAGGCTATCACAAACCTAGACAGCATTTTCAAATGCAGAGACATCATTTTGCCATCAAACGTCCATACAATCAAAGCTATGGTTTTCTCAGTAATTATGTACAGATGTGAGAGAGTTGGACAATTAAGAAGGCTTAGTGCCAAAGAATGGATGCTTTTGAACTGTGGTGTTGCAGAACATTCTTGAGACTCCCTTGGACTGCAAGGAGATCCAACCAGTCCATCCTAAAGGAGATCAGTCCTGGGTATTCATTGAAAGGACTGATGCTGAAGCTGAAACTCCAATTCTCAGGCCACCTGATGCGAAGAACTGACTCACTGGAAAAGACCCTGATGTTGAGAAAGATTGAAGACAAGAAGAGAAGGGGGTGACAGAGGATGAGATGGCTGGATGGCACCACCGACTCGACGGACAGGAGTTTGTGCAAACTCCGGGAGTTGGTGAAGGACAGGGAGGCCTGGCATCCTGCCATTCCTTGGGGTCGCAGAGAGTAGGACAAGACTGAGCAAGTGAACGACAAAAGCAATGAGTAAGAAGAAACAGAAGCTGGGACTTCCCTGGGGGCGCCATGGGTGAGAATCTGCCTGCCAATTTGGGGAAGGTGGGATCCCTGATCCTCAGAGTCTGGAGCGACTAAGCCGGAGTGCCCTAATTACTAAGCCTGTACTTTGCAGGGCCTGGGAGCCGCAAGTACTGAACCCGAGTGCCGACACTGTGGATGCCTATGCAGAGCCTGAGGTCTGCAAGAGAAGAAACCCGAGCAAAGAACAGTGCCCCCCCAGTCACTACATCTAGAGAAAGCGTGCACGTAGGCTTCCGTCCCTCTCAAAGAGAGCCTGCACATAGCAACAGAGATCCGGCACAGCCAAAGAGAAAAAATAAATACAAAGAAACAAACAGAAGCGAGAAGAGAGGAAAATATAGCTAGCCCAGCTTTGGTTCGCAGGGGCCATGAGCACGCAGACGTTCTCCCCTCCCAATCCTCTGTGTTCACCCCACCCAGGCCATCTTCCCCCCAGCTACTTTCAGCTTCCCCAAGCCCTGGCCCCTGGAGGCTCTGCTGATTGGACATTACAGAAGCCCTCATCCTGCTGGCTCATGAGACGCCCCGTAAATCCACACCCGCAAGTGGCCAGCGGCTCCCACACTGGACAGCAAGGATACAGATACGCATCATCGTGGCGGAAAAAGCCCTGCTGGAGAATATTTGCTCAATGAGACCATCTTCGATGAATCCTTTTCAGTCTGCCCTGGTTTATGCGTCAAGCCTTTTGTTTTTCCTCTTTAATTATTTACTTGATGCACTGGGTCTTTACCAACTGAGCCACCAGAGAAGCCCATACACAGACCAGCAACAGTGGGTGGCTTTAAAAAAAAATTATTTACGTGGATGCAGCAGGTCTTTACCAACTGAGGCACCAGGAAAGCACACACACACACACACGCACGCACACACACACACACACACGCACACACACACAGATCGGTGGCTCAGGTGGTCAAGAATCCGCCTGCAATGCAGGAGACCCAGGTTCCATCCCTGGGTTGGTGAAAGATCCCCTGGAGAAGGGAATGGCCACTCTCTCCAGTATTCTGGCCTGGAGAATCCCATGGACAGAGGAGCCTGGTAGGCTTACAGTCCATGGGGACTCACACAGAGTCAAACACGACTTAGCGACTAAACCACCACCTGGGTCTTAGTTGCAGCATATGGGACCTGACTGTACAATTCAGGTCCCCTGCACTGGGAGGGTGGAATCTCTCACCACAGGACCACCAGGCAAGTCCCAATCCATTGATTTTTTAAAACCCAAGCAGTGAGCTCAGCCTGTTAAACAGAAAGTCTTATCTAGAGTAGATAAGACTACTTATCTACTCTAGATAAGACTTTCTGATTCCAAGTACGGGCCGGTGATTGCAGAGAAGGGCAGGCAGGAAGGAGAGACATCGCCAAGCTCTCTACACCAAGCTTACAGCCTCTCTTCTGAAGCAGTCTGAAAGCCTAATTCGTCTCCTGCATTAGCTTGCCCCAAAACGTCTGGCTTCCCTTGGGTCAGGACGCTTGGCTCTCTCACAAAACCAAGACCTTCATATTTGGTCATCCTTCGGTACAGTTTTTAAAGAGAAATCATTTTCGAATCCGTCGCTCTCAAAGTCTACACCCTCACCACCTTCCCATGTGTCTCACAAGAAATGTACCCACCTCTCCTTTTCCAAGGGAAAGAAATACAGCCCACATCCTGTATGTCAACTCCTGAACCTCTCACCTCCTGTTAAAAAAAAAAAAAAAGTACTAATTGCTCAGTTGTGTCCGACTCTTGCAACCCTGTGGACTGTAGCCCGCCAGGCTCCTCTGTCCACGGGATTCTCCAGGCAAGGACACTGGAGTGGGTTGCCATGCCCTTCTTCAGGGGAATCTTCACAACCAAGGGATCGAATCCACATCTCCTGCGTTGCACGTGGATTCCTTCTGGTCCTAGCAGCCAGGGAAGCCTCACCTCCTGTTAGCGTCCACCCAATCACCCGGTCTTCCCCCACACTAAAACCGCTCTCCGCACATTAGCTTCCTTCCCAAAGGCTTTGGTGTGTGCTTTGTCGAGCTCAGTCGTGTCCCGCTCTTTGCAACCCCATGGACTGTAGCCCGCTAGGCTACTCTCTGCCCATGGGGATTCTCCAGGCAATACTGGAGTGGGTTGCCGTTCCCTTCTGCAGGGAAATCTTTCCCCTACCCAGGGATTGAACCCAGGTCTCCAGCGTTGCAGGCAGACTCTTGACCTACTGAGCCACCAGGGAAGCCCAAAGGCTGTTGCACTTCTCTGCTGACCTTCAGGGCTGGACCTCCCAGAAGATGCACGCACCCAGCCACCTCCAGCCTCTCGCCCGTCACCCCGTTTCCAGTGACTGCTCCCCAATGCCGAAAACCACCCATGGCTTCTCACAGGGGGTTCCCAACCTCTAGGTGCTGAACCACCTCTGCAGGCCCGAGAGCCCCTGCTTCTCCGGCTGCTCCCTCCCATCTCTCTCGGCTCCCTGCGCTCCTGTGGACATGCTCCTTCACGGCTCTCCTCCCCAGACCTGCCCCACTGCATCGCTGCCTGCTCCCCCATCCCAGAGCTCCAGGGCACTTCACCCACTCTCCGCTGAGGCAATCGCCACATGGAAGCTTCAGGGCACCCGCGACAGCCTCTGCTACAGATGCAACGCAACCCCTCCACCACCTCACTGTCCAACTTAAGCACAGGGCCTCAGAGTCACACACTTGTTCATCTAGAACAGGAGACCCTTCTTAAAGGCTCTTCTGCTGCTGCTGCTAAGTCACTTCAGTCTGTGTGACCCCAGAGACGGCAGCCCACGAGGCCCCCCGTCCCTGGGATTCTCCAGACAAGAACACTAGAGTGGGTTGCCATTTCCTTCTCCAATGCATGAAAGTGAAGTCGCTGAGTCTTGTCCGACTCTTAGAGACCCCATGGACTGCAGCCCACCAGGCTCCTCTGTCCATGGGATTTTCCAGGCAAGAGTGCTGGAGTGGGGTGCCATTGCCTTCTCCAAAGGCTCTTCTACTTCACGCTTAAAACAGCTGAGCATCCCAGTCCGACCTGCTCCTGAGAGCACCGTGATCCGTCCCGTTCTGCACTCCTGCACACGTGTTCCAGCTCCTGGCACAGGAAGGGAAGGTGTGAACAGAGCATATTTAAAGGGACAAGAAATGGTAGGCAGGGGTGGGTCCAGGAAAAATAGAATAGCTGGCTCCACCAACCATCTCCCAAAGAACACCAAGGCCCCTGGGAGCCTCAGTTCCTACCCTGATACCTCCCAGGCCAAGGAGACCAAAGAGCCAGGTGCCCAGCTCTCCCTGAAGTTATTTGTAGATCTTGTCCGAGGAGCAGAGGAGAAAGCAGAGAAGTTTCCAGACTACGATTCTTCTAGCAGCTTTCAAAGTAGGTTAATAGTGAAAAAGATCTGGGCTGTGTGTGTGTGTGTGTGTCTGTGTCTGTCAATTGTTCAGGAGTGTCTGACTCTGTGACCCTGCGTACGACAGCCTGCCAGGCTCCTCTGTCCATGGGATTCTCCAGGCAAGAATACTGGAGTGGATCTTCCCGACCCAGGGATCGAACTGGCTTCTCCCGCAGTGCAGGCCGATTCTTTATCATCTGAGCCACCAGCGATACCCCCTGGCTCCGTCACTGTTGCTGTTAAAGCCTCAACTTGACCCCTTCTGCAACGTCCCTCTCCATGCCACTCCCAACCAGAAGAAGTGGATGCCTCCAGCACATGGCAATGAGGGCTTGAGAAATCTAGAAAGAAAACAGAAGAAATGGGAAGGAAAAAACAGAAGCCACCCAGGATACCACAGCTAATGGGACACCCTGGCTTCGTACCATGCCCATCAACACAAGACAGGTTTAAAAAGTAAAGTGGGCTCCAAATTACAGGTGTGATATCGTCCAAGGCTGCACTGGCTTCTCACTGAAAGTTCTTCTAGCGCGTTTGCATGCTAAGTTGGTTCAGTCAAGTCCAATTCTTTGCGACCCCATGGACTGTAGTCCACCAGGCTCCTCTGTCCGTGGGATTTTCCAGGCAAGAATATTGGAGTGGGTTGCCATTTCCTCCTCCAGGGGATCTTCCTGACCCAGGGCTAGAACCCGGGTCTCTCAAATCTCCTGGCTTGTGCAGGTGGGTTCTTTACCACTAGCTCCACCTGGAAAACTCCAGCCTTCAGGAAAAACAACCCAGAAAAACAACAGTGGGTAACGGACTTCCCTGGTGGTACAGTGGTTAAGAATTCCACCTTCCAATCCAAAAGGTAGAGGATCCACCCCGATCGGGGAGCTAAAATCCCACATTGCCTGGAGGCCAAAAAAACCAAAACAGAAAACAGAAGCAATATTGTATCGAAGTCAATGAAGACTTTAAAAAATTCGTCCATATCAAAAAAAAAAAAAAAAATGGGTAGAAAGGCAAGAAATGGGTCACTGCCATTAGTAGGTTAAGCCAAGCCTTCCACGGAAGGTGCTAGAATGTAGTCAGCACCCAGGAAGAAGACTGCATGCCAAATCCTAGCTGTTCCACCTCCCAGCAGTGGGCCCTGCCTTTCAATTGCGTTCTGAGTACCAATGGTACTGGGCTGTCCCCCAAGACCTACAGCGAGCAGAACATCTTCCTCCGAGGAGAGGAGCTTCAGTTCAGTTCAGTCGCTCAGTTGTGTCTGACTCTCTGCGACCCCATGGACTGTAGCACACCAGGCCTCCCTGTCCATCACCAACTCCCGGAGTTTGCTCAAACTCATATCCATCGCATCGGTGACGCCACCCAACCATCTCATCCTCTGGAGATGGGAGCTTAGCAGTGGTCTTTATCCACCAGCAACTCTGAGACGGGGATGAAGAGAAAGTAGGAGATTCTCTTTCTCTCCCAAAGAGAGACGAACAAAGGTCTCTTTAGGGGGAGTTTCTATTTGTTTGGCGGTGCCTGGTCTTAGCTGTTAAGCATGCAGGGTCTTTAGCCGCAGCATGCGTAATCTAGCTCCCTGGGCAGGAATCGAACCTGGGCCCGCCCTGCATTGGGAGGGCAGTCTTAGCCACTGGACACCAGAGAAGTTCTGACAAAGGTCTCTTCTTGATGACCCAACTTCCTCTCTTCTCCCACCGAGAGGGTAATGGGCTGGAAAGCCACGGGTCACCAAATGGAGGAAACAGGCTGCAAAGTGTCAGACAATTTTTTCTCTCTCTCCTAATCCACAGGAGGAAACACAGCACAGGTGTCAGACTTTTATTTTCCCCTTGCTCTACACAAAATTTAAAGGTTTCTTTTAAAACTCTGCATTGCCATGACACCCAGTTCCACCTGAACCTCACTTTTCTCACACCTTGAGCTCACCAATGCGTTTTTCTTAAGAAAATGTTTTCCTGAAGCTACGTTAATGAAGTCTGTATTTACCCTAGACTCTGTGTTCAAGTCATTCGCCTAAGCCTCAGAACCCATAATGGCTCAACAAACCAATGTTTTACTCATGGAAATGCCTCCTAAAGCGATGTTAATGAAACCATGCATTTGCTCGGAAACCTGCCTTTCTTCAATCGTTTTTATGGCCCTGGATGACTCGCCTGGTGCCAATGTTATCTCAGAATGCATGTTGTGCGTGAGAGGCCTGGTGCCAGTCTCTGAATTTTGAGACATTTCCTTCCTCTAATTTAGCAGCTTGCTAACTTCTTGCTAAAAACCAGCAGGGTGCGGGAGGGGGGCACTCTTTCTGCCCACTTCTGGTGTCTATGTCAGAAGCTTTCTCCATCTCTTTTATACTTTACTAAAACTTTATTACAACAAGCTCTGAGCCATGAAGCCTTGTCACAGGCCCCAGAACGAATTCCTGTCCTTCGGAGGCCCAAGAATCGCGGCATCGTTCACGGCTCCTAGCGACAACCTTTCACCACAAAGCTCAGGGACACCCTGTACCCCTCTTTTTATGCACCGGCCCTGATCTGCTCTGATGAAGCCAGCACCCCATCCACTGCAACCCTGCCATATACATGGCTGACACAGCTGAATGTGGGCTTCCCTGGTGGCTCACAAAGCGAGGAATCTGCCTGCAATATGAGAAACCCGGGTTCCATCCCTGGGCCGGGAAGATCCCCTGGAGGAGGGCATGGCAACCCACTGCAGTATTCTTGCCTGGAAAATTCCACGGCCAGAGGAGCCTGGAGAGGCTACAGTCCACGAGATCACAAAGAGTCTGACAGGAGTGAGCGACTTTACACACACATGTGCACATACACCCAGTTTAATGCACTCTACCTTTCCTGGGACCATCTCGTCTTAACTGGGACACAGTTTCATGTCAAACACGTGACTCTCTAATTGTGGAATACCAGGTTCCCAAGTTTCTCACCTGGTAAAGAATCTGCCTGCAATGCGTGAGACGTGGGTTCGACCCCTGGGTAGGGAAGATCCCCTGGAAGAGGTCATGGTAACCCACTCCAGCATTCTTGCCTGGAGAATCCCCATGGACAGAGGAGCCTGGCAGGCTACAAGTCCACCGGGTGGCAAAGAGTCGGACAGGCAGGGATCCCACCATTTCAGATCCCCTTTCAGGCTGGTTCTGAAAGGGCCAGAGAGTCAACACAGGAGGATTCCAGGGGCCCGAGGGAAACTCTCCCTTTGGAGGGAGAAGGCAACCAACCCCAGACGCTATCTGAACGAGCAGGGATGGCTGGGTTCCAGCAAAACTAGGAATTTCGTATCATTTTCATGTGTCACGGAATAGGAGGCTTTTTCCAGCCGTTTAAAAATACAAAACCATTCTGAGCTCGCAGGCTGTACCAAAACAGGTGGCAGGCCAAGTCTGGCCTCTGCCTTCAAGGAAGCCTGTCTCACGCTGCGGCTCAAGAGACGGTTTTTGGAACCGGACACCGTCCAATTTTTCCAGGGCTCCCACGCACCCAGCCCAGGCCTCCAGCTTCCCGGCCCGTGACCCCACCCCGAGTCCCGAGGTCCCTGTGGAATCCTGAGAGCAATCAGTGCCATGAACTCGGGCTGAATAAACCTCAGGCGGCTGAGAACCAGAACGCTGCCCTGCAGAGAGCATGGACCCTGAAGTCCCCATTCTGTCTTGGCGACGTGGCACATCACTACCCCCAGTTTGGTTGCCCCGCTTGCCAAACAAGGAAGAGCCTTTCCACGGATGTGGATGCCTCGTGCAGGCTCAGGGAGGACAGACATTCCCGCCTGCGGATAGCGGGCACCCAAAAAAACCACATGTCCATCACCGATGACGTTTATCCTTCCCTCCCCACCTCGGCCACACCACTAACTCCAGCCCCAAAGTCCAGGTTCAGGTGCCAAGCTGGGGACGTGACCCTGGCCACTGAGAACGCACTGGGTACCCGGGAATGAGGCTGGAGTCCACACAGCAGAGGTCAGAGGCGGGACAGGCTGCTCGGGTTGCAACACGCAGGAAGTCACACCAAGAAGTCCTCTGCCTGCAGATGAAACACGCAAAGGAGCGCTGGTTCCACTGGGGCAAAAGGTGGGGTGGTCCCTCCTCCCCGCAGCCTTGAGCCACTTCCTCACTCAGCAATTACAATCCCCAGCCTGCCTCTTCTGCCGTTCCACACTGCTGTGTTGAGTGCACAGCTGCTTACAAGGAAGACATGTGACTTATATGCTGCAACAAAATAGCAAAGGGTAACTCTTCAGGGACCTCCCTGGCTCCCCAGCAGTGGACACTGCAATCTCCATGCAGGGGGCCTGGGTTTGATCCCTGCTCAGGAAACAAGATCCCGCAAGCTCTACCAACCCCCCAAGGAGAGCTCCAACCAACACCCCAATCAGGGAAAAAAAAAAACCAGACAGCTGTTTAGACAATGGTAGTACTCTTGCCTGGAAAATCCCATGGACGGAGGAGCCTGGTAGGCTGCATGCAGTCCATGGGGTCGCTAGGAGTCAGACACGACTAAGCAACTTCACTTTCACTTTTCACTTTCATGCACTGAAGGAAATGGCAAGCCACTCCAGTGTTCTTGCCTGGAGAATCCCAGGGACGGGGGAGCCTGGTGGGCTGCCGTCTATGGGGTCGCACTGAGTCGGACACGACTGAAGCAACTTAGCAGCAGCAGCAGACAACATTTCTTAGGAGACGAAGTGCTAATGGTTTTTTAAACCTGACGGGGAATTTTTTTTTTTTCTTGTTTCTTTTTTTTTTTTTGATGGGTTGGAAACTGTGCCCGTCTCACTAGTTGTTTGGCCTGAGGTTCCAGTGGTGGAGTTCTCGGGCAGTTGACTGGAGCTGGGTCTTGGTGTTGAGATGGAGACCTCACTCTGATTACTATTCCTTAGGGCCTGGGGAGTGTGTTATTTCAGCATTTCAGACTCAGGGGCTCAGGACCGATCCCTGGCCCATGAACCATGATCCCACAAGCAGTGGGATTTCGGAGGGAATACAAAGAAAAAAAAAAGATTAAAAAAAAAGAGAGATGAAAAACAAATAAAAATAACCAGAACAAAGAATAAAAAATAACAACCCCTGGTAGTCCCTGGGGCTGTCTTGTCTGCCCTCTACCCAAGTTCAGTTCAGTTCAGTTCAGTCGCTCGGTCGTATCTGACTCTTTGCGACCCCATGAATTGCAAGGCCCCCCACCAATGCCTGCTAAGTTCCTGGGGAGACACAAACTCCATGTCTTCCCTCACTCCCATCTCAGCTCCGTCGCCCCCGATGGTTAATTTCAGTCATTCCCTGATTAGCTTAAGCACGGAGCCAACTGTACAAAGCTTGTGGCAAAAATTGCTGAGTGTTAGGAAAATGAAATGACCACCTGGATGTGCTTTTTTTTTTAAAACAGAGCTCTGCTTATGAATGGAGAAATAGTTCACATGACTTCGAAGGATAAACTTGTAATCATTTCCAAGCGAGATTCACCGGAGAGCAAACCATAGAACTGGGGGTCACACACACAAGCACACATGTGTGTCAAGCACTTCTCCTCCACGGCAGAGAAAGGACCCACCCTGAATCTTCATCGGAAGGACTGATGCTGAAGCTGAAACTCCAATCCTCCGGCCACCTGATTCGAAGAACCGACTCACCGGAAAAGACCCTGATGCTGGGAAAGACGGAAGGCGGGAGGAGAAGGGGGCGACAGAGGATGAGATGGTTGGATGGCATCACCAACTCGATAGACGTGAGTTTGAGTAAGCTCCGGGAGTTGGTGAAGGACAGGGAAGCCTGGCATGCTGCGGTCCATGGGGTCACAAAGAGTCGGACACGACTACACGGAACTGAGCTGATATCAATTTCACGAAAGGTGATGAGGGTGACTTGAGGTACCCGTTTTCAGAATTTTTCCTACCCCTCAACATTCAGAAGGACGCTTTCCAAGTCTGCCCCTTTGACGTCTCCATCTTCATCTCTGTGTTGGAAGTGTGGGAAGCTTTGTCTTCCCTCCCAGATGTGTATCTTGTTGTAAATGAAAGCAGCATGCCACGCTCCCTCCCCTCCCTAATCTCACGCTTTCTCTTGCTTGGCTGTCTGTTTGCTGGAAGACAGGAGTCAAAGGCGGCTGAGAAAAGGGAAAATGTACACACAGAGAAGATACCGCCCCACTTCCTCTGATAGCAGCCACTGTCTGCCCACTCACTGTGGACGCCCAGTTCCTAACTGAGGCTGGAGCGGAGATAACAGACCGGGACGTGTTTTCCGGAGCCGCAATCTCCGAATCTGCTCTCCCCAAACACGAAGTCACACCCTGTCCTCACAGGTGGGGGGGCGGGGGGTGCCTCTGACCACCACACGTGATCACGGGACGGATGTTCAGGGCACAAAGTATGAAAGCGGTCCTGAATCTGTTTTAAAACAGCTCCTGTTGTTGAGTTGCTAAGTCGTGTCTGACTCTGGTCCCCGTGACTCTCCAGCGTCACAAAGGAGACCTAAGTACTTTCTGCCAAATGCACGATGAACGATCCCCCTACATAATGTGGCTGTCGTTCAGCCGCTCAGTCACATCCACCTCTTCGCGACCCCATGGACTGCAGCATGCCAGGCTTCCCTGTCCATCACCCAACTCCCAGGGCTTGCTCAGACTCACATCCATGAGTCAGTGATGTCCTCTGACCGTCTCATCCTCTGCCACTCCCTTCTCCCTTTGCCTTCAATCTTTCCCAGCATCAGGGTCTTTTCCAAAATAGTGTTACTGAGATAGAAAGCACATACCAAGACAATTCACTCAGTGGAAGGTATGCAAGTGAAGAGCTTGCAGTAAATTCAGACTCGTTCAACAGCCAGCAGCTCAATCAAGAGAGCATTTCCAGGAACCCCAGTAGCAGTCCTCAACCCCATCCCTCGGCACTCACGAGCTGCAACACCCAGCTCCCCAGTCCCAGGCAACAGTCATCTCATCATCTCCTTTCTGCCCACCAGGCCCTTTCTGGTTCAGCCTGCAAGCCTCTGTACGAATCTGACAGCCTCCCCTGTGTTAGTGACCTTCCTGACCAATTTCCCAGTTTTATGATCACGTCTCAGGGGCTCAAGCCACAGCAGCAGCTCCTGCAAGTGCACCAGACACTCACACGCACTGGGGGCGGGGGGGCTTCTCGATGCCAGAGCGACAGCTACTGTCCTGAGCGAGCCCCTGATTGGCTCGTCTGGGCTGCTCCCCCGGGCGTTGGGCGCACACAGGGTGGCTCTTGAGATAAGAGATGCTGTCCCACTCCTGCGACCCCACAGAGAGCCACGCATCTCACGGCTGTCTTGTGACTATCACTGACCAAGCCAAGAGGAGTGGGGGGCGGAGGGGGAGAAAACCATTCTACCACATTCCATGGGGTGGGAGAGGCATGTCCATTTTATGTATCAGTTTATTAATAGCATCTCCACTGTCCCAGCCAGACGCGTGGTACACCATCACCCAAAAGGAAGACAGGGAAGAAATTCCAAAGAGGGATCCTGATGGCGTGGAATAATAGCAAACCATCACCAAACGGGAACAGAAGAGGCTGTTCCATCCATTTACTGAAGAAGGGCCGTGGCAACTCATTAAGGACATGAAGCCAGACTCTGTGATTTCGGGTTTCAATAGACAAGTTGGGGGCGGCGCGGGCGGTTTCTCTTCCACACTGTGTTCACCCATGCCCCTGCCAGACCTGGGAACTAGCTTGTATTATCTGAGCATTGAAAACCAAAGGAGCACACCCCTGATGGGAGCTCAGGCACTGCACACATCTGGATTTTTAACCACTCAAAGCGACCCGTGCCTTCCGGGGTGGGCTGCCACCTGTCCCATCCACTTTGGCCGCCAAGGAAAGTCAAGGGAATCTTTTAACGGGTGCCTGTTTAAAAGCCCTAACTCATTCCATCCCCTTTTGTTCCATTTATCCTCCACCCAAGGATTGCGAGACGAGATATTACGAATGTTTACCTTTAAAAACATGTAACTCACCAATGAGTGCAAGCAGAAACCGGTGCACTCCCAGCAGGGACCGTGGACAAAGTGACTACGTTACGCCATGCCGATTTCCTGCTTTGGCTGTTGGTCTGAAGTTATGTAACAAGGGCACCATTGGAGGAGGCGGTACACAGGACCTCTCGGCACTATTTCTGGAACTTGCTGTGGTTTATAACCAACCAAAGTAACTCATCTTAAATGAAAATTCTCTAAATAATTTCTTTTTTAATCTAGTAGCCTCTCTTACTGATGCTCTGAGGAACTAAAAACTGGGGGCTAACCAAAGGGTGCAAACAAGCCCTCAGAAGGTCTTTCAAGTCCATACAAACTCACTGCCACAGACACAGGCAGTGAACCAGGAGGGAAAAAAAAAAGATCTCTTCCTGTAACTAGGAAGAAAAAAAAGTTCTCCTATTGCATGAAAATGTAATATCCTGCAAGTACTTATCAACAATCTGAAAATGAAATTAAGAAGACATCATTCACAAAAGCATCAAAAAGAATACAGCCAAAACTCCTGAACAGAAAGCGCAAAAAAGTGTCATCTTTACAGCTCCACCCCCCACTGAGACTGGCTTTCCACAGTCCTGAGTCGTGCTCACGGTCAGGGTCTGCAGGAGTTAACGGAGGCCTTCCATCAGCATCGAAAGCTTCGCCGGTGAGGCCAGGACCGCATCCAGTTGTTTGAGTGCATGATATTAAAAATGAGCGATCAACAAGCGGCAGAGACCCAGCCAATTAATCACCCATCTAGTTTCGCAATCAAATATGTATTAACCAAAAAGGCAGCCCGGCATTCACAGCCAGGCTCCGCTGTTCTCGCGTTGCAACATAAACAATTCAGAGAGCGCTAACCTCAGAGAGGGACCCGAGTCCTGAAAATGTGGAAACCTAAATCGTTGACAGTCTTTCTAGCACTCTGTGACTGAGATGTCCCACGGATCCCTCGACGCCAACAAGTCAACACACAGGTCTCAACGACGGCTTTGTGCAGTCCTTGTACACGACTGACTGAAGGACTCTGTACCTAGGAATGCACGGTAAGGGCAAATTCCTTGTAAAGAATGAGTCTCGGCACAGAGATGGCCAACGGGCACGAGAAAAGATGCTCAACGCGGCTGATCGCTAACATCAGAGAAATGCCGCGTCCAAACCACAAAGAGGGACCACCTCATACCGGTCAGAATGCCCATCATCAGAAACTCTACAAATAATACAAGCCGAAAAGGGTACGGAGAAAAGGGAACTCTCGCACACCGTCAGTGGGAATGTAAATTGGCACAGCCGCCACGAAGGCTCTTCATAAAAAAAAACACACTAAAAACAAGAGTTGCCATATGGACCCTGCGATCCCACTCCTGGGTATAGACCCAGAGAAAACTAAGATTTAGAAAAGATACATGCATCCCTATGTTCACAGCAGCACGAGCCACGATACCCAAGACAGGGAGACAACATAAAAGTCCACTGAGGGAGGAATGGATAAGGAAGACAGGGTACATATTATACACAGTGGAATATTACTCAGCCGTGAAAAAGGATGGAGTGATGCCGTCTGCAGCTACATGGATGGACGCAGAGACAATCACACTAAGTCAGAAAGAGACAGGCGAACCTCACGTGATATCACTTAGAGGCGGACTCTAAAATATGACACAAAGCAACTTCATCTACGAAAGACTCAAGACGGCAGAAAACAGGCCTGCGGTTGCCAAGATGGGAGGGTGCTCCAAACAGGCCTTCAATTATACCACGTCCGGCTGGCTAGATAAGAAAGGCTCTCAGATCTCACTCTAAGACAAGCCCTCCAGGATGCAAACTGCTGGAAGGTGGGTCCTTTTCCCGGTTCCTGTTCAAGGCAGTTGGGTCATTAATAACTTCCAGGGAACAGCACTAGCATAGAGCATTCCCTAAAAGGTAACAAGAGAACATCCCAAAGACCGAGTGCTGGCCACCAGGTTTCACCACACGTAACTTTTACCTCTGCAAGTGCCAAAGCAGCTGCTGCTGCTGCTGCTAAGTCGCTTCAGTCGTGTCCGACTCTGTGCGACCCCATAGAGAGCAGCCTACCAGGCTCGTCCGTCTATGGGATTTTCCAGGCAAGAGTACTGGAGTGGGGTGCCCTTGCCTTCTCCTGTGACAAAGCTAGACTCCCCCCATAATTCCAGTAACTCAAACTACAGGCTGTAAAGAGTTCCCCTTCTAAAAAAAATAATTATTTGGCTGTATTGGGTCTTAGTGTGGCTCTCGGGACCTTCGTTTTGGTCTGAAACGAAGCCTTTCAGGGGCTGAAGCCAAGTCCCTTGCGTTGCAAGGCACATGCTTAACCACAAGACCGCCCGGGCAGGTCAATGTGAACAGTCTTGAAGATGGACCAACTGTACTGTGAGCTGGGACCTTCGGAGAGCATGGAGCGCAAGGGCCCGGCAGACAGAAGAAATAGGATGATTCGTTTATTCCCCTGGGGCCAGTGAGTGGTCACATGGGCGGTTACTGAGAGCATTAGGCCTAAAACTCAGTAAGCCGCTCCCATTTAAGGGTCCTTCCAGGTGAACATCAGTCATGATATTGTCCAGTCGCTCAGCCATTGTCCGACTCCTTGAGTCCCCATGGACCGCAGCAAGCCAGGCCTCCTTGTCCATCACCAGCTCCCGGAGTTTACTCAAACTCATGTCCATCGAGTCGATGATGCCATTCACCCATCTCATGCTCTGTTGTCCCCTTCTTCTCTTGCCTTCAATCTTTCCCAGCATCAGGGTCTTTTCCAATGAGTCAGCTCTTCTGATCAGATGGCCAAATTACTGGAGTTTCAGCTTCAGCATCAGCCCTTCCAAAGAAACATGCAGGGTTGATTTCCTTCAGGACTGTGGTTTGATCTCCTTGCAGGACTCTCAAAAGTCTTGGTATCGCAAAAATGAAAAAAAAATAATTATAATCTCCAGTTACATGGCTCTCCTTTGATTTCATCCAGCAAATCTTGGATAAGGTCAGAAACTTGCCTTGGCTCAAATAACCCCAGTTTCCCAACGGGAGAATCCACCTTATTTCTGAAAGTATTTGCTTCCTATGTGCCTGCTTCTGCATGTGGACAGGAAGGGAATAATTTACCCTGTGAGAAGTCAAAGCTTCCAGGAAGATCAGGGTGCAACCCTCCTCTGACAAATGACCCAGTCACCAAAGGAACACAGGGACTGCTCATCTGATGATGCCAGCTCTGTAGAACACCGAGAGGCAAGCGGAGGAACATCACCTCCATTGACCATCAAGAGTTCCTAGAGAGTGTTCTGGAGATCTGAACGGAGACACTGTCCCATGGCTCCGACAAGACGGCTGGAAGGAAATGACCCCTGGGATCTCCCTCATCACTCTGAGTCACAGGTCACACACCCAGCCCGCTGGCAAAGGTTTGCCGGCTGTCCTCGAAAGCACATCTCCTCACATGTTCCCTGCACTCAGGCGGTTTCATCAGACTGTCCCTCTCTCCCCTTTACGCACTCTCTCACACACACGCACACACAGCCACATCCATCCCCAGTCTCAACAACTTTCTCTTCTCCGTGGGTCAGATGGCAAAGAACCTGCCTGCCACTGTGGGAGACCCGGGTTCGATCCCCTGGGCCGGGAAGACGCCCTGGAGAAGGGAAGTGGCAACCCCACTCCAGTATTCTGGCCTGGAGAATCCCACGGACGGACAGAGGAGCCTGGTGGGGCTACAGTACCTGGGATAGCAGAGTTGGAAAGGACTGCGGGGCTAACACTTCCACTGCACGCTCGAGAGACGATCACACGAACTGTCTTCTGCTCTTGGGACAGGACTCGGGGGCTCAGATCGCCTTGATGCAGGCGTGGCAAACAGAAAGGGAAGGTCTGTTCCCTCCTAAGGGCAATTTGTTCAGGACGAGTAACATCCCGGGTGCCTCTTCCAGGGAAGTCAGGTCGGACAGGGTGGTTGGTTTCCTAAGAAGCAGAGACTCCTCAAAGTCACAGAGAACAGAGCAGAGGAGGCGGAGAGAGGGGACGTGGGTCACACAGGCATCAAAGGCGCACACTTCCAGCCGTAAAGTCAGTCCTGGGGCTGCCCTGGTGGGCCAGTGGCTGCGACTCTGCACTTCCGATGCTGGGGGCCCCGAGTTCAACTGCTGGGGCAGGGGGACTAAGACCCCCTAAGGCCGTCAAGAAGCGCGGAATACCAAATGCTAATACAAAGACCAAGCACAGCCAAGTGAATAATAAATCCTGGGGATTCGACGCAATACATGATTCCAGTTAATAACGCTGGAGTCTGTGTCTGAACACTGCTAAGAGAACAAATCTTAAAAGTTCTCATCGTGAGAAAAAAACAAATACATGACTCTGTGAACACTGGAGTCTGTGTGTAAACCCTACTAAGAGAATAAATCTTAAAAGTTCTCACTATGAGAAAAAAAGTAAATAAGTGTGGTGGTGGTTTACTGAACCCACTGCAATCTTTGCATGTTTACATACATCAAATCGTTATGTCGCACACCTTAAGCTCATACAATGTGCGTTTAGTCACTGAGTTGTGTCCGACTCTTTCGTGGACTGTAGCCCGCCAGGCTCCTCTGTCCACGGGGACTCTCCAGACAAGACTGAAGTGGGTTGCCATTTCCTTCTCCAGGGGATCTTCCCAAGCCAGGGATCGAACCTAGGTCTCCCACATTGCAGGTAGATTCTTTACCAGCTGAGCCACCAGGGAAGCCCAGATACAAGATTACATATCAAATTACACCTCACTTTTTACAAAATGAAAATTAAAAAGGACAGCTGGGGACACCCCCGGTGGTCTGGTGGTTAAGAATCTGCCTGACAATGCAGGGGACGAGGGTCTGGCTCCCTGGTCTGCCAAGAGCCCCTGTGAGATGAGTCACAACTACAGAGCCTGCGCTACAGTTAAAGAAATCTGGTGTGGAGCAATGAACAGCCCATGTGGTACACAATGAACACCCAGCACAGTCAAAAAATTTAAAAAAAAAAAGAAAAGAGAGAAGGACAGCTGAAGGCTGGAACTGTCTCTGTGGCTTCTGACCCTCTCCCCATTGCCCAAGTCAGGAAATGTCATGCCTCACACGGGGAATCAGGAAGAACACACAGTCTTCCTCTTAAAACGACCATCCCAAAGACACATTCAACAAGAACCAGTGCAATGAAACATCACTCGACCGAGAAAAAAAAAAAACAAAGTTTTCCACAACAAAGTTCTTTTTCTAAAACTTGCTGGTAGCCCCAAACAGTGATGCCTGACTCAGGATCACCGTGATGATTGCAAATTCCAGGTGACTCAGCACCTTCAGAGGCAAATGCTTCCCCAGCTGGCTTCTTAGAAGAACTCTTCCATCGGCCCGGTGTGCAAGGCACGTGCGATCCAGGGAGACATCGACTCACTCTCTGTCCTCTGCTTGTCCTGCCAGCAAGCCACATAACCCGATTTCATTTCATTTTTTTTTCACACCTCCAACGCTTCAATCACCAAAATAAAACACCACCTGCGTAGGAGAAGCAATGAGGCTGTCAGCCTCTCCCTTCCTCAAATGGGGTCCAAGGCTCCTTTTTGCCACTTAGCACCTGAACATCAACAGGCAAACCCCTCAGCCCCCAAAGACTCGAACCGGAATCGACAGCAAGATATAAAAGGCTGGTCTGGTACATGAGCCTTAACCACAAGACACAATGCGCATTTCAACGGACACGGCTAGCAACTGACATTACCAACCATATGCTCGACGTGCTGCACACCAGAAAGCAATCCCAAAAGGCATGATCTTTGCTGTCAAGGACTTGCAATCTCACTGCCAAAGAAAAAGAGAACACACGCGTAAGAGAAAACAGTTGGCAAAAGGCCACTTGGAGGGGAAAAAAAAAATTAAGTTCAAAATGGAAATCTAATAAAAAACAGATTTTTCAACACCAAATAAATGGTCCATGTATTAGATAGACTGGGCAGCAGAAAAAGAAAGAAATGTAATAAAACTGAAAGGATGAATGCAGTACAAAAGCAGTAAGAATAATAAGTCCCAGAAATCACAGAGACCCAGTCAAGATCTTCAGGTTTCCACTTGCCTGCATACAGCCTTGTCTGAGACTATTAAACGACCCCCTTTGCCTGGGGAGGGCTTTATGTCTTTATGTGGAAAGGACTGCCAACAGCCGTTCCCAGTGCTGACTATACTGCAAGGCACGGTGCTGCAACTGCAAAGTGCACGAGAGTCACCTGGAAATTGCGTTTGTGCAGGGCGGAGGAGTCTGGTGGGCTGCCGTCTATGGGGTCACACAGAGTCGGACACGACTGAAGCGACTTAGCAGCAGCAGGGTTCTTCAGGCTGGGCACGTGTAGACCCCAGGCCAGGTAACTCCTTGTGGGGGGTTAACTCGTGCATTCTTAGGGGCTGAGCACTATCCGTGGCGTCTGCCCATGAGATCCCCTGAAGTCTCCAAACCTTGCTGAATGTCCCTAATGGAAGTGGGTGGTGGAGACATGATTGCTCACCTCTACCCCATCACCCCACCGCCAACCACCCCATCCCCAGTTAAGACTCAACCTTCAGAGAACTAAGATCATGGCATTCGGTCCCATCACTTCATGGCAAATAGTTGGGGAAACAGTGGAAACAACTGAGAGACTTTATTTTTGGGGGGCTCCAAAAATCACTGCAGATGGTGACTGCAGCCATGAAATTAAAAGACGCTTACTCCTTGGAAGAAAATCTATGACCAACCTAGACAGCATACTAAAAAGCAGAGACATTACTTTGCCAACAAAGGTCCGTCTACTCAAAGCTACAGTTTTTCCAGTAGTCATGTATGGATGTGAGAGTTGGACTATAAAGAAAGGTGAGCGCCAAAGAATGGATGCTTTTGAAATGTGGTGTTGGAGAAGACTCTTGAGAGTCCCTTGTACTGCAAGGAGATCCAATTAGTCCATCCTAAAGGAAACCAGTCCTGAATATTCACTGGAAGAACTGATGTTGAAGCTGAAACTCTAATACTTTGGCCACCTAATGTGAAGAACTGACTAACTAGAAAAGACCCTGATGCTGGGAAAGATTGAAGGCGGGAGGAGAAGGGAGTGACAGAGGATGAGATGGTTGGATGGCATCACTGACTCAATGGACATGAGTCTGAGTAAACTCCGGGAGTAGGTGATGGACAGGGAGGCCTGGCCTGTTGCAGTCCATGGGGTTGCAAAGAGTCAGACACGACTAAGCGACTGAACTGAACGGAAAGACTGTCAACGGAGTAAGAATAACAGTCTCTCTGAGAGTCCCATGCCGTAATACCTGGGCCCTGTGACAACACGACTGTGTGTGGCAAAAAAGACTTTGGAGAAGCACTGAAGTTAAAGATCTTGGGCGGCGGGGGCACGTGAGCCCCGCACTAAGTGAGCGCTCTCTCCAGGCTGCAGTTGGGAGACATGTGACCACGGAGGAGTGATCAGAGAGGTGGTGCGCTGTGGGCTTTGAATACAAGGAAGGGGCCCTGAGCCAAGGAACACAGGGGGCCTCTAGAAGCTGGAGAAGGCAAGGAGTGCATTCTTCCCGAAAGCCTCTGGAAAAGCACGTGGCCCTCCTCGACACACTTGAGACTCATCTCGAACTTGTGACCTCTGGAAGCATAAGATGATAAAGTTGAGTTGTTCAAGCCAGGAAGTCTAGGGTCATTTGTCCCAAGAGTGCCAGGAGACTAGCACAGTCAACTACAAGATCAACTGAGAAAATACACGACCTTCAGCTCCTGGTAGCTCAGTTGGTATAGAATCTGCCTGCGATGCGGGAGACCCTGGTTCGATTTCCTGGGTCGGGAAGATCCCCTGAAGAAGGGATAGGCTACCCACTCCAGTATTCTTGGGCTTCCCTGGTGGCTGAGCTGGTAAAGAATCCGCCTGCAATGTGGGAGACATGAGTTCGATTAAGGCTACCCACTCCAGTATTCTGACCTGGAGAATTCCATGGACTGTATAGTCCACAGGGTTGCAGAGAGTCAGACTCGACTGAGCGACTTTCACTTCACTTTAGTTCCTAAGAGTAAGCCCTTTGTTAGAGATAGACACTCTAGAAAGTTACGCCCATGGATAGTCTGAGAAAAAAATCAGCCTCCAGATTCTCCCACCTGACCCCAGAGTGGAAATTCTGGCCCCTCACAGAAAGTTTACAAATTCTTTAAAGCAACAACTCTGCCGCTCTCTTTCAGTCTAAGCCGGCACTGTGGCTTCGGGGAGCCCTCAGAAACCACCTAGCTGGTTGGAACCCGTGACCCCAGAGCAGGTTCACACCAGCCTCGTGGTAAATGCAGGCTTCCAATGTCTTGGCAGGGATGCTGTAAAACTCCACCCAAAAACGCAGCACAGAAGAAGGGTATATGAATGCATGTGTGTGCGCAATCTAGAAGGATGCTACCGATGATCCTATCTGCAGGGCAAAAACGGAGGGGCAAAAACAGAGGACAGACTTGGGGGACACAGCAGGGGAAAGAGAGGGCGGGGCGAATTGAGACAGACACACTGACACAAATGCACGACCATGTGTAAACAGCTAACGGGAAGCTACTATGCAGCACAAGCAGCTCAGCTCAGCGCTGTGGGAAGACCTAGAGGCCTGGAATGTGGGACAGGGAAGGAGGCTCCAGTTCAGTCCAGTCGCTCAGTCGTGTCCGACTCTTTGCGACCCCATGAATTGCAGCACGCCAGGCCTCCCTGTCCATCACCATCTCCCACAGTTCACTCAAAGTCACGTCCAACAAGTCAGTGATGCCATCCAGCCATCTCATCCTCTGTCGTCCCCTTCTCCTCCTGCCCCCGATCCCTCCCAGCATCAGTCTTTTCCAATGAGTCAACTCTTCGCATGAAGTGGCCAAAGTACCGGAGTTTCAGCTTCAGCATCATTCCTTCCAAAGAACACCCAGGGCTGATCTCCTTCAGAATGGACTGGCTGGATCTCCTTGCAGTCCAAGGGACTCTCAAGAGTCTTCTCCAACACCACAGTTCAAAAGCATTAATTCTTCGGCGCTCAGCTTTCTTCCAAGTCCAACTCTCACATCCATACATGACCGCTGGAAAAACCATAGCCTTGACTAGACGGACCTTTGTTGGCAAAGTAATGTCTCTGTTTTTCAATATGCTATCTAGGTTGGTCATAACTTTCCTTCCAAGAAGCAAGTGTCTTTTAATTTCATGGCTGCAATCAGCATCTGCAGTGATTTTGGAGCCCCAAAAAATATAGTCTGACACTGTTTCCACTGTTTCCCCATCTGCTGCTGCTAAGTCACTTCAGTCGTGTCCGACTCTATGTGACCCCATAGACAGCAGCCCACCAGGCTCCCCCGTCCCCAGGATTCTCCAGGCAAGAACACTGGAGTGGGTTGTTTCCCCATCTATTTCCCATGAACTGATGGGACCAGATGCCATGATCTTAGTTTTCTGAATGTTGAGCTTTAAGCCAACTTTTTCACTCTACTCTTTCCTTTTCATCAAGAGGCTTTTTAGTTCCTCTTCACTTTCTGCCATAAGGGTGGTGCCATCTGCATATCTGAGGTTATTGATATTCCTCCTGGCAATCTTGATTCCAGCTTGTGCTTCTTCCAGCTTGGCCTTTCTCATGACGTACTCTGCATATAAATTAAATAAGCAGGGTGACAGTATACAGCCTTGACGTACTCCTTTTCCTATTTGGAACCAGTCTGTTGTTCCATGTCCAGTTCTAACTGTTGCTTCCTGACCTGCCTCTTGAGAAACCTATATGCAGGTCAGGAAGCAACAGTTAGAACTGGACATGGAACAACAGAGGTCCCAGAGAGCGGGGATATATGTAAACTTGTGTCTGATTCACGTTGATGTACCACACAGTATTGTAGAATAATCGTCCTCCCATTAAAAAAAAAAAATTACACACACACACACATAAAATCTCTCCGAAACCACTGAAACTGAAAAAAGACGGTCAGCAGGTGCAGCTTGAATTGAACACAACTGTTTTCCTCCACACATCTTTAGGGGAAGAGATGGAATAAACAAAGAGAGAAAGCAGGTTATGGTTTCCGCCAGAGTGGAAGCTGACCTGGAAAGGGTTTTGTAAACATTCCTCACTGCTGAAGCAGTCTGCATCTCAGCATTATCTGAGAGGGGCCGGAGGAGCCGTTGATCCAGTCCTATATGCTGTGTCCACCCGAATTCCCCACACCACCCTCAAGCCCTACTCCATCACCCGGAGACACCACGAAAGGCTCACCAAGAAGCCGGGACAAGAAGCTGATACATGACGCAAAGTGAAAAAGGCTAGGTAGCAAAGGCTGCGTACTGCATGATCCCACTGATAGGAAGTTTCCAGAACAGGCCGATGCACAGAGACAGAGACCACACCTGGTGGCTGCCAGGGACTGGGTGGAGAGGGGGACACGGAGAGATGCTTCACGCACGTGGGGTTTTCTCTGGAATGACAAAAATGCTCTTGAACTCAAACAGCGGTGATGGCTGCACAACTTCATAAAAATACCAGGAAAGCAGCGAGTTATACACTTTGAATGAGACACGTGCATGGTAGGTGAGTTCTATCTCAATGCTGCTGGTGCTGCTGCTGCTAAGTCGCTTCAGTCGTGTCCGACTCTGTGCGACCCCATGGACGGCAGCCCACCAGGCTTCCCCGTCCCTGGGATTCTCCAGGCAAGAACACCGGAGTGGGTTGCCATTTCCTTCTCCAATGCATGAAAGGGAAAAGTGAAAGTGAAGTCACTCAGTCGTGTCTATGTCAATAGAGCTGTCATATTTAAAAAGAAATAATAAAAATTAAAAAAGAGAAGAAGGAAGAAGAAACAACCCAGAGGATATTAGCCAATGATTACGAGACACTGCAAACTTAAAAAAAAAAAAATTAACCATCCTAAGGAGGTGAGTTTACTTAACAAGCCTGGAATCCTGCATACAGACTGAATCCACCGTCAAGGTTCTGAAACGCACGAGCAGAGGTCAGTAACTGTGACCCGAGGTGGCGTATGGAAAGGACTAGGGCGCCAAGTGGGAAAACCTGGGGTTCGTGATCAAGTGTAGGGAGATGAATGTGCAAAAAGACAACAGTTCTCAGTCCAACGAATCACTGGAAAAGACCCCGATCGATGGGAAAGACAGAAGGCAAGAGGAGAAAGAGGTGACAGAGGACGAGATGGTTGGACAGCATCACCGACTCGATGGACCTGAGTTTGAGTGAACTCAGCCTGGCGTGCTGCAGTCCACGGGGTCGCAAAGAGGTGGACACGACTGAGTGACTGAACAGCAAAGTTTTGAGTCCCCTCAACAACCCTGCTGCAGAAAACCAACGTGGTCTTAAATGGGATTTAGAGCTCTGTGTTAACTGAATCACCGCAAGCAGCCATGGACAGTCACCCAAAGGCAAAGCAAACACGGACGGCAAGCGCGAACAAAGCCCGCAGAGGCAATGACAAGCCCAACCTGAACCTACAATGTGCCCATCTCAGTTCTAGGAACGACCCAACAAGCCAACTGCCCAAAGCCAGCAGTGTGTACAGAGAGAAATTTCACTCTGACGAACATCTGGGCCATCAGAGACCCATACAGAAAACACACATTTGCGGTCCAAATATAGAACATTCCATGGAAAAGCAAACACCACAGGAAATTCAAGGAGGTTGAACATTTACTTATAGACAGCAAACAATGAATCAAATGCAAAACTTCCCTTAAAGCAAACGCCACCCAGCCAAATGGGACCCGAGCTGACCTCTTCCTCTTGGGCCAGGAACTGACGAAATTAAACTTCACGAGGGACAGCTGCTTCTGTGGACCATTTCAGGTTTAAATATGAACTGGGAAGTCGTGAAAACAGACAGTCTCTGGTTTTATTCAACTAACTTCTCTGAAAACACATACAGGATGATCAAAAAGAAAAAAACACAAGGCAATGAGAACCTATTAACGATTGGGTGGATACGAGCTGTACGGAGAGAAAAAAGAAACACTTCCATGAGCTAATCTTATTCTATTCTATATTTAGTTTGAATATACTAATGTAATTAACCGGGGTTATATAATGTTGCTAAATTCAGATTTCCAATCGTAAAGCTTCACATACAATTATTTGAACTGCAATGGATTTTTGTTTCTGCGGGAAAATGAAAATAGTTCATTTTCATAACCCACGCGTCCCTAGAAGTAACGGCCTTCCTTGATAGAAATTTCGTGGATGGTAATTCACAACACTACAGATGTGTTTACATCTTCCCTCAAAGGTTAGCATTATCTAGATATTCCACATACTGCTGGCTCTTACCATTTGTCGCTTCTATTTCTCTATATTCCTGCTTCCCACACCTGTGACTGTAATGCCCCGGGAGTATACATAGATAGATCCTGGGCTTCCCTGGTGGCGCAGTATTATAAACACTCTGTCTGCCAATGCAGGAAACTCAGGTTCAATTCCTGGGTGGGGAAGATCCCCTGGAGGAGGGCATGGCAACCCACTCCAGTATTCTTGCCTGGAAAATTGCATGGACAGAGGAGCCTGGCGGGCTGTGGTCCATGGGATCGCAAAGAATCGGACACGGCTTAGGGACAAGCACATATGCACAGATCTCTGCACTTCATGGGTACCTGCGGCTCACATTTAGGAAATAAAAACAACTTTTGTACCCGTTTCTTCGAGGAATCTAAGGTTATGGTTATTCTCCGATACATCTCTGAATATTATTTAGCATAACTGGGCTCACAAATAACCAAACAAATAATTATTAGAGAGTTATCAACAACAACAACAGAAAAAAGAATCCTTTCCAAAGCTGAAGCGATTTATCGGTGCTGAGCTGACCTGTCTACAACAAGATGTTGGGTCGCCGGGACTTCCCTGACTGTCCAGTGGTTGAGAATCCACCTTCCAATGCAGGGGACAAGGGGTTCAATCCCTGGTCAGGGAAGTAAGCTCCCACACCCTGTGGAGCAACAAAACCCGTGTGCCACAGCTAGAGTGCCTGGGGATCACAACGAACACCCCTCCTGCTGAAACTAAGACCCCTCCTGCTGAAACTAAGACCCCTCCTGGGGGAGGGTCAGGATGCGGGCAAGGCTTAAGGCATCCAGTTAAAAGCAAAATACTTTGCGTCAATCTCTCTCACCTCTTAGATGATCAGGGACGGGGCAGACAAGAGTACATTCCCAAAGACTTTCATCGAATCACATTTGTTACAGGAGCTTCAAGCACTGATCTCTGGAGAGCAGAGACAAAGGGGCATAATACAGATATCAAAAATTCTACTTCCCGGGATTTCCCCGGAGGTCTACTGGCTGAGATTCCAAGCTTTCAGTGCCAAGGGCCTGCATTCTATTCCTGATTAGGGGGGTTAAGATCCTGCAAGATACAAGGTTCAATTAAAAAAAAAAAAAAAGGACAAAAAAATCTACTTCCTGTTTCTTCTCTGTCTTTAGTCGGTGTCTTCTGAATATTACCATAAAAGAAACTATGTTCTGTTTTCTTTATTAGCAGATTAAATGGATCAGTTTTGTTGCTGTGCAGTTGTTCAGTCGTGTCCAACTCTTTGCAACCCCATGGACCGCAGCACGACAGGCCTCCCTGTCCATCACCAACTTCTGGAGTTTACTCAAACTGATGTCCATCGAGTCGGTGATGCCATCCAGCCATCTCATCCTCTGTCATGCCCTTCTCCTCTCGCCTTCAATCTCTCCCAGCACCAGGGTCTTTCCCAATGAGTCAGCTCTTTGGTAGCCAAAGTACTGGAGCTTCAGCTTCAGTCCTTCCATTGAACATCCACTGAATATTCCATTGATTTCCTTTAGTATGGACCGGTTTGATGGGTTTACCCAAGGACAAATGAATGTCTTGAGTGGATCCTGACGAGCCCGAATCGTATAGAACAAGAGCGTCGTCAGCTGCAGGCGTCTTGCGTGCACAGGGCTGGTTCTCTGATTTCCTGGACTCACAAAACCTACACAGCAAACTCAGGAGCCACAACAAGAGACACAAGACTCAAACACCACAACTCACACACAAAACCTGAAACTGGCACCTCAGTCACTTCAAGCTAAACAAACACAACGGCTGCTGTGGAAACCCGGGAACTACCTCCGGTCGGCATTCCGGGCCTGCAAACCGAAGCTTCGGCCGTTCTCTGCAAACGACCTGAAGCTCAGGCAAAGATCTGAAGTGTGGAGGTGAGTCCCAGGTCTCACCTCGGCAGCCCACAGTGTGGTCTGGGTTGTGAATATAACTTCTGTTATTTATTCACTCTCTGCAATGCTACCAACAAGCATCAACCAAAATGACACCTTTCTCTATTACATAGCCTCTCAAGTGATATGCAAAAAAAAAAAAATATATATATATATATATAAACAACCATGATGGATGAAATATGTCTTTGGGGGGAAAAAAAGAAAAAAACGCAATATAAACAGCCAGACCGAAGGCACACAAAGGCTTGTATAACAAGCCTGTTCCAGCGCTATCTCACATCTTGTGCAGTTGGAATCACGTCTTCCACCAAAAAAAAAAAAAGCCTGGTTCTTGGGAGCCCCGAGGGCATCCGTCAATGAGAGCAGCTGATTTACAGACAGAATTAAGTGATTATGAAAACACCGGGGCGTTAAGAAATGCTTTAAAAAGCACAGCACAGTTGCAACGTTTCCCCATGCAACTGCAACGCTTGTGTGTACACACTCACGTACACACACAGACTACATCTGTGCCCCCCTTTATTCAGGGACTTCAGTTTCTTTCCTTCATCACCTCTAAGGACCTCACCAGTGATCTCTAAGACACTTTTTCACCATACACCTCTCAGTGAAAACCACTGAAGCATTAACCCCAACTCCTGTTAAGTATTAACTAGAGATAAGACTCAACCCCCCCCCCCCCCCCACAACTTAAGCTTCTTCCTGCACTCCAGTAAATCTCACAGAGCACCAGAGATGAAATTCACTTCTCAGCAGTCCACTTCGGGAATTAAAAGCGGAAACAAGGAATCTGTGTCCCCCTCGGCCCCAGCTAAATGTAGAGACTCTGGGTTTCAAGGAAACCTAGTCAGAGGCCCATGAAATTTAACAGGCGAGTTCCATTTCCATAAACTCCTCCACTTGTTCTCAGCCGGTCTACAACCATCTCTTGTCACGCCCTGGACACGCGACATCATTAATTCTCATTGTCACCAACTTCTGGGCCGGGTGCCCCTCCACCGCTCTCTCTCCTGGCAAAGCTTTTTGAAGAATTACACTTCAGATCCCTGGAAACTGTTGAAATTGGCACAGAATCATCGTGCGTCTTAGGAACACAAACCTAACGTAATTACTTTTTCCATGATCGCATTAGGAGCTAAACCAAAGCATGTCTCCCAAGACTGACCTGCAACCATCAGAAACGAGCAACTGTGGTTCTGACGTTGATAACTGTGAACACCTGAGTCTTTAACCAACACTGAGTTGGCAGTTAAGTTTCAAGGGATTAAAATGCCCGGTAAGATTCTGTTGGGAAAAACCACCTCGGCAAGTACCCAACTTGAACCTGTCTCCTAAGTGAATCAATTCTCTGCTCAGTTGCTTTTCTGAAATTCAACATAAAACTCGGCAACCACCTGGCTAACTTTATAGATGCTGAGAATTACGTTTGCATAACCGGCACTACAGACATGAAGCAGACTCTACTTTCTCAGTTCTCATCTTCAAACGCATGTTAAGATAACAAGGGTACCTGGAAAGGCATGGTTGACCTGGCTAAGTCCAATACTTTGGCCACCTGATGCGAAGGGCTGACTCATTGGAAAAGACCCTGATGCTGGGAAAGATTGAGGGCAGGAGAAGGGGATGACAGAAGATGAGATGGTTGGATGGCCATCACTGACATGATGGACTTGAGTTTGAGCAAGCTCCGGGAGTTGGTGATGGACATGGAACCCTGGCGTGCTGCAGCCCATGGGGTTGCAAAGAGTCGAACACAACTGAGTCACTGAACTGAAGAATCACTCACAATACACCAGAAACAAAAATCTCTACTCAGTGACGCAGGATTTTCTCCAGTTCTCCGTCATAACTTACCAGGTCTTTCCCATATCAAAGTATTTGCTATTCCTGATTTAAGAAACAATATGGCATCACACAAACTTCTTTTGCCCACATTTCCATCTCCCAGAAAGTTTAAACTAACAGAAATGATTGCAAAGTGGATAACGGATGTTCACAGACACCTTAGAGCCGGATGACAAGGGGCAAGTCTGTAACAGTTACGAGTCCAGCTCTCCAAGACAAGAACGGCCGTCTCTGTACATGGATTGCTCCAACATGGACGAGGCTGACTCTCCGGGTCACAGAAGTCTTCAACGTCTTGGAGAAAAACAGGGAGGCTGATCGCATTGGTGGAGGAGGTGAGGGGCGGGGGGGAAACGGGTGGGGGATGGGATGGATGGGGCAGGTTGGTGGCAACTGTTCCAGAAAGCAAAGTGCTAGGGGATGGCTCAGAGAAGACAATGGCACCCCACTCCGGTACTCTTGCCTGGAAAATCCCATGGGCGGAGGAGCCTGATAGGCTGCAGTCCATGGGGTCGCGAAGAGTCGGATACAACGGATTCACTTTCACTTTTCACTTTCATGCATTGGAGAAGGAAATGGCAACCCACTCCAGTGTTCTTGCCTGGAGAATTCCAGCGACAGGGAGCCTGGTGGGCTGCCGTCTATGGGGTCGCACAGAGTCAGACACGACTGAAGCGACTTAGCAGCAGCAGCAGCAGCAGGGGATGGCTATTCGGGGTCATCTTTGGGCTCAAGAGAAGTAAATAAAGAGATCTCTCATGCTTCCTTTTTAGCATTCCAGCTACACACACCACGACAGGAATAAATGACAGGAATTCCAGGCAAGAGACACTCTTCACAAGAATAAACACTGTGAATTTTGCCCTGAGCATCATTTCTGCGTCTTTCACAGGGTCTCGCGAGATCAGAAGACAACACCACACCTAAGAATTATTTGGAGGCAACTCACAGCCCAAAGTGTCCTCTGAAATGCTACAGGGCTTTTTTTTTTTTTTTTCTAAGTAGGCAACTGACTTAGCAATGTTGAGGACTGCCTATTTCAATCATGGGAAATATGACAAAGCATGACACACAGTTCTCCCAAACTGCTAGTTGATTTAAACCACCGTTAAGTCAACGTTCAAAACACAAAGATCATGGCTTCCAGTCCCATCATTTCATGGCAAATAGATGGGGAAATAATGGAAACAGTGACAGACTTTGTTTTCGCGGGCTCCAAAATCACTGCAGATGGTGACTGCAGCCATGAAATTAAAAGACACTTGCTCCTATGACCAACCTAGACAGCATGTTAAAAAGCAGAGACATCACTTTGCCAACAAAGGTCCATCTAGTCAAAGCTATGATTTCTCCAGCAGTCACGTATGGATGTGAGGGTTGAACCATAAAGAAAGCTGAGTGCCAAAGAATTGATGCTTTTGAACTGTGGTGGTGGAGAAGACTCTTGAGAGTCCCTTGGACTGCAAGGAGATCCAACCAGTCCATCCTAAAGGAAATCAGTCCTGAATATTCATTGGAAGGACTGAGGTTTAAGCTCCAATACTCCGGCCACCTGATGGGAAGAACTGACTCATTGGAAAAGACCCTGATGCTGGAAAAGATTGAGGGCGGGAGAAGGGGACGACAGAGGGTGAGATGGTTGGATGGCATCACCGACTCAACAGACATGGGTTTGGGTGCACTCCGGAAGTAGGTGATGGACAGGGAGGCCTGGCGTGCTGCAGTCCGTGGGGTCGCAAAGAGTCGGACACGACTGAGCAACTCAACTGAACTGAAACCGTAACCTATAGTGTTTAAAAAAAAAAAAAAGACAAGAGCTTCCCTGGTGGACCAATGGTTAAGAATCTGCCTTGCGATGGAAGGGAAAAGGGTTCGATCTCTGGCCAGGGAAGATCCCTCAGGCCACAGTGCAACTGAGCCCGAGCGCTACAAGCGCTGAGCCCCTGAGCTGCAACTGCCGACACCCAAGCGCCACAGAGCCCGTACTCTGCCACAAGAGACGCCACCGCAACGAGAAACTTAAGCACTGCCGTGAAGATTAGACCCTGCTCCCCGGAACAAGAGAAAGCCCTCATGAAGCAACAAAGACCCATCACAGCCAAGAAACTGCAATCAATTAAAAAAAAAAAAAAGCTATCGTCAACAGTGAAGCAGGCTTCCTTTTCCATATTAGAATCCGCACACACGAGACGTTCGAAAGGCTTCACGGCTAGCTCCTTAACGCCTTCAACGCTACAGGTGAGGACACACACAGGGTCAGTGACTTCAACACAAGCCCAAGGCTGGACTCACCTGGCCAAAACATCAGGCAAAGGCTTGTCCTAAGAGAACATGCCATGTCTCACTTGATCACAGACAGTGAAATGACAACCCAAGGTAGAATGTAGGTCAGCAACCACAGAGAAACACAGCTGTAGGAATTTTATTGCTACGACAAGCAAATGCCAGCACAAGTGGGTATTTTTAGCCTGCCTTATGGCCCTGGTATTAACCCACTGGGAAAAACCACTGCCTCGAAAAGGCAAGTCCAGTTTTTGAAACTCAAGACATGAGCTACGAATATACAGGACATATTCAATGTCTCTCCACGGGACTGCTGGGAAAGTCTGAACGTGGCTCCCCAAAAAATGTCCCACCTCAACTGACCTCGCAGCAAGGACTGCCCGGCATAGGAAGAGACTAAATCTCAGGCAACTAGACCACAAGACACCTAACATTTTATCACTGTGATCTCTTCAGTATTAAGAATTAAGTATTAAGAAGCTCTAAGTGTGGTTTTCCCTTGCTTTTGATCATATGCGTGGTGCAGAATGATTCTCAGGAAAACACACTGGCCCAAGTGTTCAGTTAACTAGCTCAGTCACATCCATCTGACTCTGCGACCCCATGGACTGCAGCACGCCAGGCCTCCCTGTCCCATCACCAACTCCTGGAGCTTGCTCAAACTCGTGTCCATCAAGTCGGTGAGGCCATCCAACCATCTCATCCTCTGTCATCCCCTTCTCCTCCCGCCTTCAATCTTTCCCAGCATCAGGGTCTTTTCCAAGGAGTCAGCTCTTCACATGAGGTAGCCAAGGTATCGGAGTTTCAGCTTCAGCTTCAGTCCTTCTGATGAATATTCAGGACTGATCTCCTTTAGGATGGACTGGTTGGATCTCCTTGCAGTCCAAGGGACTCTCAAGAGTCTTCTCCAAGACCACAGTTCAAAAGCATCAATTCTTAGGCACTCAGCTCTCTTTATGGTCCAACTCTCACATCCATACATGATTACTGGGAAAACCACAGCTTTGACTAGATGAACGTTTGTCAACAAAGTAATGTCTCTGCTTTTTAATACTCTGTCTAGGTTGGTCAGAACTTTTCTTCCAAGGAACAAGCATCTTCTAATATCATGGCGCAGTCACCATCTGCAATGATTTTGGAACCCAAAAAAATAAAGTCTGCCACTGTTTCTACTGTTTCCCAATCTATTTGCCATGAAGTGATGCCATGATTCTAGTTTTCTGAAGGTTGAGTTTTAAACCAGCTTTTTCAATATCCTCTTTCACTTTCATCAAGAGGGTCTTCACTTCCTCTTTGCTTTCTGCCATAAAGGTGGTGTCACGTGAGGCTATTGATATTTCTTCAGCAATCTTTATTTCACTTTGTGTTTTATCCAGCCCGGAATTTAGCATGATGTACTCCTTGGAAGGAAAGTTATGACCAACCTAGACAGTATATTCAAGAGCAGAGACATTACTTTGCCCACAAAGGTCCATCTAGTCAAGGCTATGGTTTTTCCTGTGGTCATGTATGGATGTGAGAGTTGGACTGTGAAGAAGGCTGAGCGCCGAAGAATTGATGCTTTTGAACTGTGGTGTTGCAGAAGACTCTTGAGAGTCCCTTGGACTGCAAGGAGATCCAACCAGTCCATCCTAAAGGAGATCAGTCCTGAGTGTTCATTGGAAGGACTGATGTTGAAGCTGAAACTCCAATACTTTTGACCACCTTGTGCGAAGAACTGACTCATGTGAAAAGACCCTGATGTTGGGAAAGAATGATTGAAGGCGGGAGGAAAAAGGGACGAAGATGAGATGGCTGGATGGCATCACCAACTCGATGGACACGAGTCTGAGTAATCTCCAGGAGTTGATGACGGACAGGGAGGCCTAGCGTGCTGCAGTCCATGGGGTCGCAGAGAGTCGGACACAACTGAGCAACTTCCCTTTCCCTTTTCACCCTGATTCTGGTGGTGCTGGTTACAGACATTTCAGCAGGCAGAAATTCAAACTCCATCATATAGTAAATCTGGGAAACACACAGAGTATATATGTGTCTATATATAGCATGTATCTGTGTGTGTGTGTGCACGAGCATATGCCAGCCCTGAAATTTAGCTCAAGAGGAGAGAAAAAGATAAGGAAAGCAAGCAGGCAACTGCTGGAGACCACCGGAACCAAGAAAGACATAGTATTCTTGTTATTATTGGATGCATCCCCAGGCACTCCCAACTTCAGAGAATAAGACATAAGCACACCGGGCTCCAAGCACGATGATAACCCTGTCTGTTAACACAACAAGCCTGAGAAATAAATTTTATTTTCTCTCTGTGTCTCTCTCTCTCGCCATGAGAAAACTAAGGCCAGGGGAGGTCACTGATATGCCCAAAGGCGACGTCAGTGCATGGTGAGCTGGCCTCAAACCAGATTTTCTTCAGAGCCCTGCCCCAAGACCCCCAGGACCACCAGGACCTCACAAGGCCCCCAACCTGGGTGTGCCTGGCGCTCCCCTGGGGCTCCCAGAGGAAGGCGCTTCAGGCTGGCTCCGGGGGACCCCAGTGCACACAGGGACCAGACTCTGGGTGCCACGGCTGACCCCCACCCACCCACTGCAGGTCCACAGCCCTGCGGCTTCCCAGCCCTTGTCCACTAATCCACCAGTCACAGGAGGGGACCCAGCCTGAATCCCGCAAGTAGGGGACCCCATGCCCCTGCCCTCCGGAGCACCCCCAGCGGTGGAGGTCAGCCTCCCCCGCCCAGTCCAGGTTAACCCACACGGCCCCGGGCCCTGTGAGGGTCTGAAATCAGCAGACAGGTGCTAGGTTCCCCCCCACCCCAATAAATGCCCAAAGTCCCCAGAAGCTGACTGAGAGCGAAACCTGGGCAAATCTGCAGTGACATCAGCAAAACCCACAGGAAGGAGCCCAGCGCAGGGGTGCAAAGCCTCGAGGGCTCTGAAAAGTTGAAGACAGAGCCGGGGCTGAACTGGGGGTAAACACATTCTAGCCCCCCGAGCCCCTCCAGCTTCTGTGGTCCCCAAAGGCCATCCAGCTGGCCACCTCCTCCTGTTCACTTGTCTTCCCTTCCTTCTAAAGCATCCTAAAACGGCCTGCGAGGACCACAGCACCCAATGCCTACCTGGTCCCACCAGCCCACTGGCCCCCGGACCAAAACAGGACTCAAGACTCACGGCGCTGGGTCCTTCTTTGGGGGCGGCTCTGTACCACGGAGCACCGTGAGAGGGGACTCAACATCCGTGGGCCCACCAGGAGACCACCGTCCCCTCACCCCCCGACACATGACCACCGCAGATGTCTCCAGACGCTGCCAAACACCGTAGGGGAAAAAAGTGCCTGAACTGAGGACTGCGAGTGGATGATGAGCTTCCCGCGTTCAAACGCTGAGGACACTGTTTCCATGTGCAACTATCTCGTCTACCTTCACCTGCTAAAACTTTTCTCTTCAACCTGCGAGCCAAAGCTTCACGGCTCCCTTCCGCCCACCAAGAGCTAACCAGACCCATGGAAGTGGTACCCAACTTCCTGCGGAAGATAGAAATAGTCTTCCCTCTGCTTCTCTTTGTCTTCAACCTGTGAGCCAATGCTTCATGGCTCCTTTCCACCCACCAAGAGCAAACCAGACCCATGGAAGTGGTACCCAACTTTCGATGTTAAGACAGAAATAATCTCCCCTCTGTTTCCAAGTGTATGTTTGTTCCAAGTAAATTGTTTTCAATGGCTTCCACTTCACACCTGCATCCTTCCGTCTGGCAGAAGATTCCCAAGAAATATTTGATGGCGATGATCTCACACAAGAGGGCTTGCAGGAGGCCATCCCCTCTGTGAGCTTACAACCACCCTGGATCAAGTTTCTGGGGAGCACATTCGTGACCGCCTGCATTTCCCGCCACCCTTCCCCCGAGGTTTTAAACTTGCTTTCTCCCCTTCCCTTTAAAAAAACAAGTGGACTCCGTCCGTCTGTCCCTTCACACATCCAGCTTTTCTTTTGGTTTTGACTGGTGATATGGCCAGGCCTATCCGTTTGGTCCAGCCCCATGGGAAGGATGGATGGGGGGAGAGGGCCACAGAGGGCCAGCCCCGAGGGGACAACTGGTGTCCAGTTACTTCCTTCACGCTAAAAATAGTTATGGGAAAAAAAAAAAAAGGTTTATCATCTTTTCCACTTAAGCATGTTTACAGAACGACTTGAGTCTTGCCTCCCAATTGAACTATATTTTTTAAGTGTCTCGGGTGCTGAGAGAGGAACAGCTTATTACTGCAGGTCATGTACTTTTCTAAAGGAGAAACAGGAGGCAACACCTGGGGGGCCTCATTTCACAGGGCAGTGCGATCGGGCTGGTCCCTGGCGCCGGTCAGACCTGGCGATGCTCCTGGACAAGAGCTGGGCGAGGGGGCATCCCCAGAGTTGGCATGAGGAGCCCTCCTTCCCAATAGGTCACTGAGGGAGGCTATGAATTCCTGATGCTCAGGACCTAGGGGAGATGCCTTCTCTGGGTCTGGCTTCCCCCGGCTGGAACCCATTTTGCCACTCTGCAAGCAAAATAATTGTGACTATCCCTAAGTCACCAAAGATTTGAGGTGTCTCAAAGGCTGACAGCTCTTGAGATGAAAGCAAGACTAAAGACAAATGGCACAAAGGGGCCATCTGGGAAGTCACCTCTCTCCCAGAAGCAGAACTGGGTTTCCCGCCCCCCTCCTGATTTACACATGAAATTTCTAATCCGTGGCTATTAAAAGAAAAAAAAAAAAAACGCAAAAGATTATGCAAAGAACACATCATAAGGAATTTACCATCCTGTGCAGAGACCGGTGTACAGGAAACGGGCACCATTCAGCCACTTGCTAAAAACACACTGACCGTTGTGAAGTCTCATCTGTAGGGAGGATTCCTTGTCAGCCTGCTTGATACAGAAGAGTTTGCCCTCAGGACATTAAAACTTAGAACATAAACTTGGCTTGGGGTGGGGGAGAAGTGGGGGGCGTATCAGATATGTTCTCTCAATCAGCTACATGGGGCCACACTGTTAGCAATACCTTGAGACCCCAAGGGATGTTGGCCACAACAGACTCGGGCCGGCAACGTGGGGACTGGCTTTTTTCCAGAAGGGGAAACTGACGCACACCCTTTTTCCGAAGTTGAATCCTCACGAAAACTCCAGCTTGGAGTCCCGGTTTTCTAATTCAGAAATGATCCACACCACCTCAACCTTAAAACCACAGCTGTCGATCTCACTGAAATCACTTTCCCAGGTGACTTGCTAGCTGAAATCTTTTTTAAGGTCTACGTTGGCCACCTGATGCGAAGAACTGACTCATTGGAAAAGACCCTGATGCTGGGGAAGATTGAGGCCAGGAGGAGAAGGGGACTACAGAAGTTGAGATGGTTGGATGGCATCACCGACTCGATGGACATGGGTTTGGGTGAACTGCGGGAGTTGGTGATGGACAGAGAGGCCTGGCGTGCTGCGGTTTATGGGGTCGCAAAGAGTCGGACAAGACTGAGCAACTGAACTGACTAACCAGTAACTGTCTAAAACTCTTACAGCCTCTCCCCTCCTTCCACAAGGAGCAGGCTAACTCTTTACTGGTTTCTTTACAGATCCTTACTTGTAGTAAATATAGAGTGCGTGTGTGATAAATCACTTCAGTCATGTCCAACTCTTTGCAACCCCGTGGACTGTAGCCCACCAGGCTCCTCTGACCATGCGATTCTCCAGGCAAGAATACTGGAGTGGGTTGCCATTTCCTCCCCCAGGGGATGTTCCCAACTCAGGGATCCAACTCCAGTCTCCTGCATTCCAAGCGGATTCTTCACCACTGAGCCACCAAGGAAGCCCAACTACAGAGCACCGCTCCCAAACTGGACCTTCTTCAAGTTCTATACTGATGACCCCCAAACACATCTATTGAGGATCTGAATTATGGACAAAGCCCTGAAACAACACAACTGGGCATTTTAGTAAAACCACCACTAATAAATGAATTTTAATCAACTGGAATCTAAATATGCCCAGGTGGGCAGTGGGTACCACCCCAGATAATTAAGCTATGGATAAAACAAGGCCTCTGTGATTGACCTTTCATGATTTCTGTTGAGAAATCTAGGGTTTTATATATAGAAAGAGAGAGTTCAATCTAAGATTCTGTGTGGGGGAGAAAAAGTGTGTGTCTCTGTAATTGAACAAGTTTGTCTCCAAATGGGAACATTCACCCCATGTCAACACAGGAAGACAAAATAACACCAAGCTTCAGAGCTGGGTTTCCAGAATCAATCTTCCCTCCACCATAGATGAGCAAAGTCAGTGTCTTCACAGGGCGTTAAGCGCCTGTAAAATCCTCAGCGCGGGGCATGTGAGTAACCAAAGGACGATGAATTTATCCGCGCCGGAGCAACAGTGAAAATTTACAGGCAAACTCGACGTTTTCAAAAAAACTTACACATAACGGTTCCTCCTCTCTGCTCCTGCACCATCCAATGAGTGCCGTGATCTCGGTTCCCGTTTTTATTTTTGCACATATAGCAAACGACGCTCGGAAAGCTGGCAGGACTTCAAGGTCAATGGCGGAGCAGGACGTCAGGGTGGGCTGTTTCACTAGTTCAGGCCAGACGGGGACAAAGGTTGCTTTTCCAGCAAAAGCAGTTTTACGTGTCCCCTCGGAGCTGGACTCAGGGGCTCTATACCCGTCTTTGGCCACCTAGCACTGAAACCTACAAACCTCCCACCCAGGTACATTCAGGAAGTCATCACCAGTGAGAACACTGAGGCTCCTCTGGTTCAAAGGGGGTTGACTGCACGCACTTTAACTAAAACACCCCAACTTGCAGGAGGGGCAAGACTCAGGCTCCAGGGGTGAAATTTCAATGACGGGGGGGGGGGGGGGGGGGGGGGGGGGGGGTGCTGATAATACCTGGAGTGACTAAGCCCTGGAAAAAAAGCAGAGCCAACCTCCTTGCTTTGCACAGCACCAAATAAAAAACACCTTAGAGTCTTCACGGGCTGTTCCACAGGTGTGTGTTCACTTAAGGAACTTCACACGCAATGATCCTTCAGGGGCCATTTTAAGACGTGGGTCAAGGGATGGGACTTCCAGCTTTCATTTCCGGATTCGTTATCCAGCTGGGTGGTTTTCCAAGCAATCTGCAGTACATCTGAGATATCTGAACATCCCTTTCACGTGAAAAGCGTCTTCAAGTATCAATGGTTTCCATAATCACCATCTCCCCCACCCCCACCCAATCGCGTCTTTTCTAGGAATGACTAAACTTCCCAGAAGTCCTTCCACCATCTGCTACCCCCGAGGCCACCGATCAGGCTGGACTTAACCCGAGCCTCCCCCGCCATCACCACCCCCTCGCTCCCCAACCCAGACTGGAGTCCCGCCCCTCGCCTTCCAGGTTAACCCAGGGGCTCAGGCGGCGCGTCTGGACAGAAAAACATTCAAGAAGTCAGTTCAAGCCGTATGTGATAAAGCCAAGCAAGAACCCAAACCGCGGCAAAAGGAATAGAGGAGACAGATTTCTATTTCCTCGGCGGTTCCACGCTACAACATCGGCGACAGGAGGGGGAAAAAATCAACAACAACAACAACACACCTCGGACTTTTTAACTTCGTGGAATTTGCAGTGGACTCGGAGGAAGGCCAGGCTGTGCCCTAAAACCATCCCGGTCGCGGGTCTTGCCGCGCACGGGCAACGCACGTGAAGTCGCAGCGCCCGGGGGTGGGGGGGGGAGCCCTTTAGCGACCCCCAAGTGTCACAGTCCCCGGCGACCTCCGGTGGCCCCCGACCAAGCGATGGCGCGCCCCACTCCATTCCGAGCACTGGCCACCCCCACCGCCGTGGGCGAGGTCCCCTCGGGAGGGTGGCGGGGTAGGGGGTGGGGAGAAGGAAGCACCGCCTGGCACGCGGATCTCGGGGCACCCCTCCCCCTAGACCAGGCGCAACAGGTCTACAGCCACCCCCCCCCCCCAGGGCGCGCTCTGTAGATCGCCCAGGGACGCCCACCCCCACCCACCCAAGTGGTCCCCACCCTGTTTTCCTCGCTACGGGCCGGGCTGGGAGGGTGGGGGCGCAAGTTGGGGGGAGCTCCCCACTTCCTGACAGTTTCCGCGCCGCAGAAACTGAACCGCCGCGGGCCCGCGCCGCCTCGCCCGCCACTCTGCGCCCTGCGCGCGCCGCCGCGGCGCGCCCCCCGGGGTCCCGGCCCGCGCCCCCCCCCGGGGGGGTGGGGCGATGAATGGTACTCCCCTCCCCCATGGGGGGGGGGTCCCCGCGGCCGCGCAGGTTCGCCCAGCCAGCCCCGGGCCCGGAAGACAAAAGCGGCACCGGGAGGGACCAACGGAGCGCTCCCTACCCCCACCCCCCTCGCCAAAACTTACCGATCACCTCCCCCTCCCCAAAACAAAGAAGCCTCCCCTTACCCCCAGCTCCAGTCTCCGCCCGCCCCTCCAACCCCCGACGCGCCGGCACCACTTTGGGGGAGCGGCCCCATCGGGGTATTGTTCAGCCTGCAGGGAGCGCGCGCAACACCCCAGCCCGATCCCCGGGGGACACTTGGGGAAGCTGGGCCCCCTCCCTCCACCGCACCCCCACCCCCCTACCAGAGACGGGGGTCCCCGAGCGGGCGGCCGGCCGGCCTGACCCCCTCAGAGAGCGGGAATGAGCCGGGCCCGGGCCTCACCCCTACCCTGAGCGAGAGAAGTTTCCGCAGCGCGCCCGGCCCGGGCCGAGCCCCGCGCGCACACTTACCTCGCCCTGAGCCGCGCAACTTGTGTCCGGCGCCGCCGCTCCAAGCCTGCGCCCCGCCGGCCGCCGCCGCCGCCGCCGCCGAGCCCGGGCCGCGCCGCGGCAGCCGAGGGCCCGGCGCCCGAAGCCGCCGCGCGCCGCCCCCCCGGGCCGCCCCCGCCCCGCGCCCGCGTCCCCCGCCGCCGCCGAGTCCCCGAGACGCGCGGGCGCTGGAAAGTTTCGGGTGCCGAATGGCGGCGAGGGCGCTGCGGCGGCGGCGGCGGCGGCGGGGTGGGGGCGCGGGCGGCTCCTCGCTCCCGAGCGCGGAGGACGGGGCGGGCGGGGAGGGGGGGAAAACGGCGGCGGCGGGAGAGGGCGGGACGCGGGAGGGACCGGCGCGGCCAGTGACCTCCGCTGGGGAGCGGCCGCCGGAACGCCGACCCCGGCCGGGAGGACGGCCCTGGGCGCCGCCCCCAGCCTGCGCCCGCCCCCGCCGCCGCCGCCGCCGCCGCCGCAGCCGCCGGGGGAGGGGAGCCCGGGGCCCCAGCGCGCTCCCCGACCCGGGACCCCCCCATCGCCCTCCCCCCATCACCCTCCACAGCCCCCAGCCTGCGCCCTCCCCCACCGCCCGGGGCCCTTGCGCGCTCCCCCACCCGGGGCCTCCCCATCGCCCACCCCCACGGCCCCCAGCCTGCGCCCGACCCCGCCGCAGGGAAAGGGGACCCCGGGGCCCCTGCACCCTCCCCCACCCCCAAAGAGGCCTCGTCCCAGGCCAGCCCCTCCCCCAGGACCCCCAGCCCGCCCCCTCCCCCACCGCCGGGGGAGGGGAGCCCGGGTCCTCTGCAACCTCCCCCCACCCGCGTACCCCCTCCCCACCCCCCAGACCCTCCCCCACGCCCAAAGGGGCCGCGTCCAGGCCAGCACCCCTCCCCCACGGCCTCCAGTGTGCCCCCTCCCCCACACACCCCGGCCTGCCCTTCCCCCACGGTGCAGGCGGTAAGAGCCCGGGCCCCTCCCCCATGGCCTCTAGGGGGGCGGTAGACCTGCTTCCCAGTCCAGCCCCTCCCCCGCGGAGGGGGGCCCTCCGACCCTACCCTGTCCCTCACCCCCCCTCCCCCAGCTCCCCCCTCCCTGCCACGCCTGGGGTGGGTGAGGGGAACCCGGGCCTCTTCCCTCCTCTCTGCGAACCTTGTCCCAACCCCGAGGCCTCCATCGGGGGTGGGGGTGGGGGGCGCATCAGAAAATTCGGACCTACCCCCCACCCAGTCCCAAACCCATTATCCAGGAGGGGAAAGGAACCGGGTCGCCACCCCCGTGGTCTCGGGGAGGGGGGGAGAGGGGGGCAGGGAGACAGGGCCACTGCTGTGTTACCCTCCCCCAGCTCAAAGATGAACCCCCCCTCCCCTAACCTGCCTGAGGGTGCCAGCCCCCTCCAAGTCGCCGGCCGAGAGGCCATCCCCCCCACCCGCGCGCGGTCTCTTCCCCTTCCCCCCAAAAGTGGGGGCTCCAGTGAAGCCTCCACCTTTGCAAAAATCCCTAGCAGGGAAGGCGCCTGGGGAAAAAGAAACTCAAGACGTACTGGGGTGGACGCCAGGACCTAGGGTGGGGGGGGCTCCAGGCCGGGGTTTCGGGGGGAGCGTGGTGGTGGAACCGGGACCCTGGGGCCTTCTCGCACGTCCCCACCCCCACCTCCAGCCGCAGGCTGCAGAACCTAGGACGTTTGCAAAGCTGTTTGCTGACTCGGCCCAGACCTGGTGAACCCAAGGCCCCAGGTTGCTTTCGCCCCCTCCGGGTTGGTGACAACTGCCCACCACCCATGACCTGAATTCGCGGAAACAAACACGCGCGCGCTGCACACGCACCCCAGCACCTTGGATGTCTGCTTTGGCGAATATTTTCAAGGAAGCCGGCCCCTCCCTTTAGTGCCTAACGAGGGTTTTTGGGTTTGGGGTTTTTTTTTTTTTTTGCCCTAAAGAGCCCAGGACACTCAGCATTTTGCACTGTAACCTCGCTTGCTCCTTTCTGGGACACTGGGCCGTTTGTTGTTCCTGACCGTGTGGGGAGGGGAGGCGAGGTGACTTTTTTTTTTAAGGGGCTGATCCTCCATTCCAAAAGGCGGCCTCAAAATGACGTTGCCGAATATTGCTGTAAAACGTCAATGATTTAAAACGACGGTGACTGCACCATTATTCGAGCACAGCAAAAAAAAAAAAAAAAAGACACTTACACGGTCTCCATAATTGTGAATCAGCAGAATAGATTTTGCCCTTCTTTTCTACCGGTTACCATTCAAGCCTCTCCCCACCCCCCCCACACACACAGACACACACACACACACACACACAAAAGGACGTGGCGGGGCCTTGCCTCCAGCCTGCCCGGCCTGGCTCCCGGGCTCCTAGGGCTTGTGAGGACTGAGGCTGAGGTCTTTTCATGCAATCGGAAAAAAAAAAAAAAAGGCTATGCAACAGAAAACCCGGGCAGGCAAGCGCGCCTGATGCAACTCTGCCCCGGTTACACGTGCTTCCCCTCCCCCCACCGCCCGCTGGTGGGAGCGCTGCGTTTTTTTCCGCCTGTAGGGTCACATTGCGGTTGATTGATTTCTCCTTTCGCCTTGCTCAGTCATTCAGATTTGGAAAGTAAATAACAAGTTGACATCATTACCGCGCTCGGCTCTACGGGGACGTCGGCCCTCGGCTACCGCACACTCTCGAGTAGCCGCGCAGCCAAACCTGGCCCTCTCTGGCTTGCCATCGCTAGCTGCTCGTCGGGAGCTGCTTGGAAATTCCGAACCGAACGGGACGAGGAGAAAGGCTTCTTTTGTATGTTTTGATGGCTTGGCAGATGCCAGTCATTTTTAAAGTATGGAAAAGTGGTGGAAATCCTCGCTCCCTCCTACGCCCCAGCGTGGCCGGTTTTTGCAGCTGGTCTGGCTCAGCTGGTAAAGAATCCGCCTGCAATGAGGGAGACCTGGGTTCGATCCCTGGGTTGGGAAGGTCCCCTGGAGAAAGGGAAAGGCTACCGACTCCAGTTTTCTGGCCTAGAGAAATCCATGGACTACAGTCCATGGGGTCGCAAAGAGTCGGACAGGACTGAGCGACTTTCACATCCTTGTAACAATGCAAGGGAACTTGGGATCCATCTTTCCTATTTGATCGGCTCCCAACAATCCCAGGGGTCTTCTTACAAGACTGGAGTACCTTAGTCAAAGAGTCCTAGGAACACCCAGGGACTTTGTAAGACCTCAGATAGGAAAGGCGACCCCTACATTTTCCATAATAACACTGAAATCCCACTTTCTGAATGCTAGATGGGTGGTAGGTAGGTGGGAAATTAGACTATTATATTTAATCTGGCTTTCAGATTTTTCAAATGGTGGAAGAAAAACACATTAAAGTCGAGCAGGAAAGGAGCTAGCGCATCTGACAAGGGTATAAAGGCTACTATGGAGACTTCAGCAGCAATGATTTCCACAGTTATCCACTGCACAATATCTGTACTCCAAACAATTATTTTTGGTTGTTGATGGAAAGAGCTGGAATACAAGAATCTGCTTGCAACAAATGCTATAAATATTCCCCCTAAACAGCAGCCAAATTTGTAATCAAAGGGCAGCCGGAACCCACACAAATACAGTCACCTAATTTTTGACAAAAGACCAAAGGTATTTCAGTGGAGAAAGAATATCCTTTTCAACAAATGGTGCTGAAACAAGGGACATCCGTTTACAAAACAAACAAAACCATTGATCTAGCCCAAACCTTAGGCTTTTCACAGAAACTAACTTAAAATGGATCTTTGGCCTAAACGCAAAAGGCAAAAAAACACAAAACTCCTAGAAGAAAACATAGAAAAATCTAGATGGCTTTGGGCTTAGCGATGAGTTTTCAGATAAAATATCAATAACATGATCCCTGTTTAAAAAAAAAATTGATGAGTTGGACTTATTAAAATTTAAAACTTAACGTTCTACAAAGGAGACTGTTAAGAGAATGAAAATACAAGCTACAGACTGGGAGATCATATTTGCAAAAAATCCATATCTGATAAAGGACTGAAACCAAAATAGGCCAAAAAAAATTCTCAAAACCGGACACTAAGACAAAAATCCAAAATAAAAATGGGCGAAAGGTCTGGAAACAAAATCTCCCCAAAGAGATAGACAGACGTCAAGCAAGCACATGAAAAGTTGTGGAATATTATATATCACAGGGAAATATCACATTGAGACAAAGTACAGAGAACTCTCCGGCAGGCCAGTGGTTAGGGCCTGGGTACTTTGACTTCAGAGGCCCCCGGTTCTGTTCCAGGTCTGGGGACCAAGAGAATGTAAGCAGGGCAAAAAAAAGAAAAATAAAAATATCAAATGCTAACAGGATGCAGACAAACAGGAACTCTGAATGCCTGTGCTGATGGGAATGTGCAACTTAAGACCGCTTTGGAAGGCAGTCGGTCAGTTAAAGCTCCTCTGTCCGTGGGATTCTCCCAGCAAGAATACTGGAGTGGGTTGCCATTTCCTTCTCCAGGGGATCTTCCCAACCCAGGGATTGAACCCGGGTCTCCTGCATTGCAGGCAGACGCTTTATCCTCTGAGCCACCAGGAAAGCCCTCTTATAAAGCAGAAACATACAACTACGTTCCTGGGTTTTTAACCCAGCTAAGTTGAAAACTTGTGTCTGCAGAAAAACCCGCACAGTGATGTCTAGCAGCTTTACTCAGCCAACGCTGAAGGCAGCAACAATGTTAGTTGGTAGGTGGACAGATAAGCAAGCTGGGACACATCCATATGGTAGAATATTATTCTGCAATGAAAAGAAATGAGATATCCAACCACGGAAAGACATGGAGGAACTTTAAATGTATGTCAGCGAGTGAAAGAAGCCAATCTGAAAAGGCTACATCCTGTATGAGTCCGACTCTATGACATTCTCAGTTCAGCTCAGTTCAGTCACTCAGTCGTGTGCGACTCTTTGTGACACCATGGACTGCAGCACGCCAGGCCTCCCTGTCCATCAGCAACTCCTGGAGCTTGCTCAAACTCACATCTATTGAGTCGCTGATGCCATCCAGCTATCTCATCCTCTGTCATCCTCTTCTCCTCCTGCCCTCAATCTTTCCCAGCATCAGGGTCTTTTCCAATGAGTCAGTTCTTCACATCGGGTGGCCAAAGGATTGGAGTTTCAGCTTCAACATCAGTCCTTGCAATGAATATTCAGGAATGATTTCCTTTAGGATGGACTGGTTGCATCTCCTTACAGTCCAAGGGACTCTCAAGAGTCTTCTCCAGTTCAAAAGCATCCCTTCTTCAGCGCTCAGCTTTCTTCATGGTTCAAAAGCATCCCTTCTTCAGCGCTCAGCTTTCTTCATGGTCCAACTCTCACATCCATACACAAGGACTAGGAAAACCACAGCCTTGACTAGACGGACCTTTGTTGGCAAAGTAACGTCTCTGCTTTTAATATGCTGCTTAGGTTGGTCATAACTTTTCTTCCCAGAAGTAAGCATCTATGACGTTCTAGAAAACGCCAAACTGGAAAGGTCAGTGGTTGCCTGGGGGCTCTGAGGATGAGAAAGAAGGGCTGAACATGGGCCTCCCAAAGGGCTTTTCAGGGCAGTGAACCCGTTTTGTATGAAACTGGAGTGGTGGGTGCATGACATTCTGCATTTGTCCAAACAGGTAGACCTGGCCAGCACCGAAAGTGACCTCGAATATCAACTGTGGATTTTATCGATATTGATTCGATAAAGAGTGGTAATAAATGTACCACTCTCACACAAAAGATGTTCACACTGGAAATGCCGTGTAGGAGGTGGGAAAATGGAACTCTCTGTACTGTATGCTAAATTGTTCTGTACATCTAAAACCGTTCTTTAAAAACAGTCTATTAATATTATTTTTTTTTTCAAAAAAAGAGAGACAGTAGGAAGAGGCATTAAGCTTCTCTCAAGAATTACTGCCTAGTTTTCATCGAATCCAGTATCTAATTTCACCGAGGCCCGTATGATTTTCTACAGCTCCTCAGACATAGGCCAATACAGTGAAAGTGAAGTCGCCCAGTCGTGTCCGACTCCTAGCGACCCCATGGACTGTAGCCCGACAGGCTCCTCCGTCCATGGAATTTTCCAGGCAAGAGTCCTGGAGTGGCTTTGCCATTTCCTTCTGCAGGGGATCTTCCTGACCCAGGGATCAAACCCGGGTCTCCCGCATTTCAGGCAGATTCTTTACCATCTGAACCACCAGGGAAGCCCACATAGGCCAATATTTGCTTGCAAATCTCAGAAAGGACCGAGATTCCAGGATTGCTGTGCTCCATGCCTCGGTGATGGTCGCAGAGGATGTCTCACTTTTGAGGAAGCATCTGCCTACCACAAGCTTCCCTTATGAAACGAATAATGGGTGAGTGCTTGCCAACCTCACTTACAAACCTCTGGCCAATGTTTGCTTTAGGGTTGCTGTTCTTTACTCACTAAATTGCATCTGACTCTTGCGATCCCGTGGACCGTGTAGCCCGCCAGGCTCTTCTGTCCAGGGGGATTCTCCAGGCAAGAATACTGCAGTGGGTTGCCATGCCCTCCTCCAGGGGCTCTTTCCAACCCAGGGATCGAACCCAGGTCTCCCACATTGCAGGCGGATTCTTTACAGCTGAACCACCAGGGAAGCCCATTTGCTTTGGGCGCTTGCTTTTAATTTTCCTTAGGGAGACCGGAATGGAAACTATAAAACGGGCTGGTTATACAAGTGCAAACATCCCTGGAGAAGTAAACAGGGGTGAGGACAGAGAGAGAGGTCCATCATCCTACCTGAAGGCGAGATGAGGTAGGTGGTACGCTTTCTTCTCCTCTAGAGCTGGGGAGACATCAAATCTCTCTCTTTTATTTTTTAGAAAAGTGAAAGTCGCTCAGTCGTGTGCGACTCTTTGCGACCCCATGGACTGTGTAGTAGTCCATGGAATTCTCCAGGCCAGAACACTGGAGTGGGTAGCCATTCCCTTCTCCAGGGGATCTTCCCAACCCCGGGATCGAACCCAGGTCTTCCGCGTTCCAGGCAGATTCTTTCCCAGCTGGGCCAACAGCATATTTTTATTTATTTATTTTTGCCTGCATCGGGTCATGGTTGCAACACACAGGATTTTCACTGTCGTGTTTAACAGTAGATAAAGACAACCCAACAGTAAAGTGGGCTTCATTGCTCTGAGGTATGCGGGATCTTAGTTCCTGACCAGGAATCTACCCCACGTGCCCTTACACCGGAAGCCAGATTCTTAACCACTGGACCACCAGGAACGTCCCTCATCTCTCCTTCAAGGTGGGGTGAATTGTGTGTCCCCTCTCAAACCCCTGTGTTCAAGTCCTAAGCCCTAATACCTTTCGCTCAGTTCGGTTACTCAGTGGTGTCTGACTCTTAGCAACCCCATGGACGGCAGCACACAGAAAGCAACTGCTTTTGGAAAGCCGGCTTATAAAGTAATAAATAAATCAGAGGCAGTCATTACGGTGACCATTCCTTATCCAATCTGACTGGTGTCCTTCTAAGAATAGACTATTGGGACACAAACACGCACCAAGGGATGACCGTGTAAGGACACAGCAAGAAGGGAGATCTTTGAAGAACGCCACCCAGCCAACATCCTGACCCGGACTTCCAGCCTCCAAGATGGTGAGAAAATACATTTGTTTTTAAACTTTCCCCGCACTGCGGGTGGGATCTTAGTTCCCTCGTCAGGGATAGAACCAGTTTACACTCACCCCCTGCATTGGTAGTGCAGAGTCTTAAGGACTGGACCACCCGGGAAGCCCCCGTAAATTTCTCTTCCTTAAACCACTCAATCTGCGGTGCTTTGTTATGGCGGCGCCCGCAGAGTAATTCATGTGAGTCATGGCTGTTTCCTTCTGTTTCAAATGTCACCTTCAGTTCGCATCCTTCGAATACTGAAAACACCTTGCACTTGGCATCAGGGAGCTGGTACAACAATATCCAATACGATCCTCCCCGTAATATTGGAGGGCAGGGATTTTTTATCTCTAGGGTTCGGAGGGAAAGACTGGACCCACAAGTCACTCAGCTGGTAAAGAATCCGCCTGCAACGTAAGAGACCCCAGTTCGATTCCTGGGTCGGAAAGATCCCCCGGAGAAGGGATGGCTACCCACTCCAGTATTCTGGCCTGGAGAATTCCGTAGACAGAGGAGCCTGGCAGGTTACAGTCCATGGAGTCGCAACACTTTCAAGAAGTTAAAGGATTGAGGAAAAGGCTCTGTAACCATTTCCATGCCCCAGACCTTCTCTGGCAATTTAGTGATTATATTGATTCCAAATGCATACATACATAATACACATAAGATGACAAAGAAACTCAAGTCTGTTAAGATGCAGTTAAACTTTTTTTCAGGCCTTCCAATGTCATGATACATGCCCTTCTTTCTCAGTCCTTCCAATCATAAGCTCTAGAGGTGGGACTAATAACTTCCATCATTTCAAAGCAGTGGTGCAGGTAAACAAAATATGATTCAACTGCAACCTGCTCTGAAAATACATCAGACTTCTGTTGGTGACAGCTTGGTGGCAAATGAAAGGTACTATTAACTGTCATCTCCTCTATAGTCACACTTTTTGGAAATGCTACATTTGGGTTCGCTACAGGGGTTCTTCCCACCCAAGTTCATGGACTCCCTTTAATCTGTCTACCGAGGGAGAAAGTATGATGGTTGTCCATGGCCCTGTGGCCTTAGCAGGAATAATCCATGTCACCAGCATGGAATACCCTCCCATGGTTCATGGGCCAGGACCCTAGATCGAGATGACTTTAAGGGGGAGCCAAAAACTTAACTCATTAACCTAATCCATATTTTTAAACGCTGAATTAACACCAAAAAGATGCCTCCATGATCAAAAAGGTATCAAAAGGTGTTATAAAACAGGTTCTGGGGAAACTGTAATGAAGAAAACAGGCAAAATTCCTTGCCCTGATGGAGCTTCTGTGCTAGGACAGGAGCTGGCAGTGGTCGGCTCTGACACCTGTTTTTTTCCACAACCTACAAGCAAAGGATACCTTGTTTAAAGATTCGGGAAAACACTGGGCTTCCCTGGAGAATCCACCTGCAACTCAGGAGACGGGTTCAATCCCTGGTCCGGGAAGATCCCACCTGCTGCAGAGCAACTAAGCCCGTGCACCACAACTGCTGAGCCTGTGCTCCGGAGCCTGGGAGCCCACCTGCAGCAACTACTGAATCCCACTAGAGCCCAATGTCTGCAACAACAGAAGCCACAGGTGATGAGAAGCCGGCACACCACACCCAGAAACTAGCCCCCCACTCACAACTAGAGAAAAGCCCATGAAGCAATGAAGAGCCAGCACAGCCAAAAATAAATAATTTTTAAAAGATTGGGGGGAAAAAATCCAAAAACAGTGATATTTTGTGACATGGAAATTAGGTCACACTTGGATTTCAGTGTCCATCAATAAAGCTTTATTGCAACACACGTGTGTCCATTCCTTTTCAGCTCACAGCACTATAAAAGCAGAGGTCAGTGACCCAGTGAAGCGTGAATAATACTGACTACTTGGCCTAGAAACCCAAGTTTCTAGGCGATCGAAGGATTCAGTCCATCCTAAAGGAAATCATCCTAAAGGACCAGATTATCCTAAAGGAAATCAGTCCTGAATATTCACTGGAAGGACTGATGCTGAAGATGAAGCTCCAATTCTTTGGCCACCTGATGTGAGGCACTGACTTCATTGGAAAAGACCTGGATGTTGGAAAAGGTTGTAGGTGGGAGGCGAAGGGGAGGAGAGAAGATGAGATGTTTGAATGGCATCACCAACTCAATGGACATGAGTTTGAGTAAGCTCCAGGAGTTGGTGATGGACAGGGAGGCCTGGCGTGCTGCGGTCCATGGGGTCGAAAAGAGTCGGACACGACTGAGCAACTGAACTGAACTGAACTGAAGGACTCAAGGTTCTTTCACGTAACTTGCCTACCTCTTCCCAGGAAATTCTTTTCTCTTTTTATAGTGTGTTTTCAAAAAGTTTTCAGAGGGACTTTCCTGGCGGTTCAGTGGTTGAGAATCCGCCTTCTTGGGTTCGATCCTCAGTGAGGAAACTAAGATCCCATGTGGCACAGGGAAAGTAAGCCTGTGACCCACAATGAGAGAAGTGACTGCAATGAAAAGCCTGCACATCGAATCTGGACTGAGGCCTCCGCACTCCACAACTAGTGAGCTCACCTGCTGCAACCAAGTCTCAACACAGCGAAAATAACTACAAAGAAAACACTTTTCATAAAACGTTATATGAAGGAACCCCGTCTTTTAATATTGAAGAAAAGGCAGAAGGAACACGATAGTGTTCTGTTTATGGGGATGGGTCCTAAAAAGGCACAGAAATACCTAGGGATAGCCACCCACTTAGAGAGGGTGGAGGCCATTCGGAGGACTCAGGGAAATTAAACCTCTCTTGACAGGAGCAGACTCAGGTGGGCAAAGGAAGAACCGAGGCTTCTCCTAGCTGCCAAAGTGTTCTGATGGTTTCCTAAACAGTTTTCAAAGACGACCTCATCTGTTGCCATAGCAACCTATGACGTTGCTGGGGAGATACAGTAGGGATCCCATATTCGTTTCACAGGGGAGGAAAGTTCAGTCTCACAGAGGTTAAGGGCTGTATCAGTTTCCTTTTTTTGCTGCAACGGATTACCGCACACCTAATGGCTTAAAATTTAAAAAATACAAATAAAACTTATTATCTGGACTTCCCTGGTGATCAGGGGTTAGGAATCCCCCTGCCAGTTCAGGGGGGAGCGTGGGTTTGATCCCTGATCTGGGAAGATTCCACGTGCCACGGGGGCAGCTAAGCCCATGGGCCACAACTACAGAGCCCAAGTTCCACAACCAGAGAAGCCCCCACAGTGAGAAGTCTGCACGTCGCATCTAGAGAGTAACTCCCCGCTCACCACAACTAGAGAGAAGCCCACGCAGCAATGAAGCCCCAGTGCGGCCACAAATATATTAATAATAATGATAAGCCAAACTTGTTATCTGACCATTCTGGAGGCCAGAGGTCCCCTGCGGGTCTCACTGGGCTAATTAACATTGAGTTGTTGGCAGGCTGGTTCTTTCAGAGATTCCAGGCGAGAATCCGGCTCCTTTTGCCTTTTCCAGTGTGATCCCAAAGGCCTGGACATGTGACCTCCCTTTGGTCGTGTCCTTCTCCCAGTGCACAACCCCCATCCTGCCCAATCCTGGTGATTCAATTAGCCCAAACTGTATAATCCACGATAAATTTTCCATCGCAAAGCTCTAAACTGAGCCACGTCTGCAAAGTCCCCTTTTGCCAGAGAAGGTGGCCTCGACGTACAGGTTTCAGGGCATTCAAGTGTAGACCTATTTCCTTGTGTGTATTAGTAGCTCAGTCATGTGCGAGTCTCTGCAACCCCCATGGACTGTAGCCCCGCCAGGCTCCTCTGTCCATGGGATGCTCCAGGCAAGATTGCTGGAGTGGGTTGCCACACCCTCCTCCAGGGGATCTTCCCGACCCAGGGATGGAACCCGGGTCTTCCGCATTGCAGGCAGATTCTTTACCATCTGAACCACCAGGGAAGCCCCAATATTCATATTCTACTTTCCAAAGTGGGCCATCTACTGGAGTTCCAAATCCTACAGCCCTCCTAAGCACAAACCACGTTGCTGCTGGATCAGCGAACAATTTCCAAGCCCACCCACCCAGCAACATGCAGAACGGCAACCAAGGAGCTGCCTGGGTTTGCTCAAAGTACATGGCTGTTACAGTTACAAAATAACAGGAGACGGTAATTGTCAAAAGGCTGTTCCTCCTCCCTCTCTACTTTGGTAACCGTATTTCATTATAAGACATTATGTGTTTTTTATTTTTCTTCCCCACTCCGTTTGTTTCCACTTCTGCATTTAGTGTTTAAAAGTCACCGTGGAGAAGGAGCCTGGGAGACAAGAAGATTTTATAAATAGTCGCTGCACAAAAATCATCTCCCACATAGTCAAGCTCAACACTACATTGACAAAGAACATTCAGCAGCTGCAAGAAAAAAAAAAAAAGCATAGGTGAAAGTACGTGGAGGTGGAATATTTGCATTTCTTTTTCCCTCCGCTGCCTTTATCAGAAGGCCTTTCTGATGTTTTTATGAAATGAACAGCCACCTGATAAGATCAGCACACACAACCCAGCCATTGCCTCCTACTTAAGTCACCTAAGAGAGTGAAAATGTAGGTTCACACAAAAGGCTGTACACTTGTAGGTTGGCTCATAGATGCCCAATCCTGGAAACAACCCAGATGTCCCTCAGCAGGGGAAAGGACAAACTCACTGCAGTGCACGCATGTCGTCGCTCTACGTGCGTGTGTGCTAAGGAGCTTCAGTCGTGTCTGGCTCTTTGAGACCCTCTGGACTGTAGCCCACCAGGCTCCTCTGTCCATGGGATTCTCCAGACAAGAATACTGGAGTGGGTTGCCATTCCCTTCTCCAGGGGATCTTCCTAACCCAGGGATCGAACCTGGGTCTACTTCCAATCTTGCACTGCAGACAGAGTCTTTATCACTGAGCCACCAGAGAAGCCCACTATAGCTCTTTTTTTAGGAAGTCTGCTTAAATGCTCACTCATGTCCAACTCTGCAGCCCCATGGACTATAGCCTGCCAGGCTCCTCTATCCATGGGACTCTCCAGGAAAGAATACTGGAACGGGTTGCCATGCCCTCCTCCAGGGGATCTTCCCAACCCAGGGATCAAACCCAGGTCTCCCGCATTACAGGCAGATTCTTTACCATCTGAGGCACCAGGAAAGCTTGTAAATTACATCTCAGTAAACAATGGAAACAGTGACAAATTTTCTTTTCTTGGGCTCCAGAATCACTGCAGATGGTGACTGCAGCCATGAAATTAAAAGACACTTGCTCCTTGGAAGAAAAGTTAGGACTAAACTAGACAGCATATTAAAAAGCAGAGACATTACTTTGCCAACAAAGGTCCATCTAGTCAAAGCTATGGTTTTTCCAGTAGTCATGTATGGATGTGAAAGTTGGACCATAAAGAAGGCTGAGCGCCAGAGAATTGATGCTTTTGAACTGTGGTGTTGGAGAAGGCTCTTGAGAGTCTGTTCGACTGCAAGGAGATCCAACCAGTCCATCCTAAAGGAACTCAGTCCTGAATATTCATTGAAAGGACTGATGCTGAAGCTGAAACTCCAGTACTCTGGCCACCTGATGGGAAGAACTGACTCATTGGAAAAGACCCTGATGCTGGGAAAGATTGAAGGCAGGAGGAGAAGGGGACAACAGAGGATGAGATGGTTGGATGGCATCACCAACTTGATGAGTTTGAGCCAGCTCCAGGAGTTGGTGATGGACAGGGAGGCCTGGCGTGCTACAGTCCATGGGGTCACAAAGAGTCTGACACAACTGAGCAACTGAACTGAACTGAAACTTGACTTCAAAAAAACAGAAAACTCAGCAGATTCAGGAAAGCACCATAAAACTCAAAGGAATTGGAACACAGGGCTTCTCCCTAGTACGTGTGTGAGAAACTCTTCCCGTTTATTGCTATGGTCACTTGACTGAAGCCATTTACTGAGGTGAGATATATGTCATCTACAGTTCTTAAAATGTCCCTAAGGGAGGGAGGAAGGGAAAGAACGTTTTAATGGATTTTTTAGATAACCATCAGAATAGGTCACGTTTCTGGAAATGACTGCTTTGGGTGACTCTCCGCAGCCATGGAAACCCGTGGCCACACACTGCCGTCTGGTCACTCGAATGTGGAGCTGACCTCAGCAGTCAGCGGGTTTCCAAGGCACAGCCTGAACAGTGGCTAAAAGCAGAGGAATGATCTGAGATGATTTCTGGGGCAGGGAAACTAGAAATAAGATCCAAAAGGGGGGTAGTTTGCCTTTGCATAGATCCCCCTTGCATGACAAAAATAACTTTTTCAAATGACTAGATAATTCCAAAGAGGTTTGAAGTTTTAAATGTTACAGTTCTTCCCAGAATGGCAGAATTTGAAGATGGAAAGGTTTCACATAAGGAGCTAAGAATACCAAATGGTGGCTGCATCTCCCATAGCTTTCTGTATTCTTAAGGAAAGAGGACAAAGATTACAGCTACTAAGTAAATGATTGTAAATAAATGATCACAGCTGCTAAACACATGATTCCTAGTTTAAGTATGATTCTTGGTTAGGATATTCTGATGTCTGCGGAGGCTTCCCAGGTAGCTCAGCGGTAAAGAATCTACCTGCCAATTCAGGAGATGCAGGAGACCTAGGTTTGATCCCTGGGTCGGGAAGATTCCGCTGCAGAAGAAAATGGCAACCCACTGCAGTCTTCTTGCCTAGAAATCCCATGGACAGAGAAGCCCGGCGGGCGTCAGTCCACGGGGTTGCAAGGAGTCAAATGGGTCTGGCACACAGGCATGCCATGTCTGTTGAAACGTTATAAGCAAAGAAGTGTCAGGAAAAGCTTGAGCATCTCCCAAATCCCACAATCCCAGCCTAATCATGAGAAAAACGGGACACAAACTCAAACTGAAGGACATTCTATAAAATACCTGCCTAACATTGCTCAAAACTGACAAGGTCGTCAAAAACAAGGAAGGATGGAGACCCTGGCCCCGCCCTGAGGCACCCAAGCAGATGCCTGAACTCTGTTCTGGGGCAGAAAGAATCTCAGCGGAAGAACTGGGGAAATCCACAAACGGTCTGGAGTCCGATTCATCGTCATGGACCAAGGTCAATTTGTTCGCTGTGACAAAGCCCATCCGTACACAGGGGGGATCCAGGTGAGGGGCAGATGAGAGTCTCAGCCCTAACTGTATGTGCCTCTGTGACTATTCTAAAATGTCAGAAGCGTGCCTAAGCAACTCAGAATGGTCTGTTTCAGTGGAGACAACTGTTTTGAAAATATAAAGCACTTGAGCTTGTACACACAGGCACAATCCCATTTTGAAGAAAGTGAAACAGGCCCCTGGAGAGGAGACAAGAAAATAAATTTTAGATAAAAGTATCAAGACATACGGACAAGAGAGGACTCACAGGCCTGTAGCTGTGGTGTGTTACCCCAGGGACTGTAGTCCGACAGGCTCCTCTGTCCCTGGGGATTCTCCAGGCAAGCCTATTGGAGCGGGTTGCCGAGTTCTCCTCCAGGGGATCTTCCCCACCCAGCGGTCGAACCCACTGTCTTCTGCATCGCAGGCAGATGCTTTACCGTCTGAGCTGCCGGAACGCCTAGTTCTTGTGTCTTTAAAGACAAATGAAAATTATTAAGAGGTGGGATGCTCTGTTTTGTTTTGTTTTGTTTTTTCATTTTCCCCTCATCTACTTGGTTCAAGACTCCTCCCCACCCCCACCCCAGCCCGAACTGGTTCCTAAATGCTCTCAGCTTGTACCTCCCCCTCCCCCCTTCCACCTCCCCCTCCCCCTCTCCCCCCAAGCCCCACCCCCAGGTCCCATATGTTTCCTTGGCAACCAGGGACCCTCAGCCTACTTTAGGCTTTCTGCTGGGATGAGGGACTCCTCCCCCTCCTCCATCAATCTCTCTGTCTCTCTCTCTCTCATGAGCCAACATGTCAATGTTTATGTTTTTGTTGGGTTTTCCCCAACTAGGATAAGAGCTCCATGAAGGAGCAGAAGGTTAGGACAGACAGATAAGAAGGGGAGGCAGGTGTCATGGTCTTTTGATGTGTTAACCTCACACATCTTCACACAGTTGGCGATGGTTCAATCAGACACTGTGTCTATTTCCTAGGCAGCAGCAGCTGTAACAAAGTACCCTATACCACAGGGGTTTAAAACCATACAAGTTTACTTTTTTTTTTTTCCCCCTGGAGGCCAGAAGTGCAAACTCGAGGTACTGGGAGGAACAGGTTGCCATGGAAGGCTCTAGAGGGGGACAAAGAAATGCTTCTTTTTCAGTCTGTTGCAGCTATTGGAATCCTTACTGTTCCCTTGGCTTGGAGCTGTATCATGTCCAATCCCTGCCTGCATCTTCATGTGGCTGTGTGTGTGTCTAAACCTCCCTCTCAGGGGCTTTCCTGGTGGTGAAGACTCCATAGTTCCAGTGCAGGGAGGGGTGGTGGGTTCGATCCCTGATTGGGGAACTAAGATCCCCCATGCTGTGTGGCACAGCCAAAAATATTAAAAATAAATAAATAAATAAACCTCCTTCCCTTTTTCTTTGAAGAACACCAGTCACTGGATTTAGGACTACCCTAATTCAGTATGAACCTGAAAGTTGCCTAGTCGTGTCTGACTCTTTATGGCCCCATGGACTGTAGCCCGCCAGGCTCCTCTGTACATGGGATTCTCCAGGCAAGAGTATTGGAGTGAGTTGCCATTTCCTTCTCCAGGGGATCTTCTTGACCCAGGGATCAAACCCGAGTCTCCTGTGGCTCTTGCATTGCAGGTGGATTCTTTACTGCTGAGCCACTGAGAGAAGCCCACAAAGACCCTACCTATTTCCAAATAAGATCACTTTCACGGATACCAGAAGTTGGGATTTCAACATACCTTTTTGGGTGAGACACTATTTAACTTAACACTCACACTAAATAATCATTGGAAGCAGCGATGCTGAAGATGAAGCTCCAGTACTTTGACCACCTGATGTGAAGAGCTAACTCACGGGAAAAGCCCCTGATGCTGGGGAAGGTCAAAGGCTGGAGGAAAAGGGGACGACAGAGGATGAGATGGTCGGATGGCATCACAGACTCGATGGACGTGAGTTTGAGCAAGCTCTGGGGGTGAGTGAAGGACAGGGAAGCCTGGTGTGCTGCAGTTCATGGGGTTGCCAAGAGTTGCACAGGACTTTGCGACTGAACCACCACACCAGCAAATTGTAAGTGTTGGGTGGAGGTATTCTGTAAACGTGATCAAAGTCCATAGTCAGTTGACTTTAAACTAGGGAGACGATCTCAGATAATCTGAGTGGGTCCCATGCAGTCAGGTAAAAGGCCTGCTGAGCCCGGCTGAGGTTTCCATGAAAAAGAGGAAATTTCTTTTGGGGACAACAGTTTGTCAGTTCCCAAGAATATTCTGACCTGACCTTCCCTTCCTAACCACTGCTGCTGCTGCTAAGTCACTTCAGTCGTGTCCGACTCTGTGCAACCCCAGAGACGGCAGCCCACCAGGCTCCCCCGTCCCTGGGATTCTCCAGGCAAGAACACTGGAGTGGGTTGCCATTTCCTTCTCCAAAGCATGAAAGTGAAAAGTGAAAGTGAAGTCTCTCAGTCGTGTCCGACTCTTCTCGACCCCATGGACTGCAGCCTACCAGGCTCCTCTGCCCATGGGATTTTCCAGGCAAGAGTACTGGAGTGGGGTGCCATTGCCTTCTTCCTAACTGCATGCCCTACAAATTTCAGACGTGTGTAGCTTGCCCCCACAATGGCACAAACCAATCTTTACAACAACAAATGGCTTTCCCTGGTGGTTCAGGTGGTAAAGAATCTGCCTACAATGTAGGAGACTCAGGTTTGATCCCTGGGTTGGGAAGAGCCCCTGGAGAAGGGCATAGCAACCCACTCCAGTATTGTTGCCTGGAGAATTTCTTGGACAGAGAAGCCTGGTGGGCTACAGTCCCTAGGATCACAAAGAGTTGGACACGAGTGAGCAACTGACACTTTTTCACTTGACACTGGTTCTGTTTGAACCAAAAGTATTACATTGAGATTGAAGAATTGCCTTGAATTTATCAGTATATACACATAGAATCCCAAAGCAGAATATCTTATGTGCAATGGTAAATTGCCTGAAAATGCTTACGATATGCCTTGACTATAACCCAGAATATTGTGGTTGAAAACACTAAGTCATTTATAAAGAGAGCTAGAAATAAGTCATCTTCAGTTCTAAAAAAAAGTGAATGTGGTAGGGAAATGCATTTTTCAAATTCTGTAACTTATACTTCCAAGCCACTGGGTTCTGATGACATATGGCCTTGTGTCTTAAAAATCAAATGATCATCTTGGTTCTGATTCAACAGTATTTCAGGTTTTTCCTACAGCAGCCCCAGGATATGAATGACCATAGTGACTGGCTGGCAATAGTGGCCAGGAACCAGAGCTTTTCCAAAGAAGAAAGCCAATGAGCACCCAAGAGTTAAGAACAGAGGAGGAAGGCGAGGGATGGATGTCAGCCAGTCTGAACGCGTGGGAAGTCCAGACCAAGAGAAATCACTCACTGTGTGATTGCATTTCTGTGCTGTATTAAATTGCTTCTCCCACTGCAGCTGTTGAGTCGCTCAGTCATGTCCGACTCTTTTGCGACCCCCATGGACTGTAGCCTGCCAGGCTCCTCTGTCCATGGGATTCTCCAGATAAGAATACTGGCGTGGGTTGCCATTTCCTCTTCTAGGGGATCTTCCAGACCCAGGAATCAAACCCGTGTCTCCTGCTTTGCAGGCAGATTCTTTACCATTGAGCCACCTGGAACTGGCCAAGTGAAGTGAAGCGAAAATCGCTCAGTCGTGTCCAAAACTGCGACCCCATGGACTATACAGTCCATGGAATTCTGCAGGCCAAAATACTGGATTGGGTAGCCTTTCCCTTCTCCAGGGATCTTCCCAATGCATGGATCGAACCCAGGTCTCCGGTATTGTAGGCAGATTCTTTACCATCTGAGCCACCAGGGAAGACCAAGAATACTGGAATGGGTAACCTATCCTTTCTCCAGTGGATCTTCCTGACCCAGGGACAGAACCTGGGTCTCCTGCCTTGCAGGTGGATTCTTTACCAACTGAGCCATCAGGGAAGCCCCAAAATTGGCTAGGGCCAAGTAATACAGCATGAAAGACTGGGTGACTCCAACAAGAGACACCTACTGTCTCCCAGTCCAAGATCAAGGTCTCAGCAAGGCTGGTTCCTCCCGAGACCCCTCTCCTGGGCGTATAGAGGGCTGTCTCCTCCCTTTGTCCTCAAGTGGTCATCCCTCTGTGCATGTCTGTGCCCTGATCTCCTTTTTTATACAAGGACACCAGGCCTATTGGAGTAGGGCCCATGCTAGGGACCCTGTTTGACCCCAGTCATCTCTTTAAAGACCTTATCTCCTTATTTGGCTACATTCTGAGATACTAGGAATTAAGACTTTTCAGCGTGTGAATTTAGAGGGATGCAATCCAGCCCCATAACATATGGAATGTCTAGAAAAGGCAATTCCCTAGATATAGAAACTAGATTAGTGGTTGCCAGGGGCTGGGGGATGGTGGGAATATAGAGTGACTCCTAAGGGATACACAGTGTCTTTTTCATTTTTTCTTTTTTAATTAGAGTACAATTGATTTACAATATTGTGCTACCTTTAGATATATAGCATAGTGATTTCTTTTTGGTGTGTGTGTGTTTTTCTTAAGAGAATTTTGTTTTCAAATGAGGAAAATATTCTGGGACTAGAGAGTCATGGTACAACTCTGTGCGTGTATGGGAAAAGCCACCGAATCGCACACTTGGAAAGGATAAATGTAACAGCACATGAATGATATCTCAATAAAGCTATTATACAGAAACAAAAACCCAAGAGTGCAGAGGGGACGGGAGTTAAAAGTGGCACCATGCATAAAGGATTTGAGGAGGACAGAAGTTATCTTTTAACTATTACTTTTATTGTGTTATTGGAGGAAGACTCACCCTCCCAGCCCTCTGAGATCCATGAGAAGGAATTAGATGGCTTATGGCCACTTTCAGTATCCCCTAAAATATCTCTGCCCAGGTGGCTCAGTGGTGAAGAATCCAGCTGCCGATGCAGGAGACGTGAGTTCGATCCCTGGGTTGGGAAGATTCCCCTGGAGGAGGAAAGGGCTACCCACTCCAGAATTCTTGCCTGGAAAATCCCAGGAACAGAGGCGCCTGGTGGGCTACAGTCCATGGGGTCACAGAGTCAGGCATCACTGAGTAACTAACACAACAACACACATACATATAAACACATACGTGAATGTATACATACACTAGCGTGTGTATATCGATACATACACACAATCATACGTGTTTACATAGTATGCATCATACATATATATATCTAGCAGGATTATGGTAAAGAATCAACTTGCAATGCTGCAGAGCCAGGTTTCATCCCTGGGTTGGGAAGACCCCCTGGAGAAGGGAATGGCGACCCAGTCCAGGATTCTTGCCTGGAGAATCCCATGGACAGAGGGGCCCTGCGGGCTACAGTCTGCAGGGTTGAAACGAGCAACTAACACCTTTACTTTCAGCAGGACTAAGTACGGCCTCTGATCCGAGAGGCCTCCAACACTGCCCACTTAGCCTCCATGGAGCCAGATTCCCCCATGTGCAAAGGTGATATTTAGTTCAGGCCACATGGATTCCGAGGGCTTCATGTTGAACTGAGTTCTCAGGAGCTAGTTTCTACTTGCTGCTGCTGCTGCTAAGTTGCTTCAGTCGTGTCCAACTCTGTGCGACCCCAGAGACGGCAGCCCACCAGGCTCCCCCGTCCCTGGGATTCTCCAGGCAAGAACACTGCAGTGTGTTGCCATTTCCTTCTCCAGTGCACGAAAGTGAAAAGGGAAAGTGAAGTCGCTCAGTCGTGTCCCACTCTTCATGACCCCATGGACTGCAGCCCACCAGGCTCCTCCGTCCATGGGATTTTCCAGGCAAAAGAGTACTGGGGTGGGGTGCCATTGCCTTCTCCAGTTTCTAGTTAAGCACACTCAATAAAGAATTTTTCGGAAACCTTCATGAAGGTGCTTGTTCTGCGTGGTGTCCCTTAGCTTTCACCTTTCACTCCCGCCGCTGAGCTTGGCTGTACAAACTTGCACCTTCATTCGATCATATAAATTCAATTTTATTTTACCATTTTGAGAGACTGCGAGTCAATAAATACTGAAAGGAGAGAGAACACTAGGAAACACATGTTTTAGTACAGAGTATATTTTTAAAACATGATAAACGTCTGCCGCCGGAGTGTGTTTTTATTCAGAGAGGGGTTGGTTAAGTAGATTGAATGAGGGGCTGATCATTTATTGGACTGTTTCCTTAAAATCCCAGCACACCATCTTTAGTAACAGCTGTAATTGGTTAAAAACATTAATTTGGGGGTTTCCCCAATTTTCAGTCGTCCTTGTACACATAGCCATATTAAAAGAAAATCTGTTCAAATAGGGTCTTTGTTGTTGTTGTTCAGATTGACCTAGCATGAAAACACTAAATAAAATGTGTTAGACACGGAAAAAAAATTTTTTTTTTCAGCTTGTGGAAGGCCCAGGTTTAATATTTTATACTAGGCCATGCAGACTGGAGGCTGGATACCAGGCTTTGCCGCTGGATAGGGACCTAGCTAAAGGGGCAAGAGTTGCAATGCCGAGTGCCCAGATCTTCCCTTGGGGTGATCAGCAGTCACTGATCAGTAGGGAGGGGACTGTAACAGTAACAGTGATAAAAACACCTTGCTACTTTTATCCCTGGGCAGAAGCGAAAGGTGCATCAGCTATTACGCTTAAAATTAAAGTAGCTCAAAAATATACATGTGCTAATTTCCACCTATCCGCTCTAAATTATGTATTTGTGTCAGAGTCTGTGCAGGTGGATGAGATAAGGGCTTTTTCTCCTTTAGGAGATGTTTCTGCTACAACTTCAAAAAAAAAAATCAGGCTAAAACAGTTTAGATTCTTTTAACTGTGAGTTCAGTTGGCTTGAAAAAAGGAGCTTTGCCAAAACCTTTGAGCAGATTCCAGAGGTTGCTTGAAAGTGATAGAAATAAAGTCACAGGAGTGAAGTTGGATACAAAGTATACAAAGTACATTGGAAACAACAGTTGGATAAATTAAGGTAGGAAAAACTTTGTAAGGATACATTTGTACTAAAATCACAGAAAACTGTAACTTGTATGAAAAGAAGAACCCAATTTCCCTTCCAGATTGCATTCAGTTCAGTTCAGTTCAGTTGCTCAGTCGTGTCCAACTCTTTGCGACCCCTTGAATTGCAGCACGCCAGGCCTCCCTGTCCATCACCAACTTCTGGAGTTCACTCAAACTCAGTCCATTGAGTCGGTGATGCCATCCAGCCATCTCATCCTCTGTCGTCCCCTTTTCCTCCTGCCCCCAATCCCTCCTAGCATCAGGGTCTTTTCCAATAAGTCAACTCTTCGCATGAGGTGGCCAAAGTACTGGAGTTTCAGCTTTAGCATCATTCATTCCCTCCAAAGAAATCCCAGGGCTGATCTCCTTCAGAATGGACTGGTTGGATCTCCTTGCAGTCCAAGGGACTCTCAAGAGTCTTCTCCAACACCACAGTTCAAAAGCATCAATTCTTCGGCACTCAGCTTTCTTCACAGTCCAACTCTCACATCCATACATGACCACAGGAAAAACCACAGCCTTGACTAGACGGACACTACTTACTTCTTATCGAGTGTGGGTACTTTTAGGAATTACTTAATACAAATGTAACTTCCTAAGCAGCAAACTGTTCCTAAGATAGCAATTCAGTGGTTCTTCTAGAAAAAAAAAATACACAAATTGAAGCACTGTTGTAATCAGGTGAATTTAATTCTGTTCAAACAAACCTTGAGTTGAAAATCCCATGGATGGAGCAGCCTGGTGGGCTGCAGTCCACAGGGTCGAGAAGAGTCGAACATGACTGAGCGACTTCGCTTTCCCTTTTCACTTTCATGCATTGGAGAAGGAAATGGCAACCCACTCCAGTGTTCTTGCCTGGAGAATCCCAGGGACGGGGGAGCCTGGTGGGCTGCCGTCTCTGGGGTCGCACAGAGTTGGACACGACTGAAGCGACTTAGCAGCAGCAGCAGCAGCAGCAAGGGAGGAAAATGAAACAGTAAGACGCAGCCTTACCTTCCAAAAGCTTCTAGTCTGGTAGGAGGCAAACTTAAGTAAAAGTTGTGAGGAATACATGCTAGAAATGAGTGCTTGTGTGTGTGTGTGTGAAGGTTCATTATCTCATAAGAATTCATCTTTTCCTTAAATTCTGCTTTGCCTAGCAGGTGTTCTAAAACCTTGGAATTCTGTGTTCCTTTCTTTTTGAAACTGCCCTGAGTATAATTTCCTTCAAGGAAATGCAGAATTATTAAAGTGAAAAGCAAAAGCATGTCTCTTGTGACTTTATGACACTCGACCATTTCAGGTAATTGAGCGAACTCCTGAATCAAAATGTTGAGGCTGGCAATGTAGACATGGTAGATTTCAGCGCAAAATAGACAAGGTGGATTTCAGCTCAAAACAGACAAGGTGGATTTCAGCGCCGGCCTGAAAAATCCTCAAACCAGCACAGACCTGCTCTCTGCATGGAACCTTTCTCTCCACCTCTCCCAGACCTTATCCAGGTTTAATTTGCTGGCGGGTTTTCTGGGAGGTTCCATGGATGTTTGGTCTCCATCAGTAATTAGCCACGTAGTCACTCCCACCCCACACGCAGGGGCTTCCCTGGTGGCTCAGGTGGTTAAGAATCTGCCTGCAACGTGGGAGAGCTGATTTTGATCCCTGGGTTGGGGAAGATCCCCTGGAGGAGGGCGTGGCAACCCACTCTGGTATTCTTGCCCGGAGAATCCCATGGACAGAGGAGCCTGGTAGGCTACGGTCCATGGGGTTGCAAAGACTCGGACACGTCTGAGTGGCTAACACCCATCACTGAAAATAAGGACAGTGAAGGAGAGGGTGGGCAGGGCTGTGGGGTTTCAGCTCTCAGGTCTCTATGGCTGGAGGAGCAGGACATCCTGTGATGGGGAGGGTCGGGGGGGGCCCACATGTCTCTGGACACGTTTATCCCTTGGCTGAACTCCTGAGACAAGAGTGGGAAGTAGGAACACTGTTTCCACCACCATGAGGAGCGGTCTGCCTGGGGCTCGTGCATTATTCAGCCTCTCCATAGAAACAGGCAGCGTCTTGGGGCGTGTAGGGCTGTACCCTCTTTAGTCTCCAAGAGCTCCCGGGAACTGAGCCTTCTATAAACAAATGTGACAGGTGTCACGCTTCTTGCCAAGGCTCGGCCGTAATGCCTGTGTGTGTCTCCTTACTGTCAAGCACAGCACTGCGGGATGGTATCCCGGCCTGAGGGGCTTAGGGGTGACCCCGTCCACTCCCAGTCATGGCCTGGCGCAAGCAGGCCCTTCTGCACCCCTTTCTGCATTTCTAATTTTTCTCCCAGTTACACCAACTCCTCCCTTGAAACCAGCTGCTGCTGCTTGTCCCCCACAGATTCCCAGGCAATTGATTCCAGCTGTCCCTTCCAGCTCCTTCCATCCTTCTCGCCTACCTGCCCAACCTGCCCTTCCATCCTGGCCCCCCACCCAGGACCTCATCACCCAGGTTGGACTCTTCCAGGCATCTGCGGCCCACCTGGCCCCCTCAAGCCTCCCCCTGCATTCACTGTAGCAAGTCTGTTCTCCATGACTCTGGTGTGACCTCCCTACTCTTCTCCACCTACGTCATCCTCTGACTGCTTTGCAGGTTGCACTCAGCTCTTTCTGCATCTCTTATTCTTCACGTTTCCAAGCCCCTGAGTGAACGCTACCCCTTCATCTATTCCTTCATATGTGTGTGTGTGCTTAGTCGCCAAGTCGTAGCCGACTCCTTGCGACCCCGTGGACCCTGTAGCCTGCCAGGCTCCTCTGTCCATGGTATTTTCTGTCCTCTCTGAATATCTGGTGCACTTAGCAGCTCTCTCAGTCGGGGGTAACTTGCTGTAGTCTGCTTTGGATCCCAACGGAATTTTTCCCTTTATTTTTATATATTTATTTATTTTTTCTCCAGCTGAGTTGGAACATCCTTGAGACCCTAGCATCATCTGCAGTGACCAAGGTGAACCTAGGCAGAAAAGCTATACCCTTTTTTTTTTTTTTTTTTGGTTGAACAGTTATTCTAAGAGTGTGATACACTTGGTGACGATACAAAGGAGAGAAGCACTCTGCTTGGGAATTGGCAAGACCGATATGGAAGAGTAGGGAGGAGGTCCCCACGGGGAGGAGACAAGAGAGGACGGAAGTCTCACACCCAGAGCAAAGTCTCCACACACGAGACTTGTTGAGAGAGCCATAAGGATGGGAAGAGGGGCATGATGGGAAATTCATTTGGTGTCACACAGGAAGCTGTCAGGGGCTTCCCAAGCAGTGCTAGTGGTAAAGAACCCACCTGCCAACGCAGGTGACGTAAGAGATGCAGGTGGGTTCAATCCCTGGGGCAGGAAAGTCCCCTGCAAGAGGGCATGGCAACCCACTCCAGTATTCTTGCCTGGAGAATCCCATGGACAGAGGAGCCCTGTGGGCTACAGTTCATAGAGTTGCAAAGACTCTGAAGTGATTGAGTACATAAACAGGAAGCTATAGGACTTATAGCCCTTTGGTGCAGGGAGATCTCGTAGAGGTCATCTGTGGTCATTGCCACCTAAGCTGCAGTAGCCCTGGAATCAGATGCTGACCATGGGGAGGTTGGAGGAAGCAATGTCAGACAGGAGTTAATTTCCCTTGGCTTCCCTTTCTTCTTGGCCAGTTTCGACATCTACCCTTTGCTTGTGTGCATGCATGCTAAATCACTTCAGTCGTGTCCAACTCTTAAGGACCCCGTGGACTGTAGCCCGCCAGGTTCCTCTGTCCATGAGATTCTCAAGGCAAGAAGACTGGAGGGGGTTGTCATTCCCTCCTCCAGGGGATCTTCCCCACCTAGAGATTGAACCTGTGTCTCTTATGTCTCCTTCATTGGCAGGCGGGTTCTTTACCTCTATTGCCACCTAGGAAGCCAAATATAAGTGTTAGTGAAAGTGTTAGCTCCGTCATGTGTTGACTCTTTGTGACCTGATGGACTCTAGCCCACCAGGCTCCTCTATCCACGGGATTCTCTAGGCAAGAATACTAGAGTGGGTTGCCATTCCCTTCTCCAGGGGATCTTCTCGACTCAGGGATCAAACCTGTGTCTCTTGAATTGCAGGCAGATTCTTTACCATCTGAGCCACCAGGGAAGGCCTTATGTCAATGTTTACATCATGCCATACACAATCAGGGCTTCCCTGATAGCTCAGTGGGTAAAGAATCCACTTGCAATGCAGGAGACCCCAGTTCAATCCCTGGGTCTGGAAGAGCCGCTGGAGAAGGGATGGGCTACCCACTCCAGTATTCTTGGGCTTCTCTTGTGGTTACAGGAGACCTGAGTTTGATCCATGAGTTGAGAAGATCCCCTGGAGAAGGGAAAGGCTACCCACTCCAGTATTCTGCCCTGCAGAATTCCATGGACTGTATAGTCCACGGGGTCGCAAAGAGTCAGATACAACTGAGTGACTTTCACTTTCATACACCATCTAGTGCCTGGCACACCACAGGCACTCAATAAACAAACTCGTAAAGTGTGTTTAAGATTATTTGTTTTAATATAAAATTATTTTCATTTGAAAATGAATGAAATGAATTACTGACACATGCTACCATGTGGAGGAATCTCTAAAACAGGCGGAGTGAAATAAGCCAGAGAGGAAAGGTCACCTATCCCATGATTTCACTTACACGGAATGTCCAAGACCAGTAAATCATTAGAGACAGGAAGCAGATTAATGGTTGCCTGGGGCTGAGCAAAGGCAGACGAGAATGAGTACTAAGTGAGAAGGTAGCACAATTCTGTGAATATATTACATGCCATGGAATCCCCTGCATTAAAAGGGCTACTTTTATGTTATAGGAATTTCATGTTGGCCAAAAAAAAAAAAAAAAAGTGCCAGGAAATTTCCTAAAATGCAAAGATTTTTTTGAAAATAAAATTAATTTAAAATTAGAAAAGTAATTGGAAAAAGTAATCTAAGTTCTTTTCTGACTCAACTGCAGACACACAAAAGGCTCCTCCACTGGATATGTGTCTGCAGATTAATTCCATAGAAACACACTGGAATGCAGTGAGACCCTCTCACTGTGCTACGTGCTAAGTCGCTTCAGTCATGACTCTGTGCGACCCATGGACTGTAGCCCAGCCAGGCTCCTCTGTCCAACGGAATCTCCAGGCCAGAATACTGGACTGGGTTGCTGTGCCCTCCTCCAGGGGATCTTCCCAACCCAGGGGTCGAACCCACGTCGATAGAGTCTCCTGCATTGGCAGGTGGGTTCTTACTGCTAGCGCTACCTGGGAGGCTCTGTATTTGTGTGAAAGTCGCTCAGTCAGTGTTTGACTCTTTGGGACCCCAAGACCTATACAATCCATGGAATTCTCCAGGCCAGAATACTAGAGTGGGTAGCCTTTCCCTTCTCCAGGGGATCCTCCCAACCCAGGGATTGAACCCAGGTCTCCTGTATTGCAGGAAGGTTCTTTAACAGCTGAGCCACCAGGGAAGCCCAGGAATTCTGGAATGCGTAGCCTATGCCTTCTCCGCCAGATCTTCCCAACCCAGGAATTGAACCGGCGTCTCCTGCCTTGCAGGTGGATTCTTTACCAACTGAGCTGTCACGGGAGCCCTGCAAATACACAAATTCGCTGTGCGTGGTTCAGATGACACCCACCATCTGACCCCACAGCCACCCAGAGTGAAACCTGGATGCAAGTTGCTTGAGATTCTTGAGGCAAAGAACCATATTTTCCTTAATATAAATAGAAGTAGTAAATGATAACTGCTTAGCTCACAGAAAAAGGGTGAGCAATGCCAGGTTTCATTTATCTCACACTCAAAGCTGCACTGACCTACTGGTTTGCCCGTTCCCAGAAACACTACCCAGCCACGCTGACAAGGAGCGCCCGCTGAGCAAGACCAAGGCAGAGCGGCACATTTTGTATTTCTTCCTCTCCTTCCAAGGACGGAATTAGAAAACATTTCAAGAGGGAAATATGAGTAATCTGATATTACACTCTTAAAATGCTGCATCTTTGTGCCAGAAGCTGGTTGACAGAGAATAAAGTAACATACAAGAAAGATGGGCTCCCCAGGCGGCGTGAGTAGTAAAGGACCCACCTGCTAATGGACGGAGGAGCCTGGTGGGCTGCAGTCCATGGGGTCGCTAAGAGTTGGACACGACTGACCGACTTCACTTTGACTTTTCACTTTCATGCTCTGGAGAAGGAAATGGCAACCCACTCCAGTGTTGTTGCCTGGAGAATCCCAGGGACGGGGGATCCTGTTAGGCTGCCGTCTATGGGGTCGCACAGAGTCGGACACGACTGAAGCTACTTAGCAGTAGCAGCAGCAGCCAATACAGGAAATGTAAGAGACACGGGTTCGATCCGTGGATGGGGAAGATTCCCTGGAGAAGGGCATGGCAACCCACTCCAGTATTCTTGCCTGGAAAATCCCATGGACAGAGGAGCCTGGCGGGCTACAGTCCATGGGGTCACAGAGAGTTAGACACGACTGAAGTGACTTAGCACGCACGAACAACAAAGACAGGTATTGGAGGGGAGAGGGGAGAGGAGGAAGTGGGGTGGGGAGTGGAATGGAATATTCCAGACGTCTGTTGATGTTTAGTCACTGGTTTCACATTTTGTCAAAGTATCTGTTACATCAGCCTTGAGTTAGGTCGGATTTTTGTCTTTAACCTAGGGGTAATAACTTACATACCTTAAATGCAAAAAAAATCATGTGTCGTACAGCAGTGTACACCTGATGCTGGGGAAGATGGAAGGCGGGAAGAGAAGGGGACGACAGAGGATGAGATGGCTGGACGGCATCACCAACTCGATGGACATGAGTCTGAGCAAACTCCGGGAGTTGGTGATGGACAGGGAGGCCTGGTGTGCTGCAGTTCATGGGGCTGCAAAGAGTCAGACGTGACTGAGCAACTGAACAACGACGCCTGAGGAACCATCAGCTACATCAAGTTGGGGACCATGTCTACAAGGGATCATCATTCTGCTCTTAGTCAATAACTCCCATAGAAGTTCATTAAAGCTCTTATCCTGAGGGCTTCCCTGGTGGCTCAGCTGGCAGAATCAGCCTGCAATGTGGGAGACCTGGGATCAATCCCTGGGTCAGGAAGATCCCCTGGAGGAGGGCATGGCAACCCACTCCAGTATTCTTGCCTGGAGAATTGCCATAGACAGAGGAGCCTGGTGGGCTGCAGCCCATGGTGTCGCAAAGAGTAGGACACGATTAAACAGCCAAGCACATCCTGAATGCTCTTCTGATTTCTCTCACTGGAGATGAATTTTTTTAAAAAACACTTACTTATTTGGCTGAGCCAGGTCTTAGTTGAGGCCCGCAAGATCTAGTTAGCAGACCAGGGATGGAAGCCAGGCCCCATGCATCAGGAGCTCGGGGTGTTAGACACTGGAGCACCAGGATAACCTCACCAGAGATGATTTTTATCATTGGGGTGTTAATGCGTGTCAAGTCACTCTCGCCAAAATGCTTATTCTCAGCAGAGCTGGAAGGACAACAGGCGTACTGTCACATGGAGCCTTACTGAAGTCATCCGGCTGTCATCCGGATACATCTTTCTCATCAGATCCACTTGAGAATGTAGGATGGATGATCCTGAAATCAGCGGATACAAAAGAAAGGTGCTGCCCAAAGACAGAAGGTGGAGGAGGTGGGCAGAGCCTGTAGATGTATCTTCCCCTCTGCCTCGTTTATTTCCCTTCCCTTTCCTCTGCTCAAACAAACTCCAGATCAATAGGAGGAAATAAGAAAAAAAAATCAAATTTATGTGCAGCCTCCGAGAGTGGCTTTTCCTCTCTCTTTGCAGAACGTGTTCTATTTATGTAAAAACATCAACTCTGAAAAGCGTAATGCATTCATTCCCACCAAATATAGTGCATTAGGGTTTATTAGCGTTTGGGAACTTCAAGTAATGGAAAAACTGAGCCGCATAAAAAGTGACACATGATAAGTAGCTCTGAATTTAGCACCATTTTATTAAGAAGCCAGCACAGCCCAGTTGACAAATGGGCCAGACATGCTGACCTGCCTCACCTCCCCTAAAAAGCTCAGATGAAAACAAAAAGTTCTCTAAGCGGATGAAAATAGCTACAAAAATAAACGGGATATCCTGCTACAGGTTCACTGGGTTCAAACAGGGCTTTGGAAGATATTAAATGTTTTAAACAGAAAGGCTGTTAAAAATAGAGAGCAAATGTAAATAACCAGGGTTTTTTGGGTTTTTTTTCCCCCAAGATATTTTGGAGCCAAGAGTTGCAGGTGGAGGGAAGATGATTGAGACTTAAAACTAATCTGTCCCTTGATTGCATTTCATCCCAGTCTTAATGGAGAGCTCTTAGAAAACATCTGCCTCACGTTGTTGGGGTGAAAAAGGTCTGTCTACGTATTTTTCACATATGCATGGTCAAAGTTGGGGTGACTTCAGGAAAACTCAGGAGCAAAGAGCAAAATGTCCCTCTTGCTGGCTTTCCATGACGATTTCTTCCATCAGTCTTCCCCCACACCCCAAAGGTGTGCGGGACAACTCTAGGCAGCCCCACTGGTGCTTGTGGCTTGGTGGTCTCCAATCCCCTGGAGCGTGGGCGGGAAAGGGGAATGTGGCAAAGGGGAGGGTGGTAATGCCCATGATCAAGTTGGAGCTAGATGCCCGAGAGGCCTCCTGGCTGGCTTGAGGAGGGAAGCTGCTATGTCAGGAGAGAAGAGGAAGCGGGAAGAAGCCAGGGTCCTATATTCCACAAGGACAAAAAGAAATTGCATCCTACAGTTGCAAGCAAATGAGTTCTTCCAACAACCCGAGGGAACTTCAGGAGCTGACTGTGCCTTGGTTGAACCTCCCGATGAGAACTCAGCCCAGCTGTCCCCTGGACCGCAGGCCTGTGAGCCACCCGTTCCCCTCCCCTAGAAAAGCAGAGCAGAGGATCTGGCTAAGTTGTGCCTGGACTCCTGACCCCTAGAAATGTGACCTTAAATTAAATATGTGTCTGTGTGTGTCCCTGCCCGCCCCCTCTCTCCCCGCCGTTGCTGCCCTGCAAGGCCTGCAGGAAGATCTTACTTCCCTGACCAGGGATCAAACCCACGCCCTCAGCTGTGAAAGCATGGAGTTCTAACCACTGCAGCTCCAGGGAATTCCCCAAATATGTGCTGTCTAAAGCCACCGAACTTGCGGCAGTGTGTGATGGAGCAAAAGACGACTAACGCACGAGGACTTATGCTTTATTCTGTTTCCACAGGATGCACTGTGACTGGACATGGACCCATTCCGTGTTCATCACTAGGCACCCGCTGCCTCTTCGCCTTTCATTATCTTCCTTGTTCTAAAAATAATGTGTTGCACGCACCAAAGGGCAAATTTCACATGATTCTACTTAGAGGGGACTTGCCCAGGATGGGCAAAATCATGGAAACAGAAAAAATAGTCATCGCCAGGGGCTGGTGGGGGGAACAAAGGATGGGGACGTTGTTTAAAGGAAGCAGTTTCTGTTGGGGGTGATAAAAAAAAGTTCAGGATGTGGACGGTAGGCATGTGTGTGCGCCTGTGTGCTCAGTGGGCGTCCGGCTCCTTGTGACCCCATGGCCTTTGGCCAACCAGTCTCCTCTGTCCATGGGATTCTCTAGGCAAGAATGCTGGAGTGGGTTGCCGTTTGCTTCTCCAGGGGGATCCTCCAGACTCAGGGGTGGAACCTGCCTCTCCTGTGTTGCAGGTGGATTCTTGACCACTGACTCATCACCGGGGAAGCCCCCAGGTAGTACTGTTAGATGCCTGACATGTATGCACCTTACATGCATGTACTTAATGTCACTGAATTGAATGCTTAAAAAGGATTCAAGTGGTAGATTTTGTGAGCTATCCTTTAGCACCACAGAAACATCTAAACAAACCGTGACCAGGTTTTACAGCGTTACTTCTCCATTGTATTAGGAGAGTCCTGAAAATGGAAATGCTTTAAGGCCCCAAAGGACTCTGTCATGAGTGTAGAACTGGGAAGATGCGGAAGCAAGGTGGCGGTGGGGGCAGGGGCAGTGCAGGGGGAGGGAATCACCTTTTCCTCAGTTGTCATGGCGCTAAGCCACCACTCCACAAAACAGCAGGGATGCGAGGGCCAGGACGCAGGACAGGGGAACTCCCAGGCTTTGTCTGGGGGCTTTGCTTAAGGAACTCTCCCTTTCCACCTTATAACAGTGCTGAGACACTCAACATCACAGAGGTGGCTGGTGGCGATGGCCTGAAAGGAGGTGGGGATGGACTGAAAGGATGCAGAGATGCCTGAAAGGATGCAGAGATGCCTGAAGGATGCTGAGATGACCTGAAAGGATGCAGAGATGCCTGAAAGGATGCAGAGATGGTCGGAAACGATGCATAGACACCTGAAAGGATGCAGAGATGCCTGAACAGATGCAGAGATGCCTGAAAGGATGCAGAAATGACGTGAAAGGATACAGAGATGCCTGAAAGGATGCAGAAATGACGTGAAAGGATGCAGAGATGCCTGAAAGGATGCAGAGGCCAGATGTGGAGGGGGTGGGGCAGCTAGCAGCCTCTGGGGAGGGGTTCCGGGTAACAGGGGGATTGAAGGCAGCCCTGGAAGCTGATTCTAGGACCAGCCGGAGGCAGCACAGAGTTTGGAGTCAAAACGAAGGGCCAAGTGGCTTTCACAGGGCGCCAAAGGCACCAGGGCACAAGGCTGACAAAGAAGACTCTTGGCCGTGGCCTACTCTGCTCCTTAGAGAGGCGAAGTTCGTCCCCCGAACAGAAAGAAGAGCTGGTCAAGTAGGTTCCGGGACAAACAGGGTGCATGATTAAGCCACACCATGGAAGGCAGGGACCTTCTGTTTGATGCCCTCGAACCTCCCCTGGTGGCACTTCAGTTTGCCTCCATCGAGGGGCTTTGGTGACAAATTATGTAGGTACAGTAAACAGTTGGCAGTAAAGAAGCCGTCTGCCGAGGCAGAAGATCAGGGAGACTCAGGTTCAGTCCCCAGGTCGGGAAGATGCCCTGGAGGGGGGCATGGCAACCCACTCCAGTGTTCTTGCCTGGAGAATCCCATGGACAGGGAAGCCTGGAGAGTTACAGTCCAGGGGGTCACAAAGAGTCAGACACGACTGAGCAACTGAGCATGCACGCACAAACTTTAAATGTTTCAGAGTCTAAGGTGCTGAAACTAGTCTGGGGTTACAAGCACCGATTTGAATGTCCCGTCGGTGCTGGCTGTGGGGTGCGGTGCATATGTCATTTCTGGGGCTCTGCTCCAGGCTCTTGCCTCTGAAATGTGGGCTCAAGGCTGTGTCTTCTCCTGACACTGATTTGAGAGGAGCATTTCTGCGTTTAGCACTATGATTAGCACGCCGTCATTGCTCACCGCACTGGAGGTATGATGATTCCCCTGAAATATGTCTGTCACACAATTAGAATGTGAGCAGACACAGTATTAACTATATGACTTGAAGGACTTCAGTGCAAAAATCCCAAATAAAACAACTACCAAAAAAAAAAAATTGGGGGAATGAGACCTGGGAATTATTAAGAGACTGATTGCCTGAAAAAAACACAAAACATTAGACTAGAAGAGTGATTCTCAAACGAAAAGTGCAGCAGAACCTCTGGGAAGACTTACCAAACCTAGATGGCTGGGCCCCCGGCCTGGGGTTTTTGATGCAGCAAGTCTGGGGGAAAGCCAAGAACCTGCATTTCAGACAAGTTCCGAGCAGAGTCTGAGGCTGGTCTGAGAAGCACACTTTGAGAACCTCTATGCTGCAGGAACGTGCCACTGGGATGTTATTACTAGCTCATTGGAAAAGACCTTATGCTGGGAAACACTGAGGGCAGGAGGAGAAGGGGGTGACAGAGGATGAGATGGTTGGATGGCATCATCGACTCCATGGACGGGAGTTTGAGCAAGCTCCGGGAGACAGTGAAGGACAGGGAAGCCTGCTGTGCTGCAGTCCATGCGGTCACAAGGAATTGGATATGACTGAGTGTCTGAACTGAACTGACTTGGGACACATGTTCTGTTTCTAGGGGCAAAAAATGATCACTTAATTTATAAATGATTAATTTATAAATATATTATAAGTATATAACATAATTATTTATGCAAGTATATATATTTATAAATATATAATATAGAAACATTTTTATAAATATATTATATATTTATATTATAACATCTTTGTTATATGTTATAACATATTATAACATTTATAACATATAACATGAATAACATATTCATTTATACAAATATATAAATATATAACATTAATTCATGCAAATATATTAATATATAATATATTCATTTTATTAAAATATTATAACTATTTATTTATACAAATATATTTATAAATATATAATATATTTATTTTATATAAATAAATATAAATTTATTATATTATTATGTTTATATACTATAATAAATTCTAATATATTTTATATAGTAAATATATTTGTATTTATATAAATATATTTATAAACATATACAAATACACAAATGTATTTATGATATATGAATATATTATACATATAAATATTCATTTATATGAATATATTTAAAATATATAACATATTCATTTATATAAATACATAAATATACTATAAATATATAGCATATTTGTTTCTATAAATATATAAAATACATAACATATTCATTTATATATATAAATATACAATAAATATATGATATATTCACTTATATAAATATATTTACAAAAATATATATATTCATTTATATAAATATATAAATATACTTATAAATATATAATATTTAATGAATATATAAGTATATTTATAAGTATTAAAATATATCATATAAATAATACATAAAATAATGTATAATAAATAATATAATAAACAATAATAATAGACAATATATAATAATAAATATAAAGTATATATTATATATATAAATATAATGTATTTAAATAATAAATATTATATTTTAAATATATATTATATTTTTAATAAATGATAAAATAAAAATAATATATTATAAATAAATTATAATAAATATAATTATAAATTATAAATAAACAATACATTTATTTATAAATACTGTACTTATAAATATATAAGTACATTATTTATAAATAAATAAATAAAAAGTTAATTAATTAAAAAAGCAAGAGAAGCAGTGCGACATGGTGCCTGACTGGGGCTATAGATAATCCCCAGTGGTCTGGATCTCTACCGCTGTGTCACAGATCACCCCTAACGTAGAGACACACCATGGTCCTCTCTTGTTTCCTGGTTCAGGCGTGTGCACACACCGTAAGTAGGTCCTCTGCTCTGGCTGCAGTCGAGGTGTGACTGACACTGCCTTTTTCACCTGAATCTCAGGAGTCTTCTCTTCAGGCTCGCTGGTGTCGTCTCCTTCATCCCTTCATGGGGGCAGAACTCAGGCCCTCAGGTCCTAGAGACCACTCCTGTCCACAGGCAGCTCACAAGTGGCTGTGTTTTGTGCCTGAGATGAGCAGGGGAGTGTTTATTTTATAAAGCTCACCTGATGAAGCCAGGCCCACCCTGGCTAGCCTGCCTTTTGATTGACACCCGTGATTAAACCAGGCACACCCAGGCTAGTCTGCCTTTCGATTTATGCCACTGATTAGGGCATGCCCACCCAGGCTAGTCTGCCTTTTGACTGAGAACATGGATTAGGCCAGTACCAGCAGGCTAGTCTGCCTTTCGATTGACACCACTGATTAAGCTAGGCCCACCCAGGCTAGTCCTCATTAATACTGATGCCACTGATTAGGCAAGGCGCACCCAGGCTAGTCTTCCTTTCAATTGATGCCACTGATTAGGCCAGGCCCACCCATGCTAGTCTGCCTTTTGATTGACAACACAGATTAGGCCAGTACCAGCAGGCTAGTCTCTTATTTGACTGAGACCACAGAACAGGCCAGGACCACACAGGCTAGTCTTCCATTTGATTGAGAGGACTCAGCTTAGGCAAGGCCCACCCATGTTAGTCTTCCTTTTGATTGACGCCACAGATTAGGCCAGGCGGACCCAGGGTAGTCTGCCTTTTGATTGAGACCAGGGAGTAGGCCTGTACCAATAAGCTAGTCTGCCATTTTATTGACACCCCTCATTAGATCAGGCCCACCCAGGCTATTCTTCCTTTCAAATGAGAGCATGGAAAGCTAGGTCCATTCAGGCTAGTCTGCCATTTGATTGACACTGCTGATTAGCCCATGCTTATCCAGGCTGGTCTACCTTTCGATTGACACCACTGATTAGGCCAGGCCCACCCTGGCTACTCTGCCTTTTGATTGAAACCACTGCTTAGTGTAGGACCACGCAGGCTAGTCTGCTGTTTGATGGACACCCGTGATTTGCCCATGCCCACTGAGGTGAGTCTGTATTTCGACTGACACCACTGAATAGACTAGGTCCACCCAGGCTAGTGTGACATTTGATTGACATCACTGATTAGACCAGGCCCACCTGTGTTCGTCTTCCTTTCCATTGACACCGCAGATTAGGCCAGGCCCACCCAGGCTAGTCTGCCTTTTGATAAGACCATGGATTAGGCCAGCACCAGCAGGCTAGTCTGTTATTTGACTGAGACCATGGATAAGGCCAATACCAAAAGAATAGTCTGCCTTTCGATTGACACCACTGAGTAGGCCAGGCCCACCCAGGCTAGTCTTCCTTTCTATTGATGCCACTGATTAGGCCAGGCCCACTCAGCCTAGTCTGCCTTTTGACTGAAGACCATGGATTAGGCCAGTACCAACAGTCTAGTTTGCCTTTTGATTGACACCACTGATTAGGCCAGGCCCACCAGGCTAGTGTGCATTTCAACTGACACAACTGATTAGACCAGACCAACCCAGGCTAGTATGCATTTCGTTTGACACCACTGATTATGCCAGGCCCACCCAGGCTAGTCGTCAATTCGATTGATGCAATTGATTAGGCCAGGTATACCCAGGGTAGTCTACCTTTTGACTGAGACCACGGATTAGGCCAGTGCCAGCAGGCTAGTCTGTTATTTGACTGAGACCACGGATTAGGCCAGTAACAAAAGGCTAGTCTTCCTTTTGATTGATGCCACTGATTAGGCCAGGCCCACCCAGGCTAGTCTGCCTTTCGATTGACACCATGGATTTGACAGTACCAGCAGACTAGTTTGTTATATGAGTGAGACCACAGATTAGGGCAGTACCAACTGGCTAGTCTATGTTTCAATTGACACCACTAATTAAGTAAGGCCCACCCAGGCTATTCTTCAATTTGATTGATGCCACTGATTAGGCTAGGCCCACCCAGCTAGTCTTCATTTCAATTGATGCCACTGATTAGGCCAGGCCCATGGAGGCTAGTCTGCCTTTTGATTGAGACCATGGATTTGACAGTACCAGGAGACTAGTTTGTTATATGAGTGAGACCACAGATTAGGGCAGTACCAACTGGCTAGTCTATGTTTCGACTGACGCCACTGATTAAGCCAAGCCCACCCAGGCTATTCTTCATTTCGATTGAGGCCACTGATTAGGCTAGGCCCACCCAGGCTATTCTCCCATATGAATGACATCTCTGATTAGCCATGCCCACCCAGGCTTGTCTGCATTTACATTGACACCACTGATTAGGCCAGGCTCACCCAGGCTAGTCTTCACTTCGATTGACGCCACTGAGTAGGCCAGGCCCACCCAGGCTGGTCTGCGTTTTGATTGAGAACACAGTTTAGGCCAGAACCAGCAGGACAGTCTGTTATTTGACTGAGACCATGGAAGAGGCCGGTACCAACAGGCTAGTCTGGCTTTTGATTGATGCCACTGATTAAGCCAGGCCCACGCAGGCTAGTCTACCTTTTGATTTAGACCACGGATGAGGCCAGTACCAGTAGGCTAGTCTGTTATATGACTGAGACCACGAAGTAGGAAGGTACCAACAGGATAGTCTGCCTTTCGATTGATGCCACTGATTAGGCCAGGGCCACCCAGGGTAGTCTGCATCTCATTGACACCACTGATTAGGCCAGGCCCAGTCAGGCTAGTCTTTATTTTGATTGATGCCACTAATTAGGCCAGTACTAACTGGCTAGTCTGTTATTTGACTGAGACCATGGATTAGGCCAGTACCAACAATCTAGTTTTCCTTTCGATGGACGCCACTGGTTAGGCCAGGCCCACCCAGGCTAGTCTGTTTTTGATCAAAACCACTGATTAGGCCAGGCCCACTCAGGCTAGTCTACCTTTTGATTAGGCAAGGCCCATCCAGGTTAGTCTTCCTTTTGATTGACACCACTGATTAGACCAGTACCAGCAGGCTAGTCAGTTATTTGACTGAGACCACGGAGTAGGGCCATACCAACAGGGTAGTCTGCCTTTTGATTGACTCCACTGATTTGGCCAAGCCCACCCAGGCTTGTCTGCATTTCGATTCACACCACTGATTAGGCCAGGCCCACACAGGCTAGCCTGCATTTCGATTCACACCACTGATTAGGCCAGCCCCATCAAGGCTAGTCTGCATTTCAATTCACACCCTGATTAGGCCAGCCCCATCAAGATTAGTCTTCCTTTCGATTGATGCCACTGATTAAACCAGGTCCATTTAGCCTAGTCTCCCTTTTGATTGAGACCACGGATTAGGACAGTAGCAGCAGGATAGTCTGTTATTTGACTCAGAAAACGAATTAGTCCAGTACCAACAGGCTAGTCTTCCTTTCGATTGACAACACTGATTAGGCCAGGCCCACCCAGGCCTGTCTGCCTTTGGATTGACACCACTGATTAGGCAGACCCACCCAGGCTGGTCTACATTTCGATTGACACCACTGAGTAAGTAAGGCCCACCCAAGCTATTCTTCATTTCCATTGATACCACTGATTAGGCCAGGCCCACCCAGGCTAGACTGCCTTTTCATTGAGACCACGGATTAGGCCAGTACCAACTGGATAGTTTGGCTTTCAACTCACACCAATGATTAAGCCATGCCCACCGAGACTAGTCTGCCTTTTGATTTAGACCACTGATTACGCCAGTACCAGGAGGCTAGTCTGTTATTTGACTGAGACCAAGGATTAGGCAGGTAGCAACAGGCTACTCTGACTTTCGACTGACACCACTGCTTAGGCTAGGCCCACCTAGGGTAGTTTTCCTTTCGATTGAGGCCACAGATTAGGCCAGTACCAACAGGCTGGTCTTCCTTTCGATTGACGCCACTGATTAGGCCAGGCCCACCTAGGCTCGTCAGTCTTTTAATTGACACCACTGATTAGGCCTGGCCCTCCCAGGCTAGTGTGCCTTTCTGTTTACACCACTGATTAGGCCAAGTCCACCCGGGCTAGTCTGCCTTTTGATTGAGACCACGGATTAGGCCAGTACCAACTGGCTAGTCTGCCTTTTGATTGACACCACTGATTAGGTTAGGCCCACACAGGCTAGTCTTCCTTTTGATTGAGACCACGGAAGAGGCTGGGCCCACCCAGGCTAGTCTCCCATTTGATTCACATCTCTGATTAGCCATGCACACCCAGGCTTGTCTGCATTTAGATTGACCACACCAATTAGGCCAGGCCCACCCAGGCTAGGCTGCATTTTGATTGACACCACTGGTTAGGACAGGCCCACCCAGGCTAGGCTGCATTTTGATTGCGATCACGGATTATGCCAGTACCAGCAGGATAGTCTGTTATTTGACTGACACCATGGATTAGGTGAGTGCCAGCAGGCTAGTCTGCTATTTGACTGATAACACAGATTAGGCCAGTACCAGGCTAGTCTTCCTTTTGATTGACGCCACTGATTAGGCCAGGCCCACTCAGGCAGGTCCTCCTTTCAGTTGATGGAACTGATTAGGCCAGGGCCACCCTGGCTAGTCTGCATTTTGATTGACACCACTGATTAGGCCAGGCCCACCCAGGCTAGTCTTCATTTCCATTGATGCCACTGATTGTTCCATGCCCACCCAGGTTAGTCTGCCTTTTGATAGAGACCACGGATTAGGCCAGTACCAACAGTCTAGTTTGCCTTTCGACTGATGCCACTGATTAGGCCAGGCCAACCCAGGTTAGTCTGCCTTCTGGTTGAGACCACAGATTAGGCCAGCACCAGCAGGCTAGTCTGTTATGTGACTGAGACTACGGAAAAGGCCAGTACCAACAGGCTAGTCTGCCTGTCAACTGACAACACTGATTAGGCTAGGCCACGCAGGCTAGTGTACATTTCAATCGACACCACTGATTAGGCCAGGCCCACTCAGGCTAGTCTGTCTTTTGATTGACATCCCTGATTAGAACAGGCCCACCCAGGCTAGTCTTTCTTTTGATTGATGCCACTGATTAGGCCAGGCCCACCCAAGGTAGTCTGCATTTCGATTGACACAACTGATTAGACCAGACTCATCCAAGCTAGTCTGCATTTTGTTTAACACCACTGATTAAGCCAGGCCCACCCAAGCTAGTCTGCCTTTAGATTGAGACCACGGATTAGTACAGTACCAGCTGGCAGTCTGTTATTTGACTGAGACCACAGGTTAGGCCAGTACCAACAGGCTAGTCTTCCTTTTGATTGACGCCACTGATTAGGCCAGGCCCACCCAGGCTTGTCAGTCTTTTGATTGACACCACTAATTAGGCCAGGTCCACCAGGGCTAGTCTGCCTTTGAATTGAGACCACAGATTAGGCCAGTATCAACTGGCTAGTCTGCCTTTCGATTGACACCACTGATAAGATCAGGCTTACCCAGGCTAGTCTTCCTTTTTATTGACAGCACTGATTAGACTATGCCCACCCAGGCCAGTCTGCCTTTTGATTTAGTACCTGCAGGCTACTCTGTTATTTGACTCAGACCACAGATTAACCCAGACCCAGCCAGGCTAGTCTGCATTTCAGTTGACACCGCTGATTAGGCCAGGCACACTCAGGTTAGTCTTCCCTTTGATTGACGTCACTTATTAGGCCAGGCCCAACAAGTCTAGTCTGTCTTTTGATTGACATCACGGATTAGGCCAGGTCCACACAGGCTAGTCTGCATTTTGATTCTCACTGCTGCTTAGGCCAGGCCCACTTTGACTGGTCTGCCTTTTGATTGACAGCACTGATTAGGCCAGGTCCACACAGGCTTGTCTTCCTTTCAATTGACCCCCTGACTATGCCAGTCCCACCCAGGCTAGTTTTCCTTTTGATTGATGCCACTGATAAGGCCAGGCCCACCCAGGCTATTCTGCCTTTTGATTGAGACCATGGACTAGGCCAGTACCAACAGGCTAGTCTGCCTTTCAATTGACACTACTGATTAGGCTAGGCCCACCCAGGCTAGTCTTCCTTTTGATTTTTGCCACTGATTAGACTATGCCTACCAGGCTAGCCTGCCTTTTGATTGAGATCACAGATTAGGCCAGTACCAGCAGGCTGCTCTGTTATTTGACTCAGACCAGGATTAGGCCGGTACCAATAGGCTAGTCTGCCTTTTGATTGACACCACTGACTAGGCCAGGCCCAACAGTCTAGTCTTCCTTTGATTGACAACAATGATTAGGCCAGGCCCACCCAGGCTAATGTGCCTTTTGATTGAAACCACGGAGAAGGCCAGTACCAACAGGCTAGTCTGCCTTCCGATTGACACCACTGATTATGCCAGGCCCACTAAGGCTAGTCTTCCTTTTGATTGACACCACTGATTAGGTGAGGCCCACCCAGGCTGTTCTGCCTATTGATTGACACTCCTGATTAGGCCAGATGCATCCAGGCTAGTCCTCATTTCAATTGACACCACTGACTAGGCCAGATCCATCCAGCCTAGTGTAGGCCAGACCCACAAAGGCTAGTCTTCTTTTCAATTGATGCCACTGATTAGGCCAGGCCCAGTAAGGCTAGTCTTCCTTTCGATTGATGCCACTGATTAGGTGTGGCCCACCCAGGCTGTTCTGCCTATTGATTGACACTCCTGATTAGGCCAAACGCATCCAGGGTAGTCTCCTTTTCAGTTGACGCCACTGATTAGGCCAGGCCCCCCCAGGTTATTCTGCCTTTTGATTGAGACCAGGACTAGGCCAGTAACAACAGGATACTCCGTGTTTCAGTTGACACCACTGATTAGAGTAGGCCGACCCAGGATAGTCTTTCTTTCCATTGATGCCACTGATTTGGCTAGACCCACCAAGCTAGTCTGCCTTTTGAGACCACGGATTAGGCCAGTACCAGTAAGCTAATCTGTTATTTGACTTAGATCACCGATTAGTCCACATCCAATAGGCTAGTCTACCTTTTGATTAACACACTGATTAGACCAGGCGCACTATGGCTAGTCTCCCTTTTAATTGATGCCATTGATTAGGCCAGGTCCCACAAGTCTAGTCTGTCTTTTGATTGACAGCACTGATAAGGCCAGGTTCATACAGGCTAGTCTGCATTTTGATTCACACCACTGATTAGGCCAGGCCCACCCATGCTAGTCTGCCTTTTGATTGACACCACTGATTAGGCCAGGTCCACACAGGCTAGTCTGCATTTCCATTCACACCTCTGATTAGGCCAGGCCTACCAAGCCTAGTCTGCCTTTTGATTGACACCCCTGATTAGGCCAGGTCCACACAGGCTAGTCTGCATTTCAGTTCATACCACTGATTAAGCCAGCACCACCCAGGCTAGTCTGCCTTTTGATTGACACCCCTTATTAGGCCAGATCCACACAGGCTAATGTGCATTTCGATTCACATCACTGATTAGGCCAGGCCCACCTAAGCTAGTGTACATTTCAATTGATGCCACTGATTAGGCCAGACCCACCAGGCTAAGTGCGTTTCAATTGATACCGCTGATGAGGCCAGACCCACTCAGGCTAGTCTGCTTTTGATTGTGACCACAGATTAGGCCAGTACCAGCAGGCTATCTGTTATTTGACTCAGACCATGGATTAGGCCAGGCCCACTCAGGCTGATCTGCCTTTTGATTGAGACCACAGATTAGGCCAGTACCAGCAGGTGAGTCTGCCTTTCGATTAACACCACTGATTAGGCCAGACCAAATCAGGCTAGTCTTCTTTCCATTGATGCCACTGATTAAGCCAGGCCCACCCAGGCTAGTCTGCCTTTTGGTTGACACCACTGATTAGGCCATGGCCACCCAGGATAGTCTGCCTTTTGATTGAGACCACGGATTAGGCCAGTATCAGCAGGCTAGTCTGTTCTTTGACTCAGACCACAGATTCAGCCAGTACCAATAGGCTAGTGCACAGTTGCACTCATCTCACATGCTAGTAAAGTAATGCTCAGAATTCTCCAAGCCAGACTTCAGCAATACGTGAACCATGAACTTCCAAATGTTCAAGCTGGTTTTAGGAAAGGCAGAGGAACCAGAGATCAAATTGCCAACATCTGCTGGATCATGGAAAAAGCAAGAGAGTTCCAGAAAAACATCTATTTCTGCTTTATTGACTATGCCAAGGCTTTGACTGTGTGGATCACAATAAACTGTGGACAATTCTGAAAGAGATGGGAATACCAGACCACCTGATCTGCCTCTTGAGAAACCTATATGCAGGTCAGGAAGCAACAGTTAGAACTGGACATGGAACAACAGACTGGTTCCAAATAGGAAAAGGAGTACATCGAGGCTGTATATTGTCACCCTGCTTATTTAACTTATATGCAGAGTGCAGCATGAGAAACGCTCTGCTGGAAGAACTCAAGCTGGAATCAAGATTGCCAGGAGAAATATCAGTAACCTCAGATATGCATATGACACCACCAAGAGGAGCTAAAGAGCCTCTTGAAAGTGAAAGTGGAGAGTGATAAAGTTGGCTTAAAGCTCAACATTCAGAAAACTAAGATCATGGCATCTGGTCCTATAGCTTCATGGGAAATAGATGGGTAAACAGTAGAAACAGTGTCAGACTTTATATTTTTTTTGGCTCCAAAATCACTGCAAATGTTGACTGCAGCCATGAAATTAAAAGACGCTTACTCCTTGGAAGAAAAGTTATGACCAACCTAGATAGCATATTGAAAAGCAGAGACATTACTTTGCCAAAAAAGGTCTGTCTAGTCAAGGCTATGGTTTTTCCAGTAGTTATGTATGGATGTGAGTTAGACTGTGAAGAAAGCTGAATGCTGAAGAATTGATGCTTTTGAACTGTGGTGTTGGAGAAGACGCTTGAGGGTCCCTTGGACTGCAACGAGATCAAACCAATCCATTCCATGATCAAACCAGACCATCCTTCCCAGGCTAGTCTGCCTTTCTGTTGATACCACTTATTGGGCCAGGTCCATCCAGGCTAGTCTTCATTCTCATTGTCACGACTGTTTAGGCCAGGCCCACCCAGGCTAGTCTGCCTTTTGATTGAGACCAGGGAAGAGGCCTGTACCAACAAGCTAGTCTGCCATTTTATTGACAGCCCTGATTAGACCAGGCCCACCCAGGCTATTCTTCCTTTCGAATGAGAGTATGGAAAGCTAGGTCCATTCAGGCTAGGCTGCTATTTGATTGACATCACTGATTAGCCCATGCTCATCCAGGCTAGTCTACCTTTCGACTGACACCACCGATTAGGCCAGGCCCACCCTGGCTACTCTGCCTTTTGATTGAAACCACTGCTTAGGGTAGGACCATGCAGGCTAGTCTGCTGTTTGATGGACACCCATGATTAGCCCATGCCCACCTAACCTCGGTGGGCATCGAAAAGAAGACAAGTCTGGTTGGGCCTGGCCTAAACAGTGGTGTCATTCGAAAGGATTTCGAATGACACCACTGAATAGACTAGTCCACCCAGGCTAGTGTGCTGTTTGATTGACATCACTGATTAGGCCAGGCCCATCCAGGCTACTCTTCCTTTTGATTGAGATGATGGATTAGGCCAGTAGCAACAGGCTAGTCTGCCTTTCGATTGATGCCACTGATTAGGTCAGGCCCACTAAGGCTAGTCATCCTTTCGATTGACACCACTGATTAGGCCAGGCTCACCCAGGCTAGCTTCCCTTTTGATTGAGACCACGGATTAGGCAAGTACCAGGACACTAGCCTGTTATTTGATTGAGACCAATGATTAGGCCAGTACCAACAGGCTAGTCTGCCTTCTATTGAGACCACTGATTAGGCCAGGCCCACTCAGGCTAGTCTTCCTTTCGATTGATGCCACTGATTAGACCACGGCTACCCAGGCTAGTCTGCCTTTTGATTGAGACTACGGATTAGGCCAGTACCAACAGCCTAGGCTGCCTTTCTATCGACATCACTGATTAGGCCAGGCCCACCCAGGCTAGTCTTCCTTTCGAATGACACCACTGTTTAGGCCAGGCCCAACCAGACTTGTCTTCTTTTCGATTGACGCCACTGATTAAGCCCAGCTCACCCAGGGTAGTCTGCATTTAAATTGACACCACTGATTAGGCCCGGGCACACAGGCTAGACTTCATTTCCATTGACGCCACTGATTAGGCCAGGATCACCCAGGCTACTCTGCCTTTTGATGGAGACCACAGATTAGGCCAATACACAGTCTAGGCTGCCTTTCGATTGACAGCACCGATTAGGCTAGGCCTACCCAGGGTAGTCTTCCTTTCCGTTGACACCATGGATTAGGCCAGGCCAGGCTCCCCCAGGCTAGTCTTCCTTTCAGTTGATGCCACTGATTAGGCCAGGCTCCCCCAGGCTAGTCTTCCTTTCAATTGACGCCACTGATTAGGCCAGGAGCACCCAGGCTAGTCTTCCTTTCAGTTGACGCCACTGATTAGCCTGCCCACCAAGGCTAATCTTCCTTTTGACTGTCGCCACTGATTAGGCTAGGCCCACCCAGGTTAGTCTGCCTTTTGATTGAGACCGTGGATTAGGCCAATACCAGCAGGCTAGTCTGCCTTTATATTGATACCACTAATTAGGCCAGGCCCACCTAGGCTAGTCTTAATTTTGATTGACACCACTGATTAGGCCAGGCCAACCCATGCTAGTCTACTTTTCGGTTGACAACACTGATTAGGCCAGGCCAGCCCAGGCTAGTCTTCATTTTGATTGATGTCACTGATTAGGCCAGGCCCACCCAGGCTAGTCAGCCTTTTGATTGAGACCATGGATTATGCCAGTACCAGCAGGCTAGTCTGCTATTTGTCTGAGACCACAGATTAGGCCAGTAACAGCAGGCTAGTCTTACTTTCGATTGACACCACTGATTAGGCTAGGCCCACCCAAGCTATTCCTTTCGATTGATGCCATGGATTATGCCAGCACTAGCAGCATAGTCTGTTATTTGGCTGAGACCACAGATGATGCCCGTGCCAACAGGCTAGCCTTCCTTTTGCTTGATGCCACTGATTAGGCGAGGCCCACCCAGGGTAGTTTGTCTTTTGATTGACAGCACTGATTAGGCCAGGCCCACCCAGACTAGTCTAACTTTTGATTTAGAACATGGATGAGGATGGTACCAGCAGACTAGTCTGTTATTTGACTGATTCTACGGTGTAGGACAGTATGAACAGGATAGTCTGCTTTCAATTGACACCACTGATTAAGCCAGGCCCACTCAGGCTAGTCTTCCTTTTGATTGACACTACTGATTAAGCCAGAACCTCCAAGTCTAGTCTGCATTTTGATTGACACCACTGACTAGGCCAGGTCCACCCAGGCTAGTCTGCATTTTGATTCACACCACTGATAAGGCCAGGCCCACCCAGGCTAGTCTTCCTTTCAATTGATGCCACTGATTGAGCCAGGCCCACCCAGTCTAGTCTGTCTTTTGATTGACACCACCGATTAGGCCAGGCTCACCCAGGCTAGTCTACCTTTTGATTTAGACCACGCATGAGCCGGTACCAGCAGGCTAGTCTGTTATTTGACTGAGACCATGAGTAAGACAGTACCAACTAGCTTGTCTGTCTTTCAATTGACACCACTGAGTAGGACACGCCCACTCACGCTAGTCTTCCTTTCAATTGATGCCACTGATTAGGCCAGGCCCACCAAGTATAGTCTGTGTTTCAGTTGACAGCACTGTTTAGGCCAGGCCCACTCCAGCTAGTTTTCCTTTTGATTGACACCACTGATTAGGCCAGGTTCTCCAAGGCTAATCTGCTTTTTGATTGACATCACTGATTTGGCCAGGCCTACCCAGGCTAGTCTGCATTTCGATTCACACCACTGATTAGGACAGGCCCACCCAGGCAAGTCTTTCTTTCGATTGACAGAACTGATTAGGCCAGGCCCTCCCAGGCTAGTCTGCCTTTCAATTGATGCCACTGATGAGGCCAGGACCACCCTGTCTAGTCTGCTTTTTGATGGAGACCACGGATTAGGCCAGTACAAACTAGATAGTCTGCCTTTCAATTGACACCACTGATTAGACCAGGCCCACCCAGGCTCCTCTGCCTGTTGATTGAGAACAGGGATTAGGCCAGGACAAGAAGGTTGGTCTGTTATTTGACTGAGACAATGGATTAGGCCAGTACCAATGGGCTAATTCACCTTTCAATTGACACCACTGATTAGGCCAGGCCCACCCAGGCTCGTCTGCATTTCGATTCACACCACTGATAAGGAGAGGCCCACTCAGGTTAATCTGCCATTTAATTGAAAACATGGATTAGTCCAGTACAAGCAGGGTAGTCTGTTATTTGACTGAGACAATGGGTTAGGCCAGTACCAATGGGCTAATCTGCCTTTAGATTGACACCACTGATTAGGCCAGGCCCACCCAGGCTAGTCTTCCTTTCGATTGACACCACGAATTAGGCAATGCCCACCCAGCCTAATCTGCCTTTTGATTGAGACCATGGATTAGGCCAGGACAAGAAGGTTGGTCTGTTTTTTGACTGAGACCACGGATTAGGCCAGTACCAATTGGAGAGTTTGCCTTTCCATTGACACCAAAGATTAAGCCAGGCCCACCCAGGCTAGTCTGCCTTTTAATTTAGACCATGGATTACGCCTGTACCAGCAGGCTAGTCTGTTATTTGACTGAGACCATGGATTAGGCCAGTGACAAAAAACTAGTCTTCCTTTTGATTGACGCCACTGATTAGGCCAGGTCCACTCAGGCTCGTCTGTCTTTTGATTGACACCACTGATTAGGCCTAGCCCTCCCAGGCTAGTCTGTCTTTCTGTTGACACCACTCATTAGGCCAGGTCCATCCAGGCTTGTCTTCATTTCCATTGATGGCACTGATTAGGCCAGGCCCACCCAGGCTAGTCTTCATTTCCATTGATGCCACTGATTAGGCCAAGCCCACCCAGGCTAGTCTGCCTTTTTATTGAGTCCACGGATTTGACAGTACCAACAGACTAGTTTGTTATATGAGTGAGACCACGGATTAGGGCAGTACCAACTGGCTAGTCTATGTTTCGATTGAGGCCACTTATTAAGCCAGGCCCACCCAGGCTAATCTCATATATGAATGACATCTCTGATTAACCATGCCCACTCAGACTTGTCTGCCTTTCGATTGACACCACTGATTAGGTCAGGCCCACCCCGGCTAGTCTTCATGTCGATTGACGCCACTGATTAGGCCAAGCCCACCCAGTTTAGTCTGCCTTATGAGTGAGACCACAGATAGGGCAGAACCAGCAGGATAGTTTGTTATTTGACTGAGACCATGGATGAGGCCAGTACCATTAGGCTAGTCTGTTATTTGACTGAGACCATGGAGTAGGCAGGTACCAACAGGATAGTCTGCCTTTCGATTGACGCCACTGATTAGGCCAGGGCTACCCAGGGTAGTCTGCATCTCATTTGACACCACTGATTAGGCCAGGCCCAGTCAGGCTAGTCTTTATTTTGATTGACACCACTGATTAGGCCAGTATCAACTAGCTAGTCTGTTATTTGACTGAGATCATGGATTAGACCAGCACCAACAGGCTAGTCTTCCTTTTGATGGATGCCACTGGTTAGGCCAGGCCCACCCAGGCTAGTCTGTTTTTGATTGAAACCACTGATTAGGCCAGGCCCACACAGGCTAGTTTACCTTTTGATTAGGCAAGGCCCACCCAGGCTAGTCTTCCTTTTGATTGACACCACTGATTAGGCCAGTACCAACAGTCTAGTCTGTTATTTGACTGAGATACGGAGTAGGGCCATACCAACAGGGTAGTCTGGCTTTTGATTGACTCCACTGATTAGGCCAGCCCCATCAAGGCTAGTCTGCATTTCGATTCACACCCTGATTAGGCCAGCCCCATCAAGGCTAGTCTTCCTTTCGACTGATGCCACTGATTAAGCCAGGCCCATTTAGGCTAGTCTTCCTTTTGATTGAGACCACAGATTAGGCCAGTAGCAGCAGGCTAGTGTGTTATTTGACTCAGAAACGGATTAGGCCAGTACCAACAGGCTAGTCTTCCTTTCGTTTGAACCACTGATTAGGCCAGACCCACCCAGTCTAGTCTGCCTTTTTTTGAGACAACGGATAAGCCCAGTACCAGCAGGACAGTCTGTTATTTGACTCAGACCACGAAAGCGGCCAGTACCAACAGGCTAGTCTGCTTTTCGATTGACGCCACTGATGATGCCAGGCCCACCCAGGCTAGTCTTCCTTTTGATTTAGACCATGGATGAGGCCAGTACCAGCGGGCTAATCTGTTATTTGCCTGAAACCACGGAGTAGGACAGTACCAACAGGATAGCCTGCCTTTCGATTGACGCCACTGATTAGGCCAGGGCTACCCAGGCTAGTCTGAATTTCGTTTGACACCTGTGATTAGGCCAGACCCAGCCAGGCTAGTCTTTATTTCGACTGATGCAACTGATTAGGTGAGGACAACCAAGTCTAGTCTGCCTTTTGATTGACACCACTGATTAGGCCAGGCCCAGCCAGGCTAGTCTTTATTTCGATTGACGCCACTGATTAGGCCAGTACCAACCGGCTAGTCTGTTATTTGACTGAGACCATGGATTAGGCCAGAACCAACAGGCTGGTTTTCCTTTCGATTGACACCACTGATTAGGCCAGACCCACCCTGGCTCGTCAGTCTTTTGACTGACACCACTGATTAGGCCTGGCCCTCCCAGGCTAGTGTGCCTTTCTGTTTACACCACTGATTAGGCCAGGTCCACCTGGGCTAGTCTGCCTTTTGATTGAGACCACGGATGAGGCCAGTACCAACTGGCTAGTCTGCCTTTTGATTGACACCACTGTTTAGGTTAGGCCCACACAGGGTAGTCTTCCTTTCGATTGAGACCATGGAAGAGGCTAGGCCCACCCAGGCTAGTCTCCCATTTGATTCACATCTCTGATTAGCCATGCCCTCCCAGGCTTGTCTGCATTTAGATTGACACAACTGATTAGGCCAGGCCCACCCAGGTTAGTCTTTATTTCAATTGACGCCACTGATTAGGCCAGGCCCACCGAGGCTAGTCTGTCTTTTGATTGAGACCACGGAAGAGGCCAGTACCAACAAGTTAGTCTGCCTTTTGATTGACACCACTGATTACGTTAGGCCCACTCAAGCTAGTCTGCATTTCGATTGACACCACTTATTAGGCCAGGGCCACCCAGGCTAGTCTGCTTATTGATTGACACCACTGATTAGGCCAGACACACCCAGGGTGTCTTCATTTCAATTGACGCTACTGATTAGGCCAGGCCCACCCAGCCAGTCTGCCTTTTGATTGAGATTGCGGATTAGGCCATTACCAGCAGACTAGTCTGCTATTTGACTGAGACCAGGGATTAGGCCACAACCAACAGGCTAGTCTGCCTTTTGATTAACACCACTGGTTAGGCCAGGCCCACTAAGGCTAGTCTCCCTTTCGATTGACACCACTGATTAGGCCAGACTCACCAAGGCTAGTTTAGGCCAGACCCACACAGGCTAGTCTTCTTTTCTATTGATGCTACTGATTCAGCCAGGCCCACCCAGGCTAGTCTGCCTTTTGACTGAGAACACAGATTAGACCAGGCCCAATCAGTCTAGTCTTCCTTCAATTGACGCCACTGATAGAGCCAGTCCCACCCTGGGTAAGTCTGCCTTTTCATTGACACCACTGATTTGGCCAGGCCCACCTAGGGTAGTCTGCATTTTGATTCACACCACTGATTAGGCCAGGCCCACCCAAGCTAGTCTTCCTTTTGATTGATGCCAATGATTCAGCCAGGCCCAGCCAGTCTAGTCTGTCTTTTGATTGACACCACCGATTAGGCCAGGCTCACCCAGGCTGCTGCTGCTGCTGCTAAGCCACTTCAGTCGTGTCTGAATCAGTGCAACCCCATAGATGGCAGCCCACCAGGCTTCCCCGTCCCTGGGATTCTCCAGGCAAGAACACTGGAGTGGGTTGCCATTTCCTTCTCCAATGCATGAAAGTGAAAAGTGAAAGTGAAGTTGCTCAGTCGTGTCAGACTCTTAGCGACCCCATGGACTCTTCTGTCCATGGGAGTTTCCAGGCAAAAGTACTGGAGTGGGGTGCCATTGCCTTCTCCACACCCAGACTAGTCTACCTTTTGATTTAGACCAGGATGAGCTGGTACCAGCAGGCTAGTCTGTTATTTGACTGAGACCACGAGTAGGACAGTACCAACTGGCTTTTCTGTCTTTCAATTGACACCACTGATTAGGCCAGGCCACTCACGCTAGTCTTCCTTTTGGTTGATGCCACTGATTAGGACAGACCCACCAAGTATAGTCTGCGTTTCAGTTGACACCACTGATTAGGCCAGGCCCACTCTGGCTAGTTTTCCTTTCAATTGACAGAACTGATTAGGCCAGGCTCTCCCAGGCTAATCTGCTTTTTGATTGACATCATGGATTAGGCCAGGTCCACACAGGCTAGTCTGCATTTCACTTCGCACCACTGATTAGGGCAGGCCCACCCTGACTGGTCTGACTTTTGATTGACAGCACTGATTAGGCCAGGTCCACACAGGCTTGTCTTCCTTTCAGTTGACGCCACTGACTAGGCCAGGCCCACCCAGGCTATTCTGCTTTTTGATTGAGACCACAGACTAGGCCAGTACCAACAGGCTAGTCTGCCTTTCGATTGACACTACTGATTAGGCCAGGCCCATGCAGGATAGTATTCCTTTCGATTTTCACCACTGATTAGACTATGCCCACCAGGTTAGTCTGCCTTTTGACTGAGACCATGGATTAGGCCAGTACCAGCAGGCTACTCTGTTATTTGACTCAGACCACAGATTAGGCCGGTACCAATAGGTTAGTCTGCCTTTCGACTGACAGCACTGACTAGGCCAGGCCCAACCAGTCTAGTCTTCCTTCGATTGACAACATTGATTAGGCTAGGCCCACTCAGGCTACTGTGCCTTTTGACTGAGACCATGGACTAGACGAGTAGCAACAGGCTAATCTGCATTTCGATTGACACCACTGATTAGGCCAGATCCCACAAGTCTAGCCTGCCTTTTGATTGACAGCACTGATTAGGCCAGGTTCATACAAGCTGGTCTTGATTTCGATTCACACCACTGATTAGGCCAGGCCCACCATGCTAGTCCGCCTTTTGATTGACACCCCTTATTAGGCCAGGTTCACAAAGGCTAGTCTGCATTTCAATTCACATCTCTGATTAGGCCAGGCCCACCAAGCCTAGTCTGCCTTTTGATTGACACCACTGATTAGGCCAGGTCCACACAGGCTAGTCTGCCTTTTGATTGAAACCACTGATTATGCCAGGGCCACACAGGCTAATGTGCATTTTGATTCACACCACTGATTAGGCAAGGCCCACCCTGGCTAGTCTGCCTATTGATTGACACCGCTGATAAGGCCAGATCCATCCAGGCTAGTATAGGCAAGACCCACACAGGCTAGTCTTCTTTTCTATTTACGCCACTAATTAGGCCAGGCCTACCCAGGCTAGTCTGCTTTTGATTGTGACCATGTACTAGGCCAATATCAGCAGGCTAGTCTGCATTTCGATTGACACCACTGATTAGGCCAGGCCCACCCAGGCTAGTCTGCCTTTTGATTAACACCACTGATTAGGCCATGCGCACCCAGGATAGTCTGCCTTTTGATTGAGACCACAGATTAGGCCAGTATCAGCAGGCTAGTCTGTTCTTTGACTCAGACCACGGATTCAACCAGTACCAATAGGCTAGTACACAATTGCACTCATTTCACATGCTAGTAAAGTAATGCTCAAAATTCTCCAAGCCAGGCTTCAGCAACACGTGAACCATGAACTTCCAAATGTTCAAGCTGGTTTTAGGAAAGGCAGAGGAACCAGAGATCAAATTGCCAACATCTGCTGGATCATAGAAAAAGCAAAAGAGCTCCAGAAAAACATCTATTTCTGCTTTATTGACTATGCCAAAGCATTTGACTGTGTGGATCACAATAAACTGTGGACAATTCTGAAAGAGATGGGAATACCAGACCACCTGATCTGCCTCTTGAGAAACCTATATGTAGGTCAGAAGCAACAGTTAGAACTGGATGTGGAACAACAGACGGTTCCAAATAAGAAAAAGAGTACGTCAAGGCTGTATATTGTCACCCTGCTTATTTAACTTCTATGCATAATACACCATGAGAAACACTGGGCTGGAAGAAGCACAAGCTGGAATCAAGATTGCTGGGAGAAATATCAATAACCTCAGATATGCAGATGACACTACCAAGAGGAACTAAAAAGCCTCTTGATGAAAGTGAAAGTGGAGAGTGAAAAAGTTGGCTTAAAGCTCAATATTCAGAAAACTAAGATTATGACATCTGGTCCCATCACTTCATGGCAAATAGATGGGGAAACAGTGGAAACAGTGTCAGACTTTATTTTTCTGGGCTCCAAAATCACTGCAAATGGTGACTTCAGCCATGAAATTAAAAGACACTTGCTCCTTGGAAGGAAAGTTATGAACAACCTAGATAGCATATTCAAAAGCAGAGACATTACTTTGCCAACAAAGGTCTGTCTAGTCAAGGCTATGGTTTTTCCAGTGGTCACGTATGGATGTGAGAGTTGGACTGTGAAGAAAGCTGAATGCCGAAGAATTGATGCTTTTGAACTGTGGTGTGAAGACTCTTGAGAGTCCCTTGGACTGCAATGAGATCAAACCAGTCCATTCCATGATCAAACCAGACCATCCTTCCTAGGCTAGTCTGCCTTTCTGTTGACACCACTCATTGAGCTAGGTCCATCCAGGCTAGTCTGCATTTCCTTTGACGCCACTGATTAAGCCAGGCCCACCCAGGCTAGTCTTCATTTCCATTGGCGCTACTGTTTAGGCCAGACCCACCCAGGCTAGTCTGCCTTTTGATTGAGACCACAGATTAGACAGTATCAGCAGACTAGTTTGTTATTTGAGTGAGACCACGGATTAGGGCAGTACCAACTGGCTAGGCTGCCTTTCGATTGACACCACGGATAAGCCAGGCCCACCCAGGGTATTCTTCATTTCGACTGATGCCACTGATTAGGCTAGGCCCACCAAGGCTAGTCTCCCATTTGAATCACATCTCTGATTAGCCATGCCCACCCAGGCTTGTCAGCATTTAGACTGACACCACTGATTAGGGCAGGCCCACAGAGGCTAGTCTGCCTTTAGATTGAGAACACAGATTAGGCCAGTACCAACTGGCTAGTCTTAATTTTGGTTGATGCCACTGATTAGGCTAGCCCTACCCAGTCTAGTCTGCCTTTTGAGTGAGACCACTGATTAGGCCAGGCCCACCCAGGCTCATCTGCATTTCCATTGACACCACTGATTAGGCAGGCCCACCTAGGCTAGGCTGCCTTTTGATTAAGACCATGGATGAGGCCAGTACCAGCAGGCTAGTCTGTTATTTGACTGAGACCACGGAATAGGACCGTACCAACTGGCTAGTCTTCATTTCAGTTGATGCCACTGATTAGGCCAGGCCCACCCAGGCTAGTCTGCCTTTTGATTGAGAACACGGATTAGACCAGGCACAACCAGTCTAGTTTTCCTTTTGATTGATGCCACTGATTAGGCCAGGCTTACCCAGGCTAGTCTTTCTTTTGATTGATGCCACTGATTAGATTATGCCCACCCAGGCCAGTCTGCCTTTTGATTTAGACCATGGATTAGGCCAGTACCTGCAGGCTACTCTGTTATTTGACTCAGACCACAGATTAAACCAGACCCAGACAGGTTTGTCTGCATTTCAGTTGACACCACTAATTAGGCCAGGCCCACTCAGATTAGTCTTTCTTTTGATTGATGCCACTTATTAGGCTAGGCCCAACAAGTCTAGTCTGCCTTTTGATTGACATCACTGATTAGGCCAGTACCAACAGGCTAGTCTGCCTTTCGACTGACACCACTGATAAGGCCAGGTCCACACAGGCTAGTGTAGGCTAGACCCACACAGGCTAGTCTTCTTTTCAATTGACGCCACTGACTAGGCCAGGCCTCCCAGGTTATTCTGCCTTTTGATTGAGACCAGGACTAGGCCAGTACCAGCAGGCTAGTCTGTTATTTGACTTAGATCACCGATTAGTCCACATTCAACAGGCTAGTCTGCCTTTTGATTAACACAGCTGATTAGACCAGGCCCACTATGGCTGGTCTCCCTTTTAATTGACACCACTGATTAGGCCAGGTCCCACAAGTCTAGTCTGCCTTTTGATTGACACCCCTTGTTAGACCAGGTCCACACAGGCTAGTCTGCATTTTGATTCACATCTCTGATTAGGCCAGGGCAACCATGCCTAGTCTGCCTTTTGATTGACACCACTGATTAGGCCAGGTCCACATAGGCTAGTCTGCATTTCAATTCACACCACTGATTAGGCCAGCGCCACCCAGGCTAGTCTGCCTTTTGATGGACACCACTGATTAGGCCAGACTGACCAGGCTAAGTGCATTTCGATTGATACCACTGATGAGGTCAGACCTCTCAGGCTACTTTAGGTCAGTCCCACACAAGCTAGTCTTCTTTTCAATTGACTCCATTGATCAGGCCAGGCCCACCCAGGCTAGTCTGCTTTTGATTGTGACCACGTACTAGGCCAATACCAACAGGCTAGTCTGCATTTCGATTGATGCCACTGATTAGGTCACACCCACCCAGGCTAGTTTTCCTTTTGATTGAGACCACGGATTAGGACAGTACCAGCAGGCTACTCTGTTATTTGCCTCAGACCATGGATTAGGCCAGGCCCACCCAGGTTAGTCTTCTTTTTGATTATGCCACTGATTAGGCCAGGCCCACCCAGGATAGTCTGCCTTTTGATTGAGACCACGGATTAGGCCAGTATCAGCAGGCTAATCTGTTCTTTGACTCAGACCACAGATTCGGCCAGTACCAATAGGCTAGTGCACAGTTGCACTCATCTCACATGCTAGTAAAGTAATGCTCAAAATTCTCCAAGCCAGGCTTCAGCAACATGTGAACCATGAACTTCCAAATGTTCAAGCTGGTTTTAGGAAAGGCAGAGGAACCAGGGATCAAATTGCCAACATCTGCTGGATCATGGAAAAAGCAAGAGAGTTCCAGAAAAACATCTATTTCTGCTTTATTGACTATGCCAAGGCTTTGACTGTGTGGATCACAATAAACTGTGGACAATTCTGAAAGAGATGGGAATACCAGACCACCTTCCCTGCCTCTTGAGAAACCTATATGCAGGTCAGGAAGCAACAGTTAGAACTGGACATGGAACAACAGACTGGTTCCAAATAGGAAAAGGAGTACATCAAAGCTGTATATTGTCACCCTGCTTATTTAACTTCTATGCAGAGTACACCATGAGAAACGCTGGGCTGGAAGAAGCACAAGCTGGAATCAAGATTGTCGGGAGAAATATCAGTAACCTCAGATATGCAGATGACACCACCAAGAGGAATTAAAGAGCCTCTTGATGGAAGTGAAAGTGGAGAGTGAAAAAGTTGGCTTAAAGCTCAACATTCAGAAAACTATGATTATGGCATCTGGTCCCATTGTTTCATGGGAAATAGATGGGGAAACAGTGGAAACAGTGTCAGATTTTATTTTGGGGGGCTCCAAAATCACTGCAAATGATGACTGAAGCCATGAAATTAAAAGACGCTTACTCCTTGGAAGAAAAGTTATGACCAACTTGGATAGCATATTCAAAAGCAGAGACATTGCCTAAAAGGTCTGTCTAGTCAAGGCTATGGTTTCTCCAGTGCTCATGTATGGATGTGAGTGTTGGACTGTGAATAAAGCTGAATGCCGAAGAATTGATGCTTTTGAACTGTGGTGTTGGAGAAGACTCTTGAGTGTCCCTTGAGATCAAACCAGTCCATTCCTTGATCAAACCAGACCATCCTTCCCAGGCTAGTCTGCCTTTCTGCTGACACCACTAATTGGGCCAGGTCCATCCAGGCTAGTCTTCATTTCCATTGACACCACTGTTTAGGCCAGGCCCACTCAGCCTAGTCTGCATTTCCATTGATGCCACTGATTAGGGCAGGCCCACCCAGGCTAGTCTGCCTTTTGATTGAGACCACAGGTTAGACAGTACCAGAAGACTAGTTTGTTATTTGAGTGAGGCCAAGGATTAGGGCAGTACCAACTAGCTAGGCTGCCTTTCAATTTACACCACTGATTAAGCCAGGCCCACCCAGGGTATTCTTCATTTCCATTGATGGCACTGATTAGGCCGGGCCCACCCAGGCTAGTCTGCCTTTTGACTGAGAACATGGATTAGGCCAGTACCAACTGGCTAGTCTTCATTCCAGTTAATGCCACTGATTAGGCCAGGCCCACCCAGTCTAGTCTGCCTTTTGAGTGAGACCACAGATTAGGCCAGTACCTGCAGGTAGTCTGTTATTTGACTGAGACCATGGATTAGGCCAGGACCAACTGGGTAGTCTGCCTTTCGATTGACACTACTCATGAGGCTAGGCCCACCCAGGCACGTCTTCATTTCGATTGATGCCACTGATTAGGCCAGGGCCTCCCAGGATAGTCTGCCGTTTGATTGAGACCACGGATTAGGCCAGTACCAGAAGACTAGTCTGTTATTTGACTGAGACCACGGATTAGGCTAGTACCAACAGGCTAGTCTGCCTTTCGATTGACACCACTGATTAGGCTAGGCCCACACAGGGTAGTCTTCCTTTTGACTGAGACCACGGAAGAGGCTAGGGCCACCAGGCTAGTCTCCCATTTGATTCACATTTCTGATTAGCCATGCCCACCCAGGATTGTCTGCATTAGATTGATAGCACTGATTAGGCCAGGCCCACCCAGGCTAGTTTGCCTTTTGATTGAGACCACAGATTGGGCCAGTACCAGAAGGCTAGTCTATTATTTGACTGAGACCATGGAAGAGGCCAGTACCAGCAGGCTAGTCTGCCTTTCGATTGACAGCCCTGATTAAGCCAGGCCCACCCAGGCTAGTCTTCACTTCCATTGACAGCACTGAATAGGTGAAGCCCACCCAGGCTAGTCTGTTTTTTGATTGAAAACACGGATTAGGCCAGTACCAACCAGCCTAATCTTCATTTCGATCAACCCCACTGATTAGGCCAGGCCCACCCAGGCTGGTCTGCCTGTTGATTGAGAACAGGGATTAGGCCAGTACAAGTAGGCTGGTCTCTTATTTGACTGAGACCATGGATTAGGCTAGTACCAATTGGAGAGTTTGCCTTTTGATTGACACCAATGATTAAGCCAAGCTCACCAAGGCTAGTCTGCCTTTTAATTTAGACCACGGATTATGCCTGTACCAGTAGACTAGTCTGTTATTTGACTGAGACGATGTATTAGGCCAGTACGAACAGGCTAATTTGCCTTTCGATTGACACTGCTGATTAGGCAAGGCCCACCAAGGCTAGTCTGCCTTTTGATTGAAACCATGGAAGAGGCCAGTACTAACAGTTTCAGTTCAGTTCAGTTCAGTCGCTCAGTCGTGTCTGACTCTTTGCGACCCCATGAATCGCAGCATGCCAGGCCTCCCTGTCCATCACCAATACCCGGAGTTCACCCAGACTCACGTCCATCGAGTCAGTGATGCCATCCAGCCGTCGCATCCTCTGTCATCCCCTTCTCCTCCTGCCCCCAATCCCTCCCAGCATCAGAGTCTTTTCCAATGAGTCAACTCTTCACGTGAGGTGGCCAAAGTACTGGAGTTTCAGCTTTAGCATCATTCCTTCCAAAGAAATCCCAGGGCTGATCTCCTTCAGAATGGACTGGTTGGATCTCCTTGCAGTCCAAGGAGTCTTCTTCAACACCCCAGTTCAAAAGCATCAATTCTTTGGCACTCAGCCTTCTTCACAGTCCAACTCTCACATCCATACATGACCACAGGAAAAACCATAGCCTTGACTAGATGAACTAACAGGGTAGTTTGCCTTTTAATTGACGCCACTGATTAGGCCAGGCCCACCCAGGCTAAACTGCCTTTTGACTGAGACCACGGATTAGGCCAGTACCAGCAGGCTAGTCTGTTATTTCACTGAGACCACGGAAGAGGCCAGTACCAACAGGCTAGTCTGCCTTTCCATTGACACCACTGATTAGGCCAGGCTCACCCAGGCTCATCGGCATTTTGATTGACACAACTGATTAGGCCAGGCCCACCCAGGCTAGTCTGCCTTTTGATTGATACCACATATTAGGTCAGTACCAGGAGCCTAGTCTGTTATTTGACTGAGACCACGGATAAGGCCAGTACCAACAGGCTAGTCTTCCAGTCGATTGACGCCACTGAGTAGCCCAGGCCCATCAAGGCTAGTCTTCCCTTCGATTGATGCCACTGATTAGGCCAGGCCCACCCAGGCTAGTCTACCTATTGATTTAGACCACGGATTTGTCCAATACCAGCAGGCTAGTTTATTTGACTGAAACCAGGGATTAGGCCAGTACCAACAGGCTGGTCAGCCTTTAGATTCACACCACTGATTAGGTCAGGACTCTCCCAGGCTAGTCTGCATTTGGAATCACATCACTGATTAGACCAGGCCCATGCAGGCTAGTCTTCCTTTCAATTTAAGCCACTGATTAGGCCAGGCCCACCCAGGCTAGTTTGACTTTTGATTGAGACCACGGATTAGGCCAGTACCAACAGGCTGGTCTGCCTTTCGATTGACACCACTGATTAGGCCTGGCCCACCCAGGCTAGTCTTCATTTCGATCTATGCCACTGATTAGCCCAGGCCCACCCAGTCTAATCTGACTTTTGACTGAGACCACAGATTAAGCCAGTACCAGCAGGCTAGTCTGTTATTTGACTGAGACCACAGAGTAGGACAGTACCAACATGTTTGTCTGTATTTTGATTGACACCACTGTTTCTAGCAGACCCACTCAGGCTAGTCATCTTTTTGATTGACATCACTGATTAGGCCAGGTCCACCCAGGCTCGTCTGCCTTTTGATTGAGACCATGGATTAGCCCAGTACAAGAAGGCTAGTCTGTTATTTGACTGAGACCACGGATTATGCCAGTAGTAAAAGGCACTCCAGTGTTCTTGCCTGGAGAATCTCAGGGACGGGGGAGCTTGGTGGGTTGCTGTCTATGGGGTCGCATAGAGTCAGACACGACTGAAGCGACTTAGCAGAGGCAGCAGCAGTCTGCCTTTCAATTGACTCCACTGATTAGGCTAGGCCCACCCAAGCTTGTCTTCCATTCGATTGACGCCACTGATTAAGGTGGGCCCACCCAGGCTAGTCTGCCTTTTGATTGAGACCGTGGATTTCGCCAGTACCAACACGCTAGTCTGCCTTTCGATTGACACCACTCATTAGTCCAGGCCCATCCAGGCCAGTCAGCCAGTTTACTCAAAACCCTGTTTAGCCCATGCCCACCCAGGGTAGTCGGCTTTCCATTGACAGCACTGATTAGGCCAGGTCCACCCAGGCTAGTCTCCCTTTCCATTGACATCAGTGATTATGCTAGGCCCATCCAAGCTAGTCTGCCATTTGATTGACATCTCTGATTAGACCACGCTCACACAGGCTATTCTTCCTTTCATGATCACACTGATTAGGCTAGACCCACCTAGGCTAGCCTGCATTTCTATTGACACCACTGATTAGGCCAGGCCCACCCAGGACAGTTTTCCTTTCGATTGACACCATGGATTTGACTAGGCCCAAGCAGGCTAGTCTGCCGTTTGATTGACACTCCTAGTTAGAACAGGCCCACCCAGAGTAGTCTTCCTTTCGATTGACGCTACTGATTAGGTCAGGCCCAACCAAGCTAGTCTTCCATTTGATAAACACCACTGATTAGGCGAGGCCCACCCTGGCTACCCAAAATTACTGCAGATGGTAACTGCAGCCATGAAATTAAAAGACACTAACTCCTTGGAAGGAAAGTTATGACCAATCTATATAGCATATTCAAAAGCAGAGACATTACTTTGCCAACAAAGGTCTGTCTAGTCAAGGCTGTGGTTTTTCCATTGATCATGTATGGATGTGAGAGTTGGACTGTGAAGAAAGCTGAGCACTGAAAAATTGACACTTTTGAACTGTGGTGTTGGAGAAGACTCTTGAGAGTCCCTTGGACTGCAAGGAGATCCAACGAGTCCATTCTAAAGGAGATCAGCCTTGGGTGTTCTTTGGAAGGAATGAGGCTAAAGCTGAAACTCCAGTACTTTGGCCACCTCATGTGAAGAGTTAACTCATTGGAAAAGACTCTGATGCTGGGAGGGATTGGGGGCAGGAGGAGAAGGGGATGACAGAGAATGAGATGGCTGGATGGCATCACCGACTCTATGGACATGAATTTAAGTGAACTCCAGGAGTTGGTGATGGACTGGGAGGCCTGGCATGCTGCGATTCATGGGGTCACAAAGAGTCGGACACGACTGAACGACTGAACTGAACTGAACTAAACTGAACCTTGGCTACTCTGCCATTTAATTGACACCCCTGATTAGACCAGGCCCACCCAGGCTAGTCTTCCTTTCGATTGACCCCACTGATTAGGCCACGCCCACCTAGGCTAGTCTACCTTTTGATTGAGACCACGGATTAGGCCAGTACCAACAGGCTAGTAGGTCATTTAAGAGAGACCACGGAAGAGGCCAGGACCACCCAGGCTACTCTGCCATTTGATTGAGAGGATTGCTTAGGTGAGGCCCACCCAGGCTAGTGTGCCTTTCGATGAACACCATTGATTAGGCCAGGCTCACCAAGGCTAGTCTGCCTTTTGATTGATACCCCTGAATAGACCAGTCCCACCCAGGCTAGACTTGCTTTAGATTGCCACCCCTGATTGGGCCAGGCCCACACAGGATAGTCAGCCTTTTTATTGAGACCACGGATTAGGCCAGTACCAAGAGGCTAGTCTGTCATTTGACTGAGATAATGGAAGAGACCAGGACCGCCCAGGCTAGTCTGCCATATGATTGAGAGGAGTCCTTAGGCAAGGCCCACCAAGGTTAGTCTGCCTTTCCATTGACACACTGATTAGACAGGCCCATCCAAGCTACTCTTCCTTTCGATTGAGACCACGGAAGCGGCTAAGCCCACCCAGGCTAGTCTCCCATTTGATTGCCGTCCCTGATTCGCCCATGCCCACCCAGGTTTGTCTGCCTTTCAACTGACACCACTGACTAGGCCAGGTCCACTTAGGCTAGTCTTCATTTCAATTGACACCACTGATTAGGCCAGGCCCACCCAGGCTAGTCTGTCTTTTGACTGAGAACATGGATTAGGCCAGTATCAGCAGGCTAGTCTGCCTTTCGATGGACACCACTGATTAGGCCAGGCCCACCCAGGCTAGTCTGTCTTTTGACTGAGAACACGGATTAGGCCAGTATCAGCAGGCTAGTCTGCCTTTCGATGGACACCACTGATTAGACCAGGTCCACTCAGCCTAGTCTTCCTTTTGATTGATGCCATTGATTAGGCCAGGCCCACACAGGCTGGTCTGCATTTTGATTGAAACCATGGATTAGGCCAACACCAACAGGCTAGTTGCCATTTAACTGAGACTATGGAAAAGGCCAGGACCACCCAGGCTAGTCTTCCTTTCCATTAACACACTGATTAGGCCAGGCCCACCCAGGCTAGTCTGCCTTTTGATTGAGACCACATATTAGGCCAGTACCAGCAGGCTAGTCTGTTATTTGACTGAGACCATGGATTTGCACAGTACCAACAGTCTAGTCTGTCTTTCGATTGACACCCTTGATTAGGCCAGGCTGACCCATGCTAGTCTGCCTTTTGATTAGGATCATGGATTAATAGAGGTCCACCCAGGCTAGTCTGCCTTTGATTGAGAGCACTGCTTAGTCCAGGCCCACCCAGGCTAGTCTGCCTTTATATTGACACCACTGATTAGGCTAGGCCAACTCAAGCTAGTCTGTCATTGGACAGAGACCCCTGATTAGACCAGGCTCACCCAAGCTAGTCTTCCTTTCGATTGACACCGCGGAATAGGCTAGGCCCACCGAGGCTAATCTGCCATTTGATTGACATCCCTGATTGGCCCATGCCCACCGAGGCTAGTCTGCATTTCATTTGACATCACTGATTAGGCCAGGCCCACCCAGGCTAGTCTGCCTTTTGACTGAAACCACAGATTAGGCCAGTACCAACAGGTTAGTCTGTCATTTAACTGAGACCATGAATTAGGCCAGGCCCACCCAAGTTAGTCTGCCATTTGACTGAGCCACAGATTAGGCCAGGCCCACCCAGGCGAGTCTGCATTTTGACTGACACCGCTGATTAGGCGAGGCCCACCCAGGCTAGTCTGCCTTTCGACTGGGACTACAGATTAGGCCAGTACCAATAGGCTCATCTGTCATTTGACTAAGACCACGGATTAGGCCAGGCCCACCCAGGCTAGTGTGCCATTTGATTGAGAGCACTGCTTAGGCCAGGTCCATGCCGGGTAGTCTGGCTTTTGATTGAGACCACGGATTAGGCCTGTACCACCCAGGTAGGTCTGTCTTTTGATTGAGACCACATATTAGGCCAATACAAACAGGCGAGTCTGTCATTTGATTGGGACCACGGATTAGGCCAGGCCCACCCAGGCTAGTTGGCCATTTGACTGATATGACGGATTAGGCCAGGCTCACCCAGGCTAGTCTGCCTTTTGGTTGGCACCATGGATTAGGCCAGGCCCACCCAGACTAGCCTGCCTTTCGACTGAGACCACGAAAGAGGCCAGGACCACCCAGGCTAGTCTGCCATTTTATTGAGAGGACTGCTTAGGTGAGGCCCACCCAGGCTAGTCCATTTCTCTGTGGCTTAGCTGGTAAAGAATCCGCCTGCAATGCAGGAGACCTGGGTTCAATGCCTGGGTTGGGAAGATCCTCTGGAGAAGGGAAAGACTACCCACTCCAGTATTCTGGCCTGGAGAATTCCATGGATTGTATAGTCCATGGGGTCACAAAGAGTCGAACACCACTGAGTGAATTTCACTTCACTTAGTGGTCCTCAAACTGTGGTCCTGGGATCAACAACATCAGCATCCATGTATCCTCAGTTGCTCAGTCATGTCCAACTCTTTGCGACCCTATGGACTGTATAGACCACCAGGCTCCTCTGTCCATGGGATTTCCCAAGCAAGAATACTGGAGTGAGTAGCTATTTCCTTCTTCAGGAGATCGTCCTTATCCAGGGATCGAACCCTCATCCTGCATCTCCTGTGTCGGCAGGCAGGTTCTATACTGCTGAGCTATGGGGAAGCCCCAGCAATATCAGCATCATTTGGTAGATTATGAGAAGTACAAATGACCCAACCTCATTCACACCTCCTGACTTGAGAATTCCAGGGGTGGGGCCAAGAAATCTGTGTTTAGGGCACTTCCTTAGTGGTCCAGTGGTTAAGACTCCACGCTGCCAGCAAGGCAGTGTGGGTTCAATCCCTGGTCAAGGAACTAAGATCCCACATGCTGTGCGGTGCAGCCAGAAGATTTTTTAAAAAAGAAAAGAGAAGAAATGTGTTTTAACAAATCTCTGGTGCATGCCGAAGTTGGGGAATCACTGCTTTGGATCAGCAAGTCTCAAACTGGGCTGCATATTAAAAATACTAGACAAGCTTTTAAAAGTCCCATAACCCAGGCCACGCCACACAGCAATGAATTAAATTGACTTCACTAGGGGCAGGATCCAGGCCACACTCATTTTCAAAGCTACAATGTGCCACTAGCCCAGGATAATTTTTGGATTCTAAGCACAGCGCTTACTTTCCCCATCACCTCTTGGAGGGGACAGTGCAGGTGTCATGACAAAGTGGCCTCATGAGTCCTTTTCTCCCCTGGGGCAGGGGACCTTTCTCCATCTCCTCTCAGGAACTGTTCACACCCATTTTCCCCCACCTTAGAATGCCCTCTGTCCACTCTGGTTGGGTCACCCACTAGCCTAGTCTTGCTTCCCTAGCAAAGCCTCTGCTACCTTGACTGCTGACCTAGGTCTTCCTGTTTAAGACGCTGTGCCCCTCCTGTGGAGAACTCTTTCTTTTTTTTTTTAATTTTATTTTAAAAATTAAAAAAAAAAATAAATTTTTTTTTGTTGTACCATACAGCATGCAGGATATTAGTTTCCAAATCAGGAAATGAACACTTGCCCCCTGCAGTGGGAGTCTTATCCACCAGACCACCAAGAAAGAGCCCTCTGTGTGATTCTAATTTACAATATTAGAAAGTCTAATTCCTGAGCAAGATTTCATCTTACAGAACAAGTGAAGATTGAGGTCAGACTGCCACTGAGAAAAATGAGAAAATCCATTTCTGTTGTTGTTGTTGTTTCGATCCAGCATAAACTTTGTAGAGAATCCAACAAGGTGACAGGTACCTGAGCTTGGCAGGTAGAGGCCTTGATTATCCCTGCCTCTGTATTTCCTGTCTTCCTTACAATTCTTGGTGTGGGGAGAGGGGCACACCCACAGCTGGACACATTGACCAGTGCACATTCTTACGGCAGTGCCCCTTACTGCAATCTCCAGAGTGTTGTAAGGCTGGATTCCTGACATGAAGGAATGTACAGCGGGTTGAGAAAAGCCAGCTTCGTAAAGGACAAGCTTCCTGGGGTCACCCCAGTGCCCTTCAAGGCACCGGGGTCCTAGTCTTTCCCTTGGGCATTGCCCTTGGTGTACTGCAAACCCTCACAAGTCAAAGCAGGGGCGTCCTTGTATGCCCGAGTTTCTGCTGAAACGGGCCCACATGTCAGCACCGTGCTGTCCTGGGCAGAGTCCTCTCCACAGTCCATTCTCCTCCTCGTTCAGCCTGCGTTGCTGCATTGGAGTCTCTGGTCCATAGCTCCTCGTGAAAATAAATTCTCTAGGTTCTTTCCACCGTGTTTGGGCGTTGTAGTTCCCGATGGGTCCTGTGGTTCTCACATCCATTCCCAGACCTTCCCTGTCATGCAGCGTGCAGTGGAGGCTGGTCCTTGCACACTCCACCCTGTGCTGCACCGTACGAGCCTTATCCGCTACAGCCATCGTCTACTTCTTGCTCACGAAGCACTCGGGCTGTGTTTCGACTCTGGCCTGACTCAGCTCTGCTGACCAGGCTTGGCTCAGCTCCACGTGTCTTGCTACACCTGGAGCCAGGTCCTGTCTGGAGGCAATGCTGTGTCTTTTCTCAGCATTCTTTCAGACTCAGATCTTCTCTGGTCAAAAACTTTCCTGCCTCCCTCTTCTGCATTTAAGCATCCTCGTCATTATACTGGGAACACGCAGATAACCCAGCATTTCTAAGAGCCTTCAAGAGACCGCTTGTTTCACACACACCTACGGATGGGGGAATGATCGCACACCTGACCCAAGGAGCCTCTCGGAAGTCGTGCCAAGTATAGACGGGAACGTTAAGAGCCACCAGGATGAACAAAGAATCGCTGGTGGCAGTGCTGACATTCATCTCACTTGGCATCGAATCTCCCGCTCTTTGCATTTCCCCCGTTGGCTCGAGGTTGTTCCCTCCTATCCAGCAGTAAGAGGTCTCAGATCCAATCTTCTCCTTCTGCTTCCTGTCTCCCACTGCAAAATCCCAAGGAAACTTCAGAGAGTGGACTCGACTGAGCAACAAGCACTCTTCTGGAATTTGCCTCCCAAAGAGGAGAGGGTGGAGACTGAGAAGTTCTATCACATCCAACCCCAAGAGATGAGAGCTACAAGCAGGCAGGTTTCCAGGGCTGGCCTGAGGGAGCGATGAGCCCCCTCCCTCCTGGGACTCCACGCCGACCTGAGTGCCCTGCCTCGGTCCAATGGCCCCCGGGGGAGAGAGGTGGTACGTAGAAGCCAGGAATAACCTCCACTCCTCATTTGGTGTTCTTTCTTTCCCAAGTTGTCCATTGCTGGTTCTTAATCCTCCCCGCATTGGTCGCCCGTGGCTGCTATCATTATCACAAGCTGCAAGAGCTTTAAAGCAACATACGCTGAAGCTGTCACCGGGCTAGAGGTCAGTGGTCTGAAACAGGTTGTTGGCAGGGCTGAGTCCTTCTCCAGGCTTGGGGTTGCGGGGGTGGGTGGGACATTCTTGTTATTCTTTCTCTTCCAGGTTCTAGAAGGCGCCTGCTTTCCTGGCCCCTCTCTGCATCTTCAAAGCCAGCAGCGAACCAGCTTCACCATCCTGACTCGCACCTCTGCTTCCAGGCTCACATCTGCTTTTCTGCTCCTGACTTTCCTGCCTTCCTCTTACAAGGATCCTTCGGATTCTGGGGGCCCGCTCAGACCACCCAGGACAAGGTCTCCATCTCCAGATCTGTAATTGATGACATCTAAAGAGAAGAGTGAAAAAGTTGGCTTAAAGCTCAACATTCAGGAAACTAAGATCATGGCATCCAGTCCCACCACTTGATGGCAAATAGATGGGGAAACAGTAGAAACAATGAGAGACTTTCTTTTTCGGAGGGTCCAAAATCACTGCAGATGGTGATTGCAGCCATGAAATTAAACGATGCTTACTCCTTGGAAGAAAAGCTATGACTGATCTAGATAGCATATTAAAAAGTAGAAACATTACTTTGCCAACAAAGGTCTGTCTAGTCAAAGTTTGGTTTTTCCAGTGGTCATGTATGGATGTGAGAGCTGGACTATAAAGAAAGCTGAGGGCTGAGGAATTGATGCTTTTAAAGTGTGGTGTTGGAGAAGACTCTTGAGAGTCCCTTGGACTGCAAGGAGATCCAACCAGTCCATCCTAAAGGAAATCAGTCCTGAATATCCATTGAAAGGGCTGATGTTGAAGCTGAAGGTCCAATAATTTGGCCACCTGTTGCAAAGAGCTGACTCACTGGAAAAGACCCTGATGCTGGGAAAGATTGAAAGCAGGAGGAGAAGGGGACAACAGAGGATGAGATGGTCGGATGGCATCACTGACTCAATGGACATGAGTTTGAATAGGCTCTGGGAGTTGGTGATGGACAGGGAAGCCTGGTGTGCTGCAGTCCATGGGATCGCAAACAACTGGACACGACTGAGCAACTGAGCTGAGCTGAGCTGAGCAGAGTCCCTCCTGCCATGTGAGGTCACAGAATCACAGGCCCTGAGGACCAGTTTTTTAATTCTTAAAAAAAATTTTTTTTAATATATTTTTTGGATCGCCTGGGACTCTGTTGCTACGCTTTGGCTTTCTCTGCTTGCGGCAAGTGGCTGCTACTCTCTGGTTGCAGTGCATGGGCTTTATATATTTATTTTTTCTATTACACACGTAAGTGATATGAAACAGTCTGACTTATTGCACTTGGCGTAATATCTTCCCAGTCCATCCATCTCGTTGCAAGTGGCAAAGTTTCATTCTTTTCCATGGCTGAGTAGTATTCCACTGAGTGTGTATGCTCGTGCGTGTACCAACAGAGATCTACTTCTGAAAACCTATCAAACAGGAGGAGCCTTCATTTCAACATGGGGACCAAGGGAAGGCTGGGAGGGGCAGCCGTGTGGATCCTCCAGGGAAGGCAGTGGAGACAGATGGACCCCACTCTAAGGGGCTTATGCTCTGCATTTTGTTGGGGGTCATCCAGCAAAGGATGCTCCCCACCTTTGCCCACGCCTCGTCGTGTGTTGTATGCCAAGGTGGGCCACGTCTCAGCCATCTGGGGGCAGGGGGAGCGGTGAACCCCCACAAAGGACAGCTGTCATCCCCCGCTGGGAGGGGTTCATCTCATGAGCCTGGAGGTTACAGACGGGACTGTCTGTACGCACTCTGGAAGGATGGGTCAGGACAAAGCGGGAAATGACCGGGAGTCGGCTCACATGCAAAGTTGCTGTAAATTCGCAGGAACGTTCTGCATGTAACATATTTTGAAAGCCTTAATGATTTTAAGAACGTAGGAGAGCCTGTTTCAGGCTAATAAACTGTCGTCTCAACGAAGCTCTTTGAGGGCTTGCTTTAATGAACAAGTGAGGATAATTCATAATTAGCGTGCACTTTTTTGGGGGAGCCTGGGGAAAATAATTCTAGTGAAATTAAGGGCTAATTACCAGGCTAGAACCCAGGAAAAGGGTCTGCAAGAGCCAATGCCACATTTTTTTGGATGCGTGCTAAAAATACCAGCCCCGCAATAAGGGAAAACCCAATTTCAAGTTATCTAATATTTATGACATGCATGAAAAATATTTTTATTCGTTTTGTTAAAGAGAGAAGCAGCAGGAAACGGTGCCAATTAATCTACCAGAGCTATATCTTAATAGACTTTGGAAGACGCTTGTCCTGAATTAGTTAATTATTCCTACAATTATTACTGAAAAATCATATTAAAAGTCAAAAGTCACACTCTTGTATTCTTTCATCTTCCCAACGATTAACTCAAAGGTAATTGCGTTGCCACCAGCAAGTGGACTCCTTACAGCTTACGCACAGATCTGCAATTTCCACTTCTTTTTCTCAGACTGGAATATATGTCCCTGACTGTTCACTGTCTCCCCAAACTGGAGGCTTTATCTCACGTGTGTCTGTTTCCAAATGTGGAATATTTATTTATCTTCTCAGTGTTATCTTTAGGGAATTTACAGCCCAGTTTTGCTTGTTGATTCAGAAAAGCTTTTTTTCTCTTTTAGGAAGCTCTCCACCTAGGGTTGGCTTGTTACATAAGAGCTCCAACATCTCAGAACTGTTGAAGTGCAAGACGCGTAGGATTTTGAAGAGATGCGATCATAATTATACATTCCCAGGTCCGGGCGGCTGCAACAGGCTCAGGGGAAACCACACCTGGGCAAACAGAGATATAACAAAAAAGACAAAAAAAAAAAAAAGACACTTGTACTACCTAAGGACGTGATAGCTAAACCAACACTCTTGAAAAAAATAATCAGCTATTATTGCTACAGAAGAATTGATGCTTTTGAACTGTGCTGTTGGAGAAGACTCTTGAGAGTCCCTTGGACTGCAAGGAGGTCCAACCAGTCCATCCTAAAGGAGATCAGTCCTGGGTGTTCATGGGAAGGACTGATGCTGAAGCTGAAACTCCAATACTTTGGTCACCTGATGGGAAGAGTTGACTCATTGGGAAAGACCGTGATGCTGGGAGGCATTGGGGGCAGGAGGAGAAGGGGACGACAGAGGATGAGATGGCTGGATGGCATCACTGACTCGATGGACATGAGTTGGGGTAAACTCTGGGAGTTGGTGATGGACAGGGAGGCCTGGCGTGCTGCGATTCACGGGGTCCCAAAGAGTTGGACACGACTGAGCAACTGAACTGAGCTGATGAAATAGCATGGGGCTTCCCTGGTGGCGCTAGTGGTAAAGAACTCTCCTTCCAATGCAGGAGATGTAAGAGACATGGGTTCAATCCCTGGGTGGGAAAGATCCCCTGAAGGAGGGCATCAGTTCAGTTCAGTCGCTCAGTCGTGTCCGACTCTTTGCGACCCCGTGAATCACAGCACGCCAGGCCGCCCTGTCCATCACCAACTCCCGGAGTTCACCCAGACTCACATCCACCGAGTCAGTGATGCCATCCAGCCATCTCATCCTCTGTCGTCCCCTTCTCCTCCTGCCCCCAATCCCTCCCAGCATCAGAGTCTTTTCCAATGAGTCAACTCTTCACATGAGGTGGCCAAAGTATTGGTGTTTCAGCTTTAGCATCATTCCTTCCAAAGAACACCCAGGGCTGATCTCCTTCAGAATGGACTGGTTGGATCTCCTTGCAGTCCAAGGGACTCTCAAGAGTCTTCTCCAACAGCACAATTCAAAAGCATCAATTCTTCGGCGCTCAGCTTTCTTCACAGTCCAACTCTCACATCCATACATGACCACAGGAAAAACCATAGCCTTGACTAGACGAACCTTTGTTGGCAAAGTAATGTCTCTGCTTTTGAATAGCTATCTAGGTTGGTCATAACTTTTCTTCCAAGGAGTATGCGCCTTTTAATTTCATGGCTGAATCACCATCTGCAGTGATTTTGAGACCCCCCAAAAATAGTCTGACACTGTTTCCACTGTTTCCGCATCTATTTCCCATGAAATGGTGGGACCAGATGCCATGATCTTCGTTTTCTGAATGTTGAGCTTTAAGCCAACTTTTTCACTCTCCACTTTCACTTTCATCAAGGGGCTTTTGAGTTCCTCTTCACTTTCTGCCATAAGGGTGGTGTCATCTGCATATCTGAGGTTATTGATATTTCTCCCAGCAATCTTGATTCCAGCCTGTGTTTCTTCCAGTCCAGCGTTTCTCATGATGAACTCTGCATATAAGTTAAATAAGCAGGGTGACAATATACATCTTTGATGTACTCCTTTTCCTATTTGGAACCAGTCTGTTCTAACTGTTCTTCTGTTCTAACTGTTGCTTCCTGACCTGGATACAGATTTCTCAAGAGGCAGATCATGTGGTCTGGTATTCCCATCTCTTTCATAATTTTCCACGGTGTATTGTAATCCACACAGTCAAAGGCTTTGGCATGGTCAATAAAGCAGAAATAGATGTTTTTCTGGAACTCTCTTGCTTTTTCCATGATCCAGCAGATGTTGGCAATTTGATCTCTGATTCCTCTGCCTTTTCTAAAACCAGCTTGAACATCTGGAAGTTCATGGTTCACGTATTGCTAAAGCCTGGCTTGGAGAATTTTGAGCACTACTTTACTAGCATGTGAGATGAGTGCAATTGTGCAGTAGTTTGAGCATTCTTTGGCATTGCCTTTGTTTGGGATTGGAATGAAAACTGATCTTTTCCAGTCCTGTGGCCACTGCTGAGTTTTCCAAATGTGCTGGCAAATTGAGTGCAGCACTTTCACAGCATCACGTTTCAGGATTTGAAATAGCTCAACTGGAATTCCATCACCTCCACTAGCTTTGTTCATAGTGATGCTTTCTAAGGCCCACTTGACTTCTCATTCCAGGATGTCTGGCTCTAGGTGAGTGATCACACCATCGTGATTATCTGGGTCGTGAAGATCTTTTTTGTACAGTTCTTCTGTGTATTCCTGCCACCTTTTATTACTATCTACTGCTTCTGTTAGCTCCATACCATTTCTGTCCTTTATCAAGCCCATCTTTGCATGAAATGTTCCCTTGGTATCTCTAGTTTTCTCGAAGAGATCCCTAGTCTTTCCCATTCTGTTGTTTTCCTCTATTTCTTTGCATTGATCACTGAGGAAGGCTTTCTTATCTCTTCTTGCTATTCTTTGGAACTCTGCATTCAGATGCTTATATGTTTCCTTTTCTCCTTTGCTTTTCACTTCTCTTCTTTTCACAGCTATTTGTAAGGCCACCTCAGACAGCCATTTTGCTTTTTTGCATTTCTTTTCCATGGGGTTGGTCTTGATCCCTGTCTCCTGTGCAATGTCACGAACCTCCATCCATAGTTCATCAGGCACTCTTATCTACCAGATCTAGTACCTTAAATCTATTTGGGCGGTGACCAAGAGGAGTTACCCCATGTCCGAGGTCAGGGGCAGCGGCCGAGAGTACCAGGCTGCGATGGAGGAGGGCATGGCAACCCACTAAAGTATTCTTGCCTGGAGAATCCCCATGGACAGATGAGCCTGGTGGGCTACAGTCCATGGGGTGGCAGAATCAGACTTAGCAGACACGCACACATGCATGAAACAGCATGTGCTATTACATATGTGTAAACCATCGCAGCTCCATGACATGAAAACCAGATTAATCCAGTCCCTGCAATGTTTGCTCCATTAAAGTGATTAGCCAGCCTTTCCTTCATGGAGTGAAGGTTCACTCAGGTCCAGTTCCTGTCAAAACCATCACGGGATGCAAGTGAGTAGAGTCCAAATTTTTTTCATCTTTTTACTTGTGAGCCTGCTGGTTCCTAGCAAGGCACATCCAAGGGATTTGAGAGGCACAAACATGCTGGAAACCCCAGCAGCAGAAAAGTTGAATAAGGCACAAAGGAGAGCAGAGACTAAACGTTCACAGTTGGCAACAGAGTGGGGCCTAATTTGGTTGGAATGTGCTTAAGCAGGAGTTTCTTGTTCTAAGCTCCTCCAGGCGGGGCTGGCGAACTATGGCCTCTGTCTCTAGCTGTGAGGGTGGGCGAGGGAAGCAGAATCAGGGTGAAATGGGGAAGGGTCAGGGCGGAAGCCCCAGGGAGTATTTAAAGGTCAGAACTTGCTCTGACTGCAGCCTGGGCTCTGGATTTAAACCCACTTTGCAAAAATTGAGTTCAAAGCCACGGGCTCTGATTTCACAGCATAGCACTTTGTGGTGAAACACCAAACACTTGCACTGCTCCACCTGACCGTGCAGGGACTCCCCGGGTGGTGGTGGGGAGACAGGTGACCACCAGGAGTGCCCAAGAGCGCGGAGTGTGGAGCCACTGCCTGGGGACCCAGCTGGGGCTCTCCACTGACCCTCTCTGGGTGGCAGTGCTCTCATCTGTAGAATGGGGGCAGGGCTGTTAGGAGAACGAATGGGCTTCCCTGCAGGCTCAGACAGTGAAGAGTCCGCCTGCCAAGGCAGGAGACCTGGGTTCAATTCCTGGGTGGGGAAGATCCCCCGGGGAAGCGAATGGCCATGCACTTTGGTATTCTTGCATGGGAAACCCCAGAGACAGAGGAGCCTTGCTGGCTACTATAGTCCATGGGGTCGCAAAGAGTCGGACACGACTGAGCGACTGACACTTTCACTCACAACAGTGGCAAGCGCCGTGTACGTGATTTTTTTGCCACCTGAGACCCACCCTGCCTGAGAACCACACTGGGCAGGGGGTGGCCCTCTGCCAACCACACACCCAGTTTCCTTTTTGCCCACCCCTCAGTAAGGACCGACGAAGAAAGAAATGGCAACCCGCTCCGGTATTCTCGCCTACAGAAGTCCATGGACAGAGGAGAACCTTGGCAGGCTGCGGTCCATGGGGTTGTGAAGAGTCCGACACGACTGAGTGACTTTCCCAGTAAGGACCGAAGAGTCACTTGTTCCAGAAGCTTCTGGACCTTTCACAGAAAATGTTGCAAACCTGAAGAATGTTGCAGGATTTGAAGAATGTATTTTGAACGGGGGGGCCCTCTGGCACAGGCTTGGAGAAACCCCTATGGCAGGGATGTGACTTGCTGTGTGATGGCCACCCACCAGGAAGGCGGGCCAGCTCTCCAACCACAAAAGACCTTCTTCTTCACCTAAACACGCGAGTGTCAGGGCTCACGACACGTCAGGTCTGAACCCAGTGAGCTGAGCGTGTGATACACATGTCCGACCTCAAAGACCTCCCCAGGGTAAAGCCTCCCGTTGACCATTTTTATATAGATCACAGGTTAACACCATGACATTTTTTTTTGGAGCGGGGGGCGTGCATGGCATGTGGGATCTTAGTTCCCCAGGCAGGGATCAAACCTGCACTCGATGTATTTGAAGTGCAGAGTCTTAATCATTGGACTACCAGGGAAGTCACAGAAACCATTGCATATTTGATATACCAGATAAATAAAATATATAAAGTTAATTTCACCTCTTCCTTTTTACCTTTAAACATCAAACTTGGGGCACATATCAATAACCTCAGATACGCAGATTACACCTCCATTATGGCAGAAAGCAAAGAACTAAAGAGCCTCTTGATGAAAGTGAAAGAGGAGGGTGAAAAAGTTGGGTTAAAGCTCAACATTCAAACGACTAAGACCATGGCATCTGGTCCCATCACTTCATGGCAAACAGATGGGGAAACAATGGAAACAGTGAGAGACTTTGTTTTCTTGGGCTCCAAAATCACTGCAGATGGTCACTGCAGCCATGAAATTAAAAGACACTTGCTCCTTGGAAAAAAAGCTGTGACCAACCTAGACAGCATATTAAAAAGCAGAGACATTATTTTGCCAACAAAGGTCTGTCTAGTCAAAGCTATGGCTTTTCCAGGAGTCATGTATGGATATGTTGAACCATAAAGAAGGCTGAGCACCCAAGAACTGATGCTTTTGAACTGTGGTGTTGGAGAAGACTCTTGAGAGTCCCTTGGACTGCAAGAGATCCAACCAGTCCATCCTAAAGGAAATCAGTCCTGGGTGTTCATTGGAAGGACTGATGCTGAAGCTGAAACTCAAATCCTTTGGCCACCTGATGGGAAGAGCTGACTCATTTGAAAAGACCCTGATGCTGGGAAAGATTGAGGGCAGGAGGAGAAGGGGATGACAGAGGATGAGATGGTTGGATGGCATCACTGACTCAATGGACGTGATTTTGAGCAAGCTCTAGGAGGTATTGAAGGACAGGGAAGCCTGGCGTGCTGCAGTCCATGCGGTCACAAGGAATTGGATATGACTGAGTGACTGAACTGAACTGACTTGGGACACATGCTCTGTTTCTAGGCGCAAAAAAGTTCTGCAGAGGCATCTCTGATGAGGGTGAACAAGATTCTAAGAGCAGGCGGCTCCTCAGGGCAGGGGTGGGAGGGTGGAGTGGGCAGGCAGCCGGGATGAAAGCAGAGAATTTTCTTAGGATGTTTCCGACCCAGCCAGGTCTCTCTCAGGTAGACCCAAGGCGGGGACATGAGTAGTTGACACCTCCTGGGAGGATACAGTCCCACACCTCATGTGGATGCTCTCTGTGGGAACTCCTGGAGAAATGTGTCTCTGAAACACAGAGCAGGAATGAAACAGACAAGGAGACTGGGAGAGGAGAGCTGAACCAAGCGAGAGGCTGGCCTGCTGCAGGACGAGCTGTGTGCTGGGTTTCAGCACAAACCGGCATCTTCCGGAGCAGGTGGGTGCAGGGGGTGGTGCATGCATGGGGAAAACCTGGAAAGCTAGACTATTTATGGTTCTGAACACTTGGCGGTGGCGGGCGGCCGGGTGGGAGCATCTTCAGACAAGAGAAAGTCTCTGGGGAAAAAAAAAAATGGCCTGCAACCCTAGAAAGCTGAGCAACAGCATGAGACAGGTATTAGTTCCAGAAAATTCTCAGGGCTGAACTAGAAAGGAAACGCAATCACAGCTTGCCACTTGGATCAGTGGAGAACACAGGAAGCCCTAACAATATAAAGACTGTATCAAAAAAACCGTAGCTGGAGGGTATTGAGCTGGGGTGGTTAGACCAGCCCAGTCCCCCAGGTACCAGCATGGAAATGGATGAAATGACTGAAATGAACAAATCAGGAAAGAACAGCATGTCCCAGGTGGCGCCAGTAGGAAAGACCCCGCCTACCAAATCAGAGACACAAGACACGAGGGTTTGATCCCGAGGTTGGGAAGATGCCCTGGAGGAGGAAATAGCAATCTACTCCAGTGTTCTTGCCTGGAGAATCGCATGGACAGAGGCGTCTGGTGGGCTACAGTCCACGAGCATCACAAAGAGTCAGACATGACTGAAGGTTCTGAGCAAGCAAGCACGCATGCATAGAAATATGGAGAGAAATTCTAGAAGAAACAGGAATGGAAAGCTGTTACCTGGGGGTGAAGGACATGGGTGTGAGGAGACACAAGAGTAGGGCATTGACATTTAGTCCTTTTTATTGAATTACACGCCAGCTCTCGTTTGATGCTTTTGAACTGTGGTGTTGGGGAAGACTCTTGAGAGTCCCTTGGACTGCAAGGAGATCCAACCAGTCCATCCTAAAGGAAATCAGTCCTGAATATTCATTGAAGGACTGATGCTGAAGCTGAAACTCCAATCCTTTGGCCACCTGATGCGAAGAACTGACTCACCGGAAAAGACCTTGGTGCCGGGAAAGATTGAAGGCAGGAGGAGAATGGGACAACAGAGGCTGAGATGGTTGGATGGTATCACCGACGCGATGGACATGAGTTTGAGCAAACTCCAGGAGTTGGTGATGGACAGGAAGGCCTGGCGTGCTGCAGTCCATGAGGTAGCAAAGAGTCAGACATGACTGAGCGACTGAACTGAACTTAGTTTAATAGCGATTTTTTTTCAAGTACACAGAGATTCCTCACCAGCTGAGCTTCCTTGTAGGAAATGAAATGTCACCAGAATTTGAGGCTTTATGGTATGAATTTCTTCATAACAGAAAGAAGCAAGTTTCAAAAATATTCTCTCCTTGCACATGAGTTTCCCAAGCCAGTGGTTTTAAGGGCATCCTCTGTGAGTCCCACCCCACCACCCCACCTCCTCTGCTCAGTCCTGTCATCTTCTCAAAGGCTATTGGGGAGTCTGCCCCCTGGGGCCACGAAGCTAGCAAGTTCCCCGTCTCCCTCCTGGGAGCAGTTGCCAGCTCAGCTCCTCCTGTCTCTGCATCCTTCTCAAAATCTTCCTTCCCCCCATCATCGCCCAGTGATTCAGGACACCGGTACGAGTTTCAGGGACGGAGGAGACCAGGCAAATGCCTCCTCGGGCCGGCATTTGTTAAAAATAAAACGTCGGCATGCATATTTTAACAGGAATCAGTTTGGATCCCAAAATAGAGTGATGGGAAGGACACACAAAGGGGCCTCCTTTCTCTCCTGCTTTCAGCTCCAGAAAACGTGTTCAAGGCAGCTCTTGTTCTCTACCTAACGGCATCACCACCCCGCCCCCACTGCCAGCTATATCTTCAGAGAAAGTGTTTGCACATCTCAGATTGCACAACAGACAGTCAGAGAGGTGGGGGCAGTGTACACAGCATCCTTGGTCTCTGCATCCTTGAAAAGGAGTGAGATTTTGCTTGTTGGGCTGTGGAAACAGGGATCTCGCTGTGCGTCTGTGCGTTCAGCTGAGCGAGTGGAGAATACGGTGTGTGGCTCACGCCCTGCGTTGCCCAGACTGCCCCTTTGGCAGACCTGGGCGGGAGACGCTGGTCTTTTTCCTCCTCTTCCAGGGTTATGGGACACGCTCTCTCCTCCTGGCGAGTCATTGAAACTCGACTTCTTACTCACCGTTGTGTTTCTCCTGGAGCATAAAAATCACTGCTCAAGTTTCTACTGCGGGCAGTGGAAGCCAACAAGGCAAAGAAAATGGAGTGAAAAATTAACCTTGTGGGGAGTGCTCGCTTTTTCCTTTACTGCTCATGTACGGATGTGAGAGTTGCACCATAAAGAAGGCTGAGCGCCAAAGAATTTGATGCTTTTGAACTCTGGTGCTGGAGAAGGCTCTTGAGAGTCCCTTGGACTGCAAGGAGATCCAACCAGTCCATCCTAAAGGAGATCAGTCCTGAATATTCATTGGAAGGGCTGATGCTGAAGCTGAAGCTCCAGTACTCTGGCCACCTGATGCAAAGAGCTGACTCTTTTGAAAAGACCCTGATGCTGGGAAAGCTGGAGGGCAGGAGGAGAAGGGGACGATAGAGGATGAGATGGTTGGATGGCATCACCGACTCAATGGGCATGAGTTTGAGCAAGCTCTGGGAGTTGGTGATGGACAGGGAGGCCTGGCGTGCTGCAGTCCATGGGGTCTCAAAGAGTCAGACACGACTGAGTGACTGAACAACAACAACTCTTCATAAATGAGGAGCTGGTTTCAAAACAACCCAAGTCAATATGACATCATTAGACGGGGGCTGGGGCCCAGCCGTTTGGCCAGTCTTGACAGACGTCCCGTCACCAAGCCTCAGGTCTCAGGTTCAAGTCCAAGGTGGAGAGACTGGAAAGGAAACGCTGCTTGCCATACAAATGTGGGTTTTCTTGAGCAGCGCGAAATTCCAGCAGGTGCTGCCGACGCTCACACGGGATTGGGCTGTACACGATCCGTGTCTCTGAGGAGATCTTGTTCCACGTGAGCCTGCCGGATGAAAGCCCACGGTGTTTCCTAGACTTCTTGGGCCTCTGACAGACACTTCTTAGAAACTTTTTTTTTTTGCTTTCTCAAAGCACCAGCTCTTACGGAACCAAAGCTGAGTCCGCTCGCCTGCGGGCAGTGGAGGCAGCCTGCTGACCCGGGGCTGGTGGTGGAGGAACGTGTAGCGTTCACTGCAGAGCGCCGCGCAAGGAGGCCAGGGCAACGGGTGCTCAAAAATCCAAACTCCCTGATGGGTCTCACGAACGCGCTCTTCTTTGATTATTGATTGATTTTACTTTGCATTGGAGCATAGACGATGAACAGTGCTCTTAGTTTCAGGTGGACAGCAAAGGGACTCAGCCATGCATATCCATGTATCCATTCTCCCCCAAACTCCCCTCCCATCCAACCTGCCACATGACATTGAGCAGAGTTCCCTGTGCTGGCCAGCAGGTCCTTGCTGGTTATTCCCTTTAATTACAACAGGGTGTACACACCCATCCCAAACTTCCTAAGTATCCCTTCCCCCTCATCCTACCCACCCCGCCTCCCCCGGGCAACCATAAGTTTGTTCTCTAAGTCTGTGAGTCTCAGAAAAGCATCTTTAAAGGCCAGGTGAGGGAGGCAGGTTGTCGGGTGTGTGATCAGCTCATGCACAGTGCTCTGACTGGCTGATGGTGAGGTAACAGGTTGGGGTCACAGGAGCGATCTTATCAATCCTTACTCTGCGGTAGGCCTAGGGGCTATGGGCTCAAGGTCAGCAATTAGCTGGCTCTTTCGTCTGGTGGGGGTGGGGGTGGGGTTTAGCGTCTGTAGAACAGCTCAGGAGTGTGTGTCAGGCACTGTAGAAAGAAGCTAGATCGGAGGACACGGGAGGGTGTGTCTGTCCACAAAAGGCCCATCTGGTCTTGCTGGGCTACACAACCACTTGTTTGCAGAGAAATTCTATTTTCCTAGCTCCTCATCACATGTTGTTGTTGCTGTTTATTTTCTAAGGTGTGTCCGACTCTTTGCGACCCCATGGACTCTAACCCACCAGGGTCCTCTGTCCATGGGATTCTCCAGGCAAGAATACTGGAGTGGTTGCCATGCCCTCCTCCAGGGGATCTTCCCAACCCAAGAACTGAACCCACGTCACCTGCATTGCAAGCAGATTCTTGCCTGGGAAACCCCATGGACAGAGGAGCCCGGTGGGCTATATAGTCCACCAGGAAAAAGAGTGGGACACGACTTAGTGACTAAGCAACAATAACCAAACAGGTGTCAGTCTGAATGCTCTTCAGGTGCAGTGAAGAAAGTCACACAGTCGTGCCTGACTCTTTGTGACCCCATGGACTACACAGTCCATGGAATTCTCCAGTCCAGAATACTGGAGTGGGTAGCCTTTCCTTTCTGCAGGGGATCTTCCAGACCCTGGAATCGAACCGGAATCTCCTGCATTGCAGGCAGATTCCTTACCAGCTGAGCCACCAGGGAAGGAGAGACACTGTTTATTGATATACACAACCTGGATGAATTTCCAGGGAATTATGCAAAGTGTGCAAAGCCAGTCCTCAGCAGGCCCCTGGCTGCCTGTGGCTGGGGAAGGAAGGGTGGGGAATGTGACAGTAATTAGGTGACACAGGGGATTTCCCTTGTGGCTATGGAAGAGTGCTGTGTCTTAATAGTGGCAGAGCTCCGTAAGTGTAAAAGTGGTGCAGCTTCATACCGTTACACACAATGACACATCTATTTCATGAACGCACAGAAAAACGCGAGATGCAAGTAAGGACTGTTGGCGATTTCACTGGACTGTGCCTTTGTCACGGTCCTGGCTTCGGTCATGCGCTATGGTCTTATGTAAGATGCTGCTTTTCAGGAAAAATGGGTAATGGAAACAAGAGACTCTCTGTGTTATTCTTGCAACTTCTTGGGCGTCTATCATTAGTTCAAAATACACAGCTTCCTTGGGGGGGCTCAGACAGTAAAGAATCTGCCTGCAACGGAGGAGATCTGAGTTCACACCCTGGGTCGGGAAGATCCCCAGGAGAAGGGCATGGGCTACCGACTCCAGTATTCTTGCCTGAGGAATTCCCTGCACAGAAGAGCCTGGCGAGCAACGGTCCCCAGAGTGGCAAAGGGTTGAACAGGACTGAGCGACTCTCATTTTCACTTTCACACGTTATTTGGTGGAAAAATCCTGGCTCGCAGGAAACCCTCAGGGGGTTCTGTTAGGTTAGTTCATTCACACACCTGGTGACAAGTTGACCTGGATTGGAAGGCGTGTCCTTCCAAGCAAGTACACAGCTGGCGATATTAATAGACGCAAATGTCTAAAGTACATTTGTCTAAAAAAATATCCCATTCCCCACCCCCCGCCCAAGAATCCACTGCTGCAGAGTAAAACGCAAACCAGACACAAGATGAAGGCTCATTCAGTCAGTCTTGGTCGGCTAGCAGGTAGGGACATCCTCCTGAAGAGCGTGTCCAAGTTTGAGGTGTACCCCTTTCTCTTTTGAAGCACGTGGTCCACTGTGGGGCCCACGGTTGCCTGATCGCTCTCTGGCCTGTGGCAGCCTCTGTGGCTCCCTCCAGACCCCCTCCCCACCGCCCCACCCCCTGCACAGCTGGTTCAGATGCTGGTTCTATTGCATCTGAATTCTGAAGTGGCAGCATGGTATGCTTTTCCTGTCTCCAACTACGAGGACAGAGATGCATCCTGGGAACCCTCATTGAATAATTAATCTTCCCTTTTAAATAATGCACAAGTCCTGGTCTCATAATTGCTGGGGACCCAAGAATGAATCAGTTGCATGGCTTTTCTTTCTCCCTGTTTGCTTAGAGGAAGGGCTAGGCACCGCTGAGTGGAACGGAACCCTGAGAGGCCTCTAACTAGGCCATTATCTCAACGACATTTGAGCATGTAATGGTGAAAGGGTAGTCACCATCACATTCCTGCTGAGGGGAGTGGGGCAGAAAGCAGATATTTTGACTTTCAACCGAAGCCCATGGTTCCTTTCCTGGCAGCCCACTCATCCATCCTGAGGAGGATCAGGCCAACTATCAGTTCAGTTCAGTCACTCAATTGTGTCTGACTCTTTGCCACCCCATGGACTGCAGCACACCAGGCTTCCCTGTCCATCACCAACTCCCGGAGTTGATCCAAATGGGGTCACACAGAGTCGGACACGACTTAGCAGCAGCAGCAGTAGCAGCATCTCCATTGAGTTGGTGATGCCAGGACAACTATAGGTAAGTAAAATCAAAATATGCCCCCAAACCCTCGGTTTACCACAAGGGCTGGCAAACTACAGCCCACAGGTCAATCCGGCCCACCGTCCATTTTTGCAAATAAAGTTTTATTGGCACACACCCACTCCCATTCACAAACATGGAGTCTCTGGCTACTTTCGGCTTCAGCGGCAGAGTTGAGTGGTTGTGACAGAGACGGAAGGGAGAGCAAAGTCTACACAAATTTATTCTCTGGCCCCTTGCAGAAAAAGTTTGCTGACCTCTGGTTTAGAACCCCACTGAAGCCACCTGTCTCTCCTGAATTTAAGACAATTTTGCTAGGGCTGTCGGCCCTATGGAAACTCGGGGTTGAATAGGATTTCTTCTCACCTTATTAAGGGGAGGTGGGGAGGAGAAATAGAGACAAGAAGCGAGAACCCTGAAAATCCCTCACTGGGCTCTGGGCCTTGAATATTTGAGATGAGGACCTGGGCTCTTGGGCGGGAAGGTGCTGATGGAGGGTGGAAGACAGAGGGTGTGGGTAGGGGTGGGCTACACACACTCATAGATGGAAAGCATGAGTCATGGTGCCTGGCACGTAGTAAATAGCAGGGCTCTTTGATTGATTAGATCATTATAATGACTGTTTCCCCAAGATCGACTTTATCTTTCAGTGATGTTTATCACATAAACTACGATTTTCTCTGTCCTTGTCGTTTGAACCAGAAATTACGATCTCCCCCACTTGCGGAGCTGGGAAAGCTCCACCTCTGTCTGCATGGCCCTAGAGCATGCCGGAGGAGCAGGCTAGCTTTTTGAGCTGGTCAGTGCTTGTCTCTCCATAGGCACTTGGGCCCCTTCTCCATCGGCAGAAAGCCAGCCTGCTTTGGAGCAAACAGAGCTATGCATATAAAGAGGAAATATTTCCAGTGCAGAATCCGTACTATCCAGTGGGATCCCATAGTAAGCCCCCAAAGCGGGCGGCAGAGGATGAGACGGTTGGATGGGCTCACGGACTCAATGGACATGAGTTTGAGCAAACTCCGGGAGGTCGTGAAGGACAGGGAAGCCTGGTGTGCTGCAGTCCAAGGGGTCCCAAAGAGTCGGACACGACTGAGCGACTGAACAGCAACCACCGCAACAAAAGAAGCGAAGAGATGAGCAATAGGAAAAGAGAAAAGTCACGGTCGCACCGATCTTCTGAAGACAAACCCCAAGGTACCGCCTGCCCTCTGAGAAAAGTCGCGATAAGCCGTGCATTACATACACATTGGCTCCTGGCGACACTCATTTACAATGCTGTGCACCTTTCAGTTCTGTTTCCAGAACATTTCCATGACCCTCAAAGGCAGCCCTGAGGCCACTCAGCAGTGTCTCTTCCCTGCTTTCTGTCTCCATGGGTTTGCCAAATCTGGATCATTCAGGTAAGCAGAATCACACGGTATAGTTTTGTGGCTGGCTTCTTTGGCTTAGCACACTATTTTCAAGGTTTCGTCCACGCTGCAGCATGGATTAGTACTTCACTTCTTTTTTTTTTTAATTTATTTAAAAAAATATTTTGGCTGCAGCATGTGGCATGTGGGATATTAGTCCCCTGATGAAGGATCAAACCCAGGCCCTGTGCATTGGAAGCATGGAATCTTAGCCATTAGACTGCCAGCGAAGCCCCTTCACTTCTTTTTACCCTGGAATAATATTTCATTGGGCTTCCCTTGTAGCTCAGATGGTAAAGGATCTGCCTGCAATGCAGGAGACCAGGGTTCGATCCCTGGGTGGGAAAGATCCCCTGGAGCAGGGCATGGCAACCCACTCCAGTATTCTTACTTGGAGAATTCCATGGACAGAGGAGCCTGGTGGGCTACAGTCCAGAGGGTCACACAGAGTTGAACACGACTGAAGCGATTTGGCACACACAATATTTCATTTTAATACAACACTCTATTTATCCATTCACCTGTGGGGACTTTTGGGTTGTTTCCAATTTGGGGCTATTGTACAAAGTGCATGTATTCATATTTTTCCAGTAGGTATGTATGCATGTGAGAGTTGGACTATAAAGAAAGCTGAGCACCGAAGAATTGATGCTTTTGAATTGTGGTGTTGGAGAAGACTCGTGAGAGTCCTCTGGACTGCAAGGAGATCCAACCAGTTCACCCTAAAGGAAATTAGTCCTGAATATTTATTGGAAGGACTGATCTTGAAGCTGAAATTCCAATACTTTGGCCACCTGATGCGAAGAGCTGACTCATTGGAAAAGACCCTGATGAGGGGAAAGATTGAGGGTAGGAGGAGAAGGGGATGACAGAGGATGAGAAAGTTGGATGGCATCACTGACTCAATGGACATGAGTTGGGAGTTGGTGATAAACAGAGAGGCCTGGCGTGCTGTGGTTCATAGGGGTGCAAAGAGTCGGACACGACTGAGAGGCTGAACTGCACGTATTTGAGCACCTATATTCAGTTCTTTGGGTACATACCCAGGAGGAGAATTGCTGGGTGACATGACAAATTTAAAAATATGTAATTTTTGGCCAAGCACCCCCCTCCGCACCCACCGGGGAACCGAACCCACATACCCTGCTTTGGAAACGCAGAGTGTTAACCACTGGGAAGTCTGGAGAATCTTATGTTTAAGTTATTGAATTGTAAATTTAAGGGACTGAGGCACCACGAATGAGCATGTTCCCCACTGTGGCTGTACCATTTTCCATGCCCACTCACGTTCCTTCATCAACCCAAAGAATGACTTCCCACTGCCTCCCTCTTCTGCTTCACACACGGTGTCCTCTGCTCACCGTGGGCCTTCCCACGACACTCTCTCACTTGTCCTCTGTGCTCAGGTCTCTGACAAGAGCCCTCCTGTCTGTTTACTTGTTTAACCAGTTCACTCTCCCAGACTTTCCCGACAAAACCCTCAAGTCCTAGACATACGCCTCTGATGGGCTTTGAGATCACAGCCCTCACTGCACTGTTGTGCAAGTGCAAGTCGCCCAGTCGTGTCCAACCCTTTGCGACCCCATGGACTAGACAGGCCCGGAATTCTCCAGGCCACAATACTGGAGTGGGTAGCCGTTCCCTTCTCCAGGGGATCTTCCCAACCCAAGAATCGAACCCAGGTCTCCTGCATTGCGGGCAGATTCTTAACCAGCTGAGCCACCAGGGAAGCCCAAGAATACTGGAGTAGGGTAGCCTTTCCCTTCTCCAAGGGGATCTTCCTGACCTAGGAATCGAACAGGGGTCCCTTGCTTTGCAGGCAGATTCTTAACCAACTGAGCTATCAGGGAAGTTCCTTTCTATTTTGGCGAGTTTCCCTCTAAATATTAATAGTATTCTCCATGCAGGCAGGGGGAACATCTGTCCTGCTCATGACCTTACATTCAGTTCTCAGCACAAAGTCAGGTATTTGAACACATTAAATTCCAAGCATCACCCATGACAAGCTCAAGACTGACAATGGTGATTAAGGGATGTGACACACATTTAATCCTGGTTAGCATTGAGCTGGTTTCTAGCCTTCAGTCCCCTCCCCCGCATCCTTATTTCCACGTACCCATTATCTTCACGTGTCCCAGTGGCTCTCAGTCTTACAATGGGGTCCTTAGAAGCCATTTGTACTGAGGTAAGGAGCTCTGGTTCGAGACATAACCATTTAAAACTGCTGGTAAAGAATCGGCCTGCAATAGGGGATACCTGGTTTGATCCCTGGGCTGGGAAGATCCCCTGGAGAAGGGAACGGCTACCCACTCCAGTATTCTGGCCTGAAGATTTCCACGGACTGTCTAGTCCGTGGGGTCTCAAAGGGTCAGACATGACTGAGCGACTTTCAGTTTTCACTTTCACTTAAAACTGCAATGTTGCTAGATGGGTGATTGTTAAGAATCAGATTCCAGTTGCTTTTGATTTACTCTTTTTCCACAATGTTGAACAAGCTGCCTCTATGATGCCAGTTAGTTATCCAAAAACAGTTATTGTTTAGGGAAACAAGTGTTGTTCAACCTTTCCATGCAAAGGAAACTTTTAAAAAGAAGTCTTTTGGCCTGCAATGAAATACCGCGTCCTAGGGGCTTCTCCCGGAAAAGGCAATGGCACCCCACTCCAGTACTCTTGCCTGGAAAATCCCATGGATGGAGGAGCCTGGTGGGCTGCAGTCCATGGGGACGCAAAGAGTTGGAGATGACTGAGGAACTAATGTTTTCACTTTTTCTTTTGGGGAACTAAGATCTCACACGCTGCATAGCTGGAAAATAGAAAGAAAGAAATACCATATCGTAGAATGGTTCATGTCATTTTCCACACGGAAGAAGGGCAAGGATGAGGAGCCACCAGAATTCTCACACACTGATGGTGGGCATTGAAAATAACTCAGCTGCTTTGGAAAACTGATCAGAGGTTTGTAAGAAATTCAGCATCCATCCATTCTATGTCCAGCATTTTCACACACAGGTAGTTACATAAGAGAAATCAGACTGTGTCTACATCAGCCTTGTGCAAGAATGATTTATTTACAGTCACCAAAAATTGGAAACAATCCAGGCATCTTTCAATAGGAAAACAGCTAAATGAGCAATGACCTCGCTTTAGAATGCCTCCCAAGGGCCGCAATGGTAAAGAAGCTGCCTGCCACTGCAGGAGATGCCGGAGACAGGGGTTCAATCCCTGGGCCAGGAAGATCCCCTGGAGGAGGACCTGGCAACCCACTCCAGGATTCTTGCCTGGGGAAATCCCATGGACAGAGGAGCCTGGCAGGGTTGCAAAGAGTCCATGGGGTTGCAAAGAATCGGACACAACTGAGCACGCATACACACCCATAGAATGGGATACTACTCAGCCCTAAATAGGAAAGAGTGGTCTATATATGCAACACCATATAAGGATAAATTTCCGAAACATTTTGCTGAGGAAAAGAAGCCAGTCACGAAAGAGTGTGTACTAAATGATTTGGGACGTTCTATGAGAGACAGATCTAATTTTTAGTGACAGAATGCAGATCAGTGGTTGCTTCTGGGTAGAGAGAGGATTAACTAGGAGGAGTGACAGGAAATTACCTGATGATGGAAATTTTTATATTTTGATAGTGGCTTGAGTTACACAGGCGTGAGTATCACCAAAACTGATCAAACAGAACATTTAGACTTATGCATGTCAGTCTGTGAAAACTACACTTCAACCTTCAAAATGTAAAATAAAAGTCACCTTGCTGCTTGTAAATAAAAAAATGACACATGCAGGGGGGTGGGGAGCTTCCCTGGTGGTCCAGTGGTTAACAATCTGCCTTGTGATGCAAGGGACACCGGGTCGATTCCAGGTCCCAGGAGCCCACGTGCTGGAACAACTGGAGCTTGGGAGCCCTAGAGCCCATTCTCCGCAACAAGAGAAGCCCTTCCTATGAGAAGCCCACAGATCACAAAGAATATCCCCCATTCACCACAACTGGAGAAAGCCTCGCACAGCACGGAAGACCCACTCTAGCTTAAAAAAAAAAATCTTAAGAAAAGATGATGTGTGTAAATACCTGCTTTTTTTTTTTTTTTTAATGGTTAGGTCTATGGAACAATTTTGGGGCTTCCCTGAGCCAACAAATTTGGTGGCTCAGATGGTAAAGAAATCTGCCTGCACTGTGGGAGACCTGGGTTCGATCCCTGGGTCGGGCAGATCCCTTGGAGAAGGGCATGGCATTCCACTCTAGTATTTTTTTGCCTGGAGAATCCCATGGACAGAGAAGCCTGGTGGGCTACAGTCCATAGGGTCACAAAGAGTCAGATAGGACTGAGTGACCAACACTTTAATCACACAGGATCTGTGACCATATTTTAGGTGATGGTATTTGGTGGCATTCTTTGCTTTCTACTCTGCAGTCATTTAATTTAAAAAAAATGATGCTTAAAGATGAGATTGTTTTCCCCACCATTGAAAATATTGCTGTATTTGAATAATTTTTAGACCCTCACTCTTGAATGCTCATTAGAGTTTGAAAAAAAACATGCTTTGAGGTATTTGTATGTTAGCTTTTGCTGTTTTGATCAACGGCTGTGAAATTTAATGGCTTAAAAAAGACACTATTAATCTTGCTCACGGTTCTTGGGCCAGCAATCTGCACTGGGCTCAGGCAGGTGCTTCTTCTGGCCTTGCTGGGCTCAGCGGTGCGGAGCGGTTATCTTCCTGCTTGTAAAGACCAAGTTAGCCACGCATGCCATCAGCAGTTGTAATATCTGAAGAAGGGCTAAGGTTGTGGGGATCCAAAACAGGCGGGACCAATTGGCAGAAGCGAGTCCATTCCACTGTCTTCCACAGCCCCACACTTCCCATCTTGAAAAGGGCTCCCTTCTCAGTTTGCTTCTTCTGTGGGGGAGGGCTGGAGATCCTCCTGACAGTAAAAGCTAGCTGGTTTGTCCTCCCCGGCACTAAAGTAGCAGAAAGGCTGGCTTGATGTATTTTTGAAAATATGCAAGATTTTCAAAGAAGATGCAAGCCCAAAGCTAACAGGAATGCTGTTTAGTCACCAGGCTGTCTCCGACTCTTTGCAACCCCATGGACTGCAGCACGCAAGGCTTCCCCGTCCTTCGCCATCGCCCGGAGTTTGCCCAAGTTCATATCCATTGAGTCGGTGATGCCATCCAACCATCTCAACCTCTGTCATCCCCTTCTCCCGCCTTCAATCTTTCCCAGCGTCATGCTCTTTTCCAAACAGGGCTGCAGGAAGCTTAAGACAACGCTACAACAGAAAAAGAGCAATCCACTGTGCATTTTTTTTGGTGGATTCTGGTTTGATCATCACATAACCAAGGAACAGATAGATTAAAATGGTTGAGATGAACCATCATTGCGGATTTCAGGTTTTAAGGAGTCACAGTAAGAAGGAAACTGTGATGTTTCCTTGTTAAAAACAGAAATTATCTACTGAATGCTTAGAAGAAAAGGACAATTAGAAGCAGATGTAAGCATCTTTTAACATCTAGTTGGTTTCTTTTTATTATTTACCTATTATATGTAATACTGACTTTATCCTACAATTTACCTATTATATGTAATACTGACTTTCCTATCTATTAAGCAGAAGCAAATTATGCTAAAATAGAAATCTATCCAAGACCAGGAGAAATAGTAACAGAGTCATTTCAACCTTGCACATGTGTATTAAGTTTTAATGCCAACAGCTAAGAATCTTACTCCTTGGAAGAAAAGCTACGACCAACCTAGACAGCATATTAAAAAGCAGAGACATTACTTTGCCAACAAAGGTCTGTCTAGTCAAGGCTATGGTTTTTCCAGTGGTCATGTATGGATATGAGAATTGGACCATAAAGAAAGCTGAGTACCGAAGAATTGAGGATGTTGGAATTGTGGTGTTGGAGAAGACTCTTGAGAGTCCCTTGGACTCCAAGGAGATCCAACCAGTCCATCCTAAAGGAACTCAGTCCTGAATATTCATTGGAAGGACTGATGTTGAAACTGAAACTCCAATACTTTGGTCACCTGATGGGAAGAGCTGACTCTTTGGAAAAACCCTGATGCTGGGAAAGATTGAAGGCGGAAGGAGAAGGGGACGACGGAGGATGAGATGGTTGGATGGCATCACTGACTCAATGGACGTGGGTTTGAGCACGCTCTGGGAGATGGTGAAAGACAGCAAAGCCTGGACTGCTGCAGTCCGTGGGGTCACAAAGAGTCGGACACGACTGAGCGACTGAACAACAGTAATCTGACATTCAAATTTCACTTGTACTTACAGAAAGATATTTTCTCTTCGGGGGCAAGGCAACGTTTTTTTTCCAGTGACGATTAACAGGTAAAATGGTTCTTCCAAAAATAATTTGTCCTAAAAAAGCTGTAATGGATACTCATGTAGCAGGGCATGAATATTCCTTCTCCACAGGGGCAATGATGCAGACATAGGAACAGAGAAGGAGAAATAAAGATAACCCACTGAGAATCAATATTTAATCTTTTCTGCTTGAGAAGTCTGATCCAGTTAGTCAGGTAATTGAGACTGTGATGTGGTGTCCTCTGAGTTCCCTATTTTCATCGCTCTTTTTTTCCACCAAGATATTATTTTCTGAAGGGTCGGATTTCTGAGTTGTAGAGCAATTGATTTAGCTTTCACATGTTGCACTTATGAATCAAAAAAAAAAAAACGCACAAAATTTTAGTTATATCTTTTTTTGCCTTTTCACAGGGGATGACAGAGGATGAGATGGTTGGATGGCATCATGGACTTGATGGACATGAGTTTGAGCAAGCTCCTGGAGTTGGTGATGGACAGGGAAGCCTGGTGTCCTGCAGTCCACAGGGTCACAAAGAGTCAGACATGACTGAACGACTGAACTGAACTGAATTTTATCTACTTTGGGGCCTGAATTTCACCATCGAGGGTCCTTGGTGCTTGTCAGACCTGCACCTTCTCTTTAGACCATGGCCAACAACAGTCTGTGAACTCCCATGACCTCCAGCTACAAAGTCCAAGCTCTGTCTGGCCGCATTGTTGTTATTTAAAAATTTTAGTTGATCCAAGTCTTTGTCTATAGTTTTCCAGTAGTTACATACAGATGTGAGAATTGGACCATAAAGAAGGTCGAGAGCTGAAGAATTGATGCTTTCAAACTGTGGTGCTAGAGAAGACTCTTGAGAGTCTCTTTGACAGCAAGGAAATCAAACCAGTCAATCCTAAAGGAGGTCAACAATGACTATTCATTGGAAGGAAGGATGTTAAAGCTGAAGTTCCAATACTTTGGCCACCTGATGCAAACAGCCTACTCATTGTAAAAGACCCTGATGCTGGAAAAGATTGAAGGCAGGAGAAGGGGACGACAGAGGATGAGATGGTTGGATGTCATCACTGAAACAATGGACATGAGTTTGAGGAAGCTTCTGGAGATGGTGAAAGACAGGGAGGCCTGGCGTGCTGCAGTCCACGAGGTCTCAAAGACTGGAACAAAACTTAGCAACTGAAAAATAATGAAAAGTCCTCTTCATGCCTACAGTTGGGCTCCAAGTCGGATAACTTTCTAGATCTGGGTTTCTGCAAAGCAGACCCCAAGACAGGGTCTGAGTTCAGGCAACAGGCTGATGTGTGAGCAAATCTGGGAGGCAGCTTGGCAGACTGAGGAAATGAGAAAGGGAAGTGAAGGCAGACGATGAAGGGAGCCTCGCCCAGCCCATGAGTGTGAGCGCCATGGGCAGAGGAAGCCCCACCTCCCTGGGGCCCTGAGGGAGCTGGTATAGCTCTGTACCTCAGAAGCTCTCCTTGTACAGGAGGAGGGAGCTGGGGTATTTATACTCTGGCTCCCAGAGCTGTGTGCCAGGTGCCAGTGGCATCCGCTCCCTGCATCGTGACGAGTAAAAATGTCTCCAGACAGGGCCCGATGTCCCCAGTGGGTAAAATCACCCAGGCTGAGAACTCCACTGCAGAAGGAAGTGAGGATGGAGTTTGACACGCAGCTCAAAGGCACCATCCCTTGCCTGAAAAATGGGTTCCTTCCCTGCATCCAGGCAAACTCTCCTTTGAAATAATTATTTATTATTTTTTGGCTGAGCTGGGTCTTGGTGGCTGTGTGTGACAAAGTTGCCGGAAGTGGGGGCTGCCTCTAGCTGTGGGGCTCGGGCTTGTCATCGAGGCGGCTTCTCTTGTTTTGGAGCATCGGCTCCAGGGCGCGTAGGCTCAGTAGCTGTGGTGCACAGGCTCAGCTGGCCTGCGGCCTGTGGGATCTTCCTGGACCAGGGATCAAACCCGTGTCCGCTGCACTGGCAGGCGGATTCTTCAACACTGTGGAGATCCAGGGAAGTCCAACCCTTCCTTTCTTATTCAAGGTCCAGCCATGGTGCTGTTATTTCCAGGTCTGACACCCCTCTAGTCTTGATGGGAGCCGTCGTGTGATGTTTCGCCGCTACTTCTGACCTTGTCAGCTCCACGTCTGGGGCACCCTCTTGGAGAGTCTGTGAACTACTTACTATTCCCTAATAAATTCATTTTCTGTTTAAACTAGCCAGAGTGAAGCCCTGTGGTTCACAACCAAGAACCCAGGCTGATACAATCGGCCTCATTAAGATTCACCCCCGATCCCCTTCTAAAACCTAGGTCTTTTGTTCTTCAGGTTCAGAAGTCAGGCAGATACTCCAGGAAGAGCTCACAAAGGCCAATTCCCATGCCTGAGACCCATGGGAACATGCCAATTTCCACATGAACGCTGAGGTTCAATGCTGTCTCTATTATTTTTCCCCCCCCTCCCCCTTTCAGGACTACTTGAGAAAGTTTGTAGGAATCAAAATTCCATCTGATCTCTACACATTTATGCTTTTTGTCCTCTGGATTCCAAGCACAGTTCACCCTAACCCTCCCCACTTCCCCTGTTATCCTTTCTCCCCACTGGAGTGATTCCTTTACTTTTAACTCTCCCGAGCTTCTTCTGTCTCCTTTTTCTTCTGACCCCATCTCTTTTCCACCTAATCTTGTTTTTTTTTTTTTTTTTTTGAACTTATTTATTTATTTGGCTGCTCCAGGTCTCAGCTGTGGCCTTCCCAATCTTCATTGCAGCATGCAGGCTCTTTTAGCTGTTACATGTGGGATCTAGTTCTCTGACCGGGGATCGAACTCAGACCCCCTGCATTGGGAGTGTGGCATCTTAGCAACGGGACCATCAGAGAAGTCCCTCTTCCGCACTGAAGTCTTATCCTCTTTTCCTCTTGCCGTATCTTTCTCTCTTCCCTCTCTAAGTCTCCCCTAAAGCCTCCCACCTGTGCTGTCCATCCTGAGAGTGAGGTCAGAGGCTCCCTGTGTTTCCAGGCTTTGCACCTTGTTCCCCCTGGGCTGTTCTGATGGTGTCTGTGGCATCAGTGATGACCACCTGCACACCGAGGTGGAGATACCTGGCCCTGTACTTAGGTGGAGGGTCATATGAAAGGGACCTCTGTGTTCATAAAGAGCCCAGCTTGCCTCAGGGCTCCACCAGCTTCAAAGAAACTGTCCTGCGTTTTCAGCAGCTCTCCCCCACCTGCCAGCCTGTGGCAACCTGCCCCATCCCTTCATCCCTCTTCGGAACTGTTCCCCGTGACTCATTCCTCTGGTGGGAGGCAAAAGGGAGCCCTTGACTCCAGTAAAGGTTCAAAATAAACAAACAGAAATAACAAATCACAGATTCCCAGGCAGGTGGGAGGAGGTGAAGCGGAGGCGGCATTTTCCCACTATTGTGTGTGCATGCGTGCCCACTCGTGTCTGATTCTCTGTGACCCCATGGATTGTAGCCCTCCAGGCTCCTCTCTGTCCATGGGATTCTCCAGGCAGGAATACTGGAGTGGGTTGCCATTTCCTTCTCCAAGGGGTGTCTTCCCGATTCAGGGATTGAACTCACATCTCCTGTGACTCTTGCCTTGGCAGGTGGATTCTTTACCATCTGAACCACCAGTGAAGCCCCCCAAAATGAACCTGTTATTTACTGAGTCATGTCCGACTCTTTGCCACCCCATGGACTGGAGCTGCCAGGCTCCTCTGTGCTTGGGAATCACAAAGGGATTAATCAATTTGTATAAGACCAGAGAGTGGCAGGTTGGGACACGAACCCCAATGGTGTGGCCCAAGAGCCTACGTGACCCACCTGTGCCCCAGCCCTGTCGTGTGCCCACCACACCCTGCCACTGCACCCTGCTGTCTGCAGTCCTGTGCTGCCTGCGGGAGCAAGACTCAGGATAGTCTCTGATGATCCTCCCCTCCTGGGGTTCACACCCTTGCCTCACGTCTTCCCTTGTTGATATGGCTGCCCTCCATGGCCAACAGAATACTGAGAAAGCGATGGTGTGTGACTTTGGAGGGCTGGGTCACGACAAACATTCCAGGGTCCTCTTTGGAGTCTTGGGTCCCTCACTCTAGGGGAGACAGCTGCCATGTGAGGAAGCTCAAGCTGTCCTGTGCAGAGGGACTGTGAGGACATCACACAGAGAGGAACTGAGACCCTGTATGGAGGGGCCCCTCCAGCCTCCACTCTTTAGATACTGTGGTCTCCAGTCTCTAAGTCTTCCTGCAGAAGGCCAAACACTGTGAATTCAGGACAAGCTGTCCCTTCTGTGCCCTGTCTGGATTCCTGATCCAAAGGAACTCTGACATGTAATAAATGTTTATGACTGTTTTAATCACTGGATTAGGAAAGGACTTTTATGCAGCAATACACAATTAATGTACAGCCTTTCCCGAGGACGGGAGACATCACCCTGCCCTCAGTTTGTTGTTCTGTTCAGCTGCTCAGTCGTGTCTGACTCTTTGTGACCCCATGGACTGCAGCACACCAGGCTTCCCTGTCCTTCCCTATCTCCCAGAGTTTGCTCAAACTCATGTCCATTGAGTCAGTGATGCCTCCAACCATCTCGTCCTCTGTCGTCCCCTTCTCCTCCTGCCTTCAGTCTTTCCCAGCATCAGGGTCTTTTCCAAAGAATGGACTCTTCCCATCAGGCAGCGAAAGTGTTGGAGTTTCAGCTTCGGCATCCGTCCTTCCAATGAATCTTCAGGGTTGAGTTCCTCTAGGATGGACTGGTTTGTTCTCCTGCTGAAGTGTGAACTCGGATACCCTGACCTCTTGACCAAGTCTGACAGGACAGTGCTGCAGGAGCACAGATGAGGGCTTGGGAGCTGATGAAAGGACTCACATGCTGGGTGCTAGGTGGCTGGTGGATAATGTGAAATAGACAGGGAACCTTGAAAGGTTATCTATGGCTGAAGACACAGAAGGTTTCAAAGCCCCAGTTAGTCACAGAGTTGCAACACTTTGGAGAGTGTCTCCAGTGGAAGACGCGATGACTTCCTCCTAGAATACCTTCTTCTTCAGATTGTCTCCCAATCTACAAGATGAGTGGCCCACAGCTCCCTTCCTGCATACCATTTCCTCATCTGCGGGATGTACTTCCCACGCTCACAGATAGTTCTAATTCACTCGTTTGTGTTGCCGGCAAATAAGCTTTTCAGGTTCCCTATTCCATTTTAATCTTTCCTTCACTTCACTGAAGTAAATCTGTTCCCGAGTGGCTTCTGGACATATCCATAACTTAAAAGACAGTTCTTGTCATGGCAGTAAACTAAAGACAACATGGAAATGAGAAGACACTCGCTCTGCCCCAGGTCCCCTCCCCAACAGTCAAAATGAATAGAAAAACCGCACTGGCTTTTTATAATATCTTAGATAGTAAACCAATGCACGCCTGTGAGCTCAATCCTGTCCAACTCATTGAGGCCCCACGGATTGCAGCCTGCGCCAGGCTCCTCTGTCCATGGAATTCTCCAGGCAAGAGTACTGGAGTGGGTTGCCATGCCCTCCTCCAGGGGATCTTCCTGGGCCAGGGATCGAACCCATGTCTCTCCAGTCACCTGCATTGGCAGGCAGGTCATTTACCAGCTGAAACACCAGGGAAGCCGAGTAAACCAATGCCAGCCCAGAAATGTGGAAACCTGACCGCCTTGGCAAGGATTCTGGCAGCTGGGGAGGCAGACTGTTCTAAATATAACGGTTGAAAGAATTCAGTGCTCGAATCACTCTCTCCACTCACCTCTGTCTCCCAGAGATCATTCCAATACGTCGTGTCAGGAACAATTTGAGACAAGTGCTAGGTACATTCAGCAAGAAAGGTCCCCTCGGAAGCATCATTTGGAAGCTGGGATTGCTAAGTGGTCCAGGGACGTGCTGAAAGGTCATTTCCTTGATTCAAGTGATTGGCGTGGGGAGAGGTCAGTCATGGCCACATCAGCAGTGAGACGAGTCAGGGGCTTGACAGCTCCTGGAAGAAACATTTTAAAGCAAAATACCCTGCGGTCTGTGACTTGCTTGGCTTCGAAGACTCAGAAAAGGTGTCTTGTGCAGTCGTTGAGACAGGTCTGACTCTTTGTGGCCCCCTGGACTGCAGCATGCCAGGCTTCCCTGTCCTTCACCGTCTCCTGGAGTTTGCGCAAACTCAAGTCCATTGTGTAGGTGACGCCATCCAACCATCTCATGTCGTCCCTCTCTCCTCCTGCCTTCAATCTTTCCCAGCAACAGGGTCTTTTCCAATGAGTTGGCTCTTTGCATCAGGTGGCCAAAGTATTGGAGTTTCAGTTTCAGCATCAGTCCTTCCAGTGAATATTCAGGACTGATTTCTCTCAGGATTGACTGGTTGGATTTCCTTGCAGTTCAAGGGACTCTCGAGAGTCTTCTCCAACACCACAGCAAGGGTGTTCTAGAACATGCAGTGTCATTCTCTGCCTTGCATACCATCAGTGAGGACACGGAACCTCCACGTGTGTTCTTTTCACTGGAGAGGAAAAGCCATCCATAGCACCCATGACGTACACATGCTCCGCACACATCTGTTTAGAATGCTGTCTGTTTTAGATATACATCACCGTGATAAATGTTTGACACATTTGGATATAACAAAAGACACGGCAGAGAGCCCTAAATTAAATTCAGGGGGTCCCCCGGGTTTGCAGGTGAGAAAACAAAACTGAAAGCATTCAGACTTGAAATATTTGGAAAGAATTACATGGCCATATAGCTTCCCTCATAGCTTAGTCGGTAAAGAATCTGCCTGCAATGCAGGAGACCCAGGTTCGATTCCTGGGTCGGGAAGATCCCCTGGAGTAGGAAATGGCAATCCACTCCAGTATTCTTGCCTGGAGAATCCCAGGGACAGAGGAACCTGGCGGGCTGTAGTCCAGGGGATGGCAAAGAGTTGGACTCGAATGAATTGACAGCACACACGCACACTCTGGAAGGGGAATATTTTTTTAAAAAACAACTTTAAGCAAAATATTTATGTTTATATTAATTAAAGATATACCTACATTTTAATTCAAAATATTATATAGCCACAAGAGATACATGTATATGTATAGATGAGTCTCTTTGTTACCTACCACAAACTATAACAACATTTGTTTTATTTTTTACATCTTATTTTTATCTGTTAGTCACTCAGTCATGTCTGACTCTTTGCGACCCCACGGACTGTAGCCTGCCAGGCTCCCCTTCTGTGGGATTCTCCAGGCAAAAACACTGGAGTAGGTTGTCATGCCCTTCTCCAGGGTGAATGATTGCAACATTGTGATGATTTCTTGGAAATGGCACTTTCAATGAAGTCCTGAAGATTTTCTGCTCCTCATCACTCACTTCTTTTATGAAATCAGGTTTTGGAATGCTTAATCTTGATTGAAATATGTTCTGACTCCTCGAGAACACATGATATTGTAAATACTTTTCAAGGTTAGGGGCAGATACTATCTTTTTAGGGAGGTGAGATTATGAAAATCAAAGACAGGTGCCCCTGTGCTATGAGCCCCTTGACCTCTAGAGAAAGTGATGTCGGAAATAGAGTCCTTGATGGTTTTTCTTCTGCTTCATGGTTATTAGCAACTCAGTTGTGTCTGACTCATAGAGGCCCCATGGACTGCAGCCCGCTGGGTTCCTCTGTCCTTGGGATTCTCCAGGCAAGAATACTGGAGTGGGTTGCCATGCCCTCCTCCAGGGGATCATCCAGATCCAGGGATCGAACGTGGGTCTCCTGCATTGCAGGCAGATTCTTTATTGTCTGAGCCACCAGGGAAGAGTTTCCCCTGATTAATTCTTCATCTTGGCTTTGCGGCCCTAGAGCTGTTTTAGGAGTGGTTTCCCAGGCTTACACCCAACCACTTGGGTATGATGGTGGGCAGTCCACTTTGGTAGCTGCATGGTGTGAGCTGATAAGTACTGGGGCCTCAAAGGTAATGTTTCCAACAGGGAAAAAAAATAAATATATATATATATATAAAAGTGCTGCAGGTCATCGATCTCTTTTAAGTCATGCTTCTACCCTTGGTCTCTTTGGCAGTTCCCCAAATTATAAGACTTGCTGCTCAGTTCTGCTTAGTAACCTTGCTTTGAAACTCAGGAAGTACCCCGCATGCAGCCTTGTCAACAGGGAATCATTAACTTTGAGCAGACAAAATGTATATGCTTAATTGTTTTTAATGAAATAAATGCCCGGGGTGCCCCCTGCAATTTAATCAGCGCACACAGTTTCGCAAGGAGGCGAGTCACAGCTGCCATCTTCCATTATTCACTTTTGCACTTGCAAGTAGAAAAAGAGGCTTGCTTTTACGAGACACGGAATTTCACCTTTTTGATTTTAAGCCCCGCTCCACCCCAGCCTATTTCCCAAAGTAAAAGGAGGTGGATTAACAGAGGAGGAATGAAGACTCATAAGATCTTCTTTGTTAGCACCTATTTACTCCCCATTGGAGAACTGGTGTTTCAAGGAAAACTAAGATGCTGACAAAGCTTTTTAGAGTTCTATTAGAATGTTAGTCAGACTGTGGTACACTCCTGCTTTACAGGAAAAACTGGAAGCCAGGTCTTTACAGGGCTCAGAAATGATTACCCTGGCACCTTCTCTTTAGCTGTGAGAAGACAAGCAATGTCAGCTTAATTATCAATGAAATCACTGCAGATGGTGACTGCAGCCATGAAATTAAAAGACGCTTACTCCTTGGAAGAAAAGTTATGATTAACCTAGGCAGCATATTAAAAAGCAGAAATTACTTTGTCAACAAAGGTCTGTCTAGTCAAGGCTATGGTTTTTCCAGTAGTCATGTATGGATGTGAGAGTTAGACCGTAAAGAAAGCTGAGCGCCAAAGAATTGATGCTTTTGAACTGTGGTGTTGGACAAGACTCTTGAGAGTCCCTTGGACCCCAAGAAGATCCAACCAGTCCATCCTAAAGGAAATCAGTCCTGGGTGTTCATTGGAGGGACTGATGTTGAAGCTGGAACTCCAATCCTTTGGCCATCTGATGTGAAGAGCTGATTCATTTGAAAAGACCCTGATGCTGGGAAAGATTGAAGGTGGGAAGAGAAGGGGACGACAGAGGATGAGATGGTTGGATGGCATCTCCGACTCAATGGACATGAGTTTGAGTAAACTCCGGGAGTGATGGACAGGAAGGTCTGGTGTGCTGCAGTCCATGGGGTCGCAAAGAGTCGGACACGACTGAGCGACTGAACTGAACTGAACCCTACACGTCACTACCTAAGGCCAGGCTTCCTCTCTTTCCTGCCCTTCCTTCATCCCTGTCTCCTTCCCTTCTTTCCTTCCTCACTCCCTCCCCCTTCCTTTTCATGTACTTCACTTAAGAATCCAAAGAACCCTAGCCCTGCTTCAAGATTCTTGATTCTGGGACTTCTCTGGCGGTCCAGTGATTAAGAATCTGCCTGCCGAGGCAAGGGACCCAGGTTCCATCCCAGGTCAGGGAAAGATCCCAGTGGCGGCAGAGCAACTAAGCCCGTGAGCTTCAAATACCGAAGCCCGAGCACCTAAAAGCCGGTGCTTGGTGACAAAGAGGAACTGCTGCAGTGAGAAGCGCACATACCGCAGCTAGAGAGTAGCCTCCACTTGCTGCAAACAGAGAACGCCTGTGTGCAGTCACGAAGACTGAGTGCAGGGAAAAAACAATGAAATAAAACCTCAGTTCAGTTCAGTTGCTCAGTCGTGTCCGACTCTTTGTGATCCCCATGGACTGCAGCATGCCAGGCCTCCCTGTCCATCACCAACTCCCGGACTCCACCCAAACTCACGTCCATCGAGTGGGTGACGCCATCCAACCGTCTCATCCTCTGTCGTCCCCTTCTCCTCTCGCCTTCAGTCTTTCCCAGCTGGCAACGATTGCTGGGAAATAAAGCCTAGATTTATTTTCTAACAAAAAAAGGAGTCTTGACTCTGGGATGGGAAGTTTCAGATGGTGCCCTTTGGTACCATGGGGATATCGGCTTCCCATCAAAATCACCCCTACTTTGGAAGTGTCTCAGACCTCCCAGACACCAAACTGGATTGCATCTCCCCCACCCAACTCTGCTCCTTTTTCATCTTGTTTACTAAAATGGATTCATCCTCCAACTCGCTGTCCCGCCTGACATCTTTAAATCACTTTTCAGCTCCATCTCAGCCAATATTCATACAGAAAAGAGCAGACATGATATTTTAAGCTCCCTGAAATTTCCACAATGTAAATGCTCTCATGAAACTGGCACCAAATGAAGAAGTGAGACACTACTGGTGCCCTATGAATAATGTTTTCCTCTTTTGAGCTGATTTTTTTTTTCCCCCAGATCTCATGAACTCTAAACTCTCCCTGTTTCCGCCTAGAACCCTCTTTCCCTTTGGGTTCACCTTCTCATTGGTCTCTCAGGCCCCATCTGTGTCCCTTCCTATCTTTTATCCTGCTCACTGGCAGCCTCAGGCTTTAGAACAACCTGAATGTCATCTGTTCTCGGTTCAGAAACCCGCTCTTGTTCCCCAGTACTAAGGGGTGAAAAGTCTACTTTCTCATCAAGAATGCAAGGTTCTCGGGGACCAGCCTGCAACCTGTATTTCCAGCTCCGCTCCCCACAGCTTTGCCTCATACAGCTCATGACTGAGCCGAGTGAAAGATCCACTGACCTCATGGCTCCAATCCCACGGACAGGGGAGCTACCGTCCTTAGCATCGCAGAGTCGGACACAAGTGAAGTGACTCAGCATGCTTGCGTGATAGAAACAGTAAGAGCCATGATAGCTGACTAGTCATAGATATTCAACACACACGGGGCCCCTGATGAAGGTATCACAGATTTTCACCCTCGCAGCAACCTTAGGAGAGACACGCTATCGTCAACCCTCTTTACTGGAAACTGAGTAACTTAGTCAGAGTCACAGAAGTTCATTTAAGCCTCAGAGGGTCTGACCTTGTGCTTGTAAGTGGGATGTATACCAGGGTTTTCCAGGTCTGTGATTTGGCCCACGCTGTTCCACTCTGCAGGGCCTGCATCAGCAACTTGTTTTTCAGTCCACAACTGGCTCAGTCTGTAAAGCTTGGCGAGTATACTTCCTCCTCCAATGAACTCTTCTGGTTTCCTTCAACTAGAAGTTGGCTCTGAACATACCAACCATTGTAGCTTCCCTGTGTGACACACATCCTTCATTTAACTCATTGATTTAACGAACGTGGTTGATCCTGATTATTTGTAGTAGTGATGGAAACTGCAAAGTCGCCAGGAACTCTGAATGAGTGGACACTGAGCCACTGCTCCTGGGAGACAGACAGAGTTGGGTTCCTGTGAGTCTCTGCTACAATATTTCATCAACGGATCAGTACCTATGCTTCTTTTATGCATGGGCCTTGTTCACACACACCGTATTTAATAAATGCTACTGATTTCATTCACACGGAGCTCGGGGCCGGCACCATAACTCATGCGTGGAGGAAGATCATCAACACACATATTTTCTCCAGAAGGCACTCCACAGCCTTCTCAGGCTTAGGAGACTGGACAGCACTTCTGCATTTGTGGGTCATTTTAAATGGAGATATCATCAGGAAAAAGCACCAACAGGCAAAAAAAAAAAAAAAAAAAAAACCAGTGCACTAAACGGGCTGTGAAAAAACCTCAGCTGGCAATACGCTTGTCAAACAGCCAAACATTTTTCACCGTTGAGTATGTGTCTTTGAATGACTGTGAAAGCACCCGAACTATTGATTTCAATAAATAACTCTTACTGAGAATCCACGAGTAATGAGGACAGACTCTATTCATTTCAACCTTGGGTTACTGTTACTGAATGAGTGCCTCTCTTTCCTGAGACGTTATAATCTCCTCAAGAAGAAGAGCCATGTTTTATTCATCTCTAGGCTTCCCCCACAACAAGCCCAATGCCCTTCTCACTTTACGGGATCAATGAATAATTTATTAAATGAATTAGAAGGAAAAGGAGGAGATAGGTAGTGGCTCAGAGGTTCATGATGTCATTTCGTCACTGTATCTGGCTTTCCTTCAGATATTTTCGGGCAACCGGATGGCCCAGCTCCCCTGGTGGCTCAGATGATAAAAAGTTCTGCCTGCAGTGTGGAAGACCTGGGTTTGATTGCTGGGTGGGGAAGATCCCCTGGAGAAGGAAACGGCAAGCCACTCCAGGATTCTTGCCTGGAAAAATCCCATGGGCGGAGGAGCCTGGTAGTCTACAGCCCGTGGGATTCCCAAAGGTTCGCACATGACTGACTGACTTTCCTTTCAGATGGCCTGTGCCATTAAGATACCTGCTATGTGTCATGTCATGGTGTACCTCCCTCGTCTAAAGCATTTCTTCTTATTTTAACACCAAAGGTATCGGGGAGTGAGAGGAAATGCGTATTTTTATCCTTGGAAATGTGCCATCAACATAAACAAATGCAATGAAATACTTTGGTGATGCTTCCCAGCCCCCCTGTGATGTTTCAGGAAATCATACCACCCACATGTGGACAGTGGCCCCATGACCCTATGAAGCGGTGCGGGTGGGGCAGTGGGGTGGGATGGGGTGCGATGGGGGGAGAAAGGAAACAGGCTCTGGACCACGGGTCAGTTTTAGTTCTGACAGCAGCAGAGTTTTCACCAGGCACAGTCCTGTGGATTCCCTTCTTCATCATCCCTGGTTAATGCCTCCAACTCGTGAAAAAGACATTGATTTTCTCCTCCTGCTTTTTTTTTATCCCCACATAATAAAGTTGGCTTGCCTCTCCTCCCCCACCACCCTTTGCATTTTGAATGGAATGAAAAAATAATGAAGTTGTTGTGTTTAACATCCGTAAACTTTAGCTATGTAGGCTTTATATATCAAATCAACATTTTTTTTTTCCATTGCCATGACTGCAAGGAGATCCAACCAGTCCCTCCTAAAGGAAATCAGTCCTGAGCATTCACTGGAAGGACTGATGCTGAAGTTGAAACTCTAATACTTTGGCCACCCTATGCAAAGAGCTGACTCATTTGAAAAGACCATTATGTTGGGAAAGATTGAGGGCAGGAGGAGAAGGGGACAACAGAGGATGAGATGGTTGGATGGCATCACGGACTCAATGGACATGAGTTTGAGTAAACTCCGGAAGTTGGTGATGGACAGGGAGGCCTGGGGTGCTGTGGTCCATGGGGTCGCAAAGAGTCGGACACGACTGAGCAACTGAACTGAACTGAACCAAACTGAACAGCTCTATCTCTACAATGATTATATGTGATTTTCCACTGCTACAGGAGACGGGTAATTATTTTACCAAGCAAGAAAAAAAGGCAGCTTTGGGAGCAATTTAAGAATCTGATGATGTTCAAGGTAATATTTTGAGGACAGATTTGTAGCCAGACTTCTCAAAGTTTAAAAACAACGTCCATTCAGGACATTCTATTAGGGGCTTGTGTCAAAGGAGAATCCAATGGAGATGTCTGATTTTCAACTCTTTTGCCCTATTCTTTCTGAATTTTCAAAAACTTCCACATAAGAGAATGTGATTAGGAAAACAGAAACATATAGTACTGCAGATTGTAAGAACCGGCCACAATCCTTCACTGGTTACCTGCATGCATGCCCATTTGCAATATGACTCTGCAATGACCCCCATCAATAGGTGACATCTATTTTCCCTTCCTTTTGAATCTGGCCTGGCCTTGTAACTTGCTTTGGTCAACAGAATGTGACAGCAGGGACAATGTGTGAGTTCCAGGCGTAGACATCAAGAGCCTTATACCCCTATTCCCTCTGTGAAGTCTGTGTAGTCTGTTGGTGGTGGTGGGGGAGGGGGGTAAGGGGTAGAGGTGGTGGCAGACCAGGTATGGCAGAGACAAGTCATCTCCTGAGCACTCAGTCTTCAGTGCCCCTGGAAGCCAACTACAGATTCATGAATGAGCTCAGGTAAGACTGACTCCAGCCTCTGAGTTCCCTCCAGCTTACAGAATCATGAGCAAAGTAAATGGTGGCTGTTTTCAGTCATTAAGCTTTTGGCAATGCTTGTTACGCAGAAAAAGGTGACTGATACAAACATCCGAACAGGGTCTAAAATTTTAATCTAGTGAGCAGACAGGAGTAGTCACCTGAAAATTATTTTCTAGCTACTCCAAAGCAGCAGTTTTTCGAGGAATTTTAAAAATTCTTAATTAAAAAAAATTTTGCCTTTAGCAATTGCAGTAGTCTTTTGGGGGGAGTAATCAGAATTGTTAACCTTTGCCCTGTGAATAGGAGTCTATGCATTTCTCCTTAGTAGGGAGCAACTGAACTGGGAATATTGAGGAGAAAGAGAAGTGGCCTCTGACAAGGACTTCGATTACTAGGAAATGCGACAAAAGAAGCAAGAAAATATCACAACCCCAAACAATGCTACTGTCTCCTAGGATTTACATTCTGTAAGCCAACAGAGAAGAAAGAGCGTGCAGAAATTCTAGTGGAGGACTTTCCTTCGATAAGAATTGAAAGTCTCCGCTAAGAACCTTTCTATAGTGATCAAGCCTCTCTATATCTATCTCTCTAAATAGGTAAGAGATATTTCTATACCTTATCTATTTACAAACATTAAGTGAAATACGTGTAGCAAAGCTAATCAGAATGGCTATTAGAGCAAAAACCTTTCATGCTGGAACACAGAAAACTCACCTGAGGTTGTTTCTATACCATGAATTACATTAAAATCATTCTGAACTGTTTGAACGGTGTGCCTCCACAGAGACACATTTTGTGCCCAGTTACGCTGAACGTGATCAGTAACTGCTTTCTACAGAAGTGACAGGAGACTGATTGAAACAGGCAGACACAATCGATTTCGAGGAAGCCGGTTCACATCTACTGAATCTGCAGCGTTCGTTCTGTCTTTATTCCGCTCAGAAGACAGCAGTCTGGTCTTCGAGAACCCAGGCAGTCTTACATTGGCCCGTGAAAGCATTTACATCCAATCTGGGGGTGGGGGAGGGGGCTGGGTGCGCTGAGGTCTCATGATTTTCCTAGTGAGGACTGGAAAACGCGTTCTGCTTTAACTGACATGCACGGGAAATTAAAAACGTCTAAAGACAATACACGTGCTCATCAAAGCCCACTACTGTTTCTGTTTTCCTCAGGGTGTGAAGGGAGATGGCATTCCCATGTCTCCCTTGCAGTTGGACGATGCCAGCTGCCAGTCCTGGGGGATATGGGGGAAGGGGTGAGCTCCAAAGCTGTTGGGCTTCCCTGGTGGCTCAGAATCATTCTTTACCTGGTGGTAAAGAATCTGCCTGCCATGCGGGAGGCCCAGGGTTCTTTCCTTAGTTAGGGAAGATCCCCTGGAGAAGGAAATAGCAACCACCTCCAGCATTCCTGCCTGGGGAATCCCATGGACAGAGAGGAGCCTGGTGGGCTCTGGTCCATGGGGTTGCAAAGAGTCGGACACTACTGAGTGACTAATACTATGGCTGCTATACTCCAGGCTTTGGGAACTCCCATCTGACAGTCCTGCACCCCTCCTGTTAGGCTGTAAAATGCAGATGCTGGCAGACAGCCCAGCCCTGAGATGCAAGAGGTCGGCATCCGGAAACGATGACCCTGTATGTAAGACGGCAAAAGAGACACAGATGTAAAGAACAGACTTTTGGACTCTGTGGGAGAAGGCGAGGGTGGGATGATGTGAGAGAACACCATTGAAACATGTATACTACCATATGTGAAATAGATGACCAGAGCAAGTTCCATGCATGAAGCTGGGCACTCAAAGCCAGTGATCTGGGACAACCCAGAGGGATGAGATAGGGAAGGAGGTGGGACGGGGGTTTGGGATGGGGGGAGACACGTACACCTGCGGCTGATTCATGCCGCTGTATGGCAAAAACCACCACAATATTGTAAAGTAATTAGCCTCCTATCAAAATAAATGTAAGTGCAAGTTGCTCATTAGTGTCCGACTCTGCGACTCCAGGGAGTATACAGTCCATGGCATTCTCCAGACTAGAATACTAGAGTGGGCAGCCTTTCCTTTCTCCAAGGGGATCTTCCCAGCCCAGGGATCGAAACCAGGTCTCCTGCATTGCAGGGAGATTCTTTACCAGCTGAGCCACAGGGGAAGCCCAAGAATACGAGTGGATAGCCTATCCCTTCTCCAGGGGATCATCCTGACCCAGGAATTGAACTGGGGTCTCCTGCATTGCAGGCAGATTCTTTACCAACTGAGCTATCAGGGAAGCCCAATAATAATAATAAAAATAGAAACATCAGCGTCCTTACATGCCTTTGTGAAGCACAACCTCCCCTCCCCAACTCCAGAGACTCAGTAACTGGCTTGTCTGGTGATGCTCACTGGGCTGGATTACTGGTCTTCTTGCCCAGGTGGTTCTCTACTGGCGATGCACATTTCTGCGGGGTGCCTTCCCGCAGCCCCATCCACGTTCCAGTTGATTAACCGGTCCCTTAGAAATCTTCCTGCTGGGTGTTTCATCACCTAGCCTCCTCCTTGGCACGCATGGGTTAATGGGAGTGACTCAGGTCCTTTTACACTGGTCTTGCAATTTCTCCGCAGCCCTGGAAGTCGGCTCTTTTTGGCAGCTGTCCTTGGTTGACACTCCCCCTGCACCTTCAGATCCTTAGGAGAAGTGACTCTGCGTGCCGAGACACCCAGCCGGTGCAGGCCTGGGCGCAGTGGAGAGCCTGGGGCCAAACCAAGCCACACAAAACCCCATCTGCCTGACCTTCAATTGGTTGACTGTGTGTCTTTCTTATCCCAAGGATCTCCAAAGAGTCCTTTGCTCTCAGCAGCACACCCTCAAATCAAACAAAGGTTTCTGAGTAGAAAGAATAGCAGAGATGTTGCCGTTTTTGCTCACGTAGTCTGAGGTGAGGTGAGGTGTTACGCTCAGTCGTGTCCGACTCTTTGCAACCCCACAGACTGTAGGCCACCAGGCTCCTCTGTTCATGGGACTCTCCAGGCAAGAATACTGGAGTGGGTTGGCATTCCCTTCTCCAGGGGATCTGCCCAACCCAGGGATCGAACCCGGGTCTCTTGCATGGCAGGCCAATGTTTTACCACTGAACCACCAGGGAAGCTATGTAGCTTATCCAGTGAATATTCAGGGTTGATGCTGAAGCTCCAATACTTTGGCCACCTGATGCAAAGAGCTGACTCACTGAAAAAGACTGATGCTGGGAAAGATTGAGGGCAGGAAGAAAAGGGGACGACAGAGGATGCGATGGTTGGACGGCATCACCGACTCAATGGACTTGAGATTGAGCAAACTCCGGGTGATGGTGAAGGGCAGGGAAGCCTGGCGTGCTGCAGTCCACGGGGTCGCAGGGTCAGACACGACGTGGCGACTGAACAACAACCTGTCGGGAATGTTCCTGCAGAATCCTCTGACCTTTCCTCTTTGCTGACTCCTAGTAACACTGGGGGAACAAGAAACCGGTGGGGATAAGAGAGTCGAAAGCCCAGCCAGTCTGCAACTCTGGGAAAGAGTCAAGTTTGTTCCTGCAAGTCTTTGTTTGCTTGGTTCAAAGCTTTGTCCCACTAGACCCTCCAGGCCAGGAGATCTTCAGCTAGCGGGTGGGACGGAGGCGTAAGGGGATCCCCTCCAGGAAGTGTGTGGGTTACAAAGAGTCTGTGGGGACCCCAAAGTCTTGAGGGACTTCACATGCTGAAACGCTGGCTCCTGTGATGCATGCAGTAGGTTTCGTTTCCTGCAGTCTTCCCCGAAACACTTGCCAGCTTGCCGACCGTTATCACCACGCTGCATGATTTATGAAAGCTTCTCAGAAGCTAACTGAGTAATCTTTTTATTTGCTTCCTATTTTACCCTAAACTTTTTTTTTTCTTTCCTTTCGCATCTAGGACTCCTGGGGTATTTTTACAATGTTTCCGTAGTTTAAATGGAACAACTCATCTCCTGAGGCAAAAAAAAAAAAAAAAAATGTTTTTTTCAGGGAAAGAAGACAAAGTTTTGCCAGATGGGATCCTTCCAGAAACAAATGGGCTGCTACAAGGAAGACCAACTCCTCCTCCCGAGTGTCGTGGAGGTAAGGGATAGATGTCTGGGAGAAGAGATATGACGGGAAGATCTTGTTGTAGATGCTCAGAGATGGAGGCTGATGTCCACTCTGGTCCAGTGCAAATTAATCAACCCTACCCCCACAAACCAGTCCATCCTAAAAGAGATCAGTCCAGAGTGTTCATTTGAAGGACTGATGTTGAAGCTGAAACTCCAATCCTTTGGCCACCTGATGGGAAGAGCTGACTCATTGGAAAAGACCCTGATGCTGGGAAAGATCGAAGGCAGGAGAAGAAGGGGACAACAGAGGATGAGATGGTTGGATGGCATCACCCACTCAATGGACATGAGTTTGAGTAAACTCTGGGAGTTGGTGATGGACAGGGAGGCCTGGTGTGCTTCAGTCTTAAGGGGTCGCAAAGAGTCCGACATGACTGAGCGACTGAATTGAACTGAACTGATCCCCCCAAGTACAGACAGCGCATCGTGTTTAAGAAAGACTCTATCAGGCTTCCTGGTGGTCCAGTGGTTCAGAATCCACCTGGTCATGCCAGGGGACATGAGTTCGATCCCTGCTTCAGAAAGATTCCAAGGACAACTATTGAGCCCATGTGCTGCAAGCAGAGAGTGGCCTGAGCAATGAAGACCCAGCGTAGTCAATAAGAAATACAAATAATTCCCCAATCTGGAGGATTTCTGTCTCAAGAATATAACAAAAACATCTTACAGGTGGGAGGATTTCTTCAAGTGAAGAAAAGGGTGAAGTCACTCAGTCGTGTCTGACGCTTTGCGACCCCACGGACTGCAGCCCGCTGGGCTCCTCTGTCCACGAGGATTCTCTAGGCAAGGATACTGGAGTGGGCCGCCATGCCCTTCTCCAGGGGAATCTTCCCGACCCAGGGATCGAACCCAGGTCTCCCCCATTGCAGGCAGACTCTTTACTGTCTTAGCCACCAGGGAAGCCCAAGTTAAGAAAGTCACCTGCTAAGAAGACAGGGGTGTGTTTTCCGAGCATCAGATGCCTGCCTTTCGAGTCTTCCCTCCGATCAGATGTTGGGATTGTCACCAGGCAGCACACAGAGTGGGTCTGTAGGTTTCACCACCTGGCTCGGGAGACGGAGGAGCTAGACACAGCAGTGTCAGGAGCTTCTGAACGTGTACCTTGAATCCAGCGTGGCTGGAGAGGCCACTCTAGGGCCAGGAGAACCTGGCACCCACGTCCTCAGAATTTTGCTGATTGAGTCGTTGCTTCTGTGGCATCTCGAGATGCATTTAGATGCCGTGTGTCGGTGGCCTGGCATTCCCGCCAAGGATGTCTAAGAACCAAGCACAGCAGCAAGAACATGAGAGGGCTCACCCTGCTTCTGGGGGAAGCTAGACTCTTGAGAGTCCCTTGGACTGCAAGGAGATCCAACCAGTCCATCCAAAGGAAATCAGTCCTGGGTGTTCATTGGAAGGACTGATGCTGAAGCTGAAACTCCAATCCTTTGGCCACCTGATGGGAAGAACTGACTCATTGGAAAAGACCTTGATGCTGGGAAAGATTGAAGGTGGGAGGAGAAGGGGATGACAAAGAATGAGACGGTTGGATGGCATCACCCACTCGATCGACGTGAGTTCGAGCAAGCTCCAGGAGTTGGTGATGGACAGGGAGGCCTAGCGTGTTGCAGTTCATGGGGTTGCAGAGAGTCGGACACGACTGAGCGACTGAACTGAACTGAACTGAGTGCGGTTCAGTGTGTCTTCAAGGGTGGGTGTGTCAGCCACCTGGAGCGTTTGTTACAAAGGCAGACAGACGCCCAGGATGTCAGCCTTGGAGCTGTGGCCCTCGGGGCTGGGCAGATTTCCGCACAAGGTCTCTCTGCCAAGGATCCCTGGCTGACAAGTGACAGATTCTGGTGACAATCCTTTACGACCACGCTTTCCAACCTAACCTACACTGTGGAGGCCAATGTCGGATAAGTGACTTCAAGACCTTTTGAGCAAAGGACAACCTGAGTTTTGTGAAATGTACATATTCTGCCCACAACAGATCCTCACTTCTTTTTTTGGATGTTTTGCAAATTAGTCGAGAAATATATGGCAAACTAGAAAAATAAGGAAACTGATTAAAAAAAAAATGTGCACTGCATGTTTTCCCTATATAGACAGTAACGCTGTGAAAAAGGAATTTGGCGACTGAGAAAAGCCAAAGAGTTTGAAATGCTAATTCTGATAGAATGCATTATTTGGGCACCGGGTTATTGCATCACCTTGTGATTGGGAAAATGTCTTCGTTATTTCTTTCCTTAGCTAGGTAAAAGACTGACTGATGCTGGGCTTCCCTGGTGGCTCAGACAGTAAAGAATCTGCATGCAATGCAGGAGACCCAGGTTCGATCCCTGGGTCACAAAGATCCCCTGGGGGAGGGCACGGCAACCCACTGCAGTATTCTTGCCTGGAGAATCCCACGGACAGAGGAGCCTGGTGGGCTACAGCCCATCATGGGGTCGTAAAGAGTCGGACACCACTGAGTGACTAACACTTTCACTTAGGGGTGAGCAGGCTCAGATTCACTGTCGTGTGACTCTTCAGTGGCACAAGATCCCCATGGTTGGATTTGGCCCTGGCTTGGATTATAACATCCGGGACTGTCATGTTGAAAGCTGCAACAGTTGTATCAAGTGGCACAAGATCCCCATGGTTGGATTTGGCCCTGGCTTGGGTTATAACATCCGGGACTGTCATGTTGAAAGCTGCAACAGTTGTATCTCTTGAGTGTGCATTTTCAAAGGTTGAGTCTGAGGATCACACTGCAAACAGCTGGGGCTGGGAGTCTCGCCAGAACCACCTCTCTGCAGGCCCCTTCTCTGCCCCTGGTCCAGGGCTGCTGCCCAGCTCTGCCTTGGGATGCGGGGCACCGCTTGAGGTCAGCAGACACGTGTCCCACTTGGTAGCCTGGCACCTGTGATGGTCTGACTCTAACTGGCTATGCCCAAGGAAGTGTGACCTTGAAAAAGACCAAGGCAGGTCAAGAGAGACTGCAGAACTGAGCAAACGTCCTTTCTCTGGCTTTTGAACACAGGCCCCTGCGTTCCCATTCCACGCCAAGCCCCACGCCATCACGCAGCAGGTATCTGTGTAAGTCACATATGGACTTGTCTTTGCCCAGCCGTGTGCCGCATGCAGGCCCAGGAAAGGGAAAGAGGGTGACTCATTTCCCCGCAAACCATCCAGGAGGGAAGAATCTGCCAGTCAGGGTCTCCTCTGAAATCCCTAACAGGGTTCTAGAAATGCTGCAAACTTCTCAAAACTCCAGTGATGCTCTGCTTCTTCTGACAGACTCCTCCTGGTTATCGGCTTTCCCTGCTACAGACCTGTCTAGACTCTTGGATCTGCAAGGAGATCCAACCAGTCCATCCTAAAGGAGATCAGTCCTGAATATTCACTGGACGGACTGATGCTGAAGCTCCAATCCTTTGGCCACCTGATGCCAAGAACTAACTTATTGGAGAAGACCCTGATGCTGGGCAAAGACTGAAGGCGGGAGGAGAAGGGGATGACAGAGGATGAGATGGTTGGATGGCATCACCGACTTGGTGGACATGCATTTGAGCAAGCTCCAGGAGTTGGTGATGGACAGGGAGGCCTGGCGTGCTGTGGTACATGGGATTGCAAAGACTCGGACACGACTGAGGGACTGGACAACAACAAAAGCCCTGTGCAGAGATGAGATCAGATAGTTTGGAGGCTGAAGGCAATGAATCACGCAGAAGTGACAAATTGTTCCTGAACCCGCCCCCTCTCGATTCAGGTAGCTCTTCCAGTGTTGGAGGCTGTGTGAAGGCAAGCTTTCGAGAGGGAAGGGGGTCTCGAGATGCCCAGAGAGAAGACCCAGCAGGGGCCTGGCTGGAAGGCAGAAGATGGAACTCAGGAGGTGCCCTGGGCGTGTCGGTGGCCTCTGTTGGACACCTGCAAAGCACATGCCTGAGGCCTAGCAGTGGAGTCACAGGTGGTGGGGCCCAGCCTCCACTGACCTCACTGAACACACTGCCTCCCACTGAATTCTGCGTCTATTCTGAGTCATTCTTCCAGCGGGTCTGCTCTGGCTTCTCCTCTTCATGGTCCTGGGAGAACGGGCCTGGGAGGATAACCAGGGAGGGGTCTTTCAGAAGAAACAGAGCATCAGAGGAATTTTTTCTTTTTAAGCCTGTAATGTTTCTAGAACCACGTTAGGGGTTTCAGAGGAGACCCTGGCCTGTGGATTCTTCCCTCCTGAAAGAAAAGCCTGCCCCAAACCCACCGTGCATGCAGCAGGATCCAGTCCCAAATGCCAACACCGCCGGAGTTGACATAAATGAAACAAACACTTATCAGGGAGTGCTCCTGAATTCCATCCCAAGTCCCCTAGCAATAATCCAGCATTATTGCTTCCCTGGGAGAAGGCTCCATGACTCAGCATTCAGAATATTAACTGACAGGAAAATGCCTCCCCAAAGAAAAACTCCGGAGTACTCCGAGTGCTTCCAAGGGGAACAAAGTGGAGAAACGCAGTGGTGCATTGGGAAGCAACAAACGTGAGAAAAGGGGTGGGTGGGATTGGAGCTCCCACCTTGGCTGCCCATGGCAATGTCTAGGCATTAAAAAAATTTTTTTTGACTGCCCTGCATGGCTTCCCTGATTTCTGTTCCCCAGTGAAGGACTGAATCTGGCCCCCTGACTCTGAGAGCTTGAAATCCAAACCACTAGGGCACCTGAGAACTTTCCTTTTAAAAACATCCCCCCTCCCCTTTGGATCTCTAAAGAAAGTGAAAGCCACTCAGTCATATCCGACTCTTTGCGCCCCCTTGGACTACACAGTCCAGGAAACTTTGCAGGCCAGAATACCAGAGTGGGTAGCCTTTCCCTTCTCCAGGGGATCTTCCCAACCCAGGGATCGAACCCAGATCTTCCGAATTTCAGGCGGATTCTTCACCCGCTGAGCCACCAAGGAGGCCCTCCAAGTAACTTTAAAAAAATTCCGATGGGTGGACCACATCCCAGACCTAAGGAACCCAAATCCCTGGAGGCGGCTTTCTGGCCGTAGTGTTTTTGAAGAGCAGGGAATGTGTGATTTCGGAGCAGGGGGTGAGTGGAGGCCCACGAGGTGCCACACGGATGGTTCCTGAGTTCTAAAGTGAGAAGAAAGGAGAGCTAGGGCAGGGCTGGTGAGGAGGAGCTTTGCAAAGGAGTAGAAGGTTGGGGCTTCCATAGTAGTTCAGACGGTAAAGCATCCGCCTGCAATGCAGGAGACCCGGGTTTGATCCTTGGGTCCGGAAGATCCTCTGGAGAAGGAAATGGCAATGCACTCCAGTATTCTTGCCTGGAGAATCCCATGGACAGAGGAGCCTGGCTACAATCCATGGGGTTGCAAAGAGTCAGACACGACTGAGCGACTAACAGGCACACAGAAGGCCGGGGCAGGAAGGGGAGCCCCCTGTGGGAAGGCCAGAGGTGGATGTGAGCGGAGAAGCCATCTGGTAGGAGGCGGGACCAGGATGGGATGCTCACTTACGACTGCCAAGGTGCACAGAGATGGGGTCGTCAGGCCCGGGTCCCTCCTCTGGGTGAGACCGGGTGTGGGCAGAGTGGGCCTCTGTTTCTACAACACTGCAACCTGCAGCTAAAGGAAGCGACCTCAGGCCCACATAACAAAGACCCACACTCCCCTGGGGACCAAGCCACTTGTGGAGGAAGCTGATTCAGCTGGGTAGGTTGAATGGGGTTCACCAGGGTACCATGCTCTTTTTACACAAGTGAGGATGAGCCAAAGCCAAAGTGTCAGTCACTCAAGTCAAGTCCAACTCGTTGAGACTCCCATGAACTGTAGACCTTGCCAGGCTCCTCTGTCTGTGGGATTTCTCCGGGCAAGAATAGTGGAGTGTGTTGCCGTATCCTCCTCCAGGGGGTCTTCCCCACCCAGGGATCAAATCCGTGTCTCTTATGTTTACTGCACTGGCTGGCAATTTCTTTACCAATAGTGTCACCAGGGAAGACCCAGGTCTGTGTTAGGGGTGCCTTTTCACCTACAGTGCCTGAGAAAATTGCATTATACCAGTGCGTTTAAAAAGGTAGTTGTATTGAGATACAATTTACATGCCATAGGGCTTCCCTGGTGGCTCAGGTGGTAAAGAATCCACCTGCAATGCGAGAGACCTGGGTTCAGTCCCTGGGTTGGGAAGATCCCCTGGAGAAGGGAAAGGCTACCCACTCCAGGATTCTGGCCTGGAGAAGTCCATGGACTGTATAGTCTATGGGGTTGCAAAGAGCTGGACCCGACTGAGAGTCTTTTGCTTCATTTCACTTTACATACCATAAAATTCACCCACTGTAAAATGTACAAATCATTGTTATTTCTCAGTCTGCTTTGATGTGTCTTTAATTTTAAATTTATTTATTTGTTTGTTTATTTTTGGCTGTTCTGGGGTCTTCGTTGCTATGTACAGGCTTTCTCTAGTCGTGGTGATTTCTCTGGTTGAGGTGATTTCTCTAGTTGGGTTACTCTCTAGTTGCAGTGCTCAGGATTTTCTTGGCAGTGACTTCTCTTGGAGCAGAGCACGGGCTCCAAGGCGCACAGGCTTCAGTAGCTGTGATACATGGGCCTTGCTGTCCCTTGGCACATGAGAGCTTCCCGGACCAGGGATCAAACCTGTGTCCCCTGCTCTGGCGCTTGGATTCTTCACCACTGGAGCACCAGGGAAGCGCTTTCAGTGTATTTCTTTCTTTTTTTTTTTTTTTAAATATTTATTTTATGTATTTATTTGGCTGTGCTGAGTCTTCACTGCAGCACACGGACTCAATCCTCGCTGCAACGTGCCATCTCTCAGTTGCAGCTTGGGGATCCAGTTCCCCAACGAGGAATGAAACCCAGTCCCCTGCGTTGAGAGCACGGAGGAACTTAGCCACTGGACCACCCGGGAAGTCCCAGTTTCAGCGTATTCTGAGTTGTGCAACCATAACTCCACATCTAGTTTCAGACGATTTCATCACCCCCAACAGAGCTGACAACCACCTAGGGCTGTCCCCTCCTAGAGCTGACAACCACCATTTGGCTACCTCCTGTCTCTGTAGGTTAATCCATCCTGGACATTTCACAGAAATGGCCTCAAACGACAGTCAGCCTTTGGTGTCCCCGAACAACATGGTTGGATGACATCACCGACTCAGTGGACATGAGTTTGTTTTTGCCTTCTTGCCTGGAGAATCCCATGGACAGAGGGGCCTAGTGGGGTACAGTCCATGGGGTCACAAAGAGCTGGACTCGACTGAGCAACTCAGCACCCTGTGATGTTTGTCATTAACCAGGAAACACACACACACACAGGTGTCTTTTTGTTGTGGTGCCTCCCTCTCTTGCTGCATAATTTGGGGCATTCAAAGTCATTCAATTTACAGGGAAGCAGTCATTTGCACCATGCCCCTAAAATGTGCACCTGTCTATGAACGCCAACAGTGTGTATCTAACAGAATACAACAGAGGCAAAATTTTCACTCCTCACCATGAAGATTTCAGCGTTGCCAGATGTCCCAGGAAATACGGCAGGCAGTGCTTTGGGAAGTTCGCATCCTGGATCCTGCCAAGACTAGGGTATTCAGGTATTTCTGGTTCTCTCCACTCATCTGGGGTGTCCTTTCTACCCCCTTTCAGGCCAACCTCTTCTCTCATCTGAGGTCTCCAAGGACAGGAAGCTGCTCTTGGCTCGGAACGGTGGCCCAACTTTTTTTCTACCTTTAACACTGACTGGGCTGGCTGGTTAAGTTGCTGAGTTGTGTCTGACTCCTGAGACCCCGTGACTGTAGTCCCCCAGGCTCCTCTGTCCATGGGATTTCCCAGAGAAGAGTGCTGGAGTGGGTTTCCAAGACCTTCTTCAGGGGATCTTCCTTCTTTGTTAGGGGAGGCACACTGACTGAAACTGCCCATCTTCGCCAGGCAACATAGTAAGCATTTGAGCCAGCTTTTACAACACAGGAGGGCTTCCCTGGTGGCTCAGGTGGTAAAAGAATCTGCCTGCAATGCAAGAAACCTAGGTTTGGTCCCTGGGTTGGGAAGAGCCCCTGGAGAAGGGAACGGCTACCCACTCCAGTATTCTGGCCTGGAGCATTCCATGGACTAAATAGTCCTTGGGGTTGCAAAGAGTCAGACGTGACTGAGTGGCTTTCACTTTCACTTTATGACAGAAGGTCCCAGTAAGGAGCCCGGAGCTAATAAGCCACCACCAAGCAGAAGAGTTCGGGAAAGTTCAGAAGGAAACACCGCATGTCAGACCACCCCCCCCCCCGCCCCCCGATCGTTCTTGCTGGCGTCCACCCTGGATGAACAATGCGTACACCACCAGGAAGGACCCTGAGTTAGAGCGATTGCCCAGACACAAAACCCAGAAACTAATCCCATCACCATGAAACCCAAGACTGAGCCACGTGGCACAGCAGTCCTCCTGGGTTCACTTCCCTGGTTGCTCTCTGCCCGGGTGCCCCTTTAAAATCTCTTACTTTGTCAGCTCATGTGTCTCCTCAGACAATTCATTTCCGAGGGTTAGAACCCACTTTCACGGGCCCTGGAAGGGGTCCCCCTTTCTGCAACAGATCCAGGGATTGAACCCAGGTCTCCTGCACTGCAGGTTGATGCTTTACACTGGAGAGCTTCAAACAGGAGCCCCACAAACCCAAGGCAAGCAGTCTACACAGTTGTCCATGGCAGGGGGAAACTGTATCCTTTTTTTTTTTTTTGCACATAAAAAAGTTACTTGTATAACTACACTAGGGGGTAATTTAGGAGACTATATTTCTTTAGGGTTAAACAAAAAGAATGTTTTGCCCTGCGGGAATGGTTAGTACACTTCTGGCATTTGAAACTGGGGAAGGTGGAATGTTAAAAAGTATGCCTTTGAAAAATATTTAGTGACCTAGAAAAAATATTTTTAAGTCTAGGTAATAAAATCAGGATGCCAAGCTATTTAGACAGTGCGCGAGCCCCATTTTATTATTCATCTCCCCTTTACCCTCAACTCCCATGTTTGGATGGAATTTTTTTTTTTTTCCCTGCAGAGACAAACGACAGGCATGTCATGCATGCCAACATTAACGCCAGCTTCTTTCGGGAATCTATTTTCTCGTCCACTTATATTAGGAAGAGTAAAGATTATTTAACAGCTACTCTGTAAAGTCACAGCAGAGGGACACAGCCTTCAACGGGTGGCTTGAGAATGCACTGAACTGTGTGTGATAACTTTGGGAAATCTGGGGGTTTAAAGATTATTTAACAGCTACTCTGTAAAGTCACAGCAGAGGGACACAGCCTTCAACGGGTGGCTTGAGAATGCACTGAACTGTGTGTGATAACTTTGGGAAATCTGGGGGTTTAATGGCAGGGCTGGGTAGTAGGGAGCGGTTCTCAAACTATGGCCTGGAACCCCCACCCCTTTGACGTTCAGCAGAAATTCAGACACTCTCCTGTGTCCACCAACAGGACGGGCATCCCTAGACTGTGGGCCTCACTTTTCCTTCATTAGAGCCCCCATCTCTGCCTCCCAGGGCTCCCCCTTTACCTCTGGCCCCCCAATCCATCTATCTCCCCATCCTCCCGCCTGCCCAACCCCCCCACCCCCTGCGGTCCCTTTCCTGTTTACAGTCTGCAGCCCCCCAGCCCCTGCCCCGCCCCGAGAGAGCCTAGGATCCCCGAGAAGGAAACTGAGAGCCTGAGAGCCGGAGCAGTGTGTTGGGAGCCTAGGATTTAGAGAGAGCAGGGCCAGACGGAGATGGACAACCAGTCATCCTAAAGGAGATCAGTCCTGAGTGTTCATTGGAAGGACTGATGCTGAAACTCCAGTACTTTGGCCACCTGATGCGAAGAGCTGACTCATCGGAAAAGACCCTGATGCTGGGAAAGATTGAGGGCAGGAGGAGAAGGGGACAATAGAGGATGAGATGGTTGGATGGCATCATCGACTCAATGGACATGAGTTTTAAGTAAACTCCGGGAGTTGGTGATGGACATGGATGGAGGCCGGACACGACTGAGCGGCTGAACTGAACTGAGCTGGACTGACCCGGGCCGGCAGGCGTCGGGGCGGGGGCCGCGAGTGCGCCGCTCTTCGAAGGTCGGCGGTAATTCTTTCCCGGCGGCGCGGGGCGCTGACCTCCCGACAAAGAACCGGTCCGGCCGCCGCCCCTCCCCCGCACCCCGGAGGAGGCCGAGGAGGCCGCGTAACCGGTCCGGATTCCAAACTCGGCCTGCCCCCGCTCCGCCGCGAGGGGCCGGGGCCGCGGACCGGGGGAGGGGAGGGGAGGGGGAGGGGAAGGGGTCGGAGGTGGGAGGGGAGGAGGGGGTCGGGGTCGGAGGTGGGAGGGGAGGAGGGAGGAGGGGGAGGGGGTCGGAGGTGGGAGGGGAGGAGGGGGAGGGGGTCGGAGATGGGAGGAGGGGGAGGGGGAAGGGATGGAAGGTGGGATGGGAGGAGGGAGGGGGAGGCGATCAGAGGCAGGAGGGGGAGGGGAGGGGGAGGGGAAGGGGAGGGGAGGGGAGGGGAGGGGAGGGGGAGGGGGAGGGATCGGAGATGGGAGGGGAGGAGGGGGTCGGGGTCGGAGGTGGGAGGGGAGGAGGGGGTCGGGGTCGGAGGTGGGAGGGGAGGAGGGAGGAGGGGGAGGGGATCGGAGATGGGAGGAGGGGGAGGGGGAAGGGATGGAAGGTGGGATGGGAGGAGGGAGGGGGAGGCGATCAGAGGCGGGAGGGGGGGGGAGGGGAGGGCAGCGGGGAGAGGAGGGGAGAGAGGAGGGGGAGGGGAGGAGGAAGGAAGTTAAGGAGAGACGGTGTATGGAAGGCCAAGGACCGGGGCATAAGAAATCCAGTTGCAAGACTCATTAGGATGCAATTGACAATTAAAAAAAAAAAAACAACCCCAAAAAACAAAACCCAGACTGTATAAATTTACAGTTTCCTTTTCAGCTGAAGCAGACAATGTTAAAACACATTAGCTTTTCTGTTTCGGAATGCAAATTAAAACATAGCCGAGCTCTTGGAAGGCTTAATTAAGGGCTTAAGAAAATAAAGGATTTTTAAAACATGCATGTTTGAGGAAGGCAGATTTTAGTCTGGGAGAAATGTGGCTTTTTTTTTTTTTTTGAAACTTAAAAAGAAAATTGCTTAATAATAAAACGGCCCAAGCCTTCCTTGAACATAACAGGAAGTCTGCTTTGAAAAAAAAAAAAAAAAAACCCGCTTTTTTTTTTTCAAGCAACCACTTGTCCACAGACTGAGAAGGGGTGGCTTTGTGGTGGAGGCTGGGCACCCAGAGACCCCGGAGCTGAACCGCCTCTGGGTCAGTACATAGGGACCCTCCAAGCTTGCTCAAACCTCAGTGGTAGCACTCCTGAGCCCTTCCCCCTCTGGTTCAGAAAGGACTTTCTTAAATAGCTGCCTTGATCAGCCTTCCCTTCTCTTCCCTACTCCTTTCCTTCAGCCACAAAGCAAAATGACAAAACCAACCAAACAGAAGAGCAGCCCCCCACCCACACCCAACCCAGCCCACCCCCAACTTTGCATCAGCTGTTGCTCACATTATGTGAATTTTCGTAAGCTATTTTCTGCGCTTTCCTTTCCCTTGAGAGATATTTAAGGCCTTTAAATGCCATTCTGTGCACACATAACTTAAAAAGGTTTGGCACAGGAGCAACACTCGAAGATGTATAGTTCACAATCTGTTACCATCACAGTGAAGCCAGATTCAGTTAAAAAAAAAAAAAAGCTTGGCTGGCTTCTCCAAGCCAGGTTATGCAACTGTCTTAAAATCCTTAATACAGTCTAGGGACTTTTGTGAGATGCAGGCACCGGAGCCAACAGGGAGAAGACAGGATTTGGTTGCCTTGTGTAATTTTTTTGGGGGGTGGGGTTCGGGGGGGAGGGGGCTTGCACATGTTTGGGTTTAGTAAGCTATACTATTTCAGCCGAAGGATTGAGAAATCTCTGGCATTGTAACTGCCTGGGCTTTGCAAATTGGGAACAAGAAGAAGAAGAAAAAGAAAAAAAAAGCCATCCTTAGGAACTTGACAGTTTCTGTAGGGTCTCTGCCTTCTGGCAGCAGAGTGGTGGTCTCAGCTTCTTCCCAGGTGGCGCTAGTGGTAAAGAATCTGCCCACCGGTGCAGGAGATGCAAGAGATGTGGGTTCAATCCCTGGGTGGGGAAGATCCCCTGGAGAAGGGAATGGCAGCCCACTCCAGAATTCTTGCCTGGAGAATCCCATGGACAGAGGAGCCTGGGGGGGCTACAGTCCATGGGGTCGCCAAGAGTTGGATGCTACTGAAGCAACTTAGCAGGCACTCAGCTGTTGGGTTAGGGCCCATCCCAGTGACCTCTGATGCTAGTGACCCTGATGCTGGGAAAGACTGAAGGCAGGAGAAGGGGATGACAGGGGATGAGATGGTGGATAGCATCACCGACAGGATGGCCTTGAGTTTGCGTGAACTCTGGGAGTTGGTGATGGACAGGGAGGCCTGGCATGCTGCAGTCCATGGGGTCGCAAAGAGTCTGACCCATCTGAGCGATGGAACTAACTGATTGACTAGTGACCTCATTTTAACTTGAAGTGAACTCGCTCAGTCATGTCTGACTCTCTGCGACCCCACGGACTGTAGCCCACCAGGCTCCTCCATCCATGGGATTCTCCAGGCAAGAATACTGGAGTGGGTTGCCATTTCTTTCTCCAGGGGATCTTCCCGAGCCAGGGATCGAACCCGGGTCTCCAGCATTGCAGGCAGATTCTTTACCTTCTGAGCCACCAGGGAAGCTCCACTTTAACTTAACCACCTCTTTAACGACTCCCTTTTGACTCACTTTCTGGGCTGCTGGGTGGGAGGATTTCAAGGTATGAATTTTGAGGGGGTGGACGCGTCACAGCTGAGGTCCTAACAGGACCAAGGGCGGGTGAGCTACAGGAAGACAGGCAGATGGTGGAGAAGGACTCCTGTCTGTCCTCCCCCCGCCCACCCTGGCCTGGGGGTGCCCTGCACCTTCTGAGCACCTGGGCTGTGTGCCCTGGAGGGAGAGGTGGGTGGGCGAGGGGAGAGACCTGTCCATGGATGCTGGATGGTGCCGGGCAGTCCCTAACTCCCAGACCCGGGCCATGCACCCGTGGGACTGCTGATTTGTGTATCCTCCTTCCTGGGAGAGGACAGACTTTTTTTTTTAAGAGATTCCTTTTCTATTCCCTCTTCAACACAGCCTCCATGTCGTCAGAAAACACTGCTCAGGACGGATGACCCCCGAGTAATTTCTTTTTTTGGCATGAGATGTGTTTTATGAACGTTTGGGTCCCCAGCATTTGCTAGAGAGCTGGACTTCCGTGGTGGCTCAGATGGTGAAGCGTCTGCCTGCAATGCAGGAGACCTGGGTTTGATCCCTGGGTTGGTAAGATCCCCCTGGAGAAGGAAATGGCAACTCCACTCCAGTATTCTTGCCTGGAACATCCCATGGACGAAGGAGGCCTGGTGGGCTATGGTCCATGGGGTTGCAAAAATAGTCAGACACAACTGAGCGACTTCGCTTTCTGGGCAGCCTCAGAGGGATCTTAAGGTTTATCAGTGGAATAATCATGTGGGTTTTCAAGATGCGATTTTAATCATTGTTGATTGTGTGTGACAGAAACCGCAGAGCCTGTTGTTGTGCAATGATCAGTGGTAATTATTGAAAAGAGACAGCGTTTTCTCATTATTGGTCGCTTTCGCTGGAAAGAAGTATCCCTGCTGTGAATGCTGTGATGTTGCCGGTTTCCTTAAGCGGTTCTCAGGAAGATGTCCTGAGGCTACAGTGTGTTGGAGCATCTGTTTCAGTTGCTGCTGCTGTTGTTCAGTGGTTGTCGTGTCCGACTCTGTGACCCCATGGACGGCAGCACGCCAGGCCTCCCTGTCCATCACCAACTCCCGGAGCTTACTCAAACTCATGTCCATTGAGTCAGTGATGCCATCCAACCATCTCATCCTCTGTCGCCCCCTTCTCCTCCCGCCTTCAATCTTTCCCAGCATCAGGGTCTTCAACGGTGAGTCAGCTCTTCATATGATTGGTCAAATTATTGGAGCTTCAGACTCAGCCATCAGTCCTTCCAGTGAATATTCAGGGTTGATTTCCTTTAGGATTGACTGGTTTGATCTCCTTGCTGTGCAAGAGACTCTCAAGAGTCCTCTCTAGCACCACAGTTGGAAAGCATCCGTTTCAGAGGACCTTATTAACGGTTGATTCCAGTACAAGTTGATTCCAGTGCAGGGGTGGCTGGAAGGAATTGGTGATCTCGTGGTGGTGGTGGTCATTTAGTTGCTGGGTCGTGTCCAGCTCTTTGCGACCCCATGGACTGTAGCCCTGTCAGGCTCCTCTGTCCATGGGATTCTCCAGGCAAGAACACTGGAGTGGGTTGCCTTTTCCTCCTCCAGGAGAATCTTCCTGCCCAGGCACCATCAAACCAGGGTCTCCCGCGTTGCAGGCAGATTCTCTACCAACTGAGCCTCCAGGGAAGCCCTTGTGGAGCTCGAGATGCTTTTGAATACTCGCATCAGCCTTGCAGTTCAGCCTTGACAGAGAAGCCAGAAGCAGAGAGGACTCAGTGAAACACATCCATCCTTCTGGGGGGACATTCTTGCTGGTGATTATCTTGGAATGGTCAGCTACTGGCTCGGTCACTGGTAGACAGCTTGTCTTCTGTTTTGGGGGGTGGGGGTGGCGGATCCATGTTGTCCTGGACAATTGGTGACCCCGCTTTGTGCAGTTTTCGGCAGCGTGCCGAGTTCTGTTGTCCCCCGAGGCTCTGGGGCTGCAGTTGCTGGTCACCGGGCAAGGCTGTGGGGTGGCTGGGACTATCCCGTGGCCTGGGCAGTCTTGCCAAGCAGAACACTTCTAATCAGCTCCAGCACATGAGCAGTCACCCGCTGTTGACAGGTGGCCAGCGATTACGTAACTGGGCTGAAGCCGAGCTGTGAGCCAAAGTTCCATTAGGTAATTAACGGCAGGCCAAAGGTTGGGGGGAAATGGCCTCACTCACTCACTCTCTCAGTCCCGCCAGGCTCCTCCGTCTGTGGAATCTCCCAGACAAGAATATGGGAGTGGGTTCCCATCTACTATTCAAGGAGATCTTCCCCACCCAGGGATCAAACCCACATCTCTTGTGCATTAGCGGGCATATTCTTTACCAGGACCACCACCAGGGATGCCCCTTCAGTCCCTTTGACTGTTGTTTGGTTGCTAAGCCATGTCCGACTCTTGAGTGACCGTAACCCACCGTGGGATTTTCCAGGCAGGAATCCTGGACTGGGTTGCCGTTTCCTTCTTTGCTTCCTGCTAAATCCTTGGGTCTTTTCCGGTGTATTTTGTTTTTATTTTATTTCCCTTTGCTCTTTATTTGGAGAGGGCAGGAAAGGAAGTGAGGTCTTTGAAGTACAGGAGTAGGAAATGAGAGGAAAAGCCTGCGTGGTGGTAGCACCAGAGAAAGGTAGACCTATTTGCAGAGGACACAGGTGGGTTTTGTCTGCTCCTGTGTCCACTCCGCGCCTCGGGGTCAAAAGGAGTCAAGTTTTCTTTAAGGAACACCCGACAGTCACTCTCAAATCCTGTGCTATATGGAAACCAGGCCTGGCCAAACAACATTTCAAATTCCTCGGCTACAGCGACTGGTCAGGTAAGAGTCTGTGACTCTTGATCTAGAGACAGCTGGAGGTGGGCTTTTGCCCGCATTTCTAACCACCCCCCCCCAAAAAAAAATGAGTTTGTTTATAAATCCATCTTTATCAGTACTTGAGACTGAAGACGACATTGAGGCCCTGAAGAACATGGAGTCAAGGAGTGGAGAGAGAGATACATAGTGTTTCGGCACCTGGACTTTGTCAAGCCTATAGGCCACACGTGAACTATCCACTTCCCTTTTTTTAAGCACAATTTGATGTGTGTTGCTAAGGCTTGCCATTGTGAAAAAAAATATCCTGGTTTATTAGAATACTAACCTCTTTTTTTTTTTTTTTTTGTAGAGAATTACAATGATACTGGGCTTCCCTGGTGGTTCATCTGGTAAAGAATCTGCCTGCAATGCAGGTGACCTGGGTTCAATCCCTGGGTCGGGAAGATCCCCTGGAGAAGGGAAAGGCTACCCGCTCCAGTATTCTTGGGCTTCCCTGGTGGCTCAGCTGATAAAGAGTCAGCCTGCAATGCGAGAGACCTGTGTTCGATCCCTGGGTCGGGAAGATCCCCTGGAGAAGTGAAATGCTACCCGGTCCAGGATTCTGGCCTGGATAATCCCATGGACTGTATAGTCTATGGGGTCACAAAGAGTCGGACATGACTGAGCGACTTTCACTTTTCACTCTAAAATGATACTGAATGCTATTCAGAGTCACAGAGATTCCTTCTTCTTTTTTTTTTTTTTTTTCTTTCACTAGGATGCATTATCTACGGACATAAAAATGCCTCCGAGATGTGTATATTTTACTGAATAACAGAAATAGGTACAATTAGGGAATTCCCTGGTGGTCTAGTGGTTAGGACTCTGCAGGTTTCACTGTTGAGGACACAGGTTCAATCCCTGGTCGGGGAAACTGAGATCCCACAAGCCGTGTGACCCACTCCACCTGCTAAAAACAAAAACAAAAATTCATGAAGGACAACACTGTTAGCACCACCACTCTTTCCCCACCAGATGTTACCAGTCTTTTGACTGGGGGGACCATCATCTCTGCAGTGTTACTGTGTCTGCAACCCTTATCCAGGATGCATTTTGCATTCATGTATCATACTGCCTGTACCTTGCAGATCCTGCGTGTATCTATCACTCAAGGGTCAGCTGGACGCTCCTCTCTGCCTAGCTATGTATATAGCTCATTCACTCAACTGCTTTCAGAGCCTTCTGCAGATGACCAGGGCCACAATGTATCCATTAGGGAGGTTTTCTTTCTTTTTTTTTTTTTTATTGGTACCTGATGTTTATAGTAGAGAATTTATTGAAGTCGATCAGTCCAACAGAGCTCCTATCGGAAACACACTGAAACAGGATGTACCGCTCTTGGCGGAAGCCATCTGTGGTCCTTGGTCCCCATCCAAGCTGGCGATGGCTGTTGTCAGACGAATTGCACAACTGGGTGAATTCAGGTTACCCCGGATCAGTCTTCCACCCCGAGCTGGGCCCTCCCGAGAGCAGGCAATGCTGTGAGCCCCTGTGTGGCTTTCCGGTCCGACCCCCAGCCCCCACTGCTGGCCCCCAGCCTCTGCTGAGCTCACCGCCAAGCAGATGACAGTGTCAGCAGGTAGAAAGCCACTCATTTCTTACCTCGGCCATGCTGACGCTCACCTTCATCCACATATATCATCCCCACCATCTCTGGGTCCAGTTGCCCTTCCTTCTCTGGTAACACCTCCCCACTGTGTCCTCTCTCCTACTGGGTAGCTCCATCCTTGGCTCCCTCTCCCCACCCCGAGGTTGATCATAACTGTGAAAGTATGTTGCCTTGATAACCTCACCTTCAGCATCCCAGTTCTCATCTGGATTATTGTTAAAAAGCAAGAAACGTCATTTTGCCAACAAAGGTCCATATAGTCAAAGCTAGGGTCTTCCCAGTCGTCGTGTATGGATGTGAAAGTTGGACCATAAAGAAGGCTGAGTGCCGAAAAATGGATGCTTTGGAAGTGGTGTTGGAGAAGACTCTTGACAGTCCCTTGGACTGCAAGGAGATCAAACCAGTTAATCCTAAAGGAAATCAGTGCTGAATGTTCATTGGAAGGACTGATGCTGAAGCTGAAACTCCAGTCCTTTGGCCCCCTGATGTGAAGAACTGACTCATTTGAAAAGACCCTAACACTGGGAAAGATCGAAGGCGAGAGGAAAAGGGGGTGACAGAGGATGAGATGGTTGGATGGCATCACCAACTTGATGCACATGAGTTTTAGCAAGCTCCAGGAGTTGGTGATGGACAGGGAAGCTTGTGTGCTGCAGTCTGTGGGATCACAGAGTCGGACATGACTGATCGACTGAACTGAACTGAAAGAGTTGCATGCAACTGAACAACTAATGCTTTCCTTTCACGTACCCTGCTACATGCCTCCTTGCTGAAAATCATTCAGTGGTACCCCGAGTCTGTTCTGGGTATGACCTACGCCCCTTGGCCTGGACCACCTTGCCCAGGCTCTGCAGTCTTTCCTGCTCTACTGATGACCTGTGTTCCTGCCCCTTTCTGAGTCCTTCCCCCCCACCCCTGCCCCCATGTCTTACTAAGTCTCTGTTCTGCAACGCCCTCCTTCCCTGTGAACTCCTTGACGTCTCTCCAGGTCCACAAAGTGCCACGTGCAGACCCACAACTAACAGAGCACACAGCTGAAAGCCATCCCCAAAGCCAGCCATCTGTACAGCTGATGGGAAACGTGTGAAATTTTATATGGAATGTTTAAAGTCAAAATACAGCTACACGTAAGCTACTTGTTAGTGACCAAACAACCGCAGTAGGGAAAAAAAAAAAAACTTCATTAAATAATTTGATTGCTTATGAAAATATCAACTGTAATTTCCAATTACACACAGAAACAATTGATGACTATCAACAGAGAAGGGGAAATTCGAGGGTGGCTGTGGAATTCGAAGATGTAACTGGTTATTATGGTAATATTGACATGAAATTCTGGTCCCCTTACTGCAGGGTGAAATAACTGGACCGTGATGTGAATGGTCTAGCCGATACTGGATTTTCATAGCATATTTAAATTACAGCCCCGTTCACATGTAGGACAAAATGGCCAGTTGGATCAAAAAAATGTCCTTAGTACGGGGAACAATTTCAGGTCATGGAGAAAAAGCACATTTGGCATCTGGTAGGTGCCAGGAATGTAGAAACAGGACCCGCTGTCAAAACTGTGTAATAGATGACATTTTATGGCCATTTGGTTTTATTCCATTTTTGTATCTCTATTTTGAATTTTTTTTTATCGTAGTAAAATGTACAGAACCCAAATTTTACCATTTTCACCGTCTCTTTAACAGTACAGTTCAGAGGCACTAAGTACTTTAGCAGTGATTTTATTTCACCTTCGTGAGGAATTCAAGAATGGATATAGCATAACTTAAAACTGCCTTGAAACTGCAGACACTTGGCAGTCTACTTTTTTTTTTTTAAACCTATGAGAGAAAGAAGTCTTTATGTCCAATAACACATTTGAGAATTGATGGACTATTTTCTTGATGTCCTCCTGGTAGAGAGAAGAAAAAAACCTAGTTTGTAGTTCTAAGGACAAGGTGCAGGCTTTTTTTTTTTTTTCAGGGCATTTTTGTGCTTCCTATTTTGGAGTGAACTTTCTGGCTGGTTTGGATAAAAGAATCTCAAGATAAAGTGGGCAAGATGTCAGGAAAATAAGACTGAATCGTGGTACCCGTCCAGACGGAGAGCCTGTGAGAACTTGATGAGTGTCTGTGGAATTCTGGACACCTTTCAAGTCCTCCTGGTGCCTTCACTTGTTACTGCAGCTAAGAAGTTGAAATAGCAAGTGGAGCCCTGAGCACCACAGATGGGGGTGGAGTTATTTCAGTCTTCTCCTGGATTCTGATGTTCATTTGGACCCAGTAACGTGCACACAATTAAAAAAAAAAAGAGTTTGTTCCAACAGAAAGATGGCCCTCGTTCTGCACAAAAACATCTTTTTTGAGTGATCATTAAATAATGGAGTGCTGAAGTGCTTTGACTCTTGAGCTCAGCAAGTAAATTAATTTGAAAAAAAAAATAGCACAAAGGTTCTCTGTTCCTTCTGTGAGAAAGTTTCTGTTGAACAATTTTTCATGATGAGCAAAAAGAAAAAAAGATTGCATTAATTGCGGGTGTCCCTAGATAATTTTCTCCTTCGTTTTTGGGCTTTACTCCTCTTCCTCGTTCGAAGTGTTGTAGACAGCTTTGATCATGCTGCCGTTGCCAAGTGATTCATCCTTCTGCTGAATCCCCCTACCACCGAACGGAAAGGTCCTCTTGCTCAGCGTCACACAGTTCAATGTTCATCCCGGGCTTTGAACTACCTCGCTATGAGAGAACAATTGGGAATTTTCTGACTAGAGGAAACAGAACACTGGGCTTGGTTTCTGCAGCTTGGATTTTTATATGAATTTCCAGACAGCTCTCAAGTTCTAAAAACGACTCGGGTCATCTCACGACGCGTTCCCTAATCGTGAACCTGTCAATGCTTCCAAGAAGGGCTGTCCTCCTTTGCCCGGAAGTCGCAAGGAGACCGTCAATGTGTCTTTCTCCCCGAACAGGAGTAAGAAAAGTTACTTGTAGTCCACTTTTATCATGGCTCTTCATTTGTGCGGACTCTTTCTTCTTTAAAAAAACAAAAACAAAAAAAACTTTATTTGAACCAGGTCTCAGTTGCAGCACCAGGTGGGATCTTTAATTACGGCAGAAGAAGTCTTAGCTGTAGCACATGGTATCTAGTTCCCTGACCAGGGATCGAACTCTGGTCCCCTGCATTAAGAGTATGGAGTGGTAGTCACTGGACCACTAGGGAAGGACTTGTTTCTAGCGCCTTGGTGGGAAAACACACACTTTTTTTTTTTTTTTTTAAGGAAAACCTTCTTGAAAGGAAGATTGCTTCTGCGTTTCAAAGTGACCACTTCCTGGTTGGTGATGTCACTTCCTGGTTGGTGATGTCACTTCCTGGTTGGTGATGTCACGGCCGACCCTTGCTGAAGGGCTGCAGCCTGACTTCTGTTGTGACCCCTGGGAGCTCTTGGGCCTCATGAATGTAGCTTTAACTGATTTCCCAGGCCAGTGAGCGTGTGCATACCAGCGATTTGCAGAATCAATGAAAAATAACGAGTTAAGGCAACCAAGCGGAGTGGAAAGCGTCCTACAGAGCACCCGCCTTTTCCTGCCTCCCACTTGCATTTTTAACAAACAGAATTCAGGGGTGGATAAAGTCCAGGACACCCAGTTATTTTTGCATTTTGGACGCACAGCGAATGATGTTTTAATATTACGTCTATCCCAAAGAGGGCTTCCCTGGTGCTCAGATGGTAGAGAACCCACCTGTAATGCAGGAGACCTGGGTTGGATCCCTGGGTTGGGAAGATCCCAGGGCCTGGCAATCCACTCCAGTACTCCTGCCTGGAAAATCGCAGCCGAAAACTCACTCTTTATCTGCATTCTGCCTCTCACTTATCACACCTTTTAGACCTACAGGCCCCAAAGTGGTAGCCGCTGGGCACAAGTGACTAGCAAGCTACTCAACTGTGGCTCATCTCAGTGGTTACGTGAGTTTGACTTCTAAGGCTTCATATGAAGAACCCCAGGTTTCTGACTTGAACGTGAAGGGAAAAAAAAAAAGTTTCCCATTAATAACTTTGTGCTGTGCTGTGCTTAGTGGCTCAGTCGTGTCTCTTTTCAACTCCATGGAATGTAGCCTGCCAGGCTCCTCCATCCATGGGATTCTCCAGGCAAGAATACCGGAATGGTTTGCCATTTCCTTCTCCAGGGAATCTCCCCGACCCAGGGATTGAACCCAGGTCTCCCACATTGCAGGCAGATTCTTTACCATCTGAGCCACCAAAGTAACTTTAGTATTAGGTCATATGTTGAAATCATACTATTTCGTCATCTACTGAGCTAAAATGAATTGTTAGAATTGTTTCTTTTTAATTTTTAATAGGGCTACTAAATCATTTAGAATTACATATGTGGTTTGCGTTATATTTGTTAGATCACAAGGCTTTAAAGCAGGGATGGGCAGACATTTTTCTGTTAAGGGCTAGAGAGTGACTCTTGTGGGCTCATGATGGACAGGATCTCTGCTGAAAATTCTCAGCTTGGCCCTTGTAGCCTCTGAGAATAATATAATACAAATGGGTGTAGCCGAGTGCCAATAAAACTTTATTTGTAACAATAGGCAGGGCTACTTTGGCCCAAGGGTGTGGTCTGCTGACTTCTGCTTGAGACACCTAGGGGTTTTATTTGTATTTTTAGGTGGAATGTCTCCATGACTCTTCCCTGGAGAAGGAAATGGCAACCCACTCCAGTATTCTTGCCTGGAGCATCCCGTGGACAGAGGAGCCTGGCGGGCTGTGGTTCATGGGGGTCATGAAGAATCGGACACGACTGAGCAACCAAACCACCATCTCCATGACTCAGTCCTATGACTTGGACAGAGGGAGAAAATATTTGTAAGTGGACAATTTACCTTTCCCAAAGGTGGTTGGAGTACTAAATATGAAATGGCTGACAGTTTATTGATTTTTTTTTTTTAAGTGAAGGAGAGGATAAACCACTTTATGGTTTATGGTGATATGGTGACTCTTGTGGCAGGGGGCGGGGTTGGGGGAGGTCTTGTGTCAATTCCTCCTGGATTCCCCCCCAGGGAAGTTCAGGTGGCCTGTCCTTTATTCTGCAGAGGCAACGAGGGCTTGTTGTTGCTGTTGCTGTCTACTCACAAGTTGCGTCCAACTCTCCGAGAACCCATGGACTGTATAGTCCGCCAGGCTCCTCCGTCCATGGGACTCTCCAGGCAAGAATTCTGCAGTGCGTTGTCATTCCCTTCTCCAGGGGATCTTCCCCACCCAGGGATCGAACCTGGGTCTCCTGCATTGGCAGGCAGATTCTTTACGAGCTGAGCCACCACGGAAGTCCCAAGGAGGACCTGGGATAAGAATTTTGTCCCAGATGCCGCAAGAGCGTCAGGGCATACGCTTTACCCACAGTCCACGTGAGACACTGCAAATCTATCTGACAGATGGTAAAGGCACGAAACACCAGAAATGGGGGCCGTCATGCTGATAAAACCAAAGGAATTTTTTTTTTTTTACAAAGAGCTGCACAAGTAGTAAATCCCATTTTCTCACCCAAATAAAATGTTTTATCTAGTGAGAGCCTGGCATGAGGTAACTTTCTAAGAACTGACTTCCACATGATTGGGAAATACCCTGAAATGTACAAGCTTTCGGGATCACATAAAAAAAAAAAAAAAAAAAAACACCACTGACAGGCGCAGATATACTATGGGGAGGTGAAGCGGGGTGAGAGCGGTCCGTTGCGATTGGTCCATAAACGAGGTTCTTTGCATATTTCTTTTACTGCCAAGGTGGAGGGGTGGGCGGTGCTGTGGAGGGGTGGGCGGTGCTTAGAAGTAGCTCTGGAATTAAATATTCATCCGCGAAAGGGTAAGCCCAAGACATTTATAAATCAGTTTGATTTATCACCTGTGTCATGCTCTCCTTTTCAGCGCTGAGGGAACCTGGAATTAATTTCTGTTCCTTTTGGTTTTGTAGTATGTGAATGGGGCCAAGGTGTCAGTTCTTAACTTGAATTTCCATTTCCATGGTTATCTTCTCATTGGGCACTGCCGGGGAAATGTGATTTCGCTGCAATGGCAACGCTGGCTTAAGTAGCCCGGGGGTCGGGGCGGGGGTGGGGGGACTGCTGTGGGACTAAGTTAGGGGTGGCGATGGGCTGCACTTCTCAGCTTGTAAGAGTTGACAGCCTTGGGGGAATCCCAGCGTAGGGCTTGCACACGAGTGTCTATTTAGGGGCAGCTCTTGGTTATTTATGTACAGTTGGGAAGGTCCCCTGGAGGAGGAAATGGCAACCCACTCCAGTATTTTTGCCTAGAGAATCCCATGGACAGAGGAGCCTGGCGGGCTACCTACCGTCCGTGGCGTCGCAGAAAGTCGAACACGACCGAGCGACTAATACTTGGTTTTCATCACTTTGTCGAAAATCTCCTTGTTCTCCTGGAAGAGGGAAGTAAGTAAAATTCAGTGGATGCTACTGTGTCTTGGGAACTTAATTTAGGACGTTTACATATTTTATTTCACTATTGAAATTACACGCTGACTAGTAATAAAGTGCAAAATCTACAGGCACATAAAGCGCAAAATACTTGGCAATATAAATGAATATAACTTTAAAAATATTCCATTTTACTCTCTCACTGACCCATGTATCATTGAAACTGCTTTCTGGACTTCCCCCGTGGCCCAGAAGTTAGGATTCCACCTGCCAAGGCAGGGGACATAAGTTTTGATCCCTGGTGCCTGACGATCCCACATGCCTCAGAGCAACTAAGCCTGCGAGCCACGACTCCTGAAACCCATGAGCTCTAGAGCCCGTGTGTTGCAGCTACCAAGCCTGAAAGCCTAGAGCCCAGGCTCTGAAACAAGTGAAGCCTCCCCAGTGAGAAGCCCTTGTGTTGCAACAAAGAGCACAGCCAAAAAGAAACAAGCAAAATTAAAAAAAAAAAAACAAAACCCTGCTTTCCAAGTAATATAGATTGAGGCACAAATCATCCATCTGATGATTTCCAAATGATCCATCTAGTAAGTTCTAAAGTCTTCCTGGATAGCTCGGTTGGTAAAGAATCCACCTGCAATGCAGGAGACCCTGGTTTGATTCCTGGGTCGGGAAGATCCCCTTGGAGAAGGGATAGGCTACCCACTCCAGTATTCTTGGGCTTCTAAGTTCTGAATCATCGGTTGCCTTTTAGAAATTGTCGATGGGATCTTTTTTTGAGACAGCTGCTACTAACAAAACAATGCCAGGATTTGATAGATGGAATTGTGGTAAGCTACCCCAGAAATGCGTGTGTGCTGAGTCACTTCAGTTGTGTCTGACTGTTTGCAACCCAAAGGACCATAGCCCACCAGGCTCCTTTGTCCATGGGTCTCTCCAGGCAAGAATACTAGAGTGGGTTGCCGTTTCCTTCTCCAGGGGAATCTTCTTGACTCAGGCCTCGAACCCAAGTCTCCTGCTACTCCTGCATTGGCAGGCAGGTTCTTCAGTGGCTCAGTTGGTAAAGAATCTGCCTGCCAATGCGAGAGACCCGGGACCAACCCCTGACTGAGCAACTCAGCGCACACAGCTCTAGTATTCTTGCCGGAGAGCCCCATGGACAGAGGAGTCTGGCAGGCTACAGTCCGTGGGGTCCCAAAGACTCAGACAGGACTGAGACTAACACTTTCTTTACTGCTGAGCCCCCTGGGAAGTCCCCCTGCAGGAACACTACATACTGAATGCAGGTATTTGGAGGTGGGGGCCTTTGACTGCTAATTACACCCTGAGGGTGGAGCCCTCATCAATGGGATTAGTGCCCCTGTAAGAGAGACTGTGCAGGGAAACCCATTCCAGTATTCCTGCCTGGAGAAACCCACGGAGAGAGGAGCCTGGTGGGCTACGGTCCATAGGTTTGCAAAGAGTCAGACAGGACTGAAGCAAGTTAGCAAGAGAGACCCTACAGAGATCCCTCTCCTCTCTTGTCAACGTGAGAGCACAGGGAGATGCTGCCTTCTATGAATCAGGGAAAAGGCCCTCACCAGACAGCAAATCTGGAGGCACCTTGATCTTGGATGTCTCAGCCTCCAGAACACTGAGAAATACTTGTCTGTTGCTTACAAGCTGCCCCGTGTATGGTACTTTGCTAGAGGAGCCCAGAGGGACTTAGCCCGAGGGGACTTCCCCTTAAGGGACCCTAATGGGTTCCAGGGACACCGTGTGTGTTTCAGCTGCCCTGGCTGTGTTGCCTGCACGTCAATACCAGGGGGCTCACCTGGACAGGTTGCATCAGCCTTGCCCACATGCCACCACCGAGGCAGCCTGTCCCCAGACCTGCCCCTTGCCCCTCCAATGCAGGGAGTCTCCATGGCAGTGGGAGGCCACCAAACCTGCTAGGCCACTGACCCCTCTGTCCACTCAGTAGCTGCCAGGGGCTTCCGGCATCAGCACAGAATGTACTTCTGGAGCCTTTAAAAAGTCTGAGATCCACTTAAGAATCCTGCCCTGCATTTGGCTACAACTTCACTCAGTTCAGTTCACTCAGTCGTGTCCGACTCTTTGCGACCCCATGGACTGCAGCACGCCAGGCCTCCCTGTCCATCACCAACTCTTGGAGTCTACCTAAACCCATGTGCATTGAGTCGGTGATGCCATTCAACCCTCTCATCCTCTGTCGCCCCCTTCTCCCACCTTCAAGCTTTCCCAGCATCAGGGTCTTTTCTAATGAGTCAGTTCTTTGCATCAGGTGGACAAAGGATTGGAGTTTCAGTTTCAGCACCAGTCCTTCCGATGAATATTCAGGACTGATCTCCTTTAGGATGGACTGGTTGGATCTCTTTGCAGCCCAGGGACTCTCAAGAGTTTTCTCCAACACCACAGTTCCAAAGCACTGTTACAAAACATGACTTTGTAATCTCTTTTAATCTAGAACAGTCTGTCTGCCTTTGGTTTGACGTTGTTGAAGACTGCTGGCTTGTAGTTTACTGTAAGTGTCCCAGGGTCTGTGTCTGTTTGCTCATTTCTGCGTGCTCCACGCTGGCTGGACATTTTTTGGCAAGAATGCTGCAGAGGTGTTACTGTGTCCCTTTCACAGTTATAACAGGAGGATCCGATGCTCAAGATGACCTTGCATTGCTCTGGCTGACCTAGCTTAGTTGGTTAGGGCTATGCCCACTCAATACCCTTGACAAGTGGGCACTTCCTTTCCTGTGTAAGTGATGAGTTAATGGAGGGCATATGGGCCAGCTTTGGAGAGTCTGAATATTTGGTCACACCTACCCCCTAACTACTCCTGTTGGAAGTACTGCCTTGATGGTGACAGAATGGTGAATTACCTTTTTAATCTTCTCTTTTCTAAATTATTTTTTCATTCGCCCCTACCAGTTTTATTAAGATATGAGTGACACATTAACATTGTGTGTGAAGTCTTCTACAAATTCTGAGCTGAAAGTCTTCTAAGAGCTTGACTTCTGTACCCCAACTTTTGAGCATCATTACAGACTCATGGGTTTTTTTGTAATTGTTGTTGTTATTATTTTTTTCCGTTGTATGTATTATAATCAACTAGCATTATTGTTATTATTTTTTGCCTACCTTGAGGCTGGCAGGATCTTAGTTCCCTGACAAGGAATTGAACCCCCAGCCCTGAGCACTGAAAGTGTGGACTCCTAACCACTGGACTGCCAGGGGCTTTTTATTATTTTTCGGATGCTCAAACTGTCCCCGAATTGGCCAGTGGGAGTCCTCTTGGTGTGCGTGGGTGTGCATGTGCTAAGTCACTTCAGTGGTATCTGACTCTTTGTGACCCGATGGACTGTATAGCCCACCAGGCTCCTCTGTCCATGGGATTCTCCAGGGAAGAATACTGGAGTGGGTTGCTGGGTGCTCCTCCAGGAAATCTTTCCCAAACAAGGGATCAAACCCACGTCTCCTGGGTCTATTGCATTGTAGGTGGATTCTTCACTAAAAAGCCACCAGGGAAGGCCCCTTTTGGCACCCATCACTATTAAAAGGCAGATTTCCGCCCGCCCCAAAACCTGCTGCACGTGACGTGCTTGAAAGAACTACAATACAGACGTGAGGTTTTTGATATTACTCTGCTTTGCCTCATCTCATGCTTCAGCCAGAATACACAGCATTTAACTTGTTGAAGATGAATATCTTGGGGAATAATGGCACTGCATGGCATTACTGTGATGCAATTATACAAATATTACTCCAAAGCTCACCTGACCACAGAGAAATTCTGGGTTAATAAAACATTGTGGTTTACCTATTTAAGTCAAGGCTCAAGTTTGCTGAACATTTTATGACAGCAGAAATTCACTGAAAGTGAAGTGAAAGTCACTCATTCATGTCCAACTCTTTGCAACTCCGAGGACTATACAGTCCATGGAATTCTCCAGGCCAGAATACTGGTGTGGGTAGCCTTTCCCTTCTCCAGGGGAATCTTCCCAACCCCAGGGATCGAACCCAGTTCTCCCGCATTGCGGGTGGATTCTTTACCAGCTGAGCCACCAGGGAAGCCCAAGAATACTTGAGTGGGTAGCCTATCCCTTCTCCAGTGGATCTTCCCAACCCAGGGATCGAACCAGGGTCTCCTGGATTGCAGGCAGTTTCTGTAACAGCTGAGCCCCCAGGGAAGCTCAGAAACTCACTGAGCAACCCCCAGATGTTTACCTCAACATCTAAGACAAAGCCCCTGTTGCTACTGCTTTGGGAAGAAAGGTGTTTAAAAACTTTACTTATTTATGTATTTTTGGCCGTGCTGGGTCTTCACTGCCTCGAGAGCTTTTTGCTACTTGTGGCGTAAAGGCTTTTCATTGCGGTGGCTTCTCTGGCTGTGGGACACAGGCTCTAGGGCTCATGGGCTTCAGTACTTGCAGCACCTGGGGGCGGCAGCTGTGGCTCCCGGGCTCCAGAGCACAGGCTTCACAGTTGTGATGCACGGGCTTAGTTGCTCCTTGGCACGAGCATTCTTCCAGGACCAGGAATTGAACCTGTGTCTCCTGTACTGGCAGGTGGACTCTTTACCATGGAGCCACCAGGGAAGCCCAGAAAGGCTTTATTTGTTTGTTTGTTTTTTGAGAAGTCATAGCAACACACAAATTTCATTTCAATTTGATACAGATACTTCCTGTGGCATTTCTTCTGTGTGTGTGCATTACTCCACTGTAGGTGGTGTGTGTATAGGTCTGTACGTGTGTGCACTCCTTCAGTGAAGATAGTATGCATACTTGTGTGTATCCAGTTCAGTTCAGTTGCTCAGTCACATTCGACTCTTTGTGACCCCATGAATTGCAGCACGCCAGGTCCCCCTGTTCATCACCAACTCCCAGAGTCCACCCAAACCCATGTCCATTGAGTCGGTGATGCCATCCAACCATCTCATCCTCTGTCGTCCCCTTCCCCTCCCGCCTTCAATCTTTCCCAGCATCAGGGTCTTTTCCAAGCAGTCAGTTCTTCTCATCAGGTGGCCGAAGGATTGAAGCTTCTCACACTCGTCTTTGAGCTGGCGTAGAGTGAATCTGGGAAAAATTACTTGCAGCTGGTTCTCGCTGCCTTCTCTTCTATTTCTGAGCCTGGGGGTGGGAGTGGGTCACCGAGGGACACAAGAGCTGGGTAATGTATTACAGAAATGTGGCCTTCTTCGTGCTTGATGATGATGATAGCAGTGTCATTTAGTGCAGAGTGCGAGCTGTGCTAGAAATATTAAAGCTTCTGAGGCAGCCAAGACGTTCCCCTCACTTGCGTGTTAATCAGGCTCAGAAGAGCCGGAGGACCTCTCACTAAGTTGGTGAAATATCACGAAGAATAATTACAGTGTGTAAAAATAGCCGGAGAACAGAACAGCAGGTCAAAAGAGTTAACATGTGTTGTGCAATCCAGGAAGCCTGTGCAAACTTCCTTTTCTTTCCAAAGATCCTCCGTGGCGTCTTTCCCTGGGTTTCCGCCGTATCTGTGAGGGGAGCTTGCGAGATGGTGCAGTCAGTGACGACCTCAGGGACTCACAAAGCAGCATCTGTCTCGCTCTGGCAACGTGTCACTGCAAGTTGGCCCGAGGCCCCTGCTGCTGAAGCCACGTGGGGACCAAGGTGGGTGGAGATGAGGAGGGTGGAGGAAAATGACAACCTTGCCATCAAGTCTCCCCCTGACATGTTACGTTTCTCATCTTCGTGGGGGAGACATGTCACGTGGCCAGACCCAAGTTCAGCTGGGTGGGGTGTTTAATCCTTCCCCACGGCAAAGAGATGGGGAGACAATGGAAACAGTGACAGACTTTATTTTCCTGGGCTCCAAAATCACTGCAGATGGTGACTGCAGCCATGAAATGAAAAGACACTTGCTCCTTGGAAGAAAAACTATGACCAACCGAGACGGCATATTCAAAAGCAGAGACATGATTGCCGACAAAGGTCCGTCTAGTCAAAGCTGTGTTTTTTTGAGTAGTCATGTATGGATGTGAGAGTTGGACTATAAAGAAAGGTGAGCGCCAAAGAATTGGTGGTTTTAAACTGTGGTGTAGGAGGAGACTCTGGAGAGTCTCTTGGACTGCAAGGACATCCAACCAGTCCATCCTAAAGGAGATCAGTCCTGAATATTCATTGGAAGGACTGATGCTGAAGCTGAAACTCCAATCCTTTGCCCACCTGCTGCAAAGAGATGAGTCATTAGAAAAGACCCTGATGCTGGGAAAGATTGAAGGTGGGAGGAGATGGGGACAACAGAGGATGAGATGGTTGCATGCCATTACTGACTCAATGGACTTGAGTTTGAGCAAGCTCCGGGACACGGTGATGGACAGGGAAGCCTGGTGTGCTGCAGTCCATGGGGTCACAAAGACTCCAGACACGACTGAGTGACTGAGCAAGGTCCTGGAGTAGTGGTGAGCACGACTGCACATACCACACTAGTCATCAGGATCTAATACACTCAGCTGCTCAAAATACATGATTTCGTCATGCTAATGGCAGGCCTGTTCAGCCCAGGCTAGTAATCAATACCCCGTATTTAAGGCCTGCTAAGAGATCAAACATAAAATGCTCTAAATCACGACATCGCCCTTCCCTTTGCTCAGTTTCTCCCTTTGAGCGATCAAACAGCTTGGAATCCTTTGACTATATCTTAAAGTTTGGGCTTCCCTGGTGGCTCAGATGGTAAAGAATCTGCCTGCAATGCAGGAGACCCGAGTTCAATCCCTAGGTTGGGGAAGATCCCCTGGAAAAGGAAATGGCACCCCACTCTAGGATTCTCACCTGGGAAATCCCATGGACAGAAGAGCCTGGTGGGCTATAGTCCGTGGTGTCGCAAAGAGTCGGGCATGACTGAGTGACTAAGCATGACTTGCACGCATCTTAGTGTCTGAGTTGTAAATATATAACACTTAATTTCTTGTAAGTTTTAATTTTTTTTTAAATGAAGGGGAATACTCTGCAAATATAGAAGTAATAGATTTTCGTTGCTAAAAGTTTAGGACCTAAGCACTAAAAGGAATAAACTGTGTTACCCTTCCACCTTCCTGAGGTTGAGAATTGCAGTGTCAGGGGAGACACACACACACACACACACACACACACACACACACACGCGCACACACACACACACACACATGCCACTGAATTAAAACAAACGAAACAGCCCATTTTAAAGGAATTTGTACTCCTCCGATTATGACAAAGATGGGACGCTTTTGCACTGGATATTGCAAATTGTATGTGTTTATTTTCCTATATTTCCCTGTTCTTCTCTGTGTAGGGCTGTGTAGAAGTGAACACAGGATGTTCACATCTGTGAAGGCAACAGAAACGTCATTCCAAATTGCAATGGAGACAGAGAGCATCCGGTCGGGTAAGTAAGTCAGGACAGAGGTGCGCAGCTGGTCTCTGCAGCAGCTGGAATCGAGGATTTGAAGCCACCGGTTGTCACAGACATGGCTCATCCATCACCTCTGCTTCCCTTCTTAGATAGCCGTCTGCTCTCGCACCCGAGCCGCTGGCCCTGCTCAGCAGTGGACACGGAGGCCAGCGTGTCCCACGCTTAGGTTGTTAGCTATGCTTCCAGGGAGGATTCCATCCAACCCAGGGGGCCTGACTTGGTGCTTAAGGGCATTTTCGGGAGCAACCAGTGGTGGGTGCCTTGAGCTGCGTGCGTGCTCAGTCATGTCTGACTGTTTGCGACCCCGTGGACTCTAGCCCGCCTGGCTCCACTGTCCGTGGGATTCTCCAGGCAAGAGCACTGGAGTGGGTTGCTATTCCTTCCTCCAGGGGATCTTCCCAACCCAGGGATCAAACTCGGGTCTTCTGCATGGCAGGCAGATTCTTTACTGTCTTAGCCAGCAGGGGTCAGGGCCTTGTGTTTACTCTTAATAGATGCTGCCAAGTGCCCTTCAGAATAGACCCCACCCCACCCCTCCTAATTGATCAGGGCTCAAGGACACTTCCTTCACGTATCTTCATTAAGTGGATATAACTGACTGTTTCACTAATTTTTTTTTCCCCCAAACTGAAACCAGTATTTCATTATATTTTTAATTTCTCTATTCACTAGTTAGGTTGAATATCTCCTCTCTTTCCCAGCTCTGTTTCCTGCTCTGTATAGTGGCAATTTGTCTCTGCTCCTTTTTCAGTCTGTTCTGTTGAACTGTCAGCTGGCTTTCCCGCAGATTTGGGACAGCTGACTTTCCTGTAGATTTGGGATAGTTCTTTAGATACGGAGTACATTAATCCCTTTGGGTTTTTTTTTTTTTTTTTTGGTATGTTTTCCCTTATTGTTCTTGTAATTTTAAAGATATTTTAAATTGTGGAAGGATTGATGGTTTTTCCAGTTGTCATGTATGGCTGTGAGAGCTGGACCATAAAGAAGGCTGAGCACCAAAGAATTGATGCTTTCAAATGGTGGTGCTGGAGAAGACTCTTGAGAGTCCCTTGGGCTGCAAGGAGGTCCAACCAGTCCATCCTAAAGGAAATCAACCCTGAATATTCATTGGAAGGACTGCTGCTGAAGCTGAAACTCCAATCCTTTGGCCACCTGATGTAAAGAGCTGACCCTGATGCTGGGAAAGATTGAGGGCAGGAGGAGAAGGGGACGACAGGGGAGGAGATGGTTGAATGGCATTACTGACTCAATGGACATGAGTTGGAGCAAACTGTGGGAGACAGTGAAGGACAGGGAAGCCTGGTGTGCTACAGTTCATGGGGTCACAAAGAGACATGACTGAGCAACTGAACCACAGCAACAAAATATGCTAACATCTATAGATCTCTCCTGTGTGGTTTCTTCTGTTGCTTTTACTCAGAGCAGCTCTTCGCATAGACTTGTATGCCTGCATTGTCAGCAACTAGCATTTTCATCTATCAAGCTAAGTTCTAACTCTGGAGGTCTCTGGTGTCAAGATCAGGGTTTGGCAAGCTTCCTCCGAAAAGGGCCCGATTGTAAATATTTTAAGTTTTGAGGGCCATAGGGCTCTGTGGCAACGATTTAAATCTGCTGTGTTGTAGATTTAACCAGGATGCAACCATAGACAACACCTAAATGAACGGGCATGTCTGGTTTCCAATTAAACATTATCATTATTTTACAGAAAGAGGCACCAGAGTGTAGTTGGGCAACCCTTGGACTAGACGGAGGCAATAGGAAAATCTCCTATTCAGATGGACTACTGAGGCACACTGGTGTCGTTTACTTGGCGAGAAACAGTGAACGCAGAGGGGAGCTGTCATTAAAAAAGTTAAACAGACCATACTCGATTAACGGCTTGCTTCAGAACAGTGTTTTACAAAGTGGACTTGACAAATAACATGGTTACGTGACTGTGTGTGGGCTTCTCAGCTGGTGGTAATTGTAAAGAACCTGCCTGCTACTGCAGGAGATGTAAAGAGACGTGGGTTCGATCCCTGGGTCTGGAAGATCCCCTGGAGAAGGAAATGGCAACTCACTCCAGTATTCTTGCCTGGAGAATCCCATGGACAGAGGAGCCTGGCAAGCTACAGTCCACAGACTGGGTTGCAAAGAGTCGGACACGACCGAAGCAACTTAGCAGGCACACAAGTGACTGTGTGAGCCCTTTTTCCTTCTAGGCATTTGGGTCTGAGATTGTTCCATTTGTCAAAACACAAATCAATGACTGCAGTCCAAGGGGCCTGGTACATTTCTCAGGCTGGCTGGCTGAGAGTCTTTTTTTTTTTTGCCAAGAAAAAGAAACACGGATATGGTATATTCTGCTGACCTGGGAAAACTGGTAACTTCAGGTGAAGGGGGGATTAGGGGTCGTTTTAGGAAATGAACATCTCTGTGACAATTAATGGAAAGGCATTCACGGAATTCATGAAATGTCCCTGCAAATGCACCCTCTCTGAAAAACTCGGATTGGCTCACTGGGAGTGGTTACAAGTAGACTAGACAGCAGGCTGCACTTCTCCTGCCAGCATCATGTCAGACTCAGGTCCCTTGTAAAGGCTTCTTGGTTGGTCAAGGGAGCCCTGAAGAGTCAATGGTGGTGAGCTTTGGGAATCTCCAGGTGAAGTGTCACCTGGAATATTGCGAACACATTCAGCCACAGCTCCTGGTCCCTGTTGTCTATAGGAGGGGTGTATGTGTTCAGTCGTTCAGTCGTGTCCGGCTCTTTGCAACCCCATGGGCTGTAGCCCTCTAGGCTCCTCTGTTCATGGGATTCTCCAGGCAAGAATCCTGGAGTGGGTTGCCATTTCTGCCTGCAGCGGATCTTCCTGACCCAGGGATTGAACCCGAGTCTCCTACATTGGGAGGCAGACTCTTTACCTTCTGAGCCACCAGGGAAGCCCCACAGGAGGGTACCATGCAGTCTGCGGGATGAATGAATATATTCCCGGTCCCATGTCTGTCCTTTGTCTGAATCAAACTGTCCGGGGAGTGGTTGCTGGGAACCTGCAGACACAAGAACCCCTTGTGACCCTTCTGAGGTGTCCTTGCCATCTGAGAGGCCCTCAGACAGGGTCTCATGTCCCACACTGAGTCTAATCAACTGTAGGAGCTAGTCCTCAGACTTATCCATTTTGTGTCCAGGGCAAAGATTGTTGGGGATATTTATGCCTCATTCTACAAAATGACTCAGTGGAAAAAGTGACCATGTGTTTTCAACTTAACTCCATCTTCCTTGCTCGGTTGCTACAACCGTATCGAAATTCTGTGTCTAAAATGTTCTGGGTTACTAAGACCAGGACTGTGACTAAAATTAACTCTGACGGTCCATTTTCTCTTTATGTTACTTCTCATCTCTCTCGGTCATATTAACCTCGTTACTTTCAGAAAGAAAAACACACAACAAAAGAAACACAAAACAAGCAACAATAAACAATTTTTTTAATTGGCTTTTTTTTAAGAACGAAAATTCTGCGCCACTATCCTTGATAACACCAGGCTTAGGAGAGGGGGAAAATGAATTAGGCGTGACAATTTTTTTTTCTCTTACATGACTCTTTTGACCATATTTTCTTAGTAGTATTGGTTCAAAGGGAAATCATAGTGCTTGCATGTTGAACAGCACCTCGCGTAAATTAAATTGGCCTGGAGTTGTTAAAAGTATTTAGAGACTCTGTTATAACACAACACGCTTTCTTAAATATTTGTCTTTTCATCTGTCTTCCTAATTGGGCTCTCAGCTGCTGGAAGGCCGCTCACATCTTATTTGCCCCCCGCCTGGGATGCAATCTGTACCTTCACATAGTATCCTCTGAAGGCCTGATGCTGGTGGGGAGGAATGAACATCTTCATGGAAAATTCCAGCTCATCTGCACATCAGCTACCTTTGATTGAAAAGCACGTCTCTCCCACTCAGAGAGGAGCGCTGTTGTCTATTCTACATCTTAAAAAAAAAAAATCCAGAGGCTGAAGTTTGACTGTAGGACTTTCAGACAACCCTCATTTCCACAGTGCAGTAACACCCCCATGTCACTCTGCCTACCTCACACTTGGGTGTTTGAATGCCAGCTGATGAGAGTTCATTTTAAACTCTCCTGCTTTAAAAACATTTTTTTTTTCTTTTTTCTTGAAAGAGTTCCCTTTCTGGATCCCAACAGTTTGATTTCTCTTTCAATTCCGGTGGGCTGACAGCCTCAGAGATGTTTTGCTTGCGCCATTACTTAGGGAAGGGGATGAAACGATCAGATCTTATTCACCAGTTTCTGTCTGATAAAGATGGCTTTGCCATAAAAGAAGCAAACGATAAAAAGCTAGAAGTACAAGACACTGGGTCTTAAAGTCATCCCGCTAAATAAAATGAGAAGAGCTCAGTTCTGGACTGCTGACTCGGGGCACAGCCAGCTGCACGACTTTGTCGAGGACAGAGGTAAGGAGCAGACGTCCTGGTGAATTTTTCAAGTGAGTGTGTAAGATAATCTTCAAAAGTCAAGTTTAAAATTCCCTGCTTAACTTTTTGTAACCCTTCTGGTTGTACAAATACCATTAGCAAGTCCTTCTTCCAACAATACAAATACCTCTCTTCTCCTGATAAAATCTCGTTTTAAGTAAGTTGAAGGGACTACAGGCTTTTTTTCCCCCCTGCCCAGAGTACTTTTTTTTTTTTTTTCCTGCTTTACCTTTTCCTTGTTTGCTTATCAAGGGGCAGGTTGCATGCGGTAAAATTCTTTCTTTCTTAAGTGTGCAGTCCAGAAATCTTCAAAGTATATACAGGCTGTGGGTCCAAACTGGCCTGCAGATTGTTTTGTAAATAAAGCTTTATTGGAACACGGCCACTCCTACTCATTACGTATTGTCAATGGCTGCTTTCGTGCAGCGATGGCAGACCTGAGTAGTTGCTACAGTCTCGGTCTGCAAAGGCAAATACATTTTCTCTCCTGAACTTTACATAAAATCTACAATCTTGGCTGAAAAAAAAAGTGACTCACTCAGTCTTGTCCAGTTCTTTGCAATCTCATGGACAATCTTGGCTACAGTTCTACAAATTTTGACCAATTAACAGTCATGTAACCACCACGATTAAGAGTTTAACATTTTTCATTGCTCTTAAAAATTAAGGAAATTAAACTATTTCAAGATAATGCTGTGAGAGTGCTGCACTCAATATGCTAGTAAATTTGGAAAACTCAGCAGTGGCCACAGGACTGGAAAAGGTAAGTTTTCATTCCAGTCCCAAAGAAAGGCAATGCCAAAGAATGCTCAAACTACCGCACAATCGCACTCATCTCACATGCTAGTAAAGCAATGCTCAAAATTCTCCAAGCCAGGCTTCAACAGTCCGTGAACTATGAACTTCCAGATGTTCAAGCTGAATTTAGAAAAGGCAGAGGAACCAGAGATCAAATTGCCAACATCCGTTGGATCATAGAAAAGCAAGAGAGTTCCAGAAAAACATCTCCTTCTGCTTTATTGACTATGCCACAGCCTTTGACTGTGTGGATCACAACAAACTGTGGAACATTCTTAAAGAGATGGGAATACCAGACCACCTGACCTGCCTCCTAAGAAATCTGTATGTATGCTTATCAAGAAGCAACAGTTAGAACTGGACATGGAACAACAGACTGGTTCCAAATTGGGAAAGGAGTATGTCAAGGCTGTATATTGTCACCCTGCTTATTTAATTTCTATGCAGAGTACATCATGAGAAACGCTGGGCTGGAAGAAGCACAAGCAGGAATCATGGTTGCCGGGAGAAATATCAATAACCTCAGATATGCAGATGACACCACCCTTATGGCAGAAAGGGAAGAAGAAAGTGAAAGAGGAGAGTGAAAAAACTGGCTTAAAACTCAACGTTTAAAAAACTAAGATCATGGCACCTGGTCCCATCACTTCGGCAAATAGATGGAGGAACAATGGAAACAGTGAGAGATTTTATTTTCCTGGGCTCCAAAATCATTGCATATGGTGATTGCAGCCATGAAATTAAAAGATGCTTGCTCCTTGGAAGGAAAGCATGACCAATCTAGACAGCATATTAAAAAGCAGAGACATTACTTTGCCAACAAAAGTCCATCTAGTCAAGGCTATGGTGTTTCCAGTAGTCATGTATGGATGTGAGAGTTGGACTATAAAGAAAGCTGAGTGCTGAAGAATTGATGCTTTTGAACTGTGGTGTTGGAGAAGACTCTTGAGAGTCCCTTGGACTGCAAGGAGATCCAACCAGTTCATCCTAAAGGAAATCAGTCCTGAATATTCATTGGAAGGACAGATGCTGAAGCTAAAAGTCCAATACTCTGGCATCCCGATGGGAAGAACTGACTCATTTGAAAAGACCCTGATGCTGGGAAAGATTGAAGGTGGGAGGAGAAGGGGATGACAGAGGATGAGATGGTTGGATGGCATCACTGATGTGATGGACGTGAGTTTGAGCAAGCTCCACGAGTTGATGATGGACAGGGAAGCCTGGGGTGCTGCAGTCTGTGGGGTCACAAAGAGTTGGACACGACTGAACTGACAATTTTCAGTAAGAAGTGATTTTAGAGAAGTAAAATTTTATTGTATATTTAAAACTGCCCTTTAGAGCTTAGACATTTTAAATCCATATGCACACACTATATCCTGGATATTTGTGGTTTGTCTTTCCAGCAGGGATTCCCCATTTCTCTCCCTGACAAAACCCTGATTTCCTGTTGAGGAATTTAGCGCTCCAGTGTTTTCTCGGCTGACGTGTGGGTGGGCTGGATCCTGGCCGAAGCTTCTTCTGCGCTTGCTGGTCTCAGTGATCCAGGGATGGTTGTATGACAGAGTCAATGTGATGCAAGGGCTCTGGGCAATGCTTCGCCATTGTGTGATGAAAGCAGCCATGGACAACGTGTGAATGAATAGGACTGGCCATGTTCCAATAAAGCTTTATTTACACAACAAGCAGTGGGCCAGGCTGGACCCTCAAGCTGCATACAGTTGGAAGATTTCTAAACTACACATTAACAAGGGGTGCTGCCTGAAAAGAGACTTCGATCTTGGACTTGAATGAGGAAGTATCTTGAATGCCTGGCACCCACGGGAGCCCAAGACGGAGGTCTGGTGTGGAAGTGAGACTCAGGCTGGTTGGGCAGAGCTGAGAACTGCACAGAAAAACCAGCTCCTGGTCCTGTTGAGTTCGTGAGCCCAGATTCCAGCCTTGCCTCTCTCTAGACTTAACTGCTGGGTTTCCGAAGTGATGCTAGTGGGAAAGAACCCCTAAGAGACACAGGTTCGATCCCTGGCTCAGGAAGATCCCCTGGTGAAGGGCATGGCAACCCACTTTAGTATTCTTGCCTGGAGAATCCCAAGGAGAGAGGAGCTTGGTGGGTTACAGTCCCGAGGGTCTCGACGAGTCAGACACGACTGATGTGGCTTAGCACACACAGCACAGACTTATTCCTGGACTGCTCCAGTAAGCTCCCTTGATTGTGGAAGTTTGTTGGAGAAGGCATCTCTGTTCCTTGTAACTAAATAAGTCTAACTGATGCCTACTGTGTGACACTCATGGAATGATAAAAACACTCGATATACACACTTATGCTATAGGTGAGAGTTTTATAACAGAACTTAGCTTTCTGAAAACAGAACTTGCCTCATAATTTCTAATCTGTTAACGGAACTCTCATTCATTCTTTCCTACTATTCTTGCCTACTATTTATTGGAGAAGTGCAGCAAGGGAGGAGACTGCATGGTGGCCAAAATGGGCACTCTTTATTTAGAGGAAGTGCATGGTCCAATGGGTTTATAGCTCCAAACTGCAAAGGCACACTAGTTCATAAGCCCTGAGTGGGAAGGTCCATCTAGTCAAAGCTGTGGTTTTTCCAGTAGTCACGTATGGATGTGAGAGTTGGACTATAAAGAAAGCTGAGTGCTGAAGAATTGATGCTTTTGAATGGTGGTGTTGGAGAAGACTCTTGAGAGTACCTTGGACTGCAAGGGACTCCAACTAGTCCATCCTAAAGGAAATGAGTCCTGAATATTCATTGGAAGGACTGATGCTGAAGCTGAAATTCCAATCCTTTGGCCACCTGATGCGAAGAGCTGACTCATTGGAAAAGACCCTGATGCTGGGAAAGCTTGAGGGCAGGAGGAGAAGGGGACAACAGAGGATGAGATGGTTGGGTGGCATCACTGACTCAATGGACATGAGTTTGAGCAAGCTCCAGGAGCTGGTGATGGACAGGGAAGCCTGGCGTGCTGCAGTCCATGGGGTCGCAAAGAGTCGGACACGACTGAATGGAACTGAACTGAGTTCTATGGAGAAGAATGAAAGTGGGGAAGGCAAGATTTCACAGAGGTGGCAGAAGAGAAAAGGAAAGATGTCATAGAGGTGACAGAGAAGGTCTTGTTGAGAAGGCAACCCTGGAGTGGAGGTCTGACCTGTAGAGCCCCAGGGCCTTTTCACTGTAAATGTGGCAAGACACACTGATGACCATGTCTCCAGCTTTGCCGGGCAGAGGCTACTGCACTCAGGCTTTCTCTAGTTTTGGCTAGTGGGGGCTACTTTTCACTGGGGCATGCAGGCTTCTCATCGTGGTGGCTTCTTTGACTGCAGGCCACAGGCTCTGGAGCACACAGGCTTCAGTATTTGTAGCTCAAGGAGCCAGTTGCTTCACAGCATGTGGGATCATCCCTGACCAGGGCTTGAACCTGTGTCCCCTGCGTCGGCAGGCGGGTTCCCAACCACTAGACCACCAGGCAAGTCCACTACCTGACTACTTTTTTACAGCTTAATAATGTTGCATTGAAAGGATATGACACCTTTTGTTCAGCTGATGGACATTTGGACATTTTAGCCACCAGGAACAGTCATTCGTGAGTTTTTGTATGGACTTGCTCATTCAGTTTTCTTGGGTAAATACAAGAAGTGGAACTGCTGAGCTGAAAAGAGGTCTGCAACTGAGTGAGACTGGGCCTTTGTTTAAAAGGAAGTACCTGGTCCAAATACATTTTCTCTTTATAGCAAGAACAGTGAAAAGGGAAGTGAAGTCACTCAGTCATGTCCAACTGTGACCCATGGACTGTAGCCCACCAGGCTCCTCCATCCATGGGATTTTCCAGGCAAGAATACTGGAGTGGGTTGCCATTTCCTTCTCCAGGAAATCTTCCTGACCCAGGGATTAAGTCTGGGCCTCCCGCATTGTAGGCAGACACTTTACCATCTGAGCCACCAGGAAAGTCATGGCTTCACATTATGTTGAGGGCTGCAGCTTGCATCATTTTGTAAAGGACAGAGACATAAATGATAAATAACAGTATATAAAATATTACAATCTACCACCTCAAAAAAATATTGTTTATGGAGTTTGGAGAACCAAGTATTGATGGCAGTTTTGTTTTGAAAAGAATGCTATGACTAATGTGGTTTTTCTTCCTCATGTTTATATTAAAAGAAAAGCAAAAAAACTATTTTAATTAAGAAAAAAAGGTCCAGACAGAGAGAGATGGAAGAAGGGAGTGTCTGTGTGACTAAGTTTTTGCTTTTAGTTCTTTCCTTAGAACAGAAATGATGAATATGTCTCTTTCTGGGAAATTCTTTCATCCAAGAGTAAAGAATTTTGTAGCTGCTACCCAGTGAAGCATCACAGGTCATCCTGACACAGAGACCTCCGCAGGGAGTGGGAGCTGGGCTGGTTCTTGTCTGTCGCGGACTTGGGTTTCCTTACAGAGTCCTCATGGCTTTGAGGAGGTCTGAGAAGAGTTGTTTTGGGGAATACACACGCTCGACATCCTGCTCTGTTTTCCCTCTGGACGTGTGTAAAAATGTCAGACTGCACCCCATCCAACGGCACCCAGCTTCCCCACAGAGCTGTCCGCAGCACGCGGAGATTAATCATTGGCAACTGTTTATTTAGACGCAGAGGTCAAGTGCTAAGGAAATCCTCAATCCCCTGACGTTTTTTCTCGATTCTGCAAGCCACAGATTCTTTGCCCCTCTTTTCTGCAGAACTGATGAAACCAAACCAACAGAAGAACATGGTGAGAGACCAACCCTGGTCTGTGGCAGTTATTTGGCAAGAGGGAAAAGAAGTGAAGAACAGGCCTTGAAGGAAAGAGGTCTTCACGGATGCCACTGAAGTGGCAGACTCTGTCAGTGAAAATCCTCCCTACTCTGTTCTTAGGTCACAGTGCTGTTTGCCGTCACTAAGCTGTGTCTGACTCTTGACAACCCCGTGGACTGCAGCACACCAGGCTTCTCTGGCCTCCACCGTCTCCTGGAGTTTGCTCAAACTACGTCCATTGAGTCAGCGATGCCATCTAACCATCTCATCCTCTGTTGCCCCCTTCTTCCTCTTGCCTTCCATCTTTGCCAGCATCAAGGTCTTTTCCAAAGAGCTGGCTCTTTGGATTAAGTGGCCAGAGTATTGGAGCTTTAGCATTAGCATGAGTCCTTCCAGTGAATATTGAGGACTCATTTCCTTTAGGATGAACTGGCTGGATCTCCATGCTGTCCAAGAGACTCTCAAGAGTCTTCTCCAGCACCACAGTTCAAAAAGCATCCATTTTTTGGCCCTCACAGTGAGGTCTCATAAATGACTGCTCTAATTTAGGAATCATCCACGAATTCATGTTTTTCTCATCCTCTGTCCTTGTAATTTATGAAAGAATAAACACGTGGATTAGTCAACTGTCATCTGGAAATGGGCAAGCAGGCGTTACCACGGATCTCCTAAATTGTGGATCTAGCGCTTTTCAAGTGTTTTCATGCATATCACATGTGGTGGGGGGAAGGAGTCTTTTTCTTTTCCCTCGATTATTTCTCATGCCTTTGCCCAGGACAGTTATGGGACTGCAGCAGAATGAAATCACCTCTCTTGTGTGGGGCTGTGGGGCTGTGGGACTGACTGGCACGAAGAGAATGTTACAGTACGGCCGCTGGGTAGCAACAGCTGCCTGGATGGAAAATTCCGGAGTCTTTTCTGTTGCAATGTTTTCCGTTTTTATACGTGCAAGGAAATGTGTGCTTAACTGAACTCAGCTGTTTGAAAAATTCACAGAAAATATGACATAATACCTGGTCTCTGCCATTTAAGCAATTTTAAGTAAGAGCAGGAGAGATGTGCTCAGTTCAAAGAGTTTATGAAATACATTCATTATTTTGTGACGCTTGTCCTCTCGTGAAAGTCGCTTAGTCATGTATGACTCTTTGCAACGCCATGGACTATACAGTCCATGGAATTCTCCAGGCCAGAATACTGGAGTGGGTAGCCTTTCCCTTCTCCAGGGCATCTTCCCAACCCAGGGATCAAACCCATGTCTCACGCATTGCAGGCAGATTCTTTACCAGCTGAGCCACCAGGGAAGCCCAAGAATATTGGAGTGGGTAGCCTATCCCCTTCTCCAGCGGATCTTCCCAACCCAAGAATCGAAACGGGGTCTCCTGCATTGCAGGCGGATTCTTTACCAGCTGAGGTATCAGGGAAGCCCCATCTTGCGACTAGTACTGTGCCAAAACTGAGTGAGATTTAAGCAGTAGAATGTTTACATTCTGATTGATACAATGAGACATGTGTATCTGAAAAAAATATATTGTTTTTTTTTTTTTTTAATGATGAGAAAATGCGAGATCACAGTAGGGTACATACTTTCATGGTTTATGAAAGTAACAAGTTTTGAGCCACACTTTGAGGATGGATAAGAGATTAAAAAAAAAACACTGGAGAATACATACAGAAAAGTATATATATGTATGTATCTTCAGGGTATATAACTTGCTGACTTTTTACAACTGATCTGATCGGCACAGATCTGATCAGCACACAGATCAAGAAAAGAATGTTTCTGGCACCCTGGGACTCCCCCCACCCCTGTCCCTTTCTGTGACTACCCATCTCCACTTCCTTGAACAGCACGAATGAACTGTGCTCACCTCTGTACTTACACTGAATGATGTGAAAGGCACCTGTTAGGAAAGTGATATTGTTTTGTGTCTGGAGGACTCACGATGTGAGACACAAATGCTGTTTGTTTGTTTTCATCACTGCGTAGTATTCTGTGGTATAATATAACCCCATTTTCCCACTTCACTGTCAATGGGATTTCTGCTATTTCCAGTTCTAGGGAACTTTGAAACAGTGTTGCTTAACTTATTAAAGCGCCTGTCTTTTTGGTGAAAATATGTACATGTTCTTGTTGGGTATGTATTTACCCAGAAGTAGGAAAGTAAATGTATGGATGTGAGAGTTGGACTGTGAAGAAAACTGAGCACTGAAGAATTGATGCTTTTGAACTGTGGTGTTGGACAAGACTCTTGAGAGTCCCTTGGACTGCAAGGAGATCCAACCAGTCCATTCTGAAGGAGATCAGCCCTGGGTGTTCTTTGGAAGGAATGATGCTAAAGCTGAAACGCCAATACTTTGGCCACCTCATGCGAAGAGTTGAGTCATTGGAAAAGACTCTGATGCTGGGAGGGATTGGGGGCAGGAGGAGAAGGGGACGACAGAGGATGAGATGGCTGGATGGCATCACTGACTCGATGGACATGAGTCTGGGTGAACTCCGGGAGTTGGTGATAGACAGGGAGGCCTGGTGTGCTGCAATTCATGGGGTTGCAAAGAGTCAGACATGACTGAGCGACTGAACTGAACTGAGGAAAGTAAAAGAAAGTGAAGTCGCTCAGTCATGTCTGACTTTTTGCGACCCTATGGAATGTAGCCTACCAGGCTCCTCTGTCCAGCACCCAGGAGTAGGAGTGGCCCATTTTAGTAGATATGAAAGTGAAAGAGTTAAGTCACTCAGTCATGTCTGACTCTTGGGACCTCATGATGGAGTGTAGGCCACCAGGCTCCTCTGTCCATGAGGATTCTCCAGGCAAGAATACTGGAGTGGGCTGCCATGCCCTCCTCCAGGGGATCTTCCCGACCCAGGGATTGAACCTGGACCTCCTGTATTGCAGGCAAATTCTTTACCGACTGAGCTAATCGGTAATCTTAATTTAATGTTATATTAAATTTAATATAACATTAAATAGAATACTATTAAAATTAATTGAATTAAAATTAATAATATTAAATACTTAAAGAATATTTAATGGTAAATCAGTGAATAAAACAAAAACTGAACTGAAACTTCAATTTTGTCACCCTGGCCACTTAATGCTGGGGAGCAGCTGCTACGTTAGCACAGAATGTCTGCTTCCCCGCTGAGAGTCCTAGTGGACAGTGGACAAGAGGATAAAGTGCTGAAGGGAGGGGTGAGGACTGGATTAAACACACGTGTGCTGTCTGTCGCATCCTGTCTTGGCGGTTACTATAAAAATGTTTGGTCTTTGATCAAAGCTGCAGCCCGGCTGTAGGAACATTATTTGTTCCTGGTTTTTAAGCATTTCAGTCATGTCTCAACGATGTTTCCTACATTTTGTTTCTTTCACACATTATTATTTTTGCTTTTTTTTTTCTTTTTCCTGGCTGTGAAATAGAATCTGGGTGGTTAGGCCATTTCCCACAAAGTCAAAAAGCCATCGATCATGACTTAGTATTACATGTTGATTTATGGTTCGTGTGTGAACAAATAACTTGCCCAGAAAAACGCTGTCTGTAACCGAGGCCTCTTGGCCCCCTCTGCAGGGTAGGGTGAGGTCAGCGGCTGGCCTGGCCACTCCTGTCTGAGGGCTTGCTGCCCAAAACCTCCGGTCGGTCTGAGAACGGGAAGTGAAAGAACTCATGGAGGAACAAACAAGAAAGATCCTTTTTTTTTTTTTTTCTCTTTTTTTCATTCATCCTTTAAAGAAAGATCTTTTTGATTAGGAAAATATTCTTAGATTTTTGCACGCCCTGGAGGTTTTTACATGTTGTTGAAAAGCAATAATATATTCTGCTCTTCAAGGCATTTTCTTTATCAGAATAAAACAAGCTTCTTCCAGTGAGCTCGAATCAATACCACCATAACTCCAACAGAATCCTCTCTTCCTTCTCAGAACTTACTCCCTTTTGGTTCAGCATAAAATGAAAACAAAATCCCAATGACATGCTAGTTGTATTGTGTGTGTTTGGTCGTTGATTCATCCAAGAATTTTTGAAGTGAAGTGAAAGTTGACTTTGCTCAGTTGTGTCTGACTCTTTGCGACCCCCATGGGCTATACAGTCCATGGAATTCTCCAGGCCAGAATACTAGAGTGGATAACCTTCCCCTTCTCCAGGGGATCTTCCCAACCCAGGGATCAAACCCACGTCTCCGACATTGCAGGTGGATTCTTTACTGGCTGAGCCACCAGGGAAGCCTGAGAATGCTGGAGCGGGTAGCCAATCCCTTCTCCATGGGAACTTCCTGACCCAGGGATCGAACCGGGGTCTCCTGCATTGCAGGCACATTATTTCCTGAGTACTTATTACTGACCAAACACTGAATTTGGTGGCTTTATCTACATTTGGGAATGCAGTGGGCACTCAGACACGTCTATCCCCTATTCTCATGGCCCGTATAATACAGAAGGGGAAACCAGTATTTTAAGAATGTAAAAACTAAAGTGTGGCAGAAAAATGGGTCGTAGTTGGCAAAGACCAAACTGCCAGGGAAACAGAGGTCAGATGGGTGAAAACATTCTGATGTTGCATAAAAAGTGGTAGAAAAAGTAGTGCTGTGAAATAAAAGGGGCACAGGCTTTGGGGGTCAAGGGCACAGGATTTGGGGGTCAGGGGCACAGGATTTGGGGGTCAAGGCATCCGAATTTCCTTCCTGGTGTATCAGTTACCTGATACTACTGTGGAACAAATAGCTCTCTAGGAGCTTAAAACAACAAATGTTCACCAACTCATCATTTCCAGGGGCAGGAATTTGGGGGCAACTAACCCTGGAGAAGGGAAAGGCTACCCACTCCAGGATTGTGGCCTGGAGGATCCCATGGACTATACAGTCCATGGGGTCACAAAGAGTTGGACACACGACTAAGCGCCTTTCACTTTCACTTCAGCTGTGGTTGGGACACAGGCTCGTTTATGAGACTGCAGTTGGGATGTCAGCACCAGCTGGAGGTATCCGGCGCCTTATTGAGGCTGGAGGATCAGCTCTGAGAACGGCTGCTTTGCATGGGTATTGGTAGGAGGCCTCTGTGCTCCGGCATCACTGAAAGCCTGAACCTCACCAAGTGGTCCTGCCTGGTGGACCACTCCAGCATCTTTATAACATGGAAGTCTACTTCCCCGGAGGGAGGTGTCCAAGACTGAAGCCTCACAGGACTGAGGCTTAAAAAGTCACAAAGCTTGGCTTCACCCTTAATCCACTGGTTAAGTCACACACTCAAGGGAAGGAGAACTGGACTCCAGTTCTGAAGGGAGCGGTATCACAGAATTTGTGGACATGTTTTAAATCCATGGGACCTACCCTGGCTCTATTTTTCTCTAGCTGTGAGACTGAGAGTTTTCTCGGGTGAGACATACGTTGAATGATACCCACCTCACAAGGCTGCTGGGAGGATTCAGTGAAATACCTTACGTGAAGAAACTTTGGCAAATTCCCATGAGTTATGCAAAGGTTGGTCATTTAGGAAAGAGCAGAGAGACATGGGGCTTATCCAGTGGCTCAAGTGGCAAAGAACCTGCCTGCCTTGCAGGAGACACAGGAGACGCAGGTTCAATCCCTGGGTCGGGAAGATGCCCTGGAGGAGGGCATGGCAACCCACCCAGTATTGTTGCCTGGAGAATCCCATGGCAGAGGAGCCTGGTGGTCTACAGTCCATCAGGTCGAAGAATCGGACATGACTGAAGCAACTGAGGATGCACACACAGAGACACACAGAGCCTCAAGCTTACAAATTCCCCTTTATTTAGTCGAGGTCATTTGCTGAACAATGAAGAGAATCCTTGATGACGCAGCAATGATCTGGGCTGTGGAATGTTTTCTTTGCTTTTTCAACCTCATTCTCTTATCAGAAGTCCAGTTTGATTCAGGTTGGAGCCCTTCAACCTTCCTTTGCTTGAACCCATTTTTAACTCTTTGCATCTCTGTACTGAGTAGATTCCCGGATGCAACTTTTCTACCCATAATTTCCTTTCTTGGCTGTTTTCAGCATAGAGAAGCTTCCGTCTTCTCCCTTCCCCGTCCCCATGATGCTTAGTTTGTTTTTCCCATCCACCTGCTATTTTTCTTCACTCCCAACATTTGCTTCCATTCATAGGTGCTGCTGATCTCTGCACACCAGGGGTTTACAAACTGAAAGTGTTACGGCAACACAGACATGCAGAGAAGGGATGGTAAAGAAACAGCTGTCGACAATAAAAGAGGAAGTTCTGCTAAAGAGGAGCAACAATTAATGCGTCAGCATTACGCAGAGTTAGTGCGTCCCTGAACCGTCATGAGGGTTATCTATGAGTACCTCATGTCCCCTGGTGTCTTCCTGATCGCTTTCAGTACTGACAACGAGTAGTGATGCTCTGAATCCCGGTTGGAATATGCAGCGTGAACACACTAGTTGTTATCCTTTACTATCCCCTTTCTGTGTGTCTGTCTGGCTCTGGTTTTTCTGGTCTGTAAGCTGCTAATGTGCAGAGGTCAGCAACATCATCTGATCGGGCTTCGGTGTGGGTTTTCCCTCCTGTGAGTGTTGGACTTCGCATCTGTTGACATCCCGAGTTCTGCCCATGTTCCCTGTGTTTTTAGCAAGAATACTTACATGCCTGTTTTTGGATAGCTGTCAGTTCAGTTCAGTTCAGTCGCTCAGTCGTGTCTGACTCTTTGCGACCCCATGAATCGCAGCACGCCAGGCCTCCCTGTCCATCACCAACTCCCAGAGTTCACTCAGACTCACATCCACCGAGTCAGTGATGCTATCCAGCCATCTCATCCTCTGTTGTCCCCTTCTCCTCCTGCCCCCAATCCCTCCCAGCATCAGGGTCTTTTCCAATGAGTCAACTCTTTGCATGAGGTGGCCAAAGTACTGGAGTTTCAGCTTTAGCATCATTCTTACCAAATAAATCCCAGAGCTGATCTCCTTTAGAGGGGACTGGTTGGATCTCCTTGCAGTCCAAGGGACTCTCAAGAGTCTTCTCCAACACCACAGTTCAAAAGCATCAATTCTTCGGCGCTCAGCTTTCTTCACAGTCCAACTCTCACATCCATACATGACCACTGGAAAAACCATAGCCTTGACTAGACGGACCTTTGTTGGCAAAGTAATGTCTCTGCTTTTCAATATGCTATCTAGGTTGGTCACAACTTTTCTTCCAAGGAGTAAGTGTCTGTTAATTTCATGGCCGCAGTCACCATCTGCAGTGATTTTGGAGCCCAGAAAAATAAAATATGACACTGTTTACACTGTTTCTCCATCTATTTCCCATGAAGTGATGGGAAGAAGATGCCATAATCTTCGTTTTCTGAATGTTGAACTTTAAGCCAACTTTTTCACTCTCCTCTTTCACTTTCATCAAGAGGCTTTTTAGTTCCTCTTCACTTTCTGCCATAAAGGTGGTGTCATCTGCATAGCTGAGATTATTGATATTTCTCCCGGCAATCTTGATTCCAGCTTGTGTTTCTTCCAGCCCAGCATTGCTCATGATGTAGTCTGCATATAAGCTTAATATGTCTCTCCAAATACTGCCCATTTTTGACCTTTCTTCCACGAACCTCACTTCCCCCTTTTTTCCCCGAAGGGCAGTGTGAAAAAGGAGGAGAGAAGCACCTGAGGAATGACACACAGCTGCAACAGAAACCTCTCAATGCAACGTCCTTGCCTCATTCAGTCTTTATGGAGATCATACCCTGGTCTTTGCTAGTGGCTCAGCGATCAAGAATCTGCCTGCCAATGTAGGAGACGTGGGTTCGATCCCTGGGTTGGGAAGATCCCCTGGAGAAGCAAACAGCAACCCACTCCAGTATTCTTGCCTGGGAAATTTCCTGGACAGGGAGGCCTGGCGTGCTGCAGTCCGTGGGGTCACAAAGAGTTGGACAGGGCTGAGCGACTAAACCACAACAACAACCCTATTCTTAAGAATCGACTCTTCTCCGCCAAGTGCTATCTGTTTGAAGGAAATGAGGCATAGGTTTTATTTTTTTTCCCAGAACTCGTTGTTAGCATTTCTGAAATTATTGGACGTCCCCATGCCGGCCAGATTCCTTTAGGCTTCTGTAATGACAGCTGTGAAAATTCGGCTATGGGCGTACACAGTGCTATCAAGAATTAAATAAGACAGGCTCTCTGTTGACAGACTGTTCACCCACTCCAGTGGACTTAAGTATCTTGATGCTTCTTCTGTGCCATCTGCTAGAAATGAGAAAATCTGGACATCTAATATTATTAGCTTTGCCATCAACTAACAGGGATTTGAACAGGGGGAGTCCAGGGTCAGCATCACCAATGCAAAGCATGACTGCTTTGCCGGATGACAAAGGGAAAAAAACATTAAAGGTAATTAATTACTGTGGATAGTTTAGTCCATTTGTTTAACCTTCAGATTCACTGTTTGGAAAATGAGGTAACTGCATCGATTCTCTTTAGAGACTCTGCAATGACTTTTTTTGGTTAAGATTTTAAATTAAATTTTCGGATACTGGATGGCTATCTCAGGAAAAAAAAAAAACAACTAACCGAGAGATGTCAGTCAACAACTGCAGTGCTACACTGTAGCTAAGTTTTATCCAGGGATATTTGCTCAGAAAGTAACGTTTTTCAGGAATGTACATAAACCAAAGATGATATTTTTTTAAATTAACATTATCACCATTTTTCTTCTTCTTCTCCTAAGGTGCTTTACTGTGGAAAGCAGCTACAGAATTCGCCTGTGTTGCGCTTAGGTGTTTTGACCCCACTCAGGTACCTTCAGGGATGCAACGTTTTAATAACTGGACAGTTCCTCTACAATCACTTCCCCCTTGTGGTGGTGTGGTGGTGTTTAGTTGCTAAGTCATGTCCGACTCTGTGACCCCCCGGACTGCAGCCCGCCAGGCTCCTCTGTCCATGCGGTTTCCCAGGCAAGAATACTGGAGTGGCTTGCCATTCCCTTCTTTAATCCCTGGAAGTGGTATCTTTCCCACCCAGGAACTGAAGCCCCGTCTCCTGCATTGGCAAGAGGATTCTTTATCACTGAGCCACCAGGGAAGCCCTAATCCCTTACGTTCATTCTAAGTCTTTACCCTGTTTGGTGAGTCTTTATAAATCTTCCCAGGAACAGATCGCTGAGTCCCTAGCACGAAGGAATTGAACCAACTGTTTATCCTTTAACATCTATGTAGATTTCCCACAGACAGATTGCCAATAGAAGGTAATCTCACTTTCCAGTGTCCAAATAGCTAGGTTTTCCCCAGTTGCATATTTGCTGTCAATTACCATAGACTAACGTGTTTTAGAAACTGATTCTCATTTTGAATTGCCCACAGTGCGTGTCTCATCTTAAAACTGATGGAGAATATGTAGGATGTTATACAGAACGTGGGAATATATAAGACTAGAACAATTAGCTCTGTATTGATGCTGCCTGAAATCTGACATCGACCCATACAGCCTAACCCTTTTCTCCAAGCATTTCCTAGTTGGTGTATAACACAGGGAGCTTGACTAGGTACTCTGTGACAACCTAGAGAGGCAGGATGAGGAGGGGAGGTTCAAGAGGGAGGGGACATGTGTACACTTGTAGCTGATTCATGCTGTTGTATGGCAGAAGCCAAAACGATATCGTAAAGCAGTTATCCTTCAGTTAAAAAGAAGTTTTTTTAAAAAATGTAAATCAGAAAAAAAAAGCTCTGCTTTTAGAATCTCTTCTGTACCGAATTAGACAAGTACTTGAGTTTTCAATTGCAGTCTTATAAACTGGGAAAAACCCCTTTGAATGTATTTTATATATATATATATATATATATTTATACATTAAGCATTTGTAGCAGTGGCATTGACACCTTTGCTCAGTTCAGTTCAGTTCAGTCGCTCAGTCGTGTCCGACTCTCTGTGACCCCATGGACCGCGGCACGCCAGGCCTCCCTGTCCATCACCAACTCCCAGACTTTACTCAAACTCATGTCCATTGAGTCGGTGATGCCATCCAACCATCTCATCCTCTTTCGTCCCCTTCTCTTCTGCCCTCAATCTTTCCCAGCATCAGGGTCTTTTCTAATGAGTCAGCTGTTCGAATGAGGTGGCCAAAGGATTGGAGTTTCAGCTTCAGCATCAGTCCTTCCGATGAACACCCAGGACATATCTCCTTTAGGATGGACTGGTTGGATCTCCTTGCAGTCCAAGGGACTCTCAAGAGTCTTCTCCAACACCACAGTTCAAAAACATCAAGTCTTCTGCACTCAGCTTTCTTTATGGTCCAACTCGCTCACATCCAAACATGACCACTGGAAAAACCATAGCCTTGACTAGACAGACCTTTGTTGGCAAAGTAATGTCTCTGCTTTTCAATATGCTGTCTAGGTTGGTCATAACTTTCCTTCCAAGGAGCAAGCGTCTCTTAATTTCATGGCTGCAGTCCCCATCTGCAGTGATTTTGGAACCCCCTTTGTTAGGTTTTGTTACACTTTGGAATCAGTATAAGAGCATAAGGTATAAACCACCTGCACAGGACAGTCCCCAGTTTCCTGGGAATTATATGACGTCATGACCCACGGAGAGATGATACAATGGCTTGTCTTCAAGCCCCTGAGAACAGGTGCCCGTGGTGGCTGTATCTAGTGATTCAAGTGACCAATAGTAGACTATGGTTGTATGAGGCTGTGGTGTTATATTACACTTCACAGGTTCAAATCCTTGTCCTCTGTTGGACTGACTCCTCTTATGAGCTGGGCAGGATTTTTCAGTCTCCCCGAGCCTCAAGGTTCTTTCTGTGAAATGGGAATAACGCACACTCGTTACCACTGCTGTTGCTACTTAATTGCTTCAGTTGTGTCCAACTGTGCCCACCAGGGTCCTCTGTCCATGGGATTCTCCAGGCAAGAGTCCTGGGGTGGATTGCCATGTCCTCCTCCAGGGGATCTTCCCAACCTAGGGATCAAATCCGGGTTTCCTGCATTGCGTGCAAGATTCTTTACCTCTGAGCCACCAGGGAAACCCAGCTCACCCTGGTTGCCAGGGATTAAATGACTAGCAGCACTGTCATGCTTAGATCAGCTCTCTGCTCAGAGAAAGCACTTGCTAAACATCAAACAAAAAAAAAGAAAAAAAAGCCAATTTGTGCCACTTTTTTATCCCCTGATATAAAGGATAAAAATAAAAACTCAAACCACAAGACAGCAAGACAGTCACTGAACTGACTTATCCTCCCTTAATAATAGGCTATTTCCTTGTAAAATTAGGGAGTGGATTTTGGGATGCAAAGGAGGTATCTGTGGGTAGAAAAAAATGTCTGGATGAATAAAGTACTGTTAAAGTATTCTGCATGTGGGGTCATTACCCAGAGTACAGAAGGCATTTTTCTGTCACTGGGAATCCCCCTGCTACAGTGGGAGAATCGTCTTAATTTTTGTTTTAAGTTTTGTTGCGTGTAATAGGCTGTGTTCTCTTTAGAGGTCTGCTAATATTGGATGGGCTCATATAATTTCAAGAACTGAGTTACTCCATCTATCTATGAGCTTTCATATATTTGGTTCCATGAATCTAATTTGATACGTTTGGCTACAAGAGAGATTGGTAACCTGATAAGAATTTCCTGGCAAGATTGGAAATATGTCTCAAAATACAGCAAGTCTGGTTCAGAGGACTCACAATTTGTTTCTTAAAAATCCATCAGGCTTGGCATATCCAGTAGTTTTATTTGTAATGTAGCTTTAAAAATATTCAGGCCTTTACATACACAGAGTAAAGAAAAAACATGACTTTAATCCTTCTTCAGTGCAAATATTTGAGAGAGCATTTTAAATTTTACCTCAATATTTTCCCTCAACTCAATTAAGCTCTCTTTCATGGAAAAATTTAAATCACACTCTACATGGATTCAACTTGATTAATATTTTTTTGTCAATTAAATTACATATCAAATAATTTCAAAATTCACAGGATTGGTGGCAACCGTATCCAACCAGTTATGGGAAATTTCAGAGAGGAATACAGACCAACTCTGCTGCTTTTATCAGAATACAATTAGAAAAAGGAACTTTGTAAGAAAAGGTACAGTGTTTCTAAGAAGAAAAAAGCTAACTAATGTGCAAAGTATCTATGTTTCATTTTTGATACTATAAAGACCATCAGTAAAAAAAGTATTTTTTTATCTGGTTCACTGAATACTCTGCTGGAAGGGCTGACACTTTATAAACAGAAAAAAAAACTATCTGTTGGAGTTGAATCCTTTTCTGGGTAATCTGTGTTTGATATGTGTATATGTGTGTGTTCCTACTCCTAGGGCTGTGTAACAGAGCACCCCCAGAATGCAGTGGCTTAAAACAATAGTAATAATTTCTTATCTTCCAGGTGGCTCAGCTGGTAAAGAATCTGCCTGCAATACAGGAGGTTTGATCCCTGAGTTGAGAAGATCCCCTGGAGAAGGGGATGGCAACCTACTCCAGTATTCTTGCCTGGAGAATCCCATGGACATAGGAGCCTGGCGGGCTACAGTCCTTGGGGTCACAGAGAGTTGGACACCACTGAGCAGTTAACACTGTTTTCCTGTCTCTCATAATGTCTTACCTCCCCAGGTTTCTATGCATCAGGAATTTGAGAGTTTCGTATTAATAGCTGGGTAATTCTGGCTCTGTTTCTTTCAGGAGGCTGTGGTCAGTTTTTGACCAGGGCTGTAATGATCTGAAGGCTGGGGGTGTGGTTCCCAGAGAGCAACGTCACTTGATTGGCAACTTAGCCCCTCTGTTGCCTTGCTAGATGCTGCTTGAGAGTCCTCACCGAGGGTGGAAGTGGACTCCACAAGGGCATAAATTCAGCTGGTCAACATCCCTGGGGGCTGTCTTGGGTCTGGCTCCATGTAACACGTGTTTCCGTCACTTGCATTTATCGATGTTTGAGAGTGTGCTTGGTAAAAATACCAATTTTCCCACAAACGAATGGGTGTGATCTACTTGGAGGAAAATAATTTTAAGGTTTAAAAAGAACAAACACAGCAAGTTTTGAGAACCACGAAAGTGATGTGCTTTTGCACCAAAGAGTGGTTTTAAAGGCACTTCCTTCTTAAAGGGCTTCCCTTGTGGCTCAGCTGGTAAAGACTGAGCCTACAATGCGGGAGACCTGGGTTCGATCCCTGGGTTGGGAAGATCCCCTGGTGAAGGGAAAGGCTACTCACTCCAGTATTCTGGCCTGGAAAATTCCATGGACTGTATAGTCGTTGGGGTTGCAAAGAGTTGGACATGACTGAGTGACTTTCACTTTCCTTCTTAAAGGAATAACAGATTTAAAAGCTGTTCTGTATGCAATCACTCGTAAGCTTGGAATTAGGCTTTTCCCCTTTGCTTGGTTAGAAGTTATATATACTTGACAACTTTAACACCTATTCGAGGAACTGGTCATTAGATACAGAAAACCCCCGTATGTGTGCTATGATTCGATAATGGCCTCACTGATATGGAAGAGAACCTGGGAAATTGGGGATCTGCAAGCTAAAAAAGTCTGACGTATGACTGATTCCATAAAACCTCTCCACCCCTGGAGGCTGTGGAAGGAGCATGCTGGCGTCTATAAATATGGTAGAAAAACCGCATGTGCTTCAGAGTATCTGGGATGCTTCTGATACAATCTCAGGAGAAGGAGCTTTGGGGGCTTTGGGGGTAGCTCCACGACATGAGGGTTTCTCTGGTAGCTCAGATGGTGAAGAATCTGCTTGCAATGCAGGAGACCCAGGTTCGAACCCTGGGTCAGGAAGATCCCTTGGAGGAGGGCAAGGCAACCGACTCCAGTATTCTTGCCTGGAGAATCCCATGGACAGAGGAGCCTGGTGGGTTACAGTCCATGGGGTCGCAAAGAGTTGGACAGGACTGAAGCGACTTAGAATGCATACACACACCATGATCTGAAGCAAGGCATAATGCCTCGTTAAAGGCAGCCTTGGAACAGAAACCCTATGTCCCCTGTGTAGAAGAACTCTAGCGGAGGCTGGAGAATGAGCTAACTGCAGAAAGAGATGGATACAGAGAACGCCATACCCAGCTTCTCTAGTCCCTAGTCTCTCTGACTGGGGTTTTGTATGACGGATTTCAACAATGGTGCGACCCTCCAGCTCATCCACTGAACCCAGCTGTACCTTTGTAGGTTTCCTGTTTCCTCGCTTGATGTTTCTTCTGTAGTGAAACTGGCTTTCCTGACCAACCAAATTTGAATGGAATGATGGGTTTGCTCTCTACCTTGAAGTATTTGTCAGGAAAAGCAATTTTACCAGGAAAACAAGAAACGCCCACCCCTGACCCCCCGATTTTACCTCTTTAAAAAGAAACCACAAAGAGATAGAAAGCTCTGACAAGCATGGGACAGTTCTTTGAAAAGATTGAATAGTAATTTGTCTTCAAGGTACGAAAAATGACATGTGCAAGTGAGATAATACATATTTTTAATTAGATTTTTTTGGGGGGATTGTGACTTCTTGTCCAGGCTCCATTTGCTAGAAGCTTATTTTTATCTGGGTTCTACCTTTTTCTAAAACGGTTGCAGAGAATTCTTTTCTCAAGACATCAAATTCTTGGCTCCAGTTATAACTAGACAGGCTGCAGTATTTTGTTCCTTTTTTTTTTAAAGTATCTTTTTCCTGCTTGTTTCTCATCTTTTATTTCTCAAAATACATGTGCTTTTTATAGATATGGGAGCCATTTTCAGATCAGGCTCTCTGAAAATAGTCTGAATCAGAATATATTAGGGGAAAAACCATCATTTACCCACAGAGGCACATCATGTTTCATTTTATTAAAAGCAGTACCCAGAGGGTGCAGACAGGAAAAAAATGAGGTGATTTTCTTTTTCCCCCTCCGCTATTCTTTAAGCCAGAGTTTTGTTTATAGGAAATGTTTTTTTTAACATTCTATGGCTACATTAATTAAAAATAAATGCAAGCAGAACGAGTTTCCTTTCTGCTTTGCTTTGTTGTTTTGAGTTCTCCTCAAATATCCTCTGAGGGGTTAAAGTCCATGGGTCATATTTTTTTTTACAACGGTATCCTTTTCCAGTGTGGAATTAACCTTGGATCGGTTTCTCTTCTCCACTCCCATTGACTCTCTTCCGGCTCCTGCCCTTCATCCTTCAACTTAACGATTACAGCAGTGGCTCAGACTCGCGTCCAATTTAGGTCTCCACACTGCATGAGACGATTATTTTTCATAGAACAATACTGTGATCACATCCTATCTGCTCAAAAGCATGTAACACTTTCTGTGACTGTTAGGTGAAGTCCAGACACCTCCAGGTCAGCACTGATGATCCATCAAAAACTGTGACAAGTGCAAATACTCTAAAACCCACCAACCGCTCTCTTGGGCTCCGGTCTCAGAGGAAAGAAATTTACGTTCACGCAAAGATCCATGTATGAATGTTCACAGCTGCTTTATCGGTAATTGCCCCAAACTGGAAACAGCTCCCTGCGTCCTTCAACAGATGGATGGTTAAACCAACTGTGGAATGACTATACTGTGGAATATTACTAGGCAACGAAAAGGGACAGGCTGTGGATTCACACAACAGCTTGGATGTCTCTCCAGGGAAATATGCTGACCGAAGGCCTGTCAGGAGTGAACTGAAGGTTCTGACGGCAGGATTATTCCTTGGCATTTCTGGTTTGCTACTCACAAGAGCAAGAGAGCAGTCATTGGCACAGAAAGGTCCCAGCCAAGAGTCGTGGGTGTCAGCAGCTGGAAGACAGCCTGGCAGACGTGAAAATGTCTGTGCCAAGGGGATACAAGTAAGACTGAAGGTGAGAATGAGGAGCTCCATTAAAAATGGAATAAAAGAACAAGGAGATGGATAACAGGAGAGAAAGGAAGGAAAATCAGAGGACCACTCCGGTAGGTCCAATATCTAAATAATAGGAGCTCCAGACCAAACAAACAAACAAACCCATAAATAATTTTTTTTAAAGTGCAAGAAAGTAATTTCCGCTTCTGAGCTGGCACACGGTGGCAGCTCAGTTCTGAACTATCTCCTCCTCACAGAAAATGCACGAAGCTGTAAGAAAAACAATGGCGCACTGCCAAAGTCACGTTTTTAGTGAAGCCGGGAGTCAGAGCATCGGCAGACTTCAAACCACAAGCACGGCTCTCAAAGTCATAACCAGCGGGAAGCCCCCGCAGTCTTACATTATCCCAGTACAAACAGGGTTATAAAGTATCGGGGAAGATCCATCTGGGAGTCATCTATGTAGAGCTGGTGTCTGAAGGCACTGGAATAACCACTTTACCAAAGAGAGGAAGTTAAGTAAAGTGTAAGTTGCTCAGTCTGGTCCGACTCTTTGCGACCCCGTGGATCATAGAGTTCGTGGAATTCTCCAGGCGAGAATACTGGAGTGGGGAGCCTTTGCCTTCTCCAGGGGATCTTCCTGACACAGGGATCAAACCCAGGTCTCCCACATGGCAGGCGGATTCTCAACCAGCTGAGCCACAACCAAAGAGAGGAGAAGGGGCTTATTAGTCAATGGCATTTAAAGGTGCTCACAGATTCACGTAGGAAGTTCTGATATGGGATGGGACCTGTGGATCTGCATTTCCAACAAGCCCCTGCGTGATGCCGACACTCTGAGTAACCAGATCCATGGAGCGGACTTTGAGTAACAAGGTTTAAGAGCAGCACTTTCAAGCCTTGTTTGCACGTTCCAAGCACCCAGGGAGCTGTAAAAAGTCCCGCTGCTCAGACTTCAGCTCAGAGCAGTCCATGGCATCTCGGAGGACCATCCTTGGTCAGCTGCAGCTGTAAAGGCAGAAACTGGTGCTCGACACCACCAGCTATTAGAGAAATGCAAATCAAAACCGCAGTGAGGTATCACCTCACCCTTGCCAAACAGCTATCATCCGAAAGTCTACAAATAATAAATGCTGGAGAGGATGTGGAGACCTGGGAACCCATGTACACCGCTGGTGGGAACGTCAATCGGTCTGGTCACTGTGGAGAACAGTCTGCAGGTTCCTCAAAACACTATAGAGTTACCGTATGATTCAGCAATCCTACTTCTGACCATACACCCAGAAAAGATGAAAACTCCAAGTCGAAAAGACACATCCGCCCCAGGGTTCACAGCAGCGTTATTTACAGTAGCCAGCATGTGGGAGCAATGCAAGTGCTTATCAGCAGATGATTGCCTTATGCAGATATGATTTATACATATAGTTGGAATATTAGCTATTAAAAGAATGGGATACTGCCGTTTACAGCAATATGGATGAACTGAGAGAATCTTATGCTTAATGAAATGTCAGACTGAGAAAGACAAATAGTCCTGTACGCTCTTGCTTACATGTGGCATCTGAAAAATAACACAAATGAATGCATATGCAAAATAGGAACAGACTCACGGATGTAGAAAACGAACTTGCAGTATCCAGTGGGGAGGAGGGAGGAGAGAGGAACAAATAAGGTGTGTGGGATTAACAGACCCAAGCTAGTATACATACAATGAAAATGAGTGTCAGTGTCTGACTCTTGGCAACCCTACGGACCATACCCACCAGCCTCCTCCGTCCATGGGATTCTCCAGGCAAGAACAGTGGAGTGGGGTGCCATTTCCTCCTCCAGGGATCTTCCTAACCCAGGGATGGAACCTGGGTCTCTTGCATTGCACGCAGATTCTGTAATGTGTGAGCCACCAGGGAGACCCCCAGATTTTATATACATACATACATAAATAAATATAAATATACACACACACACACACACATATATATATATATACACACATAAAGGTTGGGACTCAAAAGTGTCCAGGGAGGGGTTTCCTCATTCCCAAGACAGAGGTGTTTGTTAGGTCCGTTATGCCAAACCCCTGAAACGCTGCAGAGCTCTGCATGATAAAGACTTATCCTGAGAAAATGCAAAGGTCCCAGCAGAGGGAAGGGACGCTTCTGGACTTGAGGAGACAGCTTGAAACACCGGCTTGGAAAAACTCTCCATTTTATTTCCTAGACACAATAGTCTATAGCCAGTTATCTGTGTACCTATCCATTCATCTGCTATTTGTCAATGTACACTCATAAAACTTTTTTTTTTTCCTGGTGAAGACTTACTTGAGGCAATGGCGAAATGTATACTGTCAACGGCCTTGTTTTTTTAAGTTTGACATTGTAGCACATATTTAAATTTATGTATTCACATCAACCCATGGAAAGCTCCATGAGCACCTCCAACTAGGCAGCTTGTTTCTCTGCCTTCATGCCAATATTGTTTTATTCATTCATTAATCTACACGACACACTCCTGAGTACACTCTCACGGAGGGTGCCAGCCGCGTGGCCAATAAATCATCCCAACTTTCCACTTTTTTATTCAGACGATTCTCTAATCCTCTGTTAACATTTTAAAAAATGCCCAGTGATATACAATGAAAAGAATTATTTTTTAAAAGCTGCCTAGGTAACTTGGCTATATGTTACATGAGGTTTTACAGACTTGTAGTGTAAAGATATAAATTTATATTACACAGAAGGAATATAAGAGAAGTAATGCTGATTAGGAGGTATCATACTAAACAGTGATAATGCACATTGAGAAAAAAAATGGAAGATAGAATTTTAACTCTTTGGACTTACATTGGAAAAGACCCTGATGCTGGGAAAGACTGAAGACAGCAGGAGAAGAAGACAACAGAGGATGAGATGGCTGGATGGCATCACCGACTCGATGGACATGAGTTTGAGCAAACTCTGGGAGACAGTGATGGACAGAGAAGCCTGGTGTGCTGCATTTCATGGGGTCACAAAGAGTCAGACACAACTGAATGACTAAGCAACACACAACCCAAATTATAAGTATGAGGTTCTATAATGGGAGATTCTGAGTGTCTGAATGTCTGAATAAATGTCGACAGGCCATTCATTTCCAGAATGGAACGCACACCACCATCACAGTTATTCAAGTTTAAGTCTTTACAGCTCACACTTTTGTGATCACTAACATAAAGAAGAAGAATCTGTAATGAGCTGTGTGTACGGGGTGTTCCTGATCACTGTCTGAAATCATCTTACTGACTTCCATCTCAGCCCTGCAGTACCTAAATTCTGTGAGGGCAAGACCTGAATGGCTCTTGTTCAGCAGTCAGAATCAGACCTGGCACTCAGCAGGGTCTGTTAGTTCTCCAGGGCTGCTGCACAAATATCGCAGATGGGGGGGCTTAGACAATGGAAATGTATGGTATTGCAGCTGAAAGTCTGAGATCGGGTGTTGGCAAGGGACAGGCTCTCTCTGAACACACCAGGGAAGGATCTGTGCGTTCCAGGCCTCTCTCCTAGCAGCTGGTACGTTCCCTGGCTTGTGACAGCCGGATTCCAGTCTCTATAAGGCGTTCTCCTGCATGTCTGTCTCTGGGGCCAAATTCCTCTTTTCGTAAGGATGTCGGTCCTGGGATTTCCCTGGTGGTCCAGTGGTTAAGAATCTGGCTGCCGGTGCAGGGGACACAGGTTCCACCCCCGGTCTGGGAATCTCCCAGAAGCCGAGGGGCAACTGGGCTCTCAGGCTGCAACTAGTGACACATGTGAGCCCTAGAGGCCATGGTCCACAACGAGAGAAGGGCCACAGTGAGACGTCCGAGCCCCGCAACTAGAGTGTAGCCCCGTTTCCTGCAGCTACACAAAGCCCAAGTGCATCTACCCGTCCAGCTGAAAATAAACAAATATGGATGCCGGTTATGCTGAATGAGTCCCTTCTGCTGCTCCCATGACAGTATGGCCTCATTTCAACTCAGCATGCTAGGCTCTCAGCCGTGTCCAACATTCTGCGACCCCCCACGTGACCTTATTTGGAAACAGGTCATTTTCAGAAGTACCATTCTGACTTAACTACTCCTGAAACAGACCTGTGTCCAAATGAGGTCACATTCTGAGCTCCTAGGGAGTTTAGGATTTCAAACCCATGAACTTTGTGTGTGTGAGGGGGGAACACCATTTGACCCAAAACACAGGCACGCAGTTCGTATAGACACAGTGGATGAATGAAAAATGAAACAAGGAAAAGAGCCTGTCTGGGCACTATTCCGCTTCCAGTGACCAGGTCATCACACGTGTCTGATTATATCTACTCCGTGAGCTAGAATTCTGCAAAGTATCTAGGTACAGAGTTTTATCTTGAGTCTTTATGAACACAGGTGTTTTGAGTGACGTCAGTTGTGACAGTATATGAATTGCACATCATTTCATAATAGCTGAAGTACAAATGTACAAAGACTTTTGGGGAGGAAGCCTATCCAGCTAAACCTACAGAGTGGCTTCTGATTGTGACCCGTTGGCCCAGAGGTAAACCTTTAAGTTTGGACCTTGGTCCAAAGGTCTGAAAACCCACACCTCAGCTCAAGGTCTTAAAACCCACTATTCTAATGTATTCAGTTCATTTCAGTTCAGTCACTCAGTAGTGTCCGACTGTTTGCGACCCCATGGACCGCAGCACGCCAGGCTTTCCCTGTCCATCACCAACTCCCAGAGTTCACTCAAACTCATGTCCATTGAGTCGGTGATGCCCTCCCACCATCTCATCCTCTGTCGTCCCCTTCTCCTCCTGCCTTCAAGCTTTCCTAGCATCAGGGTCTTTTAGGTGGCCAAAGGATTGGAGTTTCAGCTTCAGCATCAGTCCTTCCAATGAATATTCAGGACTGACTTCCTTTAGGATAGACTGGTTGGATCTCCATAAGCCCAAGGGACTCTCAAGAGTCTTTTCCAACACCACAGTTCAAAAACATCAACTATTTTGCACTCAGCTTTGTTTATAGTCCAACTCTCACATCCACACATGACTACTGGAAAAACTATAGCTTTGACTAGAAGGACCTTTGTTGGCAAAGTAACGTCTCAGCTTTTTGATATGCTATCTAGGTTGGTCACAGCTTTTCTTCCAAGGAGCAAAGTCTTAATTTCATGGCTGCAGTCACCATCTGCAGTGATTTTGGAGTGGTTTTACTCTAACGTATAAGTTCAAGAAATGGCCCCATGCAATTGCCAGACTTTTCTTTCCTTTGGCATGTGGCATCACCCTGGGTATCTATTATCTTCTGAGTTGCTTCGTCTCTTCTTATTCATCCTATAGTCCTTAAGCTACCCTGACCAGTCACTTGCTTGTATCACAGAACATACAACTCACTGCAGGACTTCCTTGGCGGTCCAGGGGTTAACCCAACTGCCAATGCCAATTGCCAATGCCAATGCCAGGGGACGGTGGGGTGGATGCCTCAGTTGTAAACTAGACTTCCCCCATGCCACGGGGCAGCTAACCCCATGCACCACAACCACTGAAGCTGATGAGCCCAAGAGCCTGTGTTCCACAGCAAGAGAAGCCGCTGCAATGAGAAGCCAGCTCACTGCAACTAGAGAAGGCCCACCTGCAGCAACCAAGACCCCGTGCAGTCAAAAATAAATAAATCAATAAAGCACTTAAAAACAACAACAACAAGAAAAACTGCAGAATTCTTAGGACGATTTACATGGAATATTTCAAAGGTTACGACCTGAACAGAGAGGAACTTTGTATCGTGTTTGAAGAAAAGTCTGTATCAGGTTTAGAGAAAAGTCGCCCCTTGCCTGCCTCCTGTGCCGCTTATGCTCCTGATTGCTGCTGCATGCATCTGTGCAATGCTGTACCCTGTGGCCTGTGCAGAAAAATAACCAGCATGAGAAGAAGCCAGGCCTGATTTTTTTCTTTTTTCCCCAACTGTATTCCCAGTTCCTGAATAGCACGTGGCATATATTTGTTTTCTCACTGAGGTTCTCTTGCTGCTGGGAAGCTAAGTGGTAATGGCTTGGCCTTCCGCAGAATGACTGAAGCTGAGTAACGTGGGGCCCTTGTGGGAGGCATTTTATGTACTTCCCTACTTCAGGCTGCTGGCTGCAACCTGCTGAGATGTTCCTCCATCACCTAAAATATTTTTTCCTATATGGTGTTTTCTGTGTTTATAAACACTTTCCAGGCAACCACGTATCTACTGACAGTCAGCTTCACTGTCTCCGGAACATTTCCAATCAGGGTGCCTCCCACCATTGAAATAAAAGTGAAAGTCTGAAAGTGAAGTCGCTCAGTCGTGTCCGACTCTTTGCGACCCCATGGAGGGTAGCCTATCAGGCTCCGCGATCCATGGGATTTTCCAGGCAAGAATACTGGAGTGGGCTGCCATTTCCTTCTCCAGGGGATCTTCCCAACCCAGGGATCGAACCCGGGTCTCCTGTGTTGCAGACAGATGCTTTACCATCTGAGCCACTAGGGAAGCCCTCCCACCACTGAGCTGATGCTAAAAAATTGGTGGCCGGTGACCAGGCCAAGAAGAAGAAGCAACAGAATTCAAACCAAGCTTACAGCCGCTCAACTTAGTGTTCTTCCCAGGAAAACATACAAACGACTATTTTACTTAAGAGATGAAAAATGGAAAGAGAAATGCACAGCTTTTATAATTCATACAGCTAAAACTGTAAGCAACATGTTCCAGCCACCTCATTCTATGGGTGGGGAGACTGAGTCCCCAATACTTCCCCAAAGACTCACAATCCAGTCATGGACAAAGAGCATCTAGAACACAACCTCTAAGAGAAATGTAATGCTAGCCCCAGATGACAAGCCATATTTCTAATTTTAAACTTCAGAGCAATGCCATGAAAAAAGTAATAAGAAACAGATGAAATTAATTTTTAATAAAACATGCAACCAATCCTATACATCCAAAATATTATCACTTCAGCACGTAATTAATAAATATTATTAATGAATATTTTATATTCTTTTTTTTTTTTTTACAGCAAGTCTTTGAAACACTTTTACAGGGCATCACAATTCGGGCTAGTCACATTTCAAGGGTTCAGCAGCTGCGTGTGGCCACGGGCTGCCCTCCTGGATAGCATAGATTCAGGACAGCCCTTAAGCCCTGTGTCATTTCCTTCCCAGCACCCGCACCCTGCCTCTCAGGCTTAGAACTTATAAAATATTAACTGTAAAGAGTTGGTGCTTATTTTGAATTATTGCAAATGGAAGACAGTTAGGGGTAGCAAGTACTGGGGAGGTATATTTCGTTCATGGGAAATGTTTTAACTTTTAACCCGTCTAAGATATGGAAACCTGGAGAAGGCAATGGCAACCCACTCCCATATTCTTGCCTGGAAAACCCCATGGACAGAGGAGCCTGGTGGGCTGTAGTCCACCCATGGGGCCTCAAAGAGTTGGACACGACTGAGCATGCACACAAGATGTGCAAGTGAGTAATAAAAACCGCATTATCAACTTCACGGTGGGAGATAATCTTTAAAATATTTGGGAGACGGTATTTACAATATTTGGGATCTGAAGAGAAAGGTGACTATTACACTCTTGACCTAAGGCTTCCAGGGTTTGATTTTCATGCTTTGAGTTATTTTCAATTGTGGTAACACAGCATTAAGATTCACCCCTGTTTCCCAGGCTTCTCTACTCTTTCCTATCACAAGGAGCAGTGCATAGGTTCCATGTACAATAACTCACATTCTTCCATGTACAATAATTCAACATAAGCACCAGCTCTTTACAATGTCACAGTAGAGGAGCTGAACCCACACCCCCCAAACTCCTGCCTCACTTAAATCCTTTTGGACGACACTGGTCAGTCTTTCCTAAGCTATGCTCTGCAGAACAACAATTCTGTGAGCTATGGTTGATAGATTCTACAAAGAAAAAGAGTGTCTCTGTCTGTATAACTTTGGGCCGTACTGGGCTAATCGTGCTAATTATGCTGGGGGTTGATCGCCTGTGACAAAGCTGAAGTGACTCCATGTTGACACCAACACCCCAGGCTGTCTCCCTCGCCTCTGTCTTCAGCTCGTACCCTCAGTGTTCATGCTCACTGCCTCCTTTTGCAAGATAGTTCCCCAAATGTGTGTGTTGGAGGATTAAATTAAAAAGAGGAGGGAGGAAGGAAGGAAAAATGCTTCCAGCAGAAAGCCAGAAATCTCCTAGATTTCAGCAGAAAGCTAGAAATACTCCTGAAATACTGCTGAAATCTCCAGGAGTATGCCCCTTAGGTCTCATCACCTCCAACGATACACCAAGGCTAGCTGCAGCTTCCAGGGAAGCTGGGGAGGTGAATAATTTTTACAAAGCACTTTAGGGTGCGAAACTAAGTCAGCCTTGTCTACCTGAGAATGAAGGCGAAAACAGAACCTGGGAAGGTCAGAATCCGTCACACGGAGCCAAAGCTTTCTCACAGCCATTTACGGAAGATTTTGCTTTGTGCGGTGGCAAATGAGGGCAACATCAATGTCTTCTTGTCCAGCATAAAATTCTCATTTTGCACAGAGGAACTCAAAGAACTATTATTGTTCTGGAAAAAATCCACTTTGGGCAGAGTTGTAGTAATGCGTGATTTCTGGGGCAGCCCTGTGTATTGAAAAGGAGCCACACAGAGAAGATTTGAGGAAGACCTGGGGTTCGGCGAATCCTGACCTCACTCCTGAGGAAGAAAGGCTTGGAACCCCACTTGAGGCACCCCACCTTTGAAAGCATGCATGTAAGAGAGGAGCCCCCCAATAAGTAGCCTTCAAGAGCAAGGAGGCTTGCATCTGTGAGACCCACAAGCATTGGCTCTTAACAGGCTTGCCTCTCAGATTGGAGCCCCAAGGCTTGGTGAGAAACTCGTGTGTGTGTGTGTGTGTGTTTGTGTAGGGACCTTATTTGCTTGTCATGGAACGTGCTTGGCATGAAACAGGCGATGTGTATGTGTGTGTGTGTGTGTGTGTGTGTGTGTAGGGAGCTTATTTGCTCATCATGGAACATGTCCTGAGATGCAGGCATCTGGTTTTGACAAACATCCCTGGAAACTGCTGTGGTTTTCTCAGCTCACTGCTGCTGCTGCTGCTGAGTCACTTCAGTCATGTCCGACTCTGTGCGACCCCATAGACGGCAGCCCACCAGGCTTCCCCGTCCCTGGGATTCTCCAGGCAAGAACACTGGAGTGGGTTGCCATTTCCTTCTCCAATGCATGAAAGTGAAAAGTGAAAGTGAAGTCGCTCAGTCTGGCAAATGCCATCACCTCCTTCTTTTTTGTTTTTTTCTTTTATTAAAAAAAAAAATCTCTAGATCCAGAACTTTCCACAATAGGTAGGAAAGTCAGATCCACCCAGGAATGGGCTCTGGATTTGTAGTGGTATCCCTTCACTTATAGCAGTATTTCAGGGAAAGGTGGCGGGCACCTCTGAGGTTACAGAACTCTGCTGTAGCCTCTGACCTGGGTCTTTGATTCATGATTAGCCGTCATTCACTTGACAGCCTGGAGACCTACCCTGATCTGCAGCCAACTCCTATCTCAGGGGGTGGGGTGGCTTCTCTCTCCCCAGCTTCTGCCTGGACTCTTGCCCCAAGCTGAGTGCACCGTTTGGAAGGACAACACTGCCATCTGTTTGACTCTGGGCGATTCTCTAGCTGCCTCGGCCATTCACAGGAGTGGATCGCCTGCGATCTTTGGGATTTTCATTATCTCAGAAGGACCCTGTATTTGCCATACACCTTTGGATGCTGAAATTTGCACTGGGGACCTTTCTGGTACAAGTCTCCAGGCCTAGATTTGGTCCTGACCCTTCTTTGCCCACCAAAGGTCCAGTGGGGTCTGTGGGGTTTGAAAATTCATTGTTTTCTGGGAAATAGTATGGTTTGGCCCGCATCCCAGATGACACCCAGTGAGTTGCCCTCCCGATAGTCGTGTCTTTGTACAGTTGACTCCTCATCAATGAGGGCTCATCAGGATGATAACTGCTGATAGAACATTAGGGACCTCTTCGACCGTGACTTCAGCAGACGGATCACAAAAAGCGTTGCCACTTATTGCCTTGCTCTGTCTGGGGTCACCTGGCTTCTGGGGGAAGCCAGTTCTCATGTCACGAAGACAGTTAAGCAGCCCCATGGAAATGTATTTGTGATAATTAATAAGAACGGAGGCTTCCTGACAACTAGCGAGCACCAACTTGACAGCTCTGTGCACACCTCTTCTTGAAACTGCATCCTCCTTCAATCCCAGTCAAACCTTCAGATGGCTGGAGCCCTGGCTCAGGTCTTGACTGCAACCTCACAGGAGACCCTGAACCAGAAGCATACAGATAGGCTGCTCTCAAATGCCTGATCCTTTGAAATTAGGAGGTAATGGTCATGATGTTTTAGAGGGCCAAGTTTCAGTGCAACGTGTCCCACAGAAGCAAGAACTGTATATAATAGTCCAGCGCCCACCAGAACTTCCTTTGCAAAGTCCCCTGCCTGTTTGCTAGTCGATTATAATGTTTGGGCTACAAAAGTGCCCACATAGTATTTTCCATCCAGGACATGAATGAAAAGTGAAAGTGAAAGTTAAGGTCGCTCGGTCACGTCCGACTCTTTGCAACCCCATGGACTATACAGTCCGTGGAATTCTCCAGGCCGGAATACTGGAGTGGGTAGCCTTTTCCTTCTCCAGGGGATCCTCCCAACTCAGGGATGGAACCCAGGTCTCCTGCATTGCAGGTGGATTCTTTACCAGCTGAGCCACCAGGGAAGCCCAAGAATACTGGAGTGGGTAGCCTATCCCTTCTCCAGGGGATCTTCCTGACCCAGGAATTGAACCAGGGTCTCCTGCATTGCAGGTGGATTCTTTACCAACTGAGCTCTGAGGGAAGCCCTGGACATGAATAAGTATTTTTAAAGTACTTAATATGTTAAAAGTACTAAGGTACTTTTACTAGTAAGGTACTTAGTAAAGGTACTTTAGTAAAGGTGCTGAGTACCACTCAGTAATTCAGTACTTCTCAGTATTTATTAATTTGGAAACATCAGACATGATGTGAGAATGCAAAGACCAAAGGTGACATGGTATGTAAAATGTAATTGAGATCAGAAATGCAATTGAATTAAAATGAGCGTGTCGGCTCCAGGAGCCAGACGTTTCCCCGCTGAGTTTATCTGAGACCCTGGATGGATACGATAGGCTGCTGGAATTGGTATAAGGTCTCCTTCATCCTGCTCTTTACCTTTTGAGGGTGAGATTTCTTTCCTTCCCACTTGCAAAGGTACAATATGAGAGCCCTTCCCGGGAGCCAGGATGGAAGCACGTATGTTGTAGGTGAGAAATTGTGTGTTTCATTGTAGGTGAGGAATTGTATGTTTTGTCTGTAGAGTGAAGGATTCACAGGTAGGACACGCGTGAGAGGCAGATTGAGCAGGTTAGCATCCAACCTGGCCCCCTGGATCCTGGACAGGCCGTTAATTGTTCTGCATCTGTGTGCTCGTTTGTGATTGGGGAGATAGCAGAAGCTTCTTGTGAGGGTTTGATAAGATACTTTACTGGGCCTGCCTCCACTCTATTCTGTTTTTGTTGTGGTTATGACATACAGTTCAGTTCAGTTCTGTTCAGTTGCTCAGTCGTGTCCAACTCATCGCAACCCCATGAACCGCAGCACGCCAGGCCTCCCTGTCCATCTCCAACTGCAGGAGTCCACCCAAACCCATTGAGTCGGTGATGCCACCCAACCATCTCATCCTCTGTCGTCCCCTTCTCCTCCTGCCCTCAATCTCTCCCAGCGTCAGGGTCTTTTCCAATGAGTCAGCTCTGCGCATCAGGTGGCCAAAGTATTGGAGTTTCAGCTTCAACATCAGTCCCTCCAATGAATACCCAGGACTAATCTCCTTTAGGATGGACTTAGGCAGAGGAACCAGAGATCAAATTGCCAAAATCTGCTGGATCATGGAAAAAGCAAGAGAGTTCCAGAAAAAACATCTATTTCTGCTTTATTGACTTTTGTGTGGATCACAATAAACTGTGGAAAATTCTGAAAGAGATGGGAATATCAGATCACCTGACCTGCCTCTTGAGAAATCTGTATGCAGGTCAGGAAGCAACAGTTAGAACTGGACATGGAACAACAGACTGGCTCCAAATAGGAAAAGGATTACGTCAAGGCTGTATACTGTCACCCTGCTTATTTAACTTATATGCAGAGTACATCATGTTAAACTTCTGAAAGTAATTGCATTATTAAAGACAAACACCATTATAAGGGACAGCTCAAACAGCATGCGTTACAGTGCAGAACAGAACCTGAGCCTGATGCAACGCAGCTGATATTTAACCAAATCAAATCACAATGTGGTGACGGGCACATTCACTTAGTGTGATTAAAATAAATATATGGTCATGTATACACCAGGATTACCCTGAGTTTTTACCTGTACAGTTAGCACAAAGCATATTTTCAGCCTGATTATCAATTGCTACAAACATAATAAATTGTTCCTGTGGCAGACAAAGCTAACATGAAATATAATCTTCCCTGTCAGCCCTGGAATGAAAAACTGAGAAACTGTGTCATTTGGAAGGATTTTGCACAACACGTGAACAGTTTTTGAAAATGCAGTGCCTTCATACTGTGGCTTTGTTTTTCTTTCTAGTGACGACAGCATAACAATTTAATGTTAACTCCTCATGAACATCTCTGACGTTCAGCTTATTTACTTTGGAAGATGCAGGACAGAAACAGCGTTGAAATTAATCGGAAACTCTTGATAGAATGGGGGATGCCAGACATCCGAAGTCGCTGATGGTAACGCTCACGGTTGTCCCTTTGGGTGAAATTTACTCCAAAAAATAGAAACTCTGTCCATAGGAGACTTTGGAGCCTGAAAATCGGGTTTCGTTTGCAAGTCGATTCATCCTGGTTACTTAGGATTATCTGATAAAGATTAGGAACAGAGGCCCATCTGAAGCTCCTGCCTACCTGTATCCCGCTTCCTTCCCCCAGGGACTCTGCCTTCCTGCTCATCTGCTTCTGTTTGTACTCTGCAGATCCAAGCCACATTTTAATAAGGATGGTAAACATGTTTTGCCAAGCACCCAGCCAGCCGGAAGACCGCCGGCAGGTTTGCGGTGTCATTTTACTGAAAATACTGCAGGCGTTTTTTTTTTTTTTTTTAGGAATATATTTACATAAGAGGGAAGGCTTAAAGTGAGAGAGAAAGGCAGCTTTCTTCCAAAGGCTTTGATCCTGGCAGGCATCCGGGAAAACCTTTAATGATGAATTGTTCTTCTTTGCTCACGCCCAGGGGGAGCTGAGTCAGGTCTGCAAAGAGGAATGCGGCGTATGCCACGCGCAGTCGGCCTCCTGTTCCTTTCCCCTCTCATCCATGGCTGAGCCCTATGTGGGCACCTGCCTACCTACCAGGAGGACATAGTTCCTCGTACAGGGAGCAGGTCCCTCTCTCCTACTCTCTGAGCTGATCCAATTTTATTCGACTGTTTTTCTGTGCTGTGCTTGCTTCATGATTTTCTCAGTTTGGCTCAAGGGACCTTATTATTATTATTTTTTTCCAGGAGCAAACCTGGGAATACAAGAAGTTTGGGTTTAGTGTGCTAAATTGAAGGCTTCCCTGGTGGCTCAAATTTAAGGACTTCCCTGGTGGCTTAGACGGTAAAGCGTCTGCCTGCAATGCAGGAGACCCAGGTTCGATCCTTGGGTGGGGAAGATTCCCCTGGAGAAGGAAATGGCAACCCACTCCAGTATTCTTGCCTGGAGAATCCAATGGACGGAAGAGCCTGGTGGGTTACAGTCCGCGGGGTCACAAAGAGTCAGATGCGACTTCACTTGCACTTTCTTTCATGCTAAATTTACGACCAGCATGGTAGTGGAAGGTCAATACAGGAGATGTAGTGGCTACTGCGTCCTTCTGACTCAAGCTCCAGGTGTGAAAAGTTTCCTTGTGCCTCCTAGGAGCATCCCCAGGTGGCACTAGTGTTCAATACAGGAGACACAAGAGACTCGGGGTCGATGCTCTCGAGAAGGGCATGACATCCCACTCCAATATTCTTGCTTGGAGCATCCCATGGACAGAGGTGCCTGGCGGGCTGCAGCCTACGGGGTCGAAAAGAGTTGGACGTGGCTGAAGCGACTTAGTACGAGCTTGAGACCAGACCTTGGCTACTTGGGTGAGAGAACACACATCACCACCTTGAAGTGGTGATGGAAGCGCACTGCCAGCCCGGGGTTCAAAGTCTCTGTCTTGAGAATGTTGTTGCCTCAGTTCACAGTGGAAAAGAATGACCTCTGTCTTGAGAGAGGCCCTTCACACCAACGTGCGCTCGTGCAATTTGTTAGCTCTTGAAAAGAGAATCGATGAGTGTGTATGGGGATGTCTGTGTCTCTGTATGGCTGTGCATGGTTCAAAGATAAACTGAGGCATGTTAACAATTTCAAGAGTCTTAGTTGAGCAAACATTGATTTGAATCAGGCCGTGCCTAACCAGAAGTGGTTGGGAGTGCTCCACCAACAGGCGTGAGGTAGACTTTGATAGAGAAAAGCAGAAGCAAAGTTAGGAAATTGTTGGTTGGTTGTCCCTTAAAGCCCAGTTGGCTATTTGGGGTTGGTTGTGCTTAGGTTTCAGTTTGGTGACCTTGAGGCCTTCACAGGCTTAGATTTTGGTTTTTGACTAGGCCTCCACTGAATTAGCAGAAATAGATGTTTTTCTGGAACTCTCTTGCTTTTTCGATGATCCACAGGATGTTGGCAATTTGATCTCTGGTTTCTATGCCTTTTCTAAAACCAGCTTGAACATCAGGAAGTTCACGGTTCACGTATTGCTGAAGCCTGGCTTGGAGAATTTTGAGCGTTACTGTACTAGTATGTGAGATGAGTGCAGTTGTGTGGTAGTTTGAGCATTCTTTGGCATTGCCTTTGTTTGGGATTGGAATGAAAACTGACCTTTTCCAGTCCTGTGGCCACTGCTGAGTTTTCCAAATTTGCTGGCATATTGAGTGTAGCACTTTCACAGCATCATCTTTCAGGATTTGAAATAGCTCCACTGGAATTCCATCACCTCCACTAGCTTTGTTCGTACTGATGCTTTCTAAGGCCCACTGGACTTCACATTCCAGGATATCTGGCTCTAGGTGAGTGATCACACCATCGTGATTATCTGGGTCATGAAGATCTTTTTTGTACAGTTCTTCTGTGTATTCTTGCCACCTCTTCTTAATATCTTCTGCTTCTGTTAGTTCCATACCATTTCTGTCCTTTATCGAGCCCATCTTTGCATGAAATGTTCCCTTGGTATCTCTAATTTTCTTGAAGAGCTCTCTAGTCTTTCCCATTCTGTTATTTTCTTCTATTTCTTTGCATTGATCGCTGAAGAAGGCTTTCTGATCTCTTCTTGCTATTCTTTGGAACTCTGCATTCAGATGCTTATATTTTTCCTTTTCTCCTTTGCGTTTCGCTTCTCTTCTTTTCACAGCTATTTGTAAGGCCTTCCCAGACAGAAGTGATGGGACCAGATGCCATGATCTTCATTTTCTGAATGTTGAGCTTTAAGCCAACTTTTTCACTCTCCACTTTCACTTTCATCAAGAGGCTTTTTAGTTCCTCTTCACTTTCTGCCATAAGGGTGGTGTCATCTGCAAAGCTGAGGTTATTGATATTTCTCCCGGCAATCTTGATTCCAGCTTGTGTTTCTTCCAGCCCAGCGTTTCTCATGATGTACTCTGCATATAAGTTAAATAAGCAGGGTGACAATATACAGCCTTGATGTAATCCTTTTCCTATTTAGAGCCAGTCTGTTGTTCCGTGTCCAATTCTAACTATTGCTTCCTGACCTACATACAGATTTCTCAAGAGGCAGATCAGGTGGTCTGGTATTCCCATCTCTTTCAGAATTTTGCAGTTTATTGTGATCCACACAGATGGGAACAGTGTCAGACTTTATTTTTTGGGCTCCAAAATCACTGCAGATGGTAACTGCAGCCATGAAATTAAAAGACACTTACTCCTTGGAAGGAAAGTTATGACCAACCTAGATAGCATATTGAAAAGCAGAGACATTACTTTGCCAACAAAGGTCCGTCTAGTCAAGGCTATGGTTTTTCCTGTGGTCATGTATGGATGTGAGAGTCAGACTGTGAAGAAGGCTGAGTGCTGAAGATGCTTTTGAACTGTGGTGTTGGAGAAGACTCTTGAGAGTCCCTTGGACTGCAAGGAGATCCAACCAGTCCATTCTGAAGGAGATCAGCCCTGGGATTTCTTTGGAAGGAATGATGCTAAAGCTGAAACTCCACTACTTTGGCCACATCATGCGAAGAGCTGACTCATTGGAAAAGACTGATGCTGGGAGGGATTGGGGGCAGGAGGAGAAGGGGACGACAGAGGATGAGATGGCTGGATGGCGTCACTGACTCGATGGACGTGAGTCTGGGTGAACTCCGGGAGTTTGTGATGGACAGGGAGGCCTGGCGTGCTGCGATTCATGGGGTGGCAAAGAGTCGGACACGACTGAGCTACTGAACTGAACTGAACTGACCTGAAGTCTTGTTTAGAGCCTCGTTGTTTCGTTAATTTAACAGTGTGCCCGTGGGTGCATCTGTCTGTGGGCACATGTGTGTGTGCATGCATGGGTGTATCCAGATTTGCGTGCCTTCACGTGTGTGCACGTGCAGGCACACAGATGTGTATATGTGTATCCACTGGTGCATCTGTGTCTGTGCATTTACACATGTTTATATTTGTCTATATTATGCATGTTTCTATTTGTTTATATATTGGGCTTCCCTCATAACTCAGTCAGTAAAGAATCTGCCTGCAGTGCGGGAGACCCAGGTTCGATCCCTGGGTTGGGAAGATCTCCTGGAGAAGGAAATGGCAACCCACTCCAGCGTTCTTACCTGGAGAATCCCATGGACAGGGGAGCCTGGTGGGCTACAGTCCATGGGGTCACAAGAGTCGGACATGACTTAGCAACTGAAGAGAGAGAGAAGAGAGAGAGAGAGATTTGATCATTGTGCACAACCTGTCATAACCTCTCCTTTAAAGAAAGCTGAACGCCAAAGAATTGATGCCTTGAAACTGTGGTGCTAGAGAAGACTCTTGAGAGTCTCTTCGACTGCAAGGAGGTCCAACCAGTCCATCCTAAAGGAGATCAGTCCTGGGTGTTCATTGGAAGGACTGATGTTGAAGCTGAAACTCCAATCCTTTGGCCACCTGATGGGAAGAGCGGACTCATTTGAGAAGACCCCGGTGCTGGGAAAGATTGAGGGCGGGAGGAGAAGGGGATGACAGAGGATGAGATGGTTGGATGGCATCATCAACTCGATGGACATGGGTCTGGGTAGACTCCGGGAGTTGGTGATGAACAGGGAGGCCTGGTGTGCTGCGGTTCATGGGGTTGCAGAGAGTCGGACACGACTGAGCAACTGAACTGAACTGAGCCTTTGTCTTCCCGCTACGGCTGCGTGCTTGATGTTTGTAATCAGAAATAATTTCGAGGCCCCCCGAATGCTAGATGGCAGCTTCATGGAGTTAATGGGTCAGGAGGGACAGGCTGATTATGGAAGAGAGAGGTGATTGAAACATGACTCCCAGCAAATCAGGGGCAGCAAGGGGAAGGAAGGTGTCCTGGGAGCAGGTTGCCTCCCCTGCTCGCTGGAGGTGGGAGGGTGCCCGTTGCCTGGAGACGGGGGTGAAGGGCTCAGGTAACCAAAGCTGCTGTGGGGCTCCTGTGAAGGGCCCCAGCTGGCAGGGGTGAGGTGTCTGCAGAGCTTGAGTGGCTCCATGCCATGCACTGGGCTTCAGCTTGCTGTGCAGACTGTAGGAGCTGCGTAGTTATGGGTACAGAGGACAAACCAGCTCTGCAGTGACCACCACGGGCTGTCTGCTCAACCACAGAAAGAATAACTGATCTTGGACATGCTCCTTTTCCACTGTGTCCCTCTCTATTTGTTTTCTTTTTCTATGCACTCTCCTTTCTCTTCACCCCTTTCCACCCCTCCCCTCTCTCCCTTCTTAAAAAAAAAATTAAATACTTAAAAAATCATTTTTATAGGCAACTCTCATGTTCAGATGAAAAATCTGGCACAGTATTTATCTTGAGACATCACTGTGTTTTTCCTGGAGATGTAACATTTACTCCTCAAACTTTCCTTATCTTTATTCCCATATTTTGCTTAATTTCCTACTAAGCCTTCTTTTCTTCTGAGATTAGTGTAATCTTTACTCAAAAACTAGGTAAGGATAATACAAGAAAAGATACATAATTTATGTATCATTTCACTTATAATTTGCAACCCCATGGACTGTAGCCTATCAGGCTCCTCCGTCCATGGGATTTTCCAGGCAAGAGTGCTGGAGTGGGTTGCCATTTCCTTCTCCAGAGGATCTTCCCGACCCAGGAATTGAACCTGGGTCTCCTGCATTGCAGGCAGACACTTTACCATCTGAGCCACCAGGGAAGCCCATAATATATAATACACTGTAATAATTGTATATAATACAAAAATATACTTTTTGTATACTTTTCATGTAGTTAATTTATGTAGCTAATACTTTATTTTCAAAATAAAGTATAGATATAAAAGTATGGATATAAAAAGTATATCTATACTTTGTATCTATACTTTTTGTGTAGATAAATAATATAAATAAATATAAACAAATAAATCTAACAAATATGAATTGTAATAATATTATTAATATATTATCAATAAATACAATAATAAATATAAATAATATAGATAATATAAATAAATTCTGCCTGATAATCCTATACATAAATATATATATAAAATGTTGAATTCATGTAGCTAATACTTTATTTTCAAAATAAAATATAAATATATGGATACAAAAAGTATAAGTATACTTTGTATCTCTCTATATATATTTATGTACAGGATTATCAGGCAGAATTTATTCCAGGAGTGCAATGATATTTAACATGGGAACACTTTATCAGTGATGCATCCTACATCATTACACTAAAGGGCAAAATCAAAGATTTTAAGTACATACAGAAAAAGAAAAATTGATACAGTTAAACACCTCATCATAATACCTTTTTGGGACTTCCAGTGGCTGAGACTCCGAGCTCCCAATGCAGGGGCCCAGGTTTGATCCCTGGCCAGGTAAGTAGAACCCACATACTACAGCTGAGAGTTCACAGGCTGCAGCGGAGACCTGGTGTTGCAAAATAAATAAATAAAATATATTTTTATTTTGTAAAAAAAAAAATTTGTAAAATATTTTTAAAAATAAAGGAAACCTTTTATTAAACTAGGGACTGGAAGAAATTTCCTCAACCAAATAAAGATTATGGCCACAAACCCTTCAACTTTCAACACGCTCCCTTTTAGGAGATCTAGGTACCTATTCTCTCTATCGTTTGTAAGTCGTCTTCTTAAATGTAAAAGCTTGAAATACCCGCTACTGCCGGTCAGTATCATCCGGGCCGAGGAGGCTCTAAACTGCATATCTGGCTGGCACAGTTCAGTTGAGTTCAGTCGCTCAGTCGTGTCCGACTCTGCGACCCCATGAACCGCAGCATACCAGAACTCCCTGCCCATCACCAACTCCTGGAGTCTACTCAAACCCATGTCAATCGAGTCAGTGATGCCATCCAACCAGCTCATCCCCTTCTCCCGCCCTCTATCTTTCCCAGCATCAGGGTATTTCCAATGAGTCAGCTCTTCGTATCAGGTAACCAAAGTATTAGAGTTTCACCTTCAACGTCAGTCCTTCCAATGAACACCCAGGGCTGATCTCCTTTAGGATGGACTGGCTGGATCTCCTTGCAGTCCAAGGGACTCTCAAGAGTCTTCTCCAACACCACAGCTCAAAAGTATCCACAGAAATACAAGCAGCTGACCAGGGTGCTTTAAAGAACGGTTGATTTATTAGCGCTGGCTGTGCTCTGTGAGTCATGTGACAGACAGTCAAGGTGAGGCTGAAAGCCACCTCGCTTCCTCGGGGCTTTGCAGGCGGTCTCGGTGCTGTGTTTGCCTTGCCACCCGTCACCCTTAGTCCTCAGTGAAAGCCTTGCTCAGTTTCTCTCCAGTCACTGGGAGATGGTGTGAGCTCTCCTGAAGACGGCACAGTACCAGGAGGCTGTGATTCTCAACCGGAGAAGCCGGCCTCCCATCTGAGTCCAACGTGTGCCGGAGCCAGACAGATGTGAAAGGAAAATTTGCAGCAACATAGCTCTAGTGAGACAGCACTGAAGGATGAGCTTGCAATTGGGATCTCAGCTCTTCCCCATGGCTTATTACATGCAACTCTAGGTGGTTTTGCAAGAGTGGGTGAGGGGGAGCTGGTTGGAAGGATGCCGTCTTGGGGGACTTCCCTGGTGGTCCAGTGGCTAAGACTCCACCCTCCAAATGCCTGGGGGCTGGGTTCCATCCTCAGTCAGGAAACTGAATCCAACATGCCAAGAGTTCACACGCTGAGACTAAAGATCCTCCATGCTGCAACGAAAATCATGGCATGGTTGGAACAGAGGTTGCAAAGAATTTTCAGACACAAGAGTATTTCAGAAACGAGCGATGTATTAAGAGGAAGCAGCATAGCAAGTTCAGCTGGCCGACCTCCTGATGGATCAGGGAGAGGCAACCCCTTTGGTGGGGTAGAAGCCAGTTTTTGTAGCCTAGGACAAAGCAAATTGCTGCTGGAGGGTGACATTGGGTGATTGGTTAGGCTGCTATAGGGTGAGTAATAGGGTGAATGAAAGTGTCAGTCGTGTCTGACTCTGCAACCCCACCAGACTGTAGCCCGCCTGGCTCCTCTGTCCATGGGATTCTCCAGGCAAGAATACTGGAGTGGGTTGCCATGCCCTTCTCCAGGGGATCTTCCCAACCTGGGGATCAAACTCAGGTGTCCTGCTTTGCAGGCAGATTCTTTTAGCCACTGAGCTACCTGGGAGGGTGGGTATTTCTACTTACAATGAGGTCAGGGAGCCGCCTGGTTTAGATCAAGGAGTGGGTGAGGGGGCTCATAGCAAAAGTTGCTATGGGGCTCAGTCAGTTCCAAGATGACCTGGGTGCAGGGCTCTCTGCCTCCGTGGCCTTGGTACAAAACTCTAAATCTGTGACCTTGATGGCGGGCTCCATGGATTGAAGGTCCTGCTCGCTGCAACTGAGACCTGGTGCAGCCAGATCAATCAAAATTAAAAAAAAAAAAAAGAAAGAAATATGGGGGACCTGTTTGGGACACTCTGGAAGTAGGTGGAGCCCCCCTTGGTGTTCCAACCGGTCCTCCTCCGGGGATTTGCTGATTATCGTTGGCGCTGAAGTTTGGGACTCTTGGCTCCACCGAGCTCTGCAGTCTTTGCAGATCCTGAGGTCGCATTCTTTCCTCCCACAATATGATCCCTACCTAGCTGGGCCCAAGGGGGTTGAGCAGCAGGGAGAAGGCAGATACTCACAGCAGCGGGGAGGGCACGTGACAGACAACTCTGGTTGCTACCCACGTGGTCATCAGTGCTCCAGCTCTTTGCCATCAGGGTAAAGGCTGACAGCTGGGTTTGTAATTATTCCCGAGCAGCACATTTTCTCCTCAAAGGGTCACAGCTTGGGAGATTCCACGGGGAAGAAGCTGGTTTTTCAATTTGACTACAAACTCCAGATTCTTCCTACCCACTCCTTACCTGGCAGGCTCCTCACCCCTAGGAGGCCAATGTAATGAAAATTGGATGCTGAAGCAGGAGGCAGGGCTCTGGGGTTGTCTCACTGGCTTTCATTTCAGCGATGGCCTCAGGCAGGTTACTGCAGGGCCCTGTGAGTTCACTTCAGAACGACCCAGTGCTTTCCTGGCACAACGTGACTTCTTGTATCAGGCTGTTCCACAGTCTGGTGGATTTCGTGATTAGAAAGTAATTTCATTCCCTAAAGTATGCTAAAGACCAGGCTATGTGGGCAGAACCTCCTTTCAGTGGCCGCCGCCTCCCAGCTGAGACTTAAGAAAACAAAAGAAACAATTTGGCGTGATAATATTAGCAAATACGTCTTCCATAAGCTCTGTCTTCACGCCTTTTGAATTGCGTTATCTCCTCTCCGTATTGTTGACTCACTTGCATAAAGGATTTTGCTGTACAAAGTGGGGGAAAATTATTTCACACTTGCTTTGATCGGAAATCTGTGGAGGTAGTTAAACCATTCAGTGTATTCAAATGTGGTTAGCTCTGCTAAGGGAAGGGAGAGACGATCAAATTATTAGCATAAATCAGGAGGCCTAAGTGCTGTCCTGAATATTTTCAGATGGATTTAGAAAGCCGTTTAAATGTAAGAAGGTCAAAGATGCTGGGAACCTAAAGCATGGGAGTTGTTCATTATTTTAGCAATATTCTCATGTGTCATCTGACATCTAGATTATGTAAAGCCAAAATTAAGTCACCATGACAACCATCTGTGCCATTAATTCATTATTATGAGTTAATTCGGATCAGGATCTTGGCTACATGATGAAATGTTTAGTCTTTGTTCTGCCTGAAGACCGTTCGGTGGTAATTTTCCAGGTTTTGGATTTGGGCAGCAGCTAATGTTGCCTTTATCCCCCCCTCCCATTAAAAGGCATAATCACTTGATTACAGAATTTGTAACGTCACATAATAGGTTTTGGCTTACAATTTTGGGGGGCGGGGGAGGGTTGGTGGCAGTGGTATGTCCCTGACCTAATAAAATAACTTGTTTTTCAAAACACCTTGAAACTTTGAGGATTTTATTCACTGAACTTGTTTTTCAAAACACCTTGAAACTTTTGAGGATTTTATTTACTGATTATATCAAATTGTTGCCCAGGGATGTATATGGTGTCAGGGAAATTTGTGCAAGTGAAAGAGTAGTTGGTAAACCACAGGTAAATTATGCTGAAAGAGCAAAAAAAAAAAAAAAATTGATTAAAAAATATGTGGCTTCATCGGGTGGCAGTCGCTTACAAATGACAGCAATAGTTGGCCAAGGTGTAGTCATGAAATTAGTTTGATGTGGGAAGCTAATTATATCCTGTATCTTGGGACATACTAGCTGGCCTGCAGGGAGCTATGGTGGGCCCCCAGGAGTAAGCCTGGAGGAGCCTTCTGGGCAGGTTGTATGTGGAAGCCAGTAAAAAATAAATACATAAATAAGCATGATAAAAAAACAACTCATGATTTAAAAAAACTCATGATAAATTATAAAGCTTTAATGCAGATGTAAAAAGTTCTTGATAGTTTCCATCCGTTGCATCATTACTCTGTCAAATTATGTTGAGCGTGTGTGTGCATGCTAAGTCTGACTTCAGCTGTGTCCAACTCTTTTCGACCCCATGGACCGTAGCCCTCCAGGCTCCTCTGTCCCTGGGATTCTCCAGGCAAGAACACTGGAGTGGGTTGCCATGCCCTCCTCCAGGAGATCTTCCCCACCCAGGGATCGAACACTGCCTCTCTTGGGTCTCCTGCACTGGCAGGCGGGTTCTTTACCACTTTACCACTTTACCGCCAACCTGGGGAATCCAGTGTTAAGTATACAGAAGAGTAGGTGAAGGACGAGGCTGAGTTTAGGAATTCAAGTATGGAGTTGGTGAAAACCCTGAAGCACGTGTTTTGTTTTCAGGCAGAGAAAAAGGATCCATAAACCAGAAAGTGTTGATGAAATCAGTCAATCTACATATGGTGGGGGATAGGTAGGAAATAGATTCATGACTTTTTATCCCAGTGTGGAGAGATCACCAGAAAAGATGGACTAGTGGGAATTATTTTTCGGCTTTGAGCTCAGACAGACTTGTTAAATGCTGGCTCTGACTTTGTTATGGCAGCCCGGGGAAGCTGGTGTGTAAAAGAGTGAAATGCTAAATCACCGGCCAAGGAAGTGGTTTTGAATCCCAGCTGCGGCAGCTGGAAAGCAGCGGTGTTTATACATGAGATGGAGAAAAGCGTCATGGAGGCAATCAAGCGCTTGGAAGAAATGGTGGAAACCTTCCAGATCATACAGAGGCCAGAGGAGTCCTTCTTCTGCTTTGTACTTTTGCGGTTGAGCGAAAACTTCCGAGTTCACGCAGAGAAAAACAAGGGGGCCTCCCCGCTGCAGTCCACGGGGTTGCTAAGAGTCAGACACGACCCAACTACTGAATAACAACAACAACCCCTGTTCCGAAATCACTGTAGCTGTTGCATTTACTGAGATCCCTGTGTCGTATGAACTGATGAACATGAACTGCAGAAGCAAAGGAAGTGGATGATTGCTAATCTGTAACTTGGTTTAGCCAGAAACACGGAAACGCCTGAACGCTGAACGTACTGCACCCAGAGAAGCGAAATGTGGCGTATTTGACAACAGAAATGAACCAGTCTGGCTTAGACCAAGGGTTGGTTAACTTGTACCAGGAAGGGCCAGATAGCTAACATTTTGAGCTCTTTGAGGCGCACAGTCGGTTGTAAGGATTCCACTTGGCTGGTGTAGTGTGGAAAGCAGCCAGAGAAACATCTAAGCAGATGAACACGACTGCGTTCCTGTAAAGCTTGGTGCATGGACACTCAGATTTGAATTACATTTGACTTTCTCGGGTCATGATGATGGCTCAGTGCTAAAGAACCCTGCTGCCAATGCAGGAGATATAAAAGACACAGGTTCGATCCCGGGATCGGAAAGATCCCCTGGAATAGGGCATGGCAACCCACTCCAGTATTCTTGCCGGGAGAATCCTATGGACAGAGCAGCTTGGCTGACTATAGTCCATAGGGTCACAAAGAGGCAGACGTGACTGAGCGCCTTCCACCCAACCTATCCTGCTCTGAGCCACCACCATCTTTCTTCTGCAGCCCTCTGAACATTACTTTTACAGATAGCAACTGTAGTTAGAAGTGATTTTTTTTGTGTGGGAATTAAGGGATATAAAGAGGTCTGCAGATGAGTAAGAATTATGAGAGAGCAGAGGAGCTGAAGCAGAACCAAGTGAAGTGAAGGTCGCTCAGTCGTGTCCAACTCTCTGCAACCCCGTGGACTATACAGTCCATGGGATTCTCCGGGCCAGAATTCTGGAGTGGGTAGCCTTTCCCTTCTCCAGGGCAATCTTCCCAACCCAGGGATCGAACCCAGTTCTCTCGTGTTGCAGGTGGATTCTCTACCACTGAACCACTGGGAAAGCCCAGAGTCAAGCAATTTATCCTGGGGTCATTGGCAAGAGTACTGGAGTGGGTTGCCACACCCTCCTCCAGGGGAATTTCCCCAACCGAGGGATCGAACCCAGGTCTCCCGTGTTGCAGGCGGATTCTTTACCAAGCTGAGTCACCAGGGAAGCCGGAAGAAGGACCAGCTGGTCTGTTTATCAGTGACAGAAGACAGGAGGAGGAGAGAACCGTTTCTGAGTGAGGCAATCAAATCTGTCTTGGTCGGTAAGAATTTGGTGAGAAAATTCTCCCTGGGCTTCCAGGCTGTGTGGCATCGCTTGACGGAGTCTTGCCTCTTGCAGGGGTCTGGTGGGTGAGGACGATGGAGAGGTAGGCAGCATAGAAGGTTCTTAGTTGACTTGGATGGAGGGAGGGAGAGAAGCCAGCTTTGTGCAGATGCCTTTTGAAGGCCTGGAGAGGCATTTTGTTGAAAAGCAAAATAGCGTGACTTCACAGTGAGGGCCAGTCAACCTACCCCGGAGCGATAACGCGAATGCCTGGGGAGGGTTTCAAAGTTCAGGTTCTGATCCTGTAGTTCTGAGTGGGGCTGAGATCCTCCACTTGTTTTATTTTGTCTTCTTTCTTTTATTTTTAGGCTTCCCTGGTGGCTTCGATGGTAAAGAATCTAGCCTGCAATACGGGAGACTGGGTTTGATCCCTGGGTTGGGGAGATCCCCTGGACGAGGGCCTGGCAACCCACTCCAGTATTCTGGTCTTTTTTTTCCCTCTTCTTTCTTTTTTAAAAATTGAAGTGTTGTTGACTTACAATAGAGTGCTACTTTCAGATATAGTACACCCTGATTCAGTTATTTTCGCAGTCTATAATCCATTATAGGTTATTAAAAGATATTCGAAATAATTCCTTGTGCTATACTGCACTTTTTTTTAAATTAAAAAGAGTAAAAAAAAATTGAAGGATAGTGGATTTACAAATGCTGTAGAAGGGACACAGGGGCTTCTTCGGTGGTGCTAGTGGGAAAGAACCCACCTGACATCGCAGGAGATGTAAGAGACACGGTTTCGATCCCTAGGTTGGGAAGATCCCCTGGAGTTGGGTCTGGCTACCGGCTTCAGTATTCTTGCCTGGAGAATCCCATGGACAGAGGAGCCTGTCCCCCTGGACAGAGATACAGTCCTAGGGAGTCGCAGAGCTTCAAAGACGACTGAAGTCGCAAAGCTTCAAAGATGACTTGGCACGCACACATAGAAGGGAATGAATCTTTTTCTTTCTATGTATCAAGTGTGGGATTTTAATTCCTGGAGCAGGGATTGAACCTGGGCCCTTGGGAGTGAAAACACAAAGCCCTAACTCCTGGACCCGCAGTGAATTCCCCTCTGTGTCTGTAATGTAAATCCTTGTTGTTTATCTACTTTAAGTGTTTGTGTGTGTGTGTAGTTTGTAACTGTTAATTCTGTGCCCGAACCTGCATTTCTAAGAAGCTCCTGCTGCTGCTGCTGCTAAGTCGCTTCAGTCGTGTCCGACTCTGTGCGACCCCATAGACGGCAGCCCACCAGGCTCCCCCGTCCCTGGGATTCTCCAGGCAAGAACACTGGAGTGGGTAGCCATTTCCTTCTCCAATGCATGAAAGGGAAAAGTGAAAGTGAAGTTGCTCAGTCGTGTTTGACTCTTCGAGACCCCATGGACTGCAGCCCACCAGGCTCCTCTGTCCATGGGATTTTCCAGGCAAGAGTACTGGAGTGGGTTGCCATTGCCTTCTCCTAGGCTACGCTGATTCTGCTGGTCTCTACAGAAAGCCAGGGACTGAGCTTTAAATCATTAAAAAAAAATTTGAGGTGCAATTTGCATAAAATAAAGCTAACGATTTGAGGGTGAGCAATTCATTGGCCTTGAGTAATTCACAGCATTGTGCAACCTTGGAATTGTGCAGGGTTTAGTACATTCACACATTGTACATGTGTGCTAAGTCGCTCAGGCATGTCCTACTCTGTACGACCCCATAGACTGTAGCCCCGCCAGGCTCCTCTGACCATGGGATGCTCCAGGCAAGAATACTGGAGTGGGTTGCCATTCCCTTCTCCAGCGGATCTTCCCCACCCAGGGATCGAACCTGCGTCTCTTAGGTCTCCTTCATTGGCAGCAGATTTCTTTAACACTAGCGCCACCTGGGAAATCCGGGTACAAACCACTGCCTCTACGTAGATCCAAAGCATTTTCATCACCCCCAGATTAAACCCTGTATCCACTAGAGAGTCACTGCCTTTTCCCCTCCCTAAGCTTCTGGTTATCCCCAGTCTGCTTTCTGTCCCCGAGGATTTGCCCCTTCTGCATATTTCATCTAAACGGAACCATAAAATATTTGTCTTTTTAGGTCTGGTTCCTTTCACTTAGCACAATGTTTTCAGGGTCCATCTACATTGTGGCCTGTGGCAGTATTTTTTTTTTTTCTTTTTATGGCTGGATAATATTCTATTGTATGTATAATGCACCATTTGTATATCCATTCAGCTTTAAATGGGCATTTGAGTCATTTGCACCTTTTGACAATTGTGGTTAGTGCTGCTCTAAATGTGTGTAAAAACGGTGCATTTTTCTTTGCTTAGAAGGTCATTGTTTCTGCAAGTTACAAGTTGGTTTGGGAGTAACTGATTAGAGGAGACTCATCCAAGGTTTGACACTCTACTATTCCAATTCAAAAATAAGTCTTAAGAACAGATCTCCAGGTGTTCTAAATTGTTACATGTGGTGAACAATCTCCTTTGGAAAACAAGGAACTTTCCAGTTGTTTATTTAGGAATCCTGGTGTTTCAGGCACAAAAGGGATGGTGAACACAGCTGTGTGTAATGTCACAGGAGATCAAGAAAGATTTCTTCTCAGAATTCTTTCAAAGATTCACCAGGCTTCGGAGACACCTACGTTTGTGCCCCACAGTGGAGCTGACTGCCTGGCCATGAAAAGTACAGTTTGAAGAGTCTCTCTCTCCCCTCTGGCTTCCCAGGTGGCTCCATGGTAAAGAACCCCTCTGCCAGTGCAGGAGATATGAGACACAGATTCCATCCCCGGATCGGGAAGATCCCCTGGAGGAGGGCGTGGCAACCCACTCCAGTATTCTTGCCTGGAGAATCCCATGGACAGAGGAGCCTGGCAGGCTGCAGTCCAGGGGGTCGCATAGAGTTAGAATCACGTGGAAGTTCAGCCACAATGAAATGCACCTGTCATCTTGGGACCCAGAAAGGCGTCGATGCTTTTCTGGAAGTTCGGTGCATGTGTCTGTCCTGCAGTCACGCTGTCTTTTTCAAGAAACAGGGCTAATCTGCTCTGAGATATCATCAGGCCTCATCAGCTAAAGTCTGAAAGGGAGACTGTGCTGGGTGGTGCTCACTCCAGACTGAAGCCTCTGATTAAGATTTATCCCTGATTTTCTGCAGAGCCTCGGTTCCCATCTGGCCTGGAATTGGCCCCATATGGCAGGGCTTGTCGGCAGGGCTGGTGGGAGTGTGTGCGCCCCTCTGCTGTGGTTGTGGGCAGCGTGGGGAGGGTGTACAGATACTGGAAGCCAGTCCAGGATGTTGTGATGAGGCGGGTCCTAAACGGCTCATCAGCAAATGGCACAGAGAGGAATCTTCAAGGGACTTCCCTGGTGGCCCAGTGATTAAGGCTCTGCGCTTCCAATGCTGGGGACAAGGAGTGGATTCAGTCTCTGGTCGGGGAACAGATCCCACGTGCCTTGTGGTCCAGCCAGAAAGGAAAATTTAAAAAAAAAAAAAAGAAAGAAAAAGGGGGTGGGTGGGATCTTGGAGATGGAATGTGGAGTGCAGTAGAGTCAGAACCAGGGAGCTTGAGACCAGGGGGTGACGGAGCCTGAGCTTGGACATGGAGCTCTTGCACCAGGACCGATTGATTCTTGTGCTTTCTCCTTGCAGCTTCATGGCCGGAAGGCCCTCGGATAGCAAGGCTGGAGTGTGGGAAATGCTGTCTCCTCACAGGATGGATGCCGTCAGGTGAGTAGAGACGGTCGACTGTGCACATGGAGATATTTGGACGCCGTACTTAGCATTTCATGGAAGCATTCCATGTCTCCCGTGTAGAGAGACCTGGGAAGTCATTTCAAGCTGGATGGAGCAAGGCGTTAGAAACAGCTCCCAATATTAACAAAAGAAAAAGAGAAAACAGGTAATAAAACTGCAGGGATGAGAGGTTCAACTCTAGAAAGTCCAACTGCGATTTCTAACAGGACCCCTGCTTCCAAATGTATCGTTTAACGGGGAAGTGAGGCCAGTGCTCAAACTCTAATAATCCAAACCATAAAACTGATCCAAAATAAACCAGCCGAGGGACTTCCCTGGTGGTCCAGTGGGTAAGACTCCGAGCTTCCACTGTAGGGGATGTGGGTTTGATCCTTGCTCGAAGAACTAAGATCCTGCATACTGTATGAAAACCAAGCGAACAAAGCAAAAACAAACACATTATATATAAAATAAATAAGCCCAGCAAAAAACTATATGTGTTTGTAATACACTTTGTTCAGTTCAGTCGCTCAGTTGTGTCTGACTCTTTGTGACCTTATGAACCACAGCACGCCAGGCCTCCCTGTCCATCACCAACTCCCAGAGTTCACCCAAACTCATGTCCATTGAGATTCCATCCAATCATCTCATCCTCTGTCGTCCCCTTCTCCTCCTGCCCTCAATCTTTCCCAGCATCAGGGTCTTTTCCAATGAGTCAGCTCTTCACATCAGGTGGCCAAAGGATTGGAGTTTCAGCTTCACCATCAGTCCTTCCAGTGAACACCCAGGACTGATGTCCCTTAGGATGGACTGGTTGGATCTCCTTTGTACATAATACATTTATATCTGTACTAATGTAATATGTAATTTCACAGTTGGTTGTAAAAGATATTACGACTGATTTTGCAACACACTATATTACAGTCGAATGCTTATTGCTCCCCCTGCCATTCTTCCAAATATTTTAATGAAAATATTATCCTTGCAGCTCATTTTTCTTGACTATATTTCAAGAAAAAGTATAAATTCACTCAGCCTGGTTTATAAATTACTAATTACACATCATAAATGAAAATAGTATTTCCAAGTCAGTTTGTCCTTAGAAAGCTTTGCTTTACTGGCAGGTTTCAGCCGGCACATTTCATGGTGTTTATCATGTTTTTTAAGTATGTCTGGACTAGCTCCGTCTGCCAGGCAGCAGAGAAATAGCCCTGCTGTCTCTGATTTAAACTTTAATTTGCCTGCAGTTGTTTAAGCATATGAGGGGAAAATATTCTTTACCCATGTTGAAAATCCAGGGCTCCTGCTTTTTACTTTGATCTGACGTTGGAAACACTTCCGAGTGAGGCGAGATACAAAGAGTGAGAAAAGATACGCAGACGCATGGCAAAGACGACGCGTGAGACAGTCTCTGTCTCTAAGGAGCCTGTAATCAAGCGGAGGCAGGTAAGGGAGAAATACACGAAAAAGATACCTAAGAATGACAAGCAGAGAATTAGGGTAGTCAGTTCTTAAGCACTGGAAAATAGTTTGGGGTATGGCTTACGAAAGGTGCTTAGAAAAGGAGGTGCAATTTGAGTAATTTACTTATTTAGTTTTGAGTTGAAATATAATTGATTTGCATCACTGCAGATGGTGACTGCAGCCATGAAATTAAAAGACGCTTACTCCTTGGAAGGAAAGTTATGACCAACCTAGACAGCATACTAAAAAGCAGAGACGTTACTTTGCCAACAAAGGTCCGTCTAGTCAAGGCTATGGTTTTTCCAGTGGTCATGTATGGATGTGAGAGTTGGACTATAAAGAAAGCTAAGCGCTGAAGAATTGATGCTTTTGAACTGTGGTGCTGGAGAAGACTCTTGAGAGTCCCTTGGACTGCAAGGAGATCCAACCAGTCCATCCTAAAGGAGATCAGTCCTGAATATTCATTGGAAAGACTGATGTTGAAGCTGAAACTCCAATCCTTTGGCCACCTGATGTGAAGAGCTGACTCATTGGAAAAGACCCTGATGCTGGGAAAGATTGAAGGCGGAAGGAGAAGGGGATGACAGAGGATGAGATGGTTGGATGGCATCACCGACTCCATGATTAAGAGTTTGAGTAAACTCTGGGAGTTGGTGATGGACAGGGAGGCTTGGCATGCTGCAGTCCTTGGGGTCACAAAGAGTCGGGCAGGACTGAGGGATTGAACTGAACTGATAGTTGATTGTGGTAATTTCTGCTGTACAGCAAAGAGACTCACCTCTCTCTCTCTCCACACACACACACACACACACACACACACACACACACTCACATCATTTTCCTTTCAACATTTTATACTCTTTGACAATCTTTTAAAAGTACATTTATTTATTCTTGGCTTTGCTGGGTCTTTGTTACTGGGTGGGCTTCTCTCTAGTTGCAGTGAGCGGGGGGCTGCTGTCTGTCTGTGACGCACACTGCTTCTCACTGTGGTGGCTTCTCTTGTGGAGCAAACACGCTTGAGGAGTTGCAGCTCGTGGGTGCAGCAGTTTTGTGGCTGCCGGGCCCTAGAGCACATGCTCAAGAGTTGTGGTTCACGGCCTCGGTTGCTTTGTGGCAGGTGGGATCTTCCTGGACTGGGGATCGAACTCGTGTCTCCTGCATTGGCAGACAGATTATTCACCACTGAGCCTCCAGGGAAGCGCACACATTTTTTTTTAATACTCGTTTACATTATGGTTTAACCCAGGACATTAAATATGGTTCCCTGTGCTATACAGTGGGACCTTATTATTTATTTGTTCCATATATGATGGTTGAGGGAGTGAGTGAAAGTCATGGAATTCTCCAGGTTAGAATACTGGAGTGGGTAGCCTTTCTCTTCCCCAGGGGATCTTCCCAACCCAGGGATCGAACCCAGGTCTCTCGCATTGCAGGCAGATCTGTTACCAGCTGAGCCACCAGGGAAGCCCAAGAATACTGGAGTGGGTAGCCTTTCCTTTCCCCAGGCGATCTTCCCAAGTCAGGGAGTGAACCCAGGTCTCCCGCATTGCAGGCGGATTCTTTACCAACTGAGCTATCAGGGAAGCCCTATGTAGGATGGTTGGTATTTGCTAATTCCAAGCTTGCACTCCGTGTCTCCCTCATCCAGGGGCTGCAGTTGGTAACACTGTGGATTTGAAAGATGAGGCAGAGTAAGTAGGTAGGACATTATAGACAGGCGAGACAGGAAGGCTGTGGAATCAGTATCTCCCACATCGAGCCTTTCAAAGATTGGATATTTAAAAATTCCAGGAACTTGCTAAAAGTTCTTAGCACTAAATCGTTACCACTAAAAAATGCTAGGTGTATCCTGTCTTTTCTGCTGTTCTTCTTCCATTTCCATTTCCCCCCGCCCCACCTCTAAACTACAATGAGTTAATTTTGAAGAAAGTCAGGCTTTATAAAATGCCAGAATACATTTGGGCCATCTTTTCCCTTTTAAACACAGTTTTAAAGTATACCAAGTTTTCATCACTAATTACTTCTCTAAAAAAGAGAGAGCTGTTAAATGGAAAATAGGGAAAGAAAGTGAAGGGAAAAAGACCTAAGGAACCAGAATGTGTGCTAATATTGTGTATTTTTGGCTTTTTGACCCCCGTGGACTGCATCTTGTGAAAGTGAAAATTGCTCAGTTGTGTCTGACTCTTTGCGACCTCATGGACTACACAGTCCATAGAATATTCCAGGCCGGAATACTGGAGTGGGTAGCCTTTCCCTTCTCCAGCAGATCTTCCCAACCCAGGAATTGAACCAGGGTCTCCTGCATTGCAGGTGGATTCTTTACCAACTGAGCTACCTACTGACTACATTTGTTGATTTTTAAAATTTATTTATTTTTTTAATGGTAGGATAATTGCTTTACAGTGTTGTGTTGGTTTCTGCCAAACATCTACGTGAATCAGCCTTAGGGATACCTATGTCCCCTCCTTCTCAAACCTTCCTCCTGCCTCCCTCCCCATCCCATCCTTCCAGGTTGTCTCAGAGCCCCAGTTTGAGTTCCCTGAGTGAAGTCAAGTGAAGTCGCTCACTCTTTTCAACCCCATGGACTGTAGCCCCACCAGGCTCTCCTGTCCATGGGATTTCTCTAGGCCAGAATACTGGAGTGGGTGGCCATTCCCTTCTTCAGAGGATCTTCCTGACCCAGGGATCGAACCCAGGTCTCCCGCATCGCAGGCAGACGCTTTACCGTCTGTATGAGTTCCCTGAGTCACACAGCAAATTCCCGTGGGCTCTCTACTTGACAGATGGTGACGTAAGTTTCCATGTTAGTCTCTCCATACATCCCACTCTCTCCGATCTAGCCAGGACTTCCTGCAGGGCAGGGTTATGGGTCTCCTCTTTGATAGCACAGCTGCATGGTCGTTTTGCTTTAGTCTTCAGTGGCTCCCAGTTCAGATGTCTCAGGACGGCGCCCTGGGATGTGGTGGGGATGCCTCCAAGGCCCCCTGCCCCTGAAGCAACCCCCCACCACCAGCTCCTGATGGGACCTGGGGCTGGGGTGGTGCTGGTGAGCTTTGCTCTCTTCCGCCCCGGCTTAGCAGACAGCCCTTGGGCTCGCCTCCAGCCTGAACACACGCAGGGCATCCATCTCTGCCTCGTTTCCTCAGTTACAGGTAATTAGCTCTGGCCTTCACACTAGCGCTGGAAATTGCATCCCCACATCTGCCTTGTTATGAAACCGCGTGGCTGCCTCTAGACAAAACATCTTCTAAATGGGATTTGCTCTCAAGTTATCTGGGTGTGTGGGGAGGAGGCAGCAAACCCAACTAGTGGGGGTGGGAGATCTATCTATCCTGCAGAAATGGCAACCAGTAAAGCCACGAATTCAGCACATCTTGATACAATAAGCAGGGTTAGGGAGTAAGTGTTTCTCTTTTGAACTCTCCTTTCAGAGGTGGGGTGAGCCGTGTAAATTTTCATAGCAGCGATTTGTATATTTTATGATTTCCCGTCCTGACCCTTCTCGCTTTCCAGCTCTCCAAGAGACAGGCTATTTGCCTTATGTTACTGGCTTATTTGGACTTGTGCAATTCAAATACGATTCTTTAAAAAAAAAAATATCAGTTTCTCACACATTCAGGGTCTCATTCTGGCAAGGGCCTTTGGTGTATAGAACTCTACTAAGATTCCAAACACTAAGATCTGGAAAGGACTAGCTGTCTGCAGGCCATAAAGATTTTGTCTCTAATATTTCCAGATCTGAAATCCAGACTTTATACGAGGTTGATGAGTACATCGGTGCCAAGGTCTGATGTAGGTTCTGATCCCGGCAGAGGTGGAGTGTAAGGTGGGGGGGGGGGAGGGATTCTAGCCTGATCCCGTCTGTCCTGATCTTCACTTTCCCTTCCAAGAGGGGCTTCCCCGTCCCTTCCCCAGTCCACACCTGTCTCCCAACCACCTCTCCACTTGGCAGATTAAAAAAAAAATGTATGGGTACATTGATAAATGATGGATTCGACCTTTATAGACATACATATACTTATATGTGCTTTTTTAAAAGAACGTTTTATTTTATATTGGAGTATAGCTGATGAACAAGCTTCCTTGGCGGCGATAGTGGTAAAGAACCTGCCTGCCGACGCAGTTCGATCTTTGTGTAGGAAAGATCCCGTGGAGGAGGGCATGGCAGCTCATACTCTCAGTATTCTTGCCTGGAGACTCCCCACGGACACAGGAGCCTGTTGGGCTATGGTCCATAGGGTCACAAAGAGTCAGACACGGCTGTAGCGACTTAGCATGCACAAATGTATGGCTGATTAATGGTGTTGTGATGGTTTCGGGTGGACGGTGAAGGGACTCAGCCATATGTATACATGCATTCCTTCTTCCCCAAACCACCTCCCATCCAGGCTGCCACATGACACTGAGCAGAGTTCCCTGTTCTGGACAGCAGCTCCTTGTTGGATCTCCATGTTAAATACAGCAGTGTGTCCATGTCCATCCCAAACTCCCTAACTATCCCTTCCCCCATCCTTCCCCCTGGTGACCATAAGGTTATTACAGAGTATTGAGCAGAGGTCCCTGTGCTGTTCAGCAGATCCTTGTTGGTTATTCCTTTGAAATACAACAGTCTGTGCGTGTCCATCCCAAACTCCCTATGTCTCTCCCCCTCCTTCTTCCTGTACACTTTAGTTTTCAGAACAGTTTTAGGTTCACGGCAGCATTAAACAGAAGATACAGAGATTTCCCATATGGTCCTTGCTTTCCCCATAGCCTGCCCCTTTGTCAACATCTCCCATCAGAGAGGTACATTTGTTCCAGTTGATGAGCCTACACTGACACGTCATTATCGCCTAAAGTCCATACTACCTTAGGGTTCACTCTTGGCGTGATATTTTCTTTATGTTTGCACAAATGTATAATGGCAGGCATCCATCATGATTCTATCATACAGGCTGTTTTCACTGCCCTAAAACCCCTCTGTGCTCTGCCAGTTCCTTCCTCTCCACATGCAGCCGCTATTGCGCTTTCCCCTTTTGCAGAATGGCATATAGTTGGAATGATACCGTATGCCGTGTTCTTAGATTGGCTTCTTTCACGTAGCAATACGCATTTAAGGTTCCTCCACATCTTTGCATGATTTGATAACTCATTTGTTTTGGACTCTGGGTAATATTCCATTGCCTATATGTACCATGGCTTATGTGTCCATCCACCTATTCAAGAGGGCTTCCCAGGTGACTCAGTGGTAAAGAATCCACCTGCCAAGGCAGGTGCCCCAGGAAATGGGGGTTTGATCCTGGAGTTGGGAAGATCCACTGGAGGAGGGCATGACAACCCACTCCAGTATTGTTGCCTGGAGAATCCCATGGACAGAGGAGCCTGGCGGGGCTACAGTGCATGGGGTCACCAAGAGTCAGATGCGACTGAAGGAGCATGCACATGTGTACCTGTTAAAGGACATCTAGGTTGCTTCAAAATTTTGGCAGTTAAAGAATAAAGCTAGTCCAAGGGGTAAAGGGGGGAGGATGCGAAGAACCTGGAGACTGGAACTGACACATAGACACTGCTGATACTGTGAATAAAATAGGTAAGTGATGAGAAACCATTGTGTAGCTTAGGGAACTCCACTCAGTGCTCCGTGGTTACCTGAATGGGAAGGAAATCCAAAAAAAAAAAAGATGGGATATATGTACCAGTTCAGTTCAGTTCACTCGCTCAGTCGTGTCCGACTCTTTGCGACCCCATGAACCGCAGCACGCCAGGCCTCCCTGTCCATCACCAACTCCCGGAGAGTCGGTGATGCCATCTAACCATCTCATCTTCTGTTGTCCCCTTCTCCTCCCGCCCTCAATCTTTCCCAGCATCAGGGTCTTTTCCAATGAGTCAGCTTTTTGCATCAGGTGGCCAAAGGATTGGAGTTTCAGCTTCAGCATCAGTCCTTCCAATGAATATTCAGGATCGATTTCCTTTAGGATGGATATTTGTGTACATATAGCTTATTCACTTTGCCGTTCAGCACAAACTAACATAGCACTGTAAAACACCTATACGCCAATAAAAATTGTTTTTTACAAAGCTCCAAAACTTATGCTTAGTAATGGGATAGACTTTTCTATTCTTGAGGAAGACTTAAAGAAATCTGTCTTTCTCGATATTCTCAGTCACTGCTGTTTGCCAAGATCACCTGTCCTTTTTGGATGAGTCATTCAGAAATGATGATTTAATAGTCGCCACATCTGAAGTGACCATGATTCCTACTTTTATTGAGAAGGGAAATAAAGTGCATAAACTTATGAGAGTTTAATAAAAAGAATATAGCTTTTTATATATACTATAAGCATCTACATGCAAGGTTTTGTATAGACAGGACTTTTCCACTCATTTGACCAACACCAGAGAGCACAATTGCTGGATCTTTCCCTTTATATATTTTTGTATCTTACAGAAGACTGAGGATTCAGCTGTGGACCTATTTCAGGGTAAAGAAAGGACAGTCTAATGAGAAAACTTGTGAACTGACTAGCGGTGTTGGAGGTGCCAGGGATAACAGACGTTTCTGGTCCCTTTGACACCATTCCTGGGTACTGGTAAGACACTGTACGAGTGGATAAAACTTGCCCGTGGACAACAGGTGGCTTCAGAGGACGAGCTACTTCATGAGTTAAATGTGGTTGCATCACACGCTTGCTGAAAAGGAGTATGTTTCTAGTCTCCACTCTGAAATCTTGGCCTGCCATTCTTGGGCTTCGTCCACTGCATTTTAGTACCACCGTGCCCCAGGCTGTGTGTTTATGGAATGGAAATTGCACACTCGTAGGTCTTATTCTCTGAGTACAACTGAGCGACTAAGCACAGGGTGCTTGGCCGTGCCTTGGACATAAAGTTAATTTTTCTTGCTTGTGGTTGGGTCAGAGGGGAGACTTCGTCTCGGTGGTGAGGCGTGATCCTCTATGGACAACCACTGAGCCCCCTTTCTGCTCATCTGAGTAGTATTGTCAGACTATTTTTTTTACTCTATTACTCTAAACTTTTTAAATGAAAACAGATGTATTTTTTTTTTTAGTACTTGTGATCTTTTTTTTTTTTTACAGCATGTTTACTTGAGCATAACCAGAACCATGCAGTAGGGTGATCACCCACAGTTTGCATAAAGATAACCTAACCACAGACCAGTTAGCACGTGAGGAAGAAGAAACAGCAGCAGGCCGCCTGCCGCCTGGGGCCGTGTGGATATTGAGGTACCCGGAAGGTCCCACACACGTGGCTGTGGGAGTCTCAGCCCCAGTGTGTCCCCAGGGTCTTCTCTTTGGGACCCTTTTCTCCTCCTAGCTGCTTTTCTCCTTCTCCATGCAGGGTCTAGCCTGTATGTTTCCTGTTGGCCAGGGTTCTTCTCAGAGAGGGACGTGGTGGAGGTGGGACTCAGATTGAAGATCTTCTCATTTTCCCCACGTCTTCTCACTTTGCCAACAAAGCTCTATAAAGTCAAAGCTATGGTTTTTCCACTCGTCACATACGGATGTGAGAGTTGGACCACAAAGAAGGCTGAAGAATGGATGCTTTCGAACTATGGTGCTGGAGAAGACTCTTGAGAATCCCTTGGACTGCGAGGAGATCCAACCAGTCCATCCTAAAGAAAATCAGTCCTGAACACTTGTTGGAAGGACTGATGTTGAAGCTGAAACTCCAATCCTTTGGCCACCTGATGCGAAGAGCTGACTCATTGGAAAAGACCCTGATGCTGGAAAAGATTGAGGGCAGGAGGAGAAGGGGATGACAGAGGGTGAGATGGTTGGATGGCATCACCAACTCGAAGGACATGAGTTTGAGCAAGCTCTGGGAATTGGTGATGGACAGGGAGACCTGGCATGCTGCAGTCCATGGGGTCGCAAAGAGTCGGACACAACTTAGCCACTGAACAACAGCAATGTTTTTTCCGGAACTCTTGCAGAGTCCAAACTAGCTCTGTTCACTGCACAACAAGCCAATAAAATGTAGGACGAGGTGTTGAAGCAAAGAATAACGACTTTATCTGGAAAGTGAGAACTCTGAGGAGGTGGCAGACGAACGTGCTAGAACACCATCTTGCCGAGTCAGGATTCAGGCTTCTTTTATACTAAAAGGGGAGGGGTTTTGGCTGCTTGCCACTTCTTGGTGTCAAAATCTTTGATTCTTGCAGCTGTCCACAAAAGTTAGGTCACGATAGTTCCGTAAACCTTCAATAAGACAAATGTTGGACTTTCCTGGTGGTACAGTGGTGAAGAATCTGCCTGCCAATGAAGGGAACATGGGATGATCACTGGTCTGGGAAGTTTGCACGCACTGAGGATCAATTAAGCCTGAAAGTGAAAGTGTTAGCCGCTCAGTTGTGTCAGACTCTATGTGACCCTATGGACTGTAGCCTGCCAAGCTCCTCTATCCATGGGATTCTCCAGGCAAGAATATTGGAGCAGGGTGTCATTTCCTACTCCAGGGGATCTTTCCAACCCAGGGATTGAGCTCCCTTCTCTTGCATCTCCTGCATTGGCAGACAGGTTCTTTAGCAGCTGAGCCACCAGGGAAGCCAAGCTAAGACCTGTGCAAGGTTAAAAAAAAAACAACCAAAAACCTTGCCAGAGGAACTGCTGAACCTGGGCTCTAGAGCGTGAGGGTCACAACTGCTGAGCTCATGTACTGTGACTAGCGAAGTCCGTGGGCCCTGGAACCCATACTCCACAACAAGAGGAGCCACCTCAACAGGAAGCATGTGGCACCTAGGGTCGCCTCCGCTTGTTGCAACTAGAGGAAAGCTGGCTCACAGCAATGCAGACCCAACACAACCACAAATAAATAAGAAAAAAAAAAAAAAAGATGGTCTACTTTGTCATTGGGCTTCCCTAGTGGCTCGCTAGTAAAGAAGCCACCTGCAGGAGACCCAGGTTCAATCCCTGGGTTGGGAAGATGTCCTGGAGGAGGCCATGGCAACCCACTCCAGTCTTCTTGCCTGGAGAATCCGTCCTATGGACAAAGGAGCCTGGTGGGCTACAGTCCATAGGATCACAAAGAGTCGGATACGACTGAACAGCTAAACAAGGACCGCTTTGTCATGATGGCAATTTCCTGCCGTGGTTTTAGCAGGTTTGGGTGTCTAACATCCCCTTTGCCACCACGGGGAAAGGCTGAGGTCAGGAGCCAGTCAACATTTTTCTGTAAAGGGCCGCAAGGAATATATCTGCCGCTTCTTGGTTCTACTGTGCGAGTGCAAAAGCCGGCACAGACCAGTTAATGGCTTTGGCTGTATTTCAATAAAACTTTATTGACAAGGATGGCCCTGGGTTTGTCCTGCACGTCATTGTCTCGCTTCCCCTGGTTTGAAGTGAAAGTGAAAGTCGCTCTGTCGTGTCTGACTCTTTGTGACCCCACAGACTATACAATTCTTGGAATTTTTTACGCCTGAATACTAGAGTGGGTAGCCTTTCCGTTCTCCAAGGGATCTTCCCGACACAGGGATTGAACCCAAGTCTCCCGCATTGCAGGCGGATTCTTTACCAGCTGAGCCACCAGGGAAGCCCAAGAATACTGGAGTGGACAGTCTATCCCTTCTCCAGGAGATCTTCCCAACCCAGGGATCGAACCCAGGTCTCCCACGTTGCAGGCAGATTCTTTACCAGCTGAGCCACAAGGGAAGCCCTCCTCCAGTTCAGTCTGCATAGACATCTCCTAGGGAGCTTGTTAAAATGAAACTTACATTTCAGTAGACCAGAGGTGGGGGAGAGGTTCTGTGCTCCTAACAAGCTCCCAGGAGATGCTGGGGCTGCTGCCTCTTAAAACACGCGTCGAGGACCGAGGCATTCGATAACACCCGCTTTTTGTAAATAAAATTGGCAGTTGCAAGAAACCAGGAGAGGTCGGTGATGGTTCCAGCGAGCCATGCAGTTTCACAGAATTTCAATGACAGGGCCTGAAAGGCTGTATCTAAACTCAGAAGCAGACTGTGGGAATGGTGCTTTACTTAGAAGCGTCTTCTAACCAAACCAGACCCACAGATATGGGGTATGTCCTCTGAGCTTTCCTGGAACCCATTTACTTCTGAAACCGTCCCAGAAGAATTGCAGTCATTAAAAGGGAGCCTGGTTTTCTGTGGATCTCTCCTTGACCTCCCAACACCTGGGGACAAAGCAGATGTACTTATCAAATTGTGTTCAAGACAGGATCTTACCGGGAAACAGATGTCGGGTCAGAATTTTCCCACGTGTGGGAGGGCTGACAATCCTGCAGGTTGTTCAGAGTCGACCTCTTCATAACGGTGACTTTTCCAAATACTGGAGCTTGAAGACGAAGGACTAATGGCTTTCAGATTTGGGAAAGGTTAAAAAAAAAAAAATGCTTGCCAGAGCAAGAAACAGACATCTGAAACTATCTTTGAGAGGATAAGCTCTCTCCGGGTTCTTCCTCTAAGCCCCGCGCTGTATGACTTGCGTTCTGACCCCTCCGCTCTTGATGGCTCGGTGTGGTTCATCTCACTGGAATCACTACCAGCCTTCCCCAGCCCGCTTCTCTCTACCTAATTCTTTCCATACGGAAACGGAAACCACCCCCCTCCCCACTGCCCCAACCTCTCTTTCTCTGGTGGATTGTTGGAATCAATTCCATGTGTATAATTTATCTGGCTTTTTTTTTTTTTTTTAACGACACGTGGTTGAGGGGGTCTGGGATTATTTTAAGTTTCAGGTTTTAAACATCACAGGCAACTTTGACCCTCTTGGAGGATTTGCTACTATGGGGCACTCTCTGGGGACATTCAGGTAGGGATCAGGTTTCTGCCTGTCATTTCAGAGACCCCTCTCAAGGAAAAAAAAAAAAAAGACTTTATGTTGGTGACTGTTTGTGCAAGGCAGATGTTTTGGCTGACCTTTCTTCTGCTGTGTTTTTATGACGTGAAAAGCACATGGTGTGAAAGATTCTGACTGTGGCTCCTTCTAGCTCTGGGTCCCCTTGGAGGAACTGTGGCCCCAGGGTTAGAACCAAAGAAGTGTCTCAACTGGGTCTCCCTCTCATTCTGATGTCTCTGTGTAGACGTTTTCACATTTTGTAGAACACGTGTAAAGGGCTCAACCCGACACATGTCAGGTTGGTGTTGGTGATTGCAATGCCATGACCTCAGCAACGCCTGGAAATGGACACGTTGCCTTCACCTTGTACTTCTGAGAGTGAAGAGGCACACAGTGGGTCAGCAGAATTCTCACCAAAGAGAGAGGAGTGCTGTGAGATGCCCCTTCCCCACTCCCTGAAAGAGCAGAGCTGGCTGTTTTGCTGTGACTTTCTGTGCGGAGTTCATTCCATACACTGGAGTCAAGGTCATTTTCTTCCGGGTGCCGCAGAAGGTCAGAGGATCTCTCGTGCTTTGGGTTTTGCCTCAGTATTGTGACTGTGGACACTGGCCCAAGTCAGGCTAGGGCCTTGTTGTTGTTCAGGCTCTCCTTTGTGTCCGACTCTTTGCGACCCTGTGGACTGCTGCATGCCAGGCTTCCCTGTCCTTCACTGTCTCCCAGAGCTTGCTCAAACTCATGTCCATCGAGTCGGGGGTGATGCCATCTAACCATGTCATCCTCTGTTGCCCCCTTCTCCTCCTGCCTTCAATCTTTCCCAGCATCAGGGTTTTTCCAGTGAGTTGACTCTTCGCATTAGGTGGCCAAAGGATTGAAGTTTCAGCTTCAGCATCAGTCTTTTCAATGAATATTCAGGACTGGTCTCCTTTAGAATTGACTGGATGGATCTTCTTGCAGTCCAAGGGACTCTCAAGAGTCTTCTCCAACACCATAGTTCAAAAGCATCAAGTCTTCGGCGCTCAGCCTTTTTTATGGTCAAACTCTCACATCTGTACATGACTACAGGTTGGGGGAGTATTCATATAATAGCTTGTGTATGAAAATTTTATGCTCTTGAAATAATCCCTATTAGTTGTTAAATCTTGGCTCCACCACCAACATCTGAGTCTTGGTTTCAGATTTTAAAATATCTGCCTCGAGTGGTTCTTTTGAGAAAGAACATACAGATAGAAACATCTGGCATCTAGGTTCACTTAAACGGTAACCATTGGTTATAAGCCATTTGGAACTCATCATAGAAGCGACTCAGAAGATTTCTCCTGGTGAAGAGGAGAAAAGTTAGCGTGAGGGTATCTGCTTCCTTTCAACTTTTGCTGTTTATGGCGATGCCATTTCTTGAATGGATTGTTTCTGTGGTGGCCTGTGTGGACTAGAACCACACAGGCTAACTCATTGTCCTGGGTACGTGCAGGAAATGCATGCAGATGAGCAAATACATTTAATAATGACTTTTGACTCCTTCTGAGAAACCGGGGCGCTGTCCTAGGCGACTGTACACCTAGCTGTACGAGACGCAGGTGAAGGACCAGCTACTAGGAGATCCCAGGAGGAGCAGACTCCTTGGGTCTGGTGGGCAGGTGTTACTGTGTGCCTACATATATCCCACAATCGGAAGAGTGGATGACACAGAGAATCACACTGTCTGCTGGCATTCGGACTTCTCCCAGACGGCCCCAGAGGATGGGGCCGGCCGCATTCTGTCAATTCCGAAATGTACATTTTGGTAGGATTTCATATTCTGAAATGAGGATGCTTCCTACATTTGGCCACATGGCATAACTGTTGGTATCCTTTTCTTTTTGCTTAAAGGTTTGTGTTGTGCTTTAAACCCTGTAATGTTTGGTGAAATGCGGCAGATTTGGGCTCCTGAAGTTAGAACGCTGGATCGCTCAGTCGTGTCCGACTCTTTGCAACCCCCCTGCACCGTAGGCCACCAGGCTCCCCCGTCCATGGGACTCTCCCGGCAAGAATACTGGAGTGGGTTGCCATTTCCTCCTCCAGAGTTGGAATTAGAATGGAGAAAACTGAAACGTCCCTGGCGGTCCAGTGGGTTAAGACGTTGCCTTCCAGTGCAGGAGTGGCCGGTTCCGGTCTTGATCAGGGAGCTAAGATCACACTTGCCTTGCAGCTGAAAACAACAACAACAACACACAAAAAAAACAAACCAAAGTATAAAACAGAAGAAGTATTGTAACAAATTCAATAAAGAATTTTAAAATGGTCCACAACGGAAAAAAATCCTAAAAAGATAATATAAAGGGTGCAATAAACTGCGTTACTTCTGTCTTCCGGAATTAGAAGGCCAGAGAGAGAAAAAGAGATGAAACATTTGTGCTTTAGCCAACTGTCATGTCTGCTCATAGGAGACAGGAAAGCTCAGGTTCCTTTCTCTAGAGCTGTGCTTGTGAAGAAGAGTTCCCGGGCAGTATCAGCATGTCAACATTCAGAAAACTAAGATCATGGTATCCGGTCCCATCACTTGATGACAAATAGATGGGGAAGCGGTGGAAATAGCGGCAGACTTAATTTTGGGGGGCTTCAAAATCACAGCAGATGGTGGCTGCAGCCACGAAATTAAAAGATGCTTACTCCTTGGAAGGAAAGTTATGACCAACCTAGATAGCATATTAAAAATGAGAGACATGACTTTGCCAACAAAGGGCCATCTAGTCAAGGCTATGGTTTCTCCAGTAGTCTTGTGCGGATGTGAGAATTGTACTATAAAGAAAGCTGAGCGCTGAAGAATTGATACTTTTGAACTGTGGTGTTGGAGAAGACTCTTGAGAGTCCCTTGGGCTGCAAGGAGCTCCAAACAGTCCATCCTAAAAGAAATCAGTCCTGAATGTTCACTGGAAGGACTAATGTTGAGGCTGAAACGCCAATCCTTTGGCCACCTGATGTGAAGAACTGACTCATTGGAAAAGACCCTGATGCTGGGTAAGATTGAGGGCGGGAGGAGAAGGGGACGACAGAAATTGAGATGGTTGGATGGCATCACCGACTCGTCGGACTTGAGTTTGAGTAAACTCCGGGAGCTGGTGATGGACAGGGAGGCCTGGTGTGCTGCAGTTCATGGGGTTGCACAGAATGGGACACGACTGAGCAGCTGAACTGAACTGAATGGATCAGCATCTCCTGGGACCAAAGGGGTCAGAAACTCTGGGGGCAGCCCCCACAGGCTGCAGCTGATGCACGCTCATGTGAACAGTTTCCCGTGGCTGTTTTCCTGGAAGGGTGTCATCTTCCCTGTCTTCCAGGAGCATCTGGTGTGGGATCCCTGACATCTCTCTCTGACTTCCCCTTCTGCCAGATCGAAGCTGGTCTCTCCTTTGTATTTATCTGACCTTCCTATATCACAGGGCGGCACTCTGTCCTTCTGAATGCCACCTCTTTCGTGACTTGTGCTTCGGGCTCCTCCTTCCGTAAATGGTGTTCTTCTGCTGGTCTGATCTGGGTCACCTTCTTCTCTCACTCTGCCAGCTTTCTCTGGCCGGTCCTCTTGATGCCAGAGGTGTCAATCCAGTTCTCTGTCAACAGCTTCTGAATTTCTATCTACAGTCTTGGTCTGTAGTGCCCGCACCCCCCAACATATACCCATGAAAATTTACACATCCCTCACATGCGACACTAACACAGGACTCCCTGGGACTTCCCTGGTGGCCCAGTGGTTAAGAATCCGCCTGCCAACACAAGGGACACAGGTCTGACCCCTGGTCCTGGAAAATCCCACATGCCATGGAGCAACTGAGCCCTTGGTCGGCAATAACAGAAGCCAAGGATATACAGAACAAGCAGAGAGTGGGCCCCACTCACCGTAACTACAGAAAGCCCTTGTGCAGGAAGCGGGACCCAGCATAGACAAGAAGAAAGAAATGAATTGAACGATAAAATAAAAATGGTACTCCTCGTCTTCTTCCTCAAACCATTTTTTTTTCCTTCTGATTTCTTTTTCTTAGTAAGTGGTTCCAGCGTCAAACCAACTGCTTCAAGTGACATCTGGGGTGTTTTCTTGCTCTGTCTCAACCTCACGGCCATTACCCACCATCACATCGTTCTTACCTCTTAACAATCTTTCCAAGGCTTTCTCTCCTGTTCACGCCCACGGTCTGTGGCCCTAACTGGGTCTATTATCATCCTTTAAAAAATTTTTTTAATTAATTAATTTTTTTGCATTTTAATTAGAGGCTAATTATTTTACAATATTGTGGTGGGTTTTGCCATACATTGACATGAATCAGCCACGGGTGTACATGTGTTCCCCATCCTGAATCCCCCTCCCACGTCCCTGCCCATCCCATCCCTCCGTTTTTGAAATATCACATGCGTCTCCCTCCTTTTTTTCCCCCCAGCCTCTCTGGCTTACTCTGATCCCCTTTAATCTGTCCATGTTGGTCAGATTAGAGTAACATTTCTCTTGTGCAAAACTGGCGATGAAATTCCTTTTATTTATTTATTTTTTAAAAGCAGTGTTTACTGTCTCCTCATTTTCTCAGTGATATTTCCATGTCCAGGTCCCTTTCCGAGCTCTCTTCTTACCGGATTATCCCCCAAGCTGGCTACTGTCACTTACAGAGTCTCCTTTCGGAAACTCACAGCCCCCTCTGGCATTTTAAAAATGTTTTGGAAAGTCCTGCAGTCAAAGAAACTCATTTAGATTTGACCTGGCATTTCTCATGGTCTTGGGTGACCCCGCACCTCCCACACTTCGGCCTTTTAACACCCCATGGCGTTTCTGTTCTCGGTGCATCCCGGGAAAGGGCTGGACTTTCCGAGCAAGGCGAGTCACGAGCTGCCCCCGGCTTCCTCTTCAGCCTCATTTTCCACTACTCCCCCAAACACGTTTTTACTGACAGTGATTTTAAAGTTTCATTTCCTAAAAATGTCACGTTTACCTCACGCCCTTGGACTTTTAGCCTTTTTTTTTTTTTTACTTCTGAACGAAGTGCCGTCTAACCTTCTTGTCATTCAGGTGTCAGCTCAGCTGCCATCTCCTTCAGGAAGTCCTCCCTGATTTCTCTAGATATAGTTCAATTCAGTTCAGTCGCTCAGTCGACCCCATGGACTGCAGCACGCCAGGCCTTCCTGTCCATCACCAACTCCCAGAGCCTGATGCTCATGTCTATTGAGTTGGTGATGTCATCTAATCACCTCATCCTCTGTCGTCCCCATCTCCTCCTGCCTTCAGTCTTTCCCAGCATCAGGGTCTTTTCCAGAGTCAGCTTTTTTGCATCAGGTGGCCAAGGTATTGGAGTTTCAGCTTCAGCATTAGTCCTTCCAGTGAATATTCAGGACTGATTTCCTTCAGAATGGACTGGGTGCATCTCCTTGCAGTCCAAGGGATTCTCGAGAGTCTTCTCCAACACTTCAGTTGAAAAGCATCAATTCTTCAGTGCTCAGATTTCTTTATGGTCCAACTTTCAAATGCATACATGACCACTGGAAAAACCATAGCTTTGACTAGACGGACCTTTGTTGGCAAAGTAATGTCTCTGCTTTTTAATACGCTGTCTAGGTTTGCCATAGCTTTTCTTCCAAGGAGCAAGCGTCTTTTAATTTCATGGCTGCAGTCACCATCTGCAGTGATTTTGGAGCCCAAGAAAATAAAGTCTGTCACTGTTTCCATTGTTCCCCCATCTCTTTGCCGTGAAGTGATGGGACCGGATGCAGGTGCCTGCGTCTGCAGGCTTTGTATCTTGTTTACACATTCATCACCACCTTCTCCTTACAGACTGTAACCTTCTTGAGCACAGTGACTTCGCTCCAGCAGAGCATCTCCTTAGCACAGATGCTCGGTAAAGACTGGTCGGTGTGGGGGAATTCCCTGGCGGTCCAGTTGTTAGCTGTCTGCACTTCCACTGCAGGGGATCTGGTTTCCATCCCTGGTTGGGGAACTAAGGTCCAATGTGCTGCTTGATGTGGACAATAAATAATTAAAAATTTAAAAGAGACTAGTTGATGTGAAGTGAGAATTTGAGTGAGTGAGTAATGGTGGTTTCTGTCTTTAATCAGGGGCTTCCCAGGTGGCGCTAGTGGTAAATAATCCGCCTGCCAGTGCAGGAGACGTGGGTTAAATCTCTGGGTTGGGAAGATCCCCTGGAGGAAGGTATGGCAACTCACTCCAGCGTTCTGGCCTGGAGAATCCCATGGACAGAGGAGCCTGGTGGGCTATAGAGCATAGGGTCGCAAAGCGTCGGACACAACTGAATCGACTTAGCACACATGCATGGGTCTATAATCATGTAAGGAGCTACTCCTTATAAAGCAGTAAGAAAGTGCTTTGCTCACTGCAAAGGAGGGCTATTTCAAATGCTCTGTGTTAACTCATGTAACCCTACTGCTGCTCTAGTGAGCAGGCGCTGGCCGTATTATCCCCGTTGTTCAGATGGGCTGAGCGTGAGGCGTTGTTGGGTACGGCTGGCTTGTTCTTTGCAGCCGGAGGTGAAGGGAAGCTCTCATCTCTTTGGGCTTGTCATGGGAGAAGGAACAGATATCCTTAGATGGCACTTCTCTAGAGAAGCAGGATAAATACCTGGAATGAATTTTTTTTTTTTTTGAAAAGGAAGACTTTCTTGGTCTCCCCTAAGAAATTGAGTACTTTTGTTTTGCTAAGAAACTGGCTGCTAGATATTGCTTGCAGCTTGCTGGCAAATTTGATAGAATCATTGTTCTCCTTGGTTATAGCATCCTGAACTGTTAGTGCTGAGGGTATTCTTTTTTTTTTTTAAACTAGTTTTATTTATTTATTTGGTTGCAGTGGGTCTTAGTTACAGCATGACAGATCCTTAGCTGCAGAGAGTGGGATCCAGTTTCCCGACCAGGTATTGAACCCAGGGTCCCCTGCGTTAGGATCCCAGAGTCCCAGCCACTGAACCGACAAGGAAGTCCCTGAGGGTCTTCTTTTAAATGAAATGGGTCATTTCAAGCAGTGGTTCTCAACTGGTGACAGTCATGTCCCCAAGGAGACTTCAGGTAATGTCTGGAGACATTTTTTCCCCATCATTTTATTTTATTTATTTATTTATTTTTAAAAAATTTTATTTTATTTTTTAACTTTACAATATTGTATTGGTTTTGCCATATATTGAAATGAATCCTCCACAGGTATACATGTGCTCCCCATCCTGAACCCTCCTCCCTCCTCCCTCCCCATACCATCCCTCTGGGTCATCCCAGTGCACCAGCCCCAAGCATCCAGTATCGTGCATCGAACCTGGACTGGCGACTCGTTTCATACATGATATTATACATGTTTCAATGCCATTCTCCCAAATCTCCCCACCCTCTCCCTCTCCCACAGAGTCCATAAGACTGATCTATACATCAGTGTCTCTTTTGCTGTCTCGTACACAGGGTTATTGTTACCAACTTTCTAAATTCCATATATATGCGTTAGTATACTGTATTTATGTTTTTCCTTCTGGCTTACTTCACTCTGTATAATCGGCTCCAGTTTCATCCACCTCATTAGAACTGATTCAAATGTATTCTTTTTAATGGCTGAGTAATACTCCATTGTGTATATGTACCACAGCTTTCTTATCCATTCGTCTGCTGATGGACATCTAGGTTGCTTCCATGTCCTGGCTATTATAAACAGTGCTGCGATGAACATTGGGGTACACGTGTCTCTTTCCCTTCTGGTTTCCTCAGTGTGTATGCCCAGCAGTGGGATTGCTGGATCATAAGGCAGTTCTATTTCCAGTTTTTTAAGGAACCTCCACACTGTTCTCCATAGTGGCCGTACGAGTTTGCATTCCCACCAACAGTGTAAGAGAGTTCCCTTTTCTCCACACCCTCTCCAGCATTTATTGCTTGTAGACTTTTGGATCGCAGCCATTCTGACTGGCGTGAAATGGTAGCTCATAGTGGTTTTCCCACCATTTTAAGAAATAAATTTATTTCATTGGAGGATAATTGCTTCACAATATGTTTTAAAATCATTTTTTAAAAATAAATTCATTTCATTGGTGAATAATTGCTTCACAATATGTTTTTATCATTTTTAAAAATAAATTTATTTCATTGGAGGATATTTGCTCCACAATACTTTCTTTAAAATCATTTTTAAAAATAAACTCATTTCATTGATGAATAATTGCTTCACAATATTTTTTTAATCATTTTTTAAAACAAATTTATTTCATTGGAGAATAATTGCTAAAATCATTTTTTAAAATAAGCTTATTTCATTGGCAAATAATTGCTTCACAATTTTTTTTTAATCATTTTTTAAAACAAATTTATTTCATTGGAGAATAATTGCTAAAATCATTTTTTAAAATAAGCTTATTTCATTGGCAAATAATTGCTTCACAATTTTTTTGTCATTTAAAAAAATTTATTTCATTGGAGGATAATTGCTTCACAATATTTTTTTAATCATTTTTTTAAAAAAAATTTATTTCACTGGGGAATAATTGCTTCATGATTTTTTAAATCATTTTTTAAAACAAACTTATTTCATTGGAGAATAAATGCTTCACTTTTTTTTTGGTCATTTTTTAAAATGAATTTATTTCATTGGAGGATAATTGCTTCACAATGTTTTTGTTTTAAATCATTATTTACAAATTATTTCATTGGGGAATAACTGCTTCACAATATTTTTTTAATCATTTTTTAAAATAAACTTATTTCATTGGGGAATAACTGCTTCACATTTTTTTGGTTATTTTTAAAAATAAATTTATTTCATTGGAGGATAATTGCTTCACAATGTTTTTTTTTCATTTTTTAAAACAAATGTATTTCATTGGCGATATTAATTGCTTCACAATATTTTTTTAATCATTTTTTAAAACAAATTTATTTCATTGGAGGATAATTGCTTCAAAATGTTTTTTAATCATTTTTTACAAATTATTTCATTGGGGAATAATTGCTTCACAATATTTTTTAATAATTTTTTTAAAATAAACTTACTTCATTGGCAAATAATGCTTCACAATTTTTTGGTCATTTTTTAAAATAAATTTATTTCATTGGAGGATAATTGCTTCACAAAATTTTTTTAATCATTTTTTTTTTTTAATTTATGTCACTGGGGAATAATTGCTTCACTTTTTTTTTTTTTTTGGTCATTTTTAAAAATAACCTTATTTCATTGGGATAACTGCTTCATAATTTTTTGGTCATTTTTTAAAATAAATTTATTTCATTGGAGGTTAATTGCTTCACAATATTTTTTTAATCATTTTTTTAAAAAATTTATTTCACTGGGGAATAATTGCTTAACTTTTTTTTTGGTCATTTTTAAAAATAACCTTATTTCATTGGGATAATTGCTTCATTTTTTTTTGGTCATTTTTTAAAATAAATTTATTTCATTGGAGGATAATTGCTTCACAATGTTTTTTTTTTTCATTTTTTGAAACAAATTTATTTCATTGGGGAATAATTGCTTCACAATATTTTTAAATCATTTTTTAAAACAAATTTATTTCATTGGAAGATAACTGCTTCACATTTTTTATCATTTTTTAAAAAAATAAATTTATTTCATTGGAGGATAACTGCTTCACAATATTTTTTAAATCATTTTTTAAAATAAACTTATTTCATTGGGGAATAACTGCTTCACATTTTTTGGGTTATTTTTAAAAATAAATTTATTTCATTGGAGGATAATTGGGATAATTGGATGGTGCGGCTCCAGCACCTACAGTGCACAGGGTACACCCTGCCCCCGATCTCCTCCCGCTTCCCACCCGTCAGCAAAGGAAAGAGTGGTTTGAGCCTCAAATGTCCACAGCGATGAGTTGAGAAAAACCTCTTTCACGGTTTGATGTTGGAGCTTACAGGGAAAGAGAAATATCAAACAGAAACCCTGAAGCTCTGCACATAGCAGTGGGAAGTGACAACTGAAGGAGTGTGGTCAAAAGTGGGAAAAGCAGGCTCAGCTCCACCCCTCACCCCCATTTTCTTCCAAACCATATGACTTATGTATTAATTCTGGCATGGAAACTGGCTTTCGTTAGATTTTGTGCTTTTGGTTCTCTTTCCGTCTAGACTTTGGGCCGATTGCTCATCTGACCTCAGTTGTACCACCTGTCGAGTCATGGTTCCAATCAGTACCATGTCTGTTGTAAACAAATGCGAAGGGGAAAAAAGGTAGAAAAAGGAATGTCCAAATGCTTTGCACACGTGTGTGCGTGCATGCTAAGTCGGTTCAGTCATGTCCGACTGTTTGTGACCCTATGGATGGTAGCCCGCCAGGCTCCTGTGTCCATGGGGTTCTCCAGGCAAGGATACTGGAGTGGGCTGCCGCTTCCTCCTCCAGGGGATCTTCCCGACCCAGAGATCGAAAACTCATCTCTTACGTCTCCTGCATTGGCAGGCGGGTTCTGGGAAGCCCCTTTCAAGAGCTTTAGCTTTTGTTACAGATGACTACACGTATATGAGGATAACTCCAACAGAGTCAACCCTGGGTGCATCTGCACATGATCTAGAAACTTCTTTATGCCTAGTGTTTTATGCACCCTGACCTAAGATATTAAGAGTTTAGGTCTTAAGAAAGAGCTTTGGTCCGTCTGGTGAAAACACCTATTCGTCGTGACCGGTCAGCAGAGCAGCAGAAGGAAGGTCAGGGTCTCAGTCTGGTGTGAGCCTGCAGGTGATGGAGCCATCATTTATGAATACGCACTTGTCATGTAAGATAGTATGGTTTCCTACGTTTGATCAGAGACTGTATTTTAGGCAATAGGCTGTATGTGGCCCTAGTTTTTTGGGTTTTGAATTTGAGATTTTTTAAAAAAAATTACTTGTCTCAACTTCAACTTTTAATATTTGAAATAAAATTTTGACCCAGCCTTCTTGGATGAATGGAAAAAAAAAAAAAAACCAGACTGTGGAGGAGTCCCTAGGTTTTAATGAGCACAGCACCATGGAAAGTCATCAAATGGGGGCTTCCCTGGTAGTCCAGTGGGTAAGAATCTGCATTGCAGCGTCAGAGACACTGATTCAATCCCTGGTCCAGGAAGATCCCATATGCCAAGGAGCAATGAAGCCCGTGCACCACAATGGGAGAGCCATGCTCTACAAGAGAGCCACCGCAATGAGGACCCTGTGCACCGCAACCAGAGCTAGCCCTTACTTGCTGAAACTAGAGGAAACCCACATGTAGCAAAGGAGACCCACCAGAGTCAACAAATGAACGCATCTTAAAAAAAGAAAAAAAGAAAGTCATCAAACTAAAGGAAAGTGACTACCCTAGCACTCCATTTGGTGTTGGGAAAGGAAAGCAAAGTAACTCCCAACCTTGAAAGGTGGGATTAGGGAAGGAGGGCAGTTAAGTTACCTGCAAGAGACCTTTAGACTATTTATACTTGTTTCTGGAAATCCTCAAGCAACGCGGGCTGAAGAATTTTCTCTAAATGTCGTTCTTGAGGAAGAGTCCTAGAAATGTCATTCTTGGAGAAATGTCCCAGAATGACACTAGCAAGAAAGAGGATAGTTTTCAGTAAACAGGGAAAGGGAAGTCAGACGCATGCACAGTGTATTTCAGGTCTGATGGCTTCAAGATGGATAAGGCTTGGCCAAGAAATTAAATCTGTGACAAGTCCTTCAGGTATATGAGGAAGAGGGGGCCAGTCAGATTAGACATCTCCACAGGTGGGCGAACATCAAAGGAGGTGTTTGCAGCAGTCTGTTGCATGCAGGAAGAAAATGCTAGAACGTTTTGAAAGAATAAAGCAATAAAGGACAATACTGGGCAGTCTCTAGCATTGCTGACATGCACATAGATCCGTCCAGGTGCTCACACCCAAGCTGCGTGATAGATGTGCATGTTGGAAGCGGGATGAGGGGCCTCCCTGGTGGTTTGGTGGTTAAGAATCCACCTTGCAAGGCAAGGGATGCGCGTTTGATTCCTGGCTGGAGAAGGAAGATCTCATATGCTGCGGGGCTAATAATCTGGCACACCACAACTCCTTGAGCCCGTGCTCCGGAGCCCGTGTTCTGGAGCTGAGAGAGTCCGTGTGCCGCAACAGAAGATCCACAGATGCAACAAAGACCCCAAGTGCCACAGTGAAGACTCCTGCATCCATGGGATGCTCCAGGCAAGAACACTGCAGTGGGTTGCCACGCCTTCCTCTAGGGGACCTTCCCGACCCAGGGATGGCTTTAAGATGGCTTCACCACATCTCCTGCAGTGTAGGTGGGTTCTTTCCTGTGGTGTGAGCCACCGGAGAAATCCCTAAGACCCGAAGCACCCAAATAAAGAAATATATATATTTTTTAAAAAGAAGCAAAACGAGAGAGAATTCAACGACACAGCACCCAGAGTACTGGTATCTCACCTTACCCGAGTGTGGGCAGGCAATCTAGGGATCACATCGCTGAGTACATGTAGCACTAACCCCGGGAACACATTTGACTTAAAAAAGATGTTTGAAAACAGACAGCCTGTTGATGTCAAGAGTAATTCTCCAAGCGCAGCAAACCACGAGAAAATGGCGCATTTGTATTTGATATTGTGATGTCAAAACATCATGCCTGTCGGATCTGGCCAAAAGTTAACACTCTTCCCCTTTCCCCTGGAAAAAATAAATAAAAATTATCAAGAAGACGGTATGGTTTTATGTCCAAGTTTGATAACGATAGATGTTTCCCCATGTACATATTTGTGTTGTGAGATATTCCCGACTGACGTTAATAATAAATATATTTATTATAAATATATTTATTATCAGTAAATAGGTAAATCGTTTGTAAATAGGTAAATAAACACATTGTAAGTCTAAGCTCCAGCCTGACCATTCAGGAGCCTTTTGGTCTATGACACAGTCCTTGCGTTTCTTTCTATTGACTGATCGTTTTTCCTTCTGATCTTTGTCAATGTGCCGTTTACATCCGAACACATCCATTTTATCGATTTAGTCTGAGATTTGACAAACGCTCACAACCCTGTAATCAGTACAGAATTGTTCTTTCACCCTCGAAATGTTCTCTCTTGTCCCTCTGTGGTCAACGCCTCCCCCATCCCAGCTTCTGGCAGCCACCTATCTTATCTCTGTCCACAGTGTGGCCTCTTCCAAAATCTCATGTGAAATAAATCATGCAGAATGAGGCTTCGGGATCTGGCTTCTTTCCCTTGGCTTTACATCTCAGAGGGTTGTCCCACTGGTCGAGAGCATCAGTACTGTTTTTTTTTCATTGCTGAGTTTGTCGCTTGTGTGGGTATACGTACTGGAGTTTGTTTATCCACCCATCAGGAGGGGGACATTGGGTTGTTTCCAGGCTTGAGTGACTGTGCATAAAGTCAGTGCATACATGTGCACCCATGTCTTGGTGTAGACACAGGATTACATTTCCCTTGTAACCCAGGATTGTGACTGCAGCCTTGCGTGTGTTCTACTGTTTAAAAAGTCTGCCAAAGTGCTTTTCAAAGTTGCTGTGCTGTTTTATTTTCCTACCAGAAATGCATGAGAGGCCCAGTTGTTCTACATCCTTGAGAGTACTGGGTATGATCAGTTAAAAAATTATTCATTTAATAGTTCAGTTCAGTTCAGTCGCTCAGTCCTGTCCGACTCTTTGTGACCCCATGAACCGCAGCACGCCAGGCCTCCCTGTCCATCACCAACTCGTGGTATTTCATTATTATTTTAATTTGTAGTTTCCTGCTGCCTAAAGATCCTGATGCTGGGCAAGACTGAGCGCAAGAGAAGGGGACGACAGAGGATGAGATGGTTGGATGGCATCACTGACTCGGTGGACATGAGTTTGAGCAAGCTCCAGGAGATAGTGAAGGACAGTTGGCGTGAGTGACTTGGTCAGTTCATGGTGTCGCAAAGCGTCAGACATGACTTAGTGATTGAACAACAACAGCAATGACTAAAGATGCTGAACATTTTTCTCTTGTGATTATATGCCATTCTTATCTGTTCTTGGGTGAAGTGCACTTGTACTTGATGAGTGACTATATTTATACATGTAGAATGACATTTGTGTTGATAGGAATTTTTTAGTGTTAAGTGAAATAATCATGTGAATTATTTTTCTTTTTTTTTTTTTAAAGCCCCATGCCTGGTAGATTAGCTGTTCCTCAGCTAGAACTGTGGTTATTTGTTTGTTTTAAAATAAATGAATGATGGGACTTCCTTGGTGGGCCAGTGGCTAAGGCTCCAAACTCCCAATACAGGGGACACAGGTTTGATCGCTGGTCAGGGAAAAAGATCCCGCATTCCACAACTACAGTTTCTGCATGCCGCCTCTAAAAACTACCCATTCTACAATGAAGGTAGGAGAGCCTGCTTGCTGCAACCAAAGAAAGAGATAAATATTAACAAAATAAAAAAAATGGGTGGTTATTGGACAAAGAGGGACTTAGGGGTTATGAGAACGTGACAAATTAAAGGATGATTTTGTCTCGGTTTTTCATGAAGGTGGATCTGGAGCCCCAGGTCCAAAGATATGTGGGAAATGGGAAGGGGGGCAGTGATGAAACCTTAAATATGGAAATGGCTGGCTGGAGAACGTTCCAAAGAGGTAAGCAAATTTGCCACACAGAGAAATCAGCCCGTAGCTTGTGAGGGACAAGGAGTCACTGAGGATGTGCAGGTTAGAATCTGCACGTTGTTAGATCTGAATTTCAGAAATGCAAATTGGACAGGAAACGGGGGGGTCACTCCCTGCGTCAGGAAGATTCCCCTGGAGGAGGGCATGGCAACCCACTCCAGTATTCTTGCCTGGAAAAGCCCATGGACAGGAGAGCCTAGGGGGGGCTATGGTCCATGGGGTCGCAAAGAGTTGGACATGACTGAAGCAACTCAGCACGCACTTCCATTTAACCTGTTTTCCCCGAATGCTTTGAGAAGTGTCCATATAAGCAGCCTCGTGTCAAGTCAAGACAGCTGTCATCTCAAAACAGAGAATGGAGGAGTCCACTCTGTAGACTGCTACAAAAATGATCATCACGCCAGGCACAGTCACCTCTATGGGGCTGACGAAACCCCATGGACCCACGTATCTTGTGCGTGAACACAGCGCAAGACCTGAGAATCCCACCATTTGTCCTTGACACCTGATCTTGATCATCTTTGCTTGCTCGCCTATCATTCTGTTAGATGGGTGTTACTTGGTTAGTCGTGGCTGACTCTTTGCGACCTCATGGACTATAGCCCACCTGGCTCCTCTGTCCATGGGATTCCATAGGGAATAACATATGATCTCAATTGTTTTGTAGGCTCTTTATTTCTATTTCCTTTTTTTTTTTTTGGCAACTCTAACTCTCATAATTCCCCATGGGGGCATAAATATAGTCTGATTACAAGCCAATACTGCTAAAAAAAAAATATGTGCACTAAAAACGGGAAGTTTCAACACATTTAACACATATTGTGGAATTACTCTTGATTCAACACATATTGATGGGCACCTATTGCGAGGAATTCCCAGGCACTGCACTTACATTTGGGATAATAAATGTATCAGTGTATGGAAACGTACACAGATGCCCAAGGGTCACAGGTCTGCATGCCAGTGGAGGGAGGGAGACAGTGCAAGATCATGACAGATGACAGAATGATATGCTGTGTCTAAGACTCTAAGTGTTCTGCAGAAGAGCTCTTTAAAACACTTCTATGTAGGTTGGGAGGAGTTGCTGTTCAGTCGCCAAGTCGTGTCCAACTCTTTGCGAGCTCATGGGCTGCAGCACGCCAGCCTCCTCTGTCCTCCGCTATTTCCCAGAGTTTGCCCAAACTCATGCCCACTGATGCAATGATTCCATCCAACCATTTCATCCTCTGTCGTCCCCTTCTCCTCCTGCCCTCAATCTCTCCCAGCATCAGGGTCTTTTCTGATGAGTCGGCTCTTTGCATCAGGTGGCCAAAGCATTGGAGCTTCAGCATCAGTCCTTCCAATGAATACTCAGGACTAATTTCCATTAGGTTTGACTAATGGAATCATGGATGGTTCCTTGCAGTCAAGGAATAATAATGGATCTCCTTGCAGTCCAAGGGACTCTCAAGAGTCTTCTCCAACACCACAGTTTGGAAGCATTGATTCTTTGGTGCTCAGCCTACTTTATGGTCCAACTCTCATGTTCATACATGACTACTGGAAATACCATAGGTTTGACTAGATGGATCTTTGTGAGCAAAGTGATGGAGTTGTTACCCTTGATAAACCTCTGGCGTGCTCTTCTGTGGCCAGGCCCATTGATACCACAGCTGGGTTTTGGTCCTTACGGGATGGAGCAGAGAGCTGTGAAGCTGTAGTGTTGAGAAAGCATCAGAGGCATGAAGCCAGGGATAGGTACGAAGATAGAGAGCTTGGGAACCATCTGCTACAGGGTGTCAGAGACGGACAGCACCATTGTCCACAGAAGGAGCCTCCTGCCTTCTGCTGGGAAAGCTACTTATGTTCTCCTGATTTCAGGTTAATTTCACACCACAGTTTCTGGGGGGTCGGGGCAGGGCATGAGGAAGACAAAACAGATCTCTCAGACGTAAATACTATCCGTAATGAAGTCTGATTGCTGTGGCTGTAAGCACCGATCGATACCTTCCGTGACAGAAGAACTGAAACGGCCCCAGACAAACCTCAGGCAGACGTCGGTCTTTTTGTGGTGGTGTTTTTAATTCCAGCTACAGATAAGAGTTTCTTGACATGTTGCTTTTGGATCTTTCACTGCTCAGTTTGAATATGCAGAATATTATTCTGCTTATCCTCTCTTTTTTGGTGAAAAAACATGCTGGCTGTTTTCTCGGGACAGCAGTACCTCTGTCCTGCTGCCATGTAACCTGTGCTCTGAATATTATTGAACAGAGAGGGCTCGCTTTGCAGACATTCATCACGACCTGGGTGGAAAAAGGACTCCTCCCCAACTGCATCACTGGCCAGGAGATACAGTTTTCACCCAACACATAAAACACACCAACAAATTTTTTTTTTTTTCATTTACAAGCAGGATAGAATCTTGTAATGCCATAAGCCATCATCAGACACTTGTGCTTTCACAGTTTGAAATGCAACGCCATTATCTCTTGAAGCTAATGATTTTATTAGGATGAAGGTTTTCTGCCTGTAATGGATTTCTTTGCTCCTCTGTAGAGTTTGAGTGGAGTGTAATTGAGCCTTTAGGTAATTCAGTTCAGTTCAGTTGCTCAGTCGTCCCCGACTGTCTGCGACCCCATGGACTGCAGTACCGCCAGGCTTCCCTGTCCATCACCAACTCCCGGAGTTTACCCAAACTCATGTCCATCGAGTTGGTGATGTCTTCCAACCATATCATCCTCTGTCGTCCCCTTCTCCTCCCACCTTCAGTCTTTCCCAGCATCAGGGTCTTTTCTAATGAGTCAGTTCTTTGCACCACGTGGCCAAAGTACTGGAGCTTCAGCTTCAGCATTAGTCCTTCCAATGAACACCCAGGACTGATGTCCTTTAGGATGGGCTGGTTGGATCTCCTTGCAGTCCAAGGGACTCTCAAGAGCCTTCTCCAACACCACAGTTCAAAAGCGTCAATTTAGCCATGGCTGATAGGCTAGGTGCTTTGAGGATCAGATGCAGTTCTGCCCCCTCTCATTAATATTGTGTGCACTGGCCCACAGGCAGGCGTTTGCCAGCCTTTGGGGAAGGTGATGAGAAACGGTATAAAATGTCAGTTAGAAGCCAGAACTTCAGGATCAGATACACCTGGGTTTGTGTCTGCATTTTCCCCCCATAATTTCTTCTGTGATCTTGGGCAGGGAATTAAGCCTTTCTTCCTCTGTTTCTTTGTGTCTGGTCTTGGTTGTAGCATATGGACTTCTTGCTCTAGCTGCTGGCAGGTTGGGCTCAGTAGTTGGGACTCGTGAGCTTAGTTGTCCCACGGCATGTGGGATCTTCGTCCCCGGACCAGGGATTGAACCTGCGTCCCCTGCGTTGAAAGGCAGATACTTAACCAGCAGACCGCCAGGAAAGTCCTGACCTTTCTGCACTTCACTTTTGGGTTCACTCATCTTTTAAGACTGGAGAAGGCAATGGCCACCCACTCCAGTATTCTTGCCTGCAAAATCCCATGGACAGAGGAGCCTGGTGGACTGCAGTCCATGGGGTCGCAAAGAGTCGGACACGACTGAGCAACTTCACTTTCACTTTTCCCTTTCATGCACTGGAGAAGGAAATGGCAACCCACTCCAGTGTTCTTGCCTGGAGAATCCCAGGGATGGCGGAGCCTGGTAGGCTGCCATCTATGGGGTTGCACAGAGTCGGACACGACTGAAGTGACTTCGTAGTAGCAGCATCTTTTAAGACAGGAAGAACCTGATTCCACCAGGTTCTGTAAGGATTAATCATAGTATATGTAAAGCGTTCATCCTGGTTCCTGGCATATTATAAATGATCTCGTTGGTAGAAAATAATTATGTTCAATTACTTAGAGCTTTATATTTTAAATGGGCTTCCCCGGTGGCTCAGTGGTAAAGAATCTGGCTGAATGCAAGAACCACAGGAGATGCATGTTCGATCCTTGGGTTAGGAAGATCCCCTGGCGGAGGGCAGGGCAAGTCACTCCAGTACTCTTGCCTGGAGAATCCCATGGACAGAGGAGCCTGGTGGGCTACAGACCATAGGCTCACAAAGAGTCAGACATGACCGAAGTAACTTAGCACACGCATGCATGAACGCAAACAGTAATTAAAGTCCACAGCTGAGTCTGTGTCATGGGCATAAGATCTTTGCTTTCAGAAGCATCACAGGACAGAGCTTTGCGAAGTTTTGTCCTGTCGACTGGAATAATATATCTTGGTGTTATTCTCAGATGGAAATATTTTCTCCCAGATCCTATGTTCATCCTAATTTTTCCAGAAAAGACGTAGAAACTTCAGCCTTTGCCTCAGACCGTAGTTCTTTCGTTGGAATGTGTCTATTCCACTCGTGTTTAAGAAAAGCAGTTCATTTCAAAGACGTAGGTGACAAAACAGAGTGTAAAGCCTTCTGTCCAATACACCATGGACGTCTCAAAATCAAACACAGGAAAAAGACCTCAGGAGCAGCAGAGCAAAGAGTTAACTGTTTTCATTTATTTAACTATTTTAACTAATTTTTTATTTAATAATCAAATTAAATTAAATAATAAATATTTCAACAAATATTCATTTAACTATTAATATTCATAAAATTTATTTATTTGTATAAAATATACAAATATATATTATTTATATATAAATTCTTATATATAATATTTATATAAATTACATATATCATATATTAATATAATACATTATACATATTATATATCATATCATATTATATATTATATTATAATATATAAATTTATATTATATAAAATTTATATAAAATTTATTTATAATAAATTTATAAACTTTATTAATATTTATTTAACTATAAATATTTATATTTATAAATTTTACTTATAGAAAATATACAAATATATTATATATAATATTCATATAAATTATATATATTATATAATATATTATATATAATGTATTATACATATTGTTATATATTATACAATTTATATTATATAAAATTTATATACATTTATTTATAATACATTTATAAAATTTTACTATTAACTATTAATTAATATTAACTGTTATTACCTATTAATAGTTTACTCATATTAACTATTATTAATAGCACCACACTACAGGTACTGATCCCTAATCATGGCCAGAAATTGCTTTCTCTCTCATACAGTATGTCTTTGAAACTTCCATTAGAACTGTCATTGTATCTGGTGGCAAACCATATGAAAGGGTTTCTTTATCATGATGTAGTAATCTGTGAAACGTCTCGTTTAATACTCTAAGGGCTCATGAAGAATTTTGCTTTAAAGGGACTTAAAAGGCTAAACAATTGACCACGTGTCAGATGAGGCCCCGGGTGGGCACCATTTTCCCTGAGAAGCCCTGTGCTCTGGGGCCTGGGTGGGAATGACAGCCTTACGAGTGCTAAAGTGCCTGAGTCATGTCCAACTCTTTGTGACCCCATGGACCGTATCCTGCCAGGCTCCTCTGTCCGTGGGATTTTCTAGGCAAGAATACTGGAGTGGGTTGCCATACCCTTCCCCAGGGGATCTTCCTGACCTAGGGATCAAACCCGCATCTCCTGTGTCTCCTGCATTGCAGGCAGATTCTTTACCAGCTGAGCCACCAGGGAAGCCCAAGAAGACTGGAGTGGGTAGCCTATCCCTTCTCCAGGGGATCTTTCCAATCCAGGAATCAAACCCAGGTCTCCCACATTGCAGGCGACTTCTTAACCAGCTGAGCCACAAGCTGAGCCTTGGGGGAAATTCCCAATGATGGCCATCTCTCCCCATCTCTACATTGCCCAGGGAGCTCACCTCTCCACCATAAGCTTCCTTGTCAGTTATCGCCTCTCTTTTAGGACAGTCCCAACCCAGGAGCTTTTCAGATGATAAATGTGACCTCCTGGAAGGTTTGCAGTGGCGGGCGTGGGGGTATCCTGGTGGTGGCATCTCTCAGCGCTCTTGCAGTTATCATGGGAGCATCCTCTCAGCAGCTCCTTGCTGGCCAGCGGATTGTGTTAAGGTCACGTTCCCCATTTGGCTAAGATCAAGTGTATTATGACGGGAGCTTTCCAGGTGGCACAGGGGTAAAAAACCCACCTGATAGTGCACGAGACACAAGAGACGCGGGTTCGATTCCCTGGGTCGGAAAGATCACCTGGAGGAGATGGCAACCCACTCCAGTATTCTTGCCCGGAGAATCCCATGGACAGAGGTGCCTGGAGGGTTATAGTCCATTGGGTTGCAAAGAGCGGGATACGGCTTAGCGACTAAACCGCAATCAGCAATGGGCAGTTAGTCTTCATGTTACAAAGACTGTGCACCCACACACACACACATCTCAAAAGAACACTGGAAGAACATATGTCTAATTTTTTTCCTATCAGTTCAGTTCAGTTCAGTCACTCAGTCGTGTCCGACTCTTTGCGACCCCATGAATCGTTGCACGCCAGGCCTCCCTGTCCATCACCATCTCCCAGGTTCACTCAAACTCACGTCCACTGAGTCGGTGATGCCATCCAGCCATCTCATCCTCTGTCGTCCCCTTCTCCTCCTGCCCCCAATCCCTCCCAGCATCACAGTCTTTTCCAATGAGTCAACTCTTCGCATGAGGTGGCCGAAATACTGGAGTTTCAGCTTCAGCATCATTCCTTCCAAAGAACACCCAGGGCTGATCTCCTTCAGAATGGACTGGTTGGATGTCCTTGCAGTCCAAGGGACTCTCAAGAGTCTTCTCAAACACCACAGTTCAAAAGCATCAATTCTTCGGCGCTCAGCTTTCTTCACAGTCCAACTCTCACATCCATACATGATCACAGGAAAAACCACAGCCTTGACTAGACGGACCTTTGTAGGCAAAGTAATGTCTCTGCTTTTCAATATGCTATCTAGGTTGACCATAACTTTCCTTCCAAGGAGTAAGCGTCTTTTAATTTCATGGCTGCAGTCACCATCTGCAGTGATTTTGGAGCCCCCCAAAATAAAGTCTGACACTGTTTCCACTGTTTCCCCATCTATTTCCCAGGGTATAACTTTAGTTAAAGCAGTCATCAGGAAGAAACTGTTTATGGCGTCAGATGCAGATGACTTATTTTTAGAACAAACACCTTGCATTTTCAATAGGAAAAAAATAAATGAGTCTGTGCATTGGAGGTGTGAGATAAAATTAACATGAGGCAGACAGGAACAATGCAGATTGTGTGGGTAGGAATTTATTTCCCTTTTGGCTTCCAAGAATCAGTGCTATCAGAGTAAAAATTGGCCCTCTTCAAGAGATAACGAGGTTTCGTGCCAGCTTTGTTTTGTTATTATTCTTCATGCTATTATTTTTGGCTTGCACACAAGCTGCCTTTCTGCAGCAAGGATTGGAAAATGGTTTCTCCACGTTTGACATAAATGTAAAGTCTGTCCATTCCTGAGCCTGCATGTTTTGCAAAAATATCATGCACCAGCATCTTCGTTCTAGTTTGGAACGGATTCAGGAAAAATGTCCTTGGCTCCAGAATGGCTTTAAACCCGGTCTGGACGCTCTGGAAGGCTGGACTGGGTTTCAGCACATTTCCCTGCGCTCCTTGCAGTAAGGTTGGAGACCCGGGGGCGACACTGAGACCTGAGCCTAGAAATAGACACAGCTCTGTTTCTCCATGCTACCTGGCCCCTGGCACATTTTGCACAGAGATGCACCGTCTGAAAGGAACATAAGACAGTCACACGTGAAAGGCCACAAAAACAGCGAGAAAGAAACGTCTATCTCACCGAGAACGCCTCGCTCACCTCGCCAAGGTTTACAGCCTGTGGGCGCCTGATTCAGGCTGCCCTGGGTTTCAGGAACCGGTGAACGCCAGAGATAAAAACAGGAGGCTGGCTTCCCGTGGGGTTTTGCAAGTTCCTCTGCAATCCTGAAGGCCTTTAGCCGAGTCTTCCAGTGGCGATAGGCGTGTGGACCCCAAGGGTCTGTGGCATCAGCTGGCCTATTTGACCCGGAGCCCCGGGGGTGCCGACTCCCTCTCTTAAACTGTCGTCTCCTTGTGTTTTGATGTGCGAGTAGCGGACTGTTCTCTGGGTTCCTCCAGCCTGCCTCGTTCTGTCCCGTGCTGGGGCATTTGCACGTGCAGAATTGTTGATTTGCAGCCCTTTCCCCCAGCAGGGGGCGCTAGCGGCAAAGAACGCGCCTGGCTACGCCGGAGACAAGAGACGTGGGTCCGATCCCTGAGTGCGGAAGATCCCCTGGAGGAGGGCACTGCATCCTACTCCGGTATTCTTGCCTGGACAATCCCCATGGACAGAGGAGCCTGGGGAGATATGGTCCATGGCGTCGCAAAGGGTCAGAAACGACTGACGTGATTGAGCACGTGCGTGCACGCACACACACACAGATAGGCACATAACTCTTCATTTCCCCAAGAGGCCTTTTTTGACCATTCATGCTCAGGTACCACCCCAAACCCCCGAAATCTTTCGCGGCTTACTATGCCAGAGTATATAAATGATGATATGATGAGTAAATAAATTCGTACATGAATGTGTTCCTAACATAGGAGATTTGATTTGGGTGATGTATCGTACATTCAGTTCAGTTCAGTCACTCAGTCGAGTCCGACTCTTTGCGACCCCATGAATCGCAGCACACCAGGCCTCCCTGTCCATCACCAACTCCTGGAGTTCACTCAGACTCACGTCCATTGAGTCAGTGATGCCATCCAGCCATCTCATCCTCTGTCATCCCCTTCTCCTCCTGCCCTCAATCCCTCCCAGCATCACAGTCTTTTCCAATGAGTCAACTCTTCGCATGAAGTGGCCAAAGTACTGGAGTTTCAGCTTTAGCACCATTCATTCCAGAGAAATCCCAGGGCTGCTCTCCTTCAGAATGGACTGGTTGGATCTCCTTGCAGTCCAAGGGACTCTCAAGAGTCTTCTCCCACACCACAGTTCAAGAGCATCAATTCTTCGGCGCTCAGCCTTCTTCACAGTCCAACTCTCACATCCATACATGACCACAGGAAAAACCACAGCCTTGACTAGACGGACCTTTGTTTGCAAAGTAATGTCTCTGCTTTTGAATATGCTATCTAGGTTGGTCATAACTTTCCTTCCAAGGAGTAAGCATCTTTTAATTTCATGGCTGCAATCACCATCTGCAGTGATTTTGGAGCCCTCCAAAATAAAGTCTGACACTGTTCCACTGTTTCCCCATCTACTTCCCATGAAGTGATGGGACCGGATGCCATGATCTTCGTTTTCTGAATGTTGAGCTTTAAGCCAACTTTTTCACTCTCCACTTTCACTTTCATTAAGAGGCTTTTTAGTTCCTCTTCACTTTCTGACATAAGGGTGGTGTCATCTGCATATCTGAGGTTATTGATATTTCTCCTGGCAATCTTGATTCCAGCTTGTGCTTCTTCCAGTCCAGCATTTCTCATTACCCGAGTTCAATCCCAGAGTCAGGAAGATCCCCCTGGAGAAGGGCACGGCAACCCACTCCAGTCTTCTTGGCTGGAGAATCCCGTGGACAGAGGAGCCTGGCAGGCTACAGTACAGGGGCACAAGAGTCAGGCAAGACTTAGTGACTAAACCTCCATCATCATCATATGTTAGTTGCGTATCAGTCTACTCAAGAATTTTATCTGACTCTTCTCACAATGATATACACGCATAAATCCTCAAGGCGATCTATCTGCCTTTCATGGATTCATCCGTCCATGCAGTCATCTACCTGTCCACCAATCTACTAGACTACTAGTCTAGTCTCTTACCTGTGTCTATCTGTGTATCTATCTGTCTGGGTATCCTCGTGAAGTAGGTTCTGAATAGCAAGCTCTAACCTGGGTAGGGTGACCCTGGTTTCCATGGATAGTATTAGCTAAGAGGTTAGAGTTGAGATGACCCCAGTTGCCCTGCAGTACGTGGGATCTTCCCAGACCAGGGACTGAACCCATGTCTGCTGTGTTTGCAGGATTCTTAACCAGCGGAGCACCACGGACGTCCCCCAGGCTCTTTCGTTTGTTCAGCATTACGTTTAATTCACGTTGGTATGACCTGATACAGGCACAGGAAGGATCTGAAAACTTCATCGTCTCCTGTTATCCTGCAGCAAGATTGATGTAGAAGAGCTTGCAGGTTGTCATAGCTTTGTGTTCCTGGCGTTGCAAGAGATTACACCTTGTGAAAAAGACATACTCTGTAAGAGATTTTTTCTAAAAAAACTGGATCAAATTCCAGTCTCAGGGTTTTTACATGGAAACCAACTTGAAAGAGAATTCCGCCAAACAACTGGAAAACAAGTCACAGCCAATTGGTTTAAAATAATACTTGTGCACTTGATCTGTTTCTATACATAACTTGGAGTGGAGTCTATGAAATTCTACTGAAATGTGTGTTCCATGAAGCAGCGATGTTGATCACTCTATCACCATATAATTGCCTAGAACAAGGGCTTTCCCGGTGGTTCAGACAGTAAAGAATCCTCCTGAAATGCGGGAGACCTGGTTCGATCCCTGGGTCGGGAAGATCCCCTTGGGAAGGGAAAGGCTACCCACCCCAGTATTCTCGCCTGGAGAATCTCCGTGGACAGAGGAGCCTGGCAGGTGGCCGTCCATGGGGTCGCAAATTGCTGGATATGACTGAGCGACTAAGCCCACCTAGAACATACTTGATGATGCAGTCATAGGTGGTTTTATATTTTTTATTCTCAGCCCTGCTGAACAGAAACAGGCCAAAGCCCAAGACTCTGCTTTGTAATTTTTTAATTAATTTAATTGGAGAACAATGACTTTACAATAGTGTGAGTTTTTTTTCCCTATACATCAACATGAATCAGCCACAGGTATACATATTTTTAAAAGTCTAGACAGGATTTTATTTAGAAAATTAAAATTAAAAAAATATTTTTATTTTGTATAGAAATGTAGCCAATTAGCAATGTTGTGATAGTTTCAAGTGAACAGCAAAGAGACTCAGCCATATATACACATGAATCCATTCTCCTCCAAACTCCCCTCCCATATATATATAAATACATAATATATGTTATATATAATAAGGGCTTCCCTGGTGGCTCAGCTGGTTAAGAAACCTCCTGCAATGCGGGAGACCTGGGTTCGATCTCTGGGTTGGGAAGATCCCTTGGAGAAGGGAAAGGCTACCCACTCCAGTATACTGGCCTGGAGAATTCCATGGACTGTATAGTAATTTTTAAAAATTAATTATTTACTACATATGTAATAAATATATTTATTTATGTTATATAACATAAACATTTACTGTATTCCTCTTTCTCTGTCTGAAGTACTTCACTCAGCATGACAATCTCTAGGTCCAAGACCCTGAGAAAGACAAAAAGCCAAGATTCTTATTTGTCTTTTAAACTCTTGTTTTTGGTAGCCGGAATCACCTGCTGAAGGAAATTCCGTAGCTCAGTGGTGATCATCTCCTACAGGCAATTTAAACTAATTAGGGGAGAAATGTCCTAATTTACAAAGGAAAAGACAGTTGTCTTGAGCGTAATTAATTTCTGCCGTGAAAAATGCATATATTAGGATGTTACCTTCAAGAATTAATTAGTTTGCCTTTGACTATGTCTTTTCCAGAGTGCTGCTTACTTCAGAATGTAATTAAAATACTTAACACATAACAAATCAAAAATCATCGCCGTTGCTCTTTCAAAGCCAGCATGCAAGAAAGGAAATGCTGGTTTGTAAACGAACTGCATGTCTCATCTTAATTTCTCTGGACAAAGACATTGGGCCTATATTCTGAGATAATATCTGCTTTCATGCTAAATTCTCTAGTGAGTGTGAGATTGAACAGCCTTGTGCCTTTGCTGCGGGTAGATAAAGAAACAGTAAGCGACTTTTCCTGCTCCTGTGGCTGATCTGTGTGTGCTGAGCATTTTTTGATGCATTTTGAGCATTTTTTGTACAAATGCTCATGTACTGAGCATTGGGTGATGTTTCTGTCTCTTTTGATGGCCCCACAATCATCTCCAAGAGCTTGTGTTTCCAAGACACTCAGTAGAATGTCCGGGACAGCCACCCTGTTAAATTGACAAAGTGGAGGTCGTAGATTCTGGTAAACTCTCTGATCCCATATGCTCTTCTAGAAACTTGCTGTCCCTTTTTTTTTTTTTTTTAATTAATTATTTTGATTGCCCTGGATCTTCTTTGCTGGCTTTCTTTAGTTGAAGAGTGTGGGGCTACCCTTCGTTGCGGAGGCTTCTTGTGTTGCAGAGCACAGGTTCTAAGATGCGTGGGCTTTGATAGTTGTAGGTACACGGGCTCAGTTGGTTACGGCTCTAGGACGCAGGCTTGGTAGTTGTGGGGCCCAGGGTTAGTTGCTCCGAAGCGTGTGGATCTTCCCAGACCGGGGATCAGGCCCATGTCCCCTTCATCGGCAGGCGGATTCTTACCCACTGTGCTACCCGGGAAGTCCAACTCATTGTTCTTTATCAGAAAAAAAGTGAAAGTCGCTCAGTTGTGTCCGACTCTTTGCGACCCTATGGAATTCTCCAGGCCAGAATACTGGCGTGGGTAGCCATTTCCCTTCTCCAAAGGGATCTTCCCAACCCAGGGATCGAACCCAGGTCTCCCGCGTTGCGGGCGGATGCTTTACCAGCTGAGCCACCAGGAAAGTCCTCTTTTATCAAGAGGTAGAATCGATTTCCTTTCTCCTTAAACCTGAGTGGGGCTCTGTGACCATCAGAAAAGATGGAATGTGGTAGAAGTATGTTTCCTAGGCTAGGCCATAAAATTCAGCATGTTTCCACCTCATTTCCCGAATATTCACACTCTCGGAATCACATCATGGTGTGAGGAATCCCAGGGCACTTGAAGAGGCCTTGTGTAGGCTGTGCAACCAATAGCTCCTGCTTCGATGTGAGCCGACAGTCAGCGTCAGCTTCCAAACATATGAGTGTATAACGCTGGGGCTTCCCTGGTGGCTCAGATGGTAAAGCATCTGCCTGCAATGCGAGAGACCCAGGTTCGATCCCTGGGTTGGGAAGATCCCCTGGAGAGGGGAATGGCAACCATTCCAGTACTCTTGCCTGGAGAATCCCATGGGTGGAGGAACCTGGTGGGCTACAGTCCACGGGGTTGCAGAGAGTGGACACAACTCAGTAACTTCACTTCCTTTTCTTTCTTCTAATATCATCTCTTCAGATGATTCCAGCCGCAGCCTTTGAGCTGCCGCCGTGAAGACCACCAGGGGCAGAAGTGAGCTGCCTCCGCCAATCCCCTACCCCCAGCAGACTGTGAGCAAAATCTGAGATAATTTGCTATGCTACAATAGTAACTAGAACGCAAGATAAGACTTAATGAACAGTGTACTTTTTGAGGAAAATTCATTTGTAGCATCCATGTCTGTGGGGGGGGGGGGAAACTTCTTTTGAAATAAGGATAAATTAGTGTACAGCAGAATAAGTTTCAATGGCTTCCCCCCGCCCCCCACATCACATGAGTGCATACGTACATGTGAGTTGCTCAGTCGTGTCCGAGTCTTTGCGACTCAGTGGATGTAGCCCACCAGGCCTTTCTGTCCATGAGATTCTCCAGGCAAGAGTTCTGGAGTGAGTTTCCATTCCCTTCTCCAGGGCACCTTCCTGACCTAGGGACTGAACTCCTGTCTCCTGCATTGCAGGCAAATGTTCTACCATCTGAGCCACCAGGAAGGCCCCTCATCTGAGTTAACGCCAACCTTACGATCTGCCTCTGGCTATAATGTTGTGCCCTTTAACCTTCTTAGATTATTGATGGCTCTGCTCTAGACCCAATGAACACAGGGAAACCTTGACTTTTGCCTTCTTTCTCACAAGCGTTTTTCTTCAAAGGCATCAAGCATATTTGTGATTTCCCCCCGTGCCTTGCTTTCGAGGTATGCTGGGGCCAGGTCTTCAGAAGCTGCCAGCCTGCTCACTCACCCTTCTTCTGGGGACGATAAAACACCATCTGTGTGACTCGAATCCTCACGAATCCAAAGAACGAGGAGAGGAGCGTTGAATGGAAATGTTTTCAGTTCTAGCTCCCCTCCTTCCATCACTGGAGAACGGCACTATGGCAACTCTGTGGCTTCAAAAATAGAACACACGTCAACCCTTTACACCCCCACAGGCTTTAGAGACCCGTAAAACAGGGAAAATAACAACCTTCCTCCCACCTACCTCACAGCAGAATTATGAGCTCGTGCTTGTAAAGCACTTTGCCGTGTGAGGGGCAAGGCTGTGTAGAGCATCCTGCTGACAGCATCAGATAATTTGGAAATGCAGCCAGAGTTTCCCACCCAAATTGCTGCTTCAACCTTCGTGTCAGTTCGGAAAAGTTCCCCTGATGGAAAAGCACTCCTCTCCCTCAAGCAGGAGGAATGGCCTTCAGAACAGTGTGGAAGCAGTGGGCAGTGCAGGGCTCCTTCCTGACAGCTTCCATCCTCAGTGCTGGTGGAATCTCATTTGTACCATAATCAGTGGCTCTCCTCACTGACGGGAACATATGTTAACTCTGGGGATGGCCCTGTGCCTTTCACTTCAGTTCAGTTCAGTCGCTCAGTCGTGTCTGACTCTGTGACCCCGTGGACCGCAGTATGCCGGACCTCCCTGTCCATCGCCAACTCCCGGAGTTCACCCAAACTCAGGTCCATCGAGTCGGTGATGCCATCCAACCATCTTTTCCAATGAGAGTGGAACCCCTGTCTTTTGAATTGGCAGGCAGCTTCTTTACTACTGAGCCACCAGGGAAGCCCATTAGGCCTTTCCTAAAGTGCCACCCGATGTGAAGAACTGACTCACTGGAAAAGACCGTGATGCTGGGAAAGCTTGAAGGCGGGAGGAGAAGGGGACCAGAGAGGATGACAGGGTTGGATGGCATCACCAACTCAACGGACATGAGTTTGAGTAAGCTCCGGGAGTTGGTGATGGACAGGGAGGCCTGGCGTGCTGCAGTCCAAGGGGTCGCAAAGAGTCAGACACGACTGAGCGACTGAACTGAACTAAATGTGCCACATAAAAGGAAGGATATAGAATAAGGCTTGTGTATCTGGCTTCTTTCACTTTGCATAATGCTTTTGAGGTTCCTCCACAGTGTTGCGTGTGTCAGCGATCCTTCCCTTTTAATCCCCGAAGACCTTTCAGTTTTATGAGTGGGTTACCCTTTGTCTATCTGCCTGTTGAATGATGTTCGGCCTGTTTCCAGTGGTTTGCGATTGTGAATAAAGTGACTGGAATGATTCCCGTTCGGGTCTTTGTGGGAACGTATGTTTTCACTTCCCTTGAGGAGATGCTGAGGAGGGGAGTGGTTGGGTCCTACGGCAAGCGAGTGGTTACCTTTGTGGGAACCATTGTGCAGTTCCACCGGTAACGTATGAGGGCCCCACCAGCTCTGTATTTTTATCAGTACTTGGTATCCCAGGTCTCTTTAACTTTAGCCGTACCAGTAGGTGTGCGGCAATTTTTAATTTGGCTTTCCCTGATGACTAATGATTTTGAGCATCTTTTTCATATGCATACTGACTCTCTATGTCTTCTCTTCTGAGCTGTCCATTCCAGACTTTTGCCAATTAAAAAATCGAGTTATGTCATCATTATTGACTGTGGTCGGTGTGCCTGTGCACTCAGTCACGTCCGGGACTCTTTGCAACCCCACGGACTGTAGCCCTCCAGGCTCCTTGGTCCATGGGATTTCGCAGGCAAGAGTACTGGAGTGGGTAGCCATTTCCTTCTTCAGGGGATTTTCCTGACCAAGTGATTGGACTTGGGTCTCCTGCCTTGGTAGGCCGATTCTTTACCGCTAAGCCACCAAGAAAGCCCATTGATTATGAGTTACCTGTATATTCTGGATATGAGTCCTCTGTCAGATGTGTTTTGCAAAAATTTTCCAGATTGTGGATTTCCTTTGGGATTCCTTTACTGTCTTTTGAAGGGGAAATGTTTTGAATCCTGATGATATTGATTTTTATAAAATTAGATAAAAATGATTGTGTACCTCAGTCCTTGGTGATGGACTGGGAAGCCTGGCATGCTGCAGTCTATGGGGTCACAAAGAGTCGGATACAACTGAGCGACTGAACGGAACTGAACTTCCAGAACTCTAAGAGAAGGAACTGGTGTTGCTTTAGGTCACTCCGTTGGCGGTACTTTGTTACAGAAGCAAGAGAATATTCATACAGTATTATCTGGACTCTGTGTTGTTTCCGAGTATTTGACAATTGTTACTTTTCCCCATGGCCTCTGTCTGCAGCTGCTGAAACAGGGCAAAGAAACAGTAAACTCTTAATGTCCAAGGATCAGCCATCATGGGCACTAACAAAGTCGAAAAGGTGAACGAAGAAATTGTAGGTCAAGTTATAACCACAGTTCCCAAATCCTCCACCAATGGGCTGCATAAGGTGTTTACAAGGAATGTTGCTGCAGCATCTTGACCTTTAATGGAAAATTCCATCTCCTTCTGTGTCCACTAGAAAAAAAAAAAAAAAATCTCAACCTAGAACTTGAGTGTTGTGTTTTATTTGGCAGATAGTCTTAGGACTTCAAGCCTGGGAGACAGCATCTCAGATAACGCTAAGAAAAGTGTTCCAAAGAGGCATGTCAGACAGCCAGGATATAAAGTTTTTTTTTAAACAAAAGACCAGGTAGTCTAAACATAAAAAGATGACAGTTAATAAAAGAAACCAGATATCTTGAGTTAAGGAATTTAGCGCTTTTCCTGTGTATTGGAAGAAAGTAGGAGTCTGGGCTCACTGAAGTCATTCCTTGGATACGCACTCCAGCTACCTGGAGCCAGTATCCTCTGTTTTCTCACATCCGGAGCTTTCTCTGGGTGCACCGTCAGGGTGGTTTTAATGGCTGACTGCTAGATGGACTTGGCAGTTCCCTTGGTCTGCATCTCGAGTTCTTTCAGGGCTCACCGGCTGGAGGCTGTGACGTGATGGCTTGATGTCTGTAGCATCCTTCACTTACATGACAAAGTGCTACTGTGCTTCTCATCTCACTGGAAATGAACAGCGTGTCATAATAGGAAATCTGTAGGTTTCTTGTCGTTTTGCCAGTGGTGTTGCCATGTTCATTGAGGTAGTGAAACTCAATGAGGTATAAAAAATATATTTTAAATTTATTTAATTTTTATTTTACATTGGAGTGTAGTCGGTTGACAGTGCTGTGTTAGTTTTAGGGGTAACAGCAAAGTGAGTCACTTATAAATATACATACACCCATTCTTTTCCAGATTCTTTTCTCATATAATTTACTGCAGAATACGGAGTAGAGTTCCCTGTTCTGTACGGTAGTAGGTCCTTGGTGATTATCTGTTCTACAGATAGTAGTCTATATATGCTAATCTCAACCTCCCACATTATCCCTCTCCCCTACCCTTCCCCTTTGGTAACCGTAAATTTGCTTTCAAAGTCTGTGAATCTGTTTTATAAATAAGTTTATTTGTATCTTTTTTTTTTTTTTTGCATTTTACATTTAACTGAGAACATGATATTTGTATTTCCCTGTGTGGGTTACTTCACATAATATGATAATCTTCAGGTTGCCGCAAATGGCATTATTTCATTCTTTTTCATGGCTCAGTAATATTCCATTGTATATATGTACCACATCTTTTTATCCATTCCTCTATCAATGGACATTTAGGTTGCTGCGTGTCTTGGCTATTCTAAATAGTGCTACAATGAACACTGGGGTGCATACACCTTTTGAATTACGGTTTTATCCAGGTGTATATGCCCAGGAGTGGGATTGCAGAATCATACGGTACTTTTAGTTTTTGTCTTTTTATGAAACTTCCATACTCTTTTCCACAGTGGTTATACCAGTTTACATTCCCACCAGCAATGCAAGAGGCTCTCTTTTCTCCACACCCTCTCTAGCATTTCTTGTTTGTACTTTTTGATGATGGCCAGTCTGACTGGTGTGAGGTAATACCTTATTGTAGTTTTGATTTGCCTTTCTCTAATAATTAGTCATATTGAGCATGTTTTCGTGTGTATTTTGACCATCTGTATGTCTTCTTTGGAGAAATGTCTGTTTAGATTTTCTGCCCCTTTTCTGATTGAGTTGTTTGTTTTTGTGAGTTAGCTGCGCACGAGCTGTTTGAGTATCTCGGAGATTAATCCCTTGGTGCTTGCTCTGTTTGCAAATATTTTCTCCCATTCTGTGGGTTATCTTTTCATTTTGTTTACTGCTTCCTTTGCTGTGCAAAAGCTTTTAAGTTTAACCAGTTCTTATTTATTTTTGTTTTCATTTTCATTACTCTCGGAGGCTGTTCTAAAAAGATATTGCTGTAATTTATGTCAAAGAGTGTTCAGCCTATGTTTTCTTCTAAGAGTTTCATAGTGCCCAGCCTTAACTTTAGGTATTTAATCCATTTTGAATTTACTTGTGCGTATGGTGTTAGAGAATGCTCTCATTTCATTCTTTTACATATAGCTGTCCAGTTTTCCCAGTGGCAGTCATTGAAGGGACTGTCTTCTCTCCATTGTATATTATTGCCTCCTTTATTGTAGATAAATTCACCATAGTTATGTGGGTTTATTTTGGGGCATTCTATCCTGTTCCACTGATCCATGTTTCTATTTTTGGCCAGTACCGTACTCCAGTACTTTGGCCACCTCATGCGAAGAGTTGACTCATTGGAAAAGACTCTGATGCTGGGAGGGACTGGGGGCAAGAGGAGAAGGGGACGACAGAGGATGAGATGGCTGGATGGCATCACTGACTCAATGGACATGAGTCTCAGTGAACTCGGGGAGTTGGTGATGGACAGGGAGGCCTGGCGTGCTGCGATTCATGGGGTCACAAAGGCTTGGACATGACTGAGTGACTGATCTAATCTGATCTGATACTGTTTTGATCACTATAGCTTTGTAGTACAGTCTGAAATCAGGTAGCCTGATTCTTCCAGCTTCATTTTCCTTTCTGGGAATCCTGAAATATTTGTGAGTATTTTCTATTTGGGAAGAAAACAATTCAGTCACGCAACTGAAACTTGGTACATGGAATCTGGTACCAATTCCAGCGTGTGTTGGGGGGTGACCCACACAGATAGCAAGCAATTCTGGGATACCAGCTGGGTATCCAATTTGACTCAATTCGGACACTGTATGTGGAGATAGCATCAGATTGCACAGGTTATCCGTCCTACTTGACTGCAGTCCGTCCCCTGCCCTTTCAGATACTGAACTGCAAGTCCAGGTACTTCTGATCAACTGGCTGTACATTGAAGGTTCCCACGACCTCCTTGGTGGGTCCAATTCATTTGCTAGAGTGGCTCACAGAACTCAGAGAAACACGTCACTTACCAGGCTACCAGTTTGGTGTAAAAGGATGTGATTCAGGAAGGAGTCGAAGGAAAGAGATGGGCCAGGGTGTGGGCAAAGGAGGCAGAGTGTCCATGTCCTCCCCAGCCAGTGCCGCCATCCCCAGTCATGACGTGCACACCAAACCGGACATGCTCTGAACCCCATCTTCTTGGTTTTAATGGGACTTCATTACACAAGTGCGATTGATTAGATCATTACCATGGTGGTGGTTTAGTTACTACCTCATGTTCGACTCTTGCAGCCCTATGAACCACAGCCCACCAGGCTCCTCTGTCCATGGGATTTCTAAGGCAAGAATACTGGAGTGGGTTGCCATTTTCCTTCTCCGGGTGGGTGGGGGGTGGTGTCTTCCCAACCCAGAGGATTGAACCCACATCTCCTGTGTTTCCTGCATTGGCAGGCAGGGTCTTGACTACTGAGCCACCAGAGAAGTCAAATCATTGACCATAGGTGATTTTCTTTTTCATCTTTAAAAAAATTGAGATATAGTTGCTGACAAATTTGTGGTAGTTTCTGCTGTATAACAGAATGAATCTGCTATATGTTTACACATATCTCCTCCCTCTTGGGTCTACCTCTCAGCCCCTCCCTTGTCCCACCTCTCTGCGTCATCACAGAGCACTGAGCTGAGCCCCTTGTGCAAAACAGCAGCTTCCTACTCAGTTCACTTCAGTTCAATCGCTCAGTCGTGTCCGACTCTTTGCAACCCCATGGACCACAGCACCCCAGGCCTCCGTGTCCATCACCAACTCCAGGAGTCTATTCAAATTCATGTCCGTTGAGTCAGTGATGCCACCCAACCATCTCATCCTCTGTGGTCCCCTTCTCCTCCTGCCCTCAATCTTTCCCAGCATCAGGGTCTTTTCCAATGAGTCAGCTCTTTACATCAGGTGGCCAAAGGATTGGAGTTTCAGCTTCAACATCAGTCTTTCCTATGAACACTCAGGACTGATTTCCTTTAGGATGGACTGGTTGGATCTCCTTGACGTCCAAGGGACTCTCAAGAGTCTTCTCCAACACCACAGTTGAAAAGCATCAATTCTTTGGCGCTCAGCGTTTTTTATAGTTCAACTCTCACATCCATACATGACCACTGGAAAAACCATAGCCTTGACTAGACAGACCTTTGTTGGCAGAGTAATGTCTCTGCTTTTTTCAATGTGCTGAGCTTCGTACTAGCTCTCTGTTATACACATGCTCGTGTAAATACATATACACATATGAGAGTGTATATACGTCTACACACATGGTAATGTACATGTATGAGTAAGTAAGTGAAGTTGCTCAGTCGTGTCTGACTCTTTGTGACCCCGTGGACTGTAGCCTACCAGGCTCCTCTGTCCATGGGATTCTCCAGGCAAGAATGCTGGAGTGGGTTGCCATTTCCTATACACATGATAGTCTATACATGTATCTACATAGAGTAGTGTATATATGCATATACGTCAACCCCAATCTCCCTTCACTTCTACCCTCCCCACCACCCCGAGTCCAGAAGACCATCCTCTACAACTACATCTATACCTATTCCTGCCCTGCAAGTAGGTTCAGCAATGGAATATTACTCAGCCATAAGAAGGCGTGAAGTTGGGTCATTTGTAGAGACATGAATGGATCTAGTCATAAGGGATTTGATTCAGGTCATACCTGAATGGTCTCCACTTTCTTCAATTTCAGTCTGAATTTGGCAATAAGGAATTCATGATCTGAGCCACAGTGAGCCCCCAGTCTTGTTTTTGCTGATTGTATAGAGCTTCTCCATCTTTGGCTGCAAAGAATATAATCAGTCTGATTTCAGTGTTGACCATCTGGTGATCTTCATGTGTACCATCTTCTCTTGTGTTGTTGGAAGAGGGTGTTTGCTATGACCAGTGTGTTCTCTTGGCAGAACTCTATTAGCCTTTGCCCTGCTTCATTCTGTACATCAAGGCCAAATTTGCCTGTTACTCCAGGTGTTTCTTGACTTCCTACTTTTGCATTCCAGTCCCCTCCCAGTGGTCATGTATGGATGTGAGAGTTGGACTGTAAAGAAAGCTGAGTGCCAGAGAATTGATGCTTTTGAACTGTGTTGTTGGAGAAGACTCTTGAGAGTCCCTTGGACTGCAAGGAGATCCAACCCAGTCCATCCTAAAGGAGATCAGTCCTGAGTATTCATTGGAAGGACTAATGCTGAAGCTGAAACTCCAATCCTTTGGCCACCTGATGCAAAGAGCTGACTCAATGGAAAAGACCTTGATGCTGGGAAAGATTGAGGGCAGGAGGAGAGGGAGACAACAGAGGATGAGATGGTTGGATGGCATCACCGACTCAATAGACATGGGTTTGGGTGAACTCTGGGAGTTGGTGATGGACAGGGAGACCTGGCCTGCTGCGTGCGGTTTGTGGGGTCACAAAGAGTCAGACACAACTGAGCTACTGAACTGAACTAACTGAATGGACCTAGAGTGTGTCATATGTAGTGAAGTCAGTCAGAAAGAGACAAGCAAATATTGTAGTACAGCATATATGTCAAATCTAGAAAAATGACTCTCCTTGCTCCTGTGTTCCCTTACTTTTCTCAGCAGGAAAATGCTTTGGGCACTGTGTTCCCATCAGATGAATATCAGTCACGTTTCAGCAAGCGATAAATCCTTTCCAATGAATGTAATCATCCCTTGAGGCTTTTTTTTTTTTTCCCCACACCATTTCACTTTTTTTTTTTGGATTCTGTACTTCACTATAGATAGAAGAATGAAATCTTCCACAATTTTTTTTCCTGATACCAAAGGTGCAGGTAAGCAAAGTCCTGTGCCCACAGCATCAGCGTCTGTTACTGAGCAGGGCTATTTCTAATGGGGAGAATCAAGCTGAGCAAAACTTTCATTTTGCAGAGAAGGATAGAATTCCCGAGGGCTTTCCCTCCACTAGTCCGTTGGTGATGTGTGTACCTGAACTCTCAGAGAAATTCAGTTAAATTCCCTGGATTCGGGGGGTTATAATACACCTCAAAGTGAGCCACATAAAACTGCCTGGAAATAAATAACATCAAGGATCATCATGAAACATTTACTGAGTCCCTGTGGGCTGCGCACAAAATCCTGCTGAGTTTATAATGTCTCATCTTCTCCAGGGCAGAATACCCACTTATTTCACCTCCTGGAAGACAGTATTATAGGTACCTTCATAACAGTCAGCACGGAATTCTTGGCATAGGAGGATCAGTGCCTCGGGCCTGTGAAAATGGTTTATTTTCTTTTGAAATCAAGAGAAAAGGCACGATGTTAATCCAGCATGGATTAGATGCATCTTTACACAAAGGGTCGTAAAAACATGAAAATCTTTACATTTAAATTAAGGTAAACATGTGACTTCCCTGGTGGCTCAGACAGTAAAAGTGTCCGCCTGCAATGCAGGAGACCTGGGTTCGATCCCTGGGTTGGAAAGATTCCCTGGAGAAGGAAATGGCAACCCACTGCAGTATTCTTGCCTGGAAAACCCAATGGATGGAGGAGCCTGATGGGTTACAGTCCAAGGGGTGGCAAAGAGTCAGACACGACTGAGCGACTTCACTTTCTTTCTTTCTTTCTAAACATACAAACTTTTATAGAATTGCACATAAATTCCCTCAAATAATTTATGCACTAAATCCCCGACCTAAGAGCCTTCAAGTTGCAGACTTTTAAAGGTGCAAACGTGGGTTCCGTCCAGATGAGGCATGAGTGGCATTGTAGCTTGCCTTCCGACCCCTGTTGCTGACGCTTCAGCTTTACCATCTCCCACCTCCTGTGCCTCCTGTAGGCAGCAGTGCAGTTGTCTTGCCCTTTTCGGTCAATGCCAGCGCCTGGATGCCAGCTGTATAGTACTCCTGTAGTTTTCAAGGTCCTCTCCTGTAAGATTTAAGAAGCTTTCTTTATTTCTTGTGTTTGCTTTTCATGCACTGCCTTTGTGTGAGAGGTATCATAAACGTGTCACAGTGCCATACGGTGCAGCCGTCTGTGTCAGTCTAGTAGCTAGGCTGACTTTGTCGGGGTGCATGCCAAATCACTTGGGTCCCGTCCAACTCTTTGTAATCCTATGGACCTTAGCCCGACACGCTGCACTGTCCACAGGACTTAGGAACAACTTGGACTTGCAAATGCACTCTCAGAAGGGAACTCGTTTGTATGTGTGGGACTTATTGTATATTAGAATATAAATAAGCATGAATTTTAGATATAAATTTATATACATCATGAGAAACACTGGGCTGGAAGAAGCACAAGCTGGAATCAAGATTGCTGGGAGAAATATCAATAACCTCAGATATGGAGATGACACCACCCTTATGGCAGAAAGTGAAGAGGAACTAAAAAGCCTCTTGATGAAAGTGAAAGAGGAGAGTGAAGAAGTTGGCTTAAAGCTCAACATTCAGGAAACGAAGATCGTGGCATCTGGTCCCATCACTTCATGGGAAATAGATGGGGAAACAGTGGAAACAGTGTCAGACTTTATTTTTTTTTTGGTTCCAAAATCACTGCAGATGGTGACTGCAGCCATGAAATTAAAAGACACTTACTCCTTGGAAGGAAAGTTATGACCAACCTAGATAGCATATTGAAAAGCAGAGACATTACTTTGCAAACAAAGGTCCATCTAGTCAAGGCTATGGTTTTTCCTGTGGTCATGTATGGATGTGAGAGTTGGACTGTGAAGAAGGCTGAGTGCTGAAGAATTGATGCTTTTGAACTGTGGTGTTGAAGAAGACTCTGAGAGTCACTTGGACTGCAAGGAGATCCAACCAGTCCATTCTAAAGGAGATCAGCCCTGGGATTTCTTTGGAAGGAATGATGCTAAAGCTGAAACTCCAGTACTTTGGCCCCCTCATGCGAAGAGTTGACTCATTGGAAAAGACTCTGATGCTGGGAGGGATTGGGGGCGAGAGGAGAAGGGGACGACAGAGGATGAGATGGCTGGATGGCATCACTGACTCGATGGACTTGAGTCTGGGTGAACTCTGGGAGTTGGTGATGGACAGGGAGGCCTGGCATGCTGCAGTTCATGGGGTCACAAAGAGTCAGACACGACTGAGCGACTGAACTGAACTGAATAATTATATGCTGTATCACTTATGAAAGTGAAGTGAAAGGGAAGTCGCTCAGTCGTGTCTGACTCTTTGTGACCCCCTGGAATGCAGCCTACCCGGCTCCTCTGTCCATGGGATTTTCCAGGCCAGAGTATTGGAGTGGTTTGCCATGTCCTCCTCCGGGGGATCTGCCCAACCCAGGGATCAAACCTGCATTGTAGACAGATGCTTTACTGTCTGAGCCACCAGGGAAGTCTCACTTATATTAAAGCATAAATATTCCATATTAATAAATATATATGATATATACTGTATCTTTATTTACATACACATAATATATGTGAGATATGATATATATAATGTAACACATATTATATATAATAATATATCATGCATTGTAATATATTAATTATGATTAATTATATTATTATATAGAATATAAATATAATATAATTGTTACATAATGTATGATATATTAATAAATTATATCATATCTTATATTAATGTATTAATTCATATAATAATATAGTATAATTATAATATATAGTCATACTATATTATTATATACATATTATACATACATATACATATTATACATATACATATTATACATATTATTATACACATCTATATTATACATATAATATATTTATAATAATATACATATACATGTAATATATGTATATGTATGTGTAATATATGCATATACATATAATAATATATTATAATAATATACATATTATACAAAATACATACATATTATACACACTATTATACATACTATATATAAAATATATGCTATATTATATACTAATATGTAATTATATATATAATTATAAGTATTAATAATATATAATATTTGTATTTACATGTAATGTTATATTTATTATACAATTAATTTTATGAGTAACCACCTAAAATAAAAGTTATATGAAGAATGATCTAAAATTATTAATTATTAATCATGCCCGTCTCTTTCCGACCCCATCGACTGAAGCCTGCCAGGCTCCTCTGTCCATGGGATTCTCCAGGCAAGTATACTGGAGTGTGTCACCATGCCCTCCTCTAGGGGATCTTCCCCACCCAGGGATCAAACCCGGGTCTATTATATCTCACTGCACTGGCAGGGCAGGTTCTTTACCATGGATGCCACCCGGGGAGCCCAGAAGAATACAGTTGACCTGAAAAGCACTGTCAAACAGATTCAACATAATCAGGACCAAATGCACCTTCTAGTGGGCGGTAATTTCCTCCAGAGGCGACTTCCTGGCAGGAAGCTGGGAGACCCTGCGTGTTCCAAGTCGGATTTCAGCATCATGGCTCCCTGCCTCCCAACACAGAAGCCATGGGCTAGGTTCACGGCCTGGCTCTTGGCACTGCTGTTTAAGACCGGGTTCCACGCTGCTCCCCTGGCGTTTCTCTCACTGAGAAATACCCACCAAGTTAGATCAGCCTGCCAGGATTGCCCGTCACAAGCCCGAGAAGACGGGGCATTCAGCAAGCTTTTCCTCCCACCGCAAGATGGGCTGTGAAGATGGCAAAAGGACAGGGTCCTGTCTTACTCTTCCAGGGAGCGCCTTTCCCCTTCTCACTTTCGAGACCCCTTTGCTCCCCTTCATTCTCTTCCTACACAGCCGTCAGCAAAGCTAAAAGGGCCTGCTGCGTAACTCAAAGAGACGATGCACTCATGGCAGAGGCTAGTACGGATGCTCCAAAGAGTAATAAGCCCACCAGGACAGCCTTTTCTCTCAAGCCCCACGGATAGTGTCCACGTGGTACGGAACCCTAGGAGTTGGGGATAGGGGTGATCTCAGCTCCAGAAACCTAAAACCTCTACTTCCCTCCCTTTCTGGTGCGAGAATCCCCCTGGGGGGATTTGTTACAGGTGGCTCAGTGGTAAAGGATCTGTCTGTCAGAAGCAAGAGCCTCAGGAGAAGCAGGTTGTATCCCCAAATTGGGAAGATCGCCTCGGAGGAGGAAATGGCAACCCCACTCCAGTATTCTTGCCTGGAAGATCCCAAGGGCAGAGGATCCTGGCAGGCTACAGTTGATGGGGTTGCAAAGAGTTGGACATGACTGAGTACACACACACACACACACACACACACACACATACCACCTGGATTCAGCAGGTCTGGGATAACACCCAGAAACCCACCAGCGTAACCAGCTCCCCGGGTGATCTTGTGACTGCTGGTCCTGCTTCCCTGGGCCACTGAGACACACTGTCCTAAACAAGTCTGGATCTTCGGCCAGCTTCTCCAGGCAACCTGGGCTTGCCTTCTTTATTTAATTTAAACTTGCTATTTTCTATTGCAGTATAGTCAATTAACAATGTTGTGATAATTTCAGGTGGACAGTGAAGGGACTTAGCCACACATAGACATGTATCCATTCTCTTCCAAACTCCCCTCCCATCCAGGCTGCCACATGGCATCGAGCAGAGCTCCCTGTGCTGTCCAGCAGGTCCTTGTGGGTTCTCCATGTTAAATTCAGCCGTGTGTCCATGTCCATCCCAAACTCCCTAACTATCCCTTCTCCCATCCTTCTCCCCTGGGGACCATAAGATTATTACAGAGTATTGAGCAGAGTTCCCTGAGCTGTCCAGCAGGTCCTTGTTGGTTCTCCATGTTAAATATAGCAGTGTGTCCATGTCCATGGGATTGCCCTCTTCACGTGGATAGAAGGCAGTCCACTTCCAATTGTAAAAATGAAGAAAACTGATTTGTTAGGCAAAGAGAAGCAATAGCATGATGTTACAAACCTCTGCCTTCCAGGTCGATTTTGTGGCCAGACAAAACCACCTCGGGTGGTGCCATTCCAGGTAAGTTAGAGAAGGAGCAGGAATTGAAGCGGAGGAAGTATTCGAAATGTGTTATTTCCTGAATGCGGCATCGTTTCTCCCAGGACCATGCAAACTGCACCCCCCCCCCGCCTTTTTTTTAAACAAAACACGGAAACTTGGCAGCCACCTCTCTGAGGTCTGCCCAGCACGTCCCACGCGGTCTTCGTCCAAATAATGAGAGAGACAGACGGCACTCTAGGAGCCGTGTCCCATAATGAAGCAGTTGTTCATGGCTCTCACGGGTTGCTTCGGGGACGTGTCTTCCAGTCTCGGAGACGTGATGAGAGGCAGAGGTAATTTCTTCCTTTTTTTGTTCTCTGAAGGCCTAGTGTAGGGTCAGCGGGAAGGTCTGCGTGCCAGAGCTGGGACTAGTTTTTCATTTCACTGCTGCTGCTGCTGCTAAGTTGCTTCAGTCGTGTCCAACTCTGTGCGACCCCATAGACGGCAGCTCACGAGCCTCCCCCATCCCTGGGATTCTCCAGGCAAGAACACTGGAGTGGGTTGCCATTTCCTTCTCCAATGTATGAAAGTGAAAAGTGAAAGTGAAGTCACTCAGTCGTGTCTGACCCTCAGTGACCCCATGGACTGCAGCCTTCCAGGCTCCTCCATCCATGGGATTCTCCAGGCAAGAGTACTGGAGTGGGGTGCCATTGCATTTCACTGCTGCTGCTTAAAAAAAAAAAACAAAAAAAACTTCCCAGGCTTGGTAATGAAACCCCATAGTGTTTCAGAACTGAGTTGCAAGATCGTGCTGATAGGTGAGCGTCTGAAGGGATTCACAAAACGTATAAGGTGGCAGGGAGTGTGAAGGAAATGGAAAGGAAAAATAGAAGGATGCCATTGGGAAAGGTAGGTGGTACCTGTTGAGGAAAGTGCTCACTTAAGTGATGGAGATCATGGATGCTGGAGCACCGAGGCAGTGGTCCTACTTTAAGCTGGGTGGGCAGACAGAGTCCCCCTCAACCACCTTTGGCAGTCAGGAGGGGCAGCAAATGAACCAGCTAAGCAAGCAGAGCCAGAGTACAGACTAGAGCATCCTGACCCAATTGTCTTAACCCGCATGCACCTCGCTTCTCCTCTCCGTGGTGGAGTGATATCCTGAATGTTTCAGGAAATCTTTACACCAATCCTGTCAGCGGTATTTTTTGGGGGGGGAGGGGTGGGTGCTTCCCAGGAGGCTCCAGTGGTAAAGAATCCATCTGTCAGTGCAGGAGATGCGGGTTCGATCCCTGGGTCAGGAAGAGCCCCTGGGGTAGGAAATAGAAGTGAAGTGAAGTGAAAGTCACTCAGTCGTGTCCAACTGTTTGCTACCCCCATGGACTTGTCCATGGAATTCTCCAGGCTACAGTACTGGAGTGAGTAGCCTTTCCCTTCTCCAGGGAATCTTTCCAACCCACGGATCAGACCCAGGTCTCCCGCATTGCGGGCAGATTCTTTACTGTCTGAGCCACAAGGGAAGCCCAAGAACACTGGAGTGGGTAGCCTATCCCTTCTCCAGGGGATCTTCCCCACCCAGGAATCGAACCGGAGTCTCGCATATTGCAGGCCGATTCTTTAACAACTGAGCTATCAGGGAAGAGACAGAAACCTGTTCCAGGATTCTTGTCTGGGAAATCCCATGGACAGAGGAGCCTGGAGGGTGACAGTCCACGGGGTCACAAAGTCAGCCAGGACTGAACAGAAAAACAACTGACAACATGTATATGTTTGGAAACAACAGCTCTAGTTTATGGCACCTCCTTATCAAGAAGTGCATTTCAGATTCTCGTGGGTCTACCGCAGACACGCCTCCCTCCAGTGACCCGGCTCCCCCAGGTGTGGTCTGAGGGCAGCCTCGTTGTCAGGGCAGACCCTTTGGCCCTGCCCAAGTCTGCAGAGTCAGAGCCTGCATGATAGGAGTGCGCTGGGGAGGTTGGTGTGCCAGTTAAAATGCATCACAGTTGCAATGAGCTCTCAGCGTGGTACAACATCTACGTGTGAACTCGGTCTTTACGTTTAGGAAATGCTTGCTGGTCACGTGTCCGGAACGCAGTGGGTTATTGTGTCTCATCAAGAATAGTCCCCCACCTTCCATCTTTTATATTTTGTTGTTTGCTTTCCATGACATTGACCTTTTGGAAGGTCAGCCCAGTTTTCTTGTATTGGTGGCTCTTAAACAGGTGGAAGGCCTGAGTGAGGGATCAGATATGTCCCCAGCTTCCCCCTCCCTCTTCTTTCCCACCCCAGGGGACCCTTGTCAGTGTCTGGAGACAGTTTTGGTTGTCACACCTGAGGGTGCTGTTCACCTCTGTTTGGAATAGCTCAGTTGCTAAAGAATCTGCCTGCAATTCGGGAGACGCTGGTTTGATTCCTGGGTTGGGAAAATCCCCTGGAGAAGGGATAGGCTACCCACTCCAGTGTTCTTGAGTTTCCCTGGTGGCTCAGCTGGTAAAGAAGCCACCTGCAATGTGGGAGACCTGGGTTCGATCCCTGGGTTGGGAAAAAGCCCCTGGAGAAGGGAAAGGCTACCTACTCCAGTATTCTGGCTGGGAGAATCTGGCCTGTATAGTCCATGGGGTCGCAGAGAGTCAGACATGACTGAGAGACTTTTACTTTATCAGTTTGGCAAAGTCCAAGGATTGTCAAGTCCTACAAGGCACAGACCCGCCCCCTCCCTGCTCCAACAGCAATAATAGGATCGTTTGGCTTTTACAGATATTTGCAGTAAATGCCCCCGTACAATCTTTTTTATTCTGTTTCTCTGTGCTGTCTCCAGTCAAAAAGTAGATGTTGGCTCCACCACTGTCACGCTGATCAGATTCATTCAATTGCTGGCTAACCTAAGCCGAATGCTCTGTCTGCATTTCCCCTCCTAACTTAGTACACCGCCTCCTGTACAATGTCATGAACCTCCATCCACAGTTCTTCAGACGTTCTGTCTACCAGATCTAATCCCTTGAATCTATTCATCACTTCCTCTGTATAATCATATGACCAATCAGGTTATATCTGAATGGCCTATTGGTTTTCCCTACTTTCTTCAATTTAAGTCTGAATTTTGCAATAAGGAGCAGTAGTCATGTATGGATGTGAGAGTTGGACCATAAAGATGGCTGAGGAATTGATGGTTTTGAACTGTGTTGTTGGAGAAGACTCTTGAGAGTCCCTTGGATGGAAAGGAGAGCCAACCAGCCCATTCTAAAGGAAATCAACTCTGAATATTCACTGGAAGGCGTGATGCTGAAGCTGAAGCTCCAATACTTTGGCCACCTGATGAGAAGAACTGACTCATTGGAACAGACTCTGATGCTGGGAAAGATTGAAGGTGGGAGGAGAAGGGGACGACAGAGGATGAGATGGTTGGATGGCGTCATTGACTCGATGGACATGAGTTTGAGTAAGCTCTGGGAGTTGGTGATGGACAGGGAGGCCTGGCGTGCTGCAGTCCATGGGGTCTCAAACAGTGGGACACAATTTATTGACTGAACAACAAGAAACAACTTAAAACAGAGAGGTGCAGTGCCCTCCCCACTGCATTCTGGTAGGGCCCATGAGGTGCTCAGGAGTGGACCGCTAGTGGGTGGCTGGTGATGCTGACCTCTGTCGCTTGTTTAGGGCAGTGCTGGCTGGCCAGGTGGTCTCTGCTGTCGTTATCCTCTGCTTTCGATTTCCATACTCTGTTCTTTGGAATCAAGCCACTCCATCCAGGGTGACCATTAACTTTATAGGCTGTTTTCGGTTGCATACACAGCCCTGAGTGAGCACCTGTAAATTACAATTCTGGTTCAGTATGCTTGCAGCTCATAGCCACCACTTTAATGATGAAATAGAGTTTATAGAAGAAAAGAGGCACTTAAAAATACTAAAAGAAATCTTAAAAATGTACAAGCAGCTCATGCAGCTCAATATAAAAAAAAGAAAAGAAACCCAATCAGAAAGTGGGCGGAAGACCTAAACAGACATTTTCTCCAAAGAAGACATGCAGATGGCCAACAAACACATGAAAAGAAGCTCAACTTGGCTCATTATTAGAGAAATTTAAATAAAAACTACAGTGAGGTATCACCTGGCACCGGTCGGAAGGGCAGTCATCAAAAATCTAGAAACGATGAATGCTGGAGAGGGTGTAGAGAAAAGGGAACCCTCCTAACAGCGCTGCTAGGAATGTAAATTGAACAACCATTATGGAAAACAATAAGAAAAAGTGAAAATGAAAGTCGCCTAGTCGTGTCCAACTCTTGGCGACCCCCATGGATATACAGTCCAGGGAATTCTCCAGGCCAGAATACTGGAGTGGGTAGCCGTTCCCTTTTCCAGGGAATCTTCCCAACCCAGGGACTGAACCTGGATCTCCTGCATTGCAGGCGGATTCTTTACCAACTGAGCCACCAGGGAAGCCCAAGGAGACTGGAGTGGGTAGCCTATCCCTTCTCCAGGGGATCTTCCCGACCCAGGAATGGAAGTGGAGTCTCCTGCATTGCAGGTGCATTCTTTACCAACTGAGCGCTCAGGGAAGCCCATTTCCTTAAAAAAAAAACTAAAAATACACTACTATATGACCCAGCAATCCCACTGCTGGGCACGTACCCTGAGAAAATGATAGAAGGGCACACGCACCTCACTGCTCATTGCAGCACTGTATGCAGTATTCAGGACACAGAAGCAGCCTAAATGTCCATTGGCAGAAGAAGGAGAAAAGAAGATGTGGTCCATATATACAGTGGACAGCAGTCACATGTATATATGATCCGTATATACAATATAGACCTACGGTACGTGGGCCACATATACGATGTGGACCGCCAGCGTGTGGTCCGCATACACAGTGTACAAGTCACAAAAGGAACTAAACTGGGTCATTTGTAGTGATGCAGATGAACCTGCTGCTGCTGCTGCTGCTAACTCGCTTCAGTCGTGTCTGACTCTGTGCGACCCCGTAGACGGCAGCCCACCAGGCTCTCCGTCCCTGGGATTCTCCAGGCAAGAACACTGGAGTGGGTTGCCATTTCCTTCTCCAATGCACGAAAGTGAAAAGTGAAAGTGAAGTCACTCAGTCGTGTCTGACTCATAGCGACCCCATGGACTGCAGCCCACCAGGCCCCTCCGTCCATGGGATTTTCCAGGCAAGAGTACTGGAGTGGGGTGCCATCGTCTTATACTCTAATTTTAAAAAGTCAACAAAAGAGCATTTTCCTTAGTAGTTCAGATATTGTTGAGAGTTACTTTGAGCTGGAATTAAATCCTTACATGTATTCGGTAAGATGTGACTCGGTAGGGGAAAATGTAGATGAGTTTTTTTGTCTTTGTATAGAATGAAGGCGGCTGTCTGTAATATGCTGTCGAATCCATACTACAAGGCATTGTTCCCATTTTATAGGTAAGAAAACTGAGGCTTGCAGAAGTTAGGTAGTTTGTCTTACACAGATGCTGAGCAATAGAAGTGGGCTTTATAAATAGGCCACTCAGCTCCATGCCTTCGTTCTGTAAACTGTATCTTGCACTCTTCTTGGAAGAAGGAAGGGTAAATAGCATAGGATGCTTTGAAATAACCCTTCATTCCCCTCAAACCCATTTACAATCGAGCTAATAATGGACATTCCAGGAAACCAACTTCCCTGTGACTGCTGCATTCCTGACCTTTCAGCCTTTCCACACGCTGGGTCCCGTGTGTTTGGAATGTACTTTCATTTCTTTGCAAAAACAGATTCTTGCTCACTATACTGTATACCCGTAACTTATATAATACTGTACACCATCTGTACTTCAGTAATTTTTTTTTTAAAGCAACATAGATTCTTTGTCTCCTGAAAACATGGTGCTCAAGACTCCTCCCTCGTCTAATTTTAGATAAGCCCCACCTGACCTTGTCTAAAGGTGGGGCTTCGGGACTAGGTGATCCCAAACCTATTCCAATCCATCCCACAGATGCCAAAGCTTGATCGGGTCTATGGGGCTGGGTGCCCATCTTACACACAAGCACATGCCCACACCTGCAGGTTTTGCATGAATGTGTTCACGCAACACACAGTTACTCTTAGGGGCTTATTTTGTGCAATGCAGTCTGGTAAGCTGTGTGGAAATTTGGAGTGGAATGAGGCCCAGGCTTCACCCTCAAGGAGGGAAACAGGCAAATAAACACGAGATCCCAGATGCTGAAACAGAGGCAAGAGAATGCAAAGGCAGGGCGCCTTGGGGCTGACTTCTTGAAAAAAAATAAAATAAAAGTGGAGTCTGAAGTCATCTAAGAAAGCTGAGAGCACTTTGCCAGCTTGGAGAGGGGCCAGAGGTCCAAGTGTTGCTCGCAGTAAAGAACCCGCCTGACCACACAGGAGACGTAAGAGACACCGGTTCGAGCCCTGGGTCGGGAAGATCCCTTAGAGGAGGAAATGAGAACCCACTCCAGTGTTCTTGCCTGGAGCATCCCAGGGACAGAGGAGCCTGGAGGGCTACAGTCCGTAGGGTTGCAAAGAGTCGGAAATGACTGAAGCGACTCGGCAGGCATGCATTCACACAGAGGCAGTGCCTAGAAACGACATGGTGGCCGGCAGAGCTGAAAGGGATGGTCCGGGGGTTGGAGAACAAATGATGATCAGAGGTCTTGGAGACAGAGTGTTTGTGTATGTTGGGAGAGGCTTCCAGAACAAGTATGGTGGACACGTAACTGGGACAGGTGAAAGAAGGCTGAGAATTCCACGTGGACAAATGCAATTTTATTCTGTAGGCAGTAGGGGGTCCATTGCTTACTCCTGAGAAGTATGGCTTCCATTTCAGAAGATCTCTTTGGGACTTCCTTGGTGGGCCAGGGGTTAAGACTTTGCCTTCCGGCGCAGGGGACGCAGGTTCGATCTCTGGTCTGGGAGCTAAGGATTCCCATGTCTTGCTGCCAAAGAGCCAAAACGTAAAACACAACCAGTGTTGTAGCAAACTCGACAAAGAATTTAAAAGTGATCTGCATTGAGAAAAACACGTTAAAAAATGAGATTCAATTAGAAGATCTCTTTGGCAAGTGTTACGACGGATGCAGTGGATGGAAAGGAGGTCTCTGTGGTGCGTATTCTTATGTAATTTATTTGCACTTTTCCTCCGTTTACAATGAAGCTGCTGAAGGCCGGCCTTGCGATTCCTGTGTCTGCTGGTGGCACCTACCCCCTGCCATCCACAGGGCATTCATTACCCATTGCCCTGCAGAGAAAGCATGCTCTGTACCTGTTCTAAGTGTGACAGTTGTCCTAGACTAGAACCACAAAGCTTCCCCGCACCTGCGAGTGACTTAAAAGCATCCCAGGAGAGGGATGAGCCGATACAAGTGTTACAGATCAGGTTTTCCACGTAACTTCTCGGCTTCTATGCTGAGAACTATTACATGATGGGCTTCCCTGGTGGCTCAGGCAGTAAAGAATCCACCTGCCCTGCGGGAGACCTGGGTTCAATCCCTGGGCGGGGAAGATCTCCTGGAGGAGGGCATGGCCACCCATTCCAGTATTCGTGGAGAATCCCATGGACAGAGGAGCCTGACGGGCTATAGTCCACAGGGTTGCAGAGTCAGATACGACTGAGCAGCTAAGCACACTACATTATGATGATGACCTCGCCCCCTTCCCAAAGTGTTTATCTCCCAGCAAGGGGTCTGGAGGAGGATGCCTTCATGTACACCCTGCGACTCTGCATCCCAAGTTCACCTGCTTTTGAAACTCCCAGTGATTGTATCCGTGAAAAGGCTTCATCTCAGCCTGACCTTCTAGCACCTACTTGAGTCAGAGTGAGCGAGAAGCCACCCCCCTCTACAGACCTGGCTCATTGCATCTCTGAGTCGCAGCAACCCATGATATTTAAGAGGTAGAAAGCTCACTCACTCAGAAACGGAGTGAGGGCATTTTTTTTCTGTGTGTAGGGGTTGCCACAGCAACGGGAGTCAGTGTCCTCCCCTTCACTTTCCTGCCTTGCCTAAAATCTGCTCCAGTACGCTGTACTGGGAAAAGACAGAGCTGAGAAAATGGTATCATTCACTTTGCCAAGAAGGTCATGATCTTTGATCAGTGTGAGCACAGCCCCGAAATGAGATGCAAAGAGCGTTCGTTGCTTTTAAGAAATATTACTGCAGAGAGGAATGAAAAAGTTCAGAATGGAGTTCTCATGCAGCCAAACCCAAAGCAACCCGCCCCTGCCCACCACCCACCTTGCTTGTGTGGGGAGAAATGAAAGTGAGTCCTGGCTGACCCTGGGAATGCATGTCCTGGAGGCCCTGGTACCCCTGCCAGAGGTGGTTGAGTGCCATGCTTGTGTCTCACTGCCTTCAGCCCTGGCGCGGAAAAATAAGGAGTGAAGACAGATCATTTGTTGCTGATCTCTTGGTACCGGAGTCTCTGCTGCGTCTCATTGATCCCAGACTGTTTGCAGAGAAGGCCAAACAGGTTGTGCAGCAGGCTTGGCCAAGCACAAGGCCACACACCCAAGGCACAGTCACTGAGTCACCCTGTTACACTGGACGCACTGACGGATGGAAAATGTCAGAATTCTCGGGTGGAGAAGCCACGGAGAAACCTGAAGATCCGTCTCTCTCTATTCCGAGAGAGATGTGCTAAACACGGCTGCGGTGAATGCAGTTGAACTTGGGTCCCATCTTAACCTCACCGGTCCCCTGTGGCAGAGATGTCGTCTGTATGGTCGAGAATTTGTGGATTCCTGGAATCTCAGAACTGGAGAGGGGGCCTTAGTGTTTAATTTGCCCCAAACTCTCGGGCATAAGGAAAATACGCCTGAGAGAAGCTGAGCATTAGGGTCACGGAGGATGTTCCCTTGAAGGCCTCCTGATTCTGCCTAGTTTTGCATGATACTATGCTTTGAACTGTGGTGTTGGGGAAGACTACCGAGAGTCCCTTGGACTGCAAAGAGATCCAACCAGTCCATCCTAAAGGAGATCAGTCCTGAATATTCATTGGAGGGACTGATGCTGAAGCTGGAACTCCAACACTTTGGCCACTTGATGCTGGGAAAGATTGAAGGCAGGAGGAGAAGGGGGTGACGGAGGATGAGATTGGATGGCATCACCGACTCAGTGGACATGAACTTGAGCAAAGTCTGGGAGATGTTGAGGGACAAGAAACCTGTCATACTGCAGTCCATGGAGTCAAGAAGAGTCGGACACGACTTGGCGACAGAACAAAAACAACAACACGCTTCAGAAGGAAATTCTGCCCTGGATGTTTCTGGGTTTCAGTTCAGTTCAGTTGCTCAGTTGTGTCTGACTCTTTGCGACCCAATGGATTGCATCAGGCCAGGCTTCCCTGTCCATTACCAACTTCCAGAGTTTGCTCAAACTCATGTCCATCGAGTCCTTGATGCCATCCAACCATCTCATCCTCTGTTGTCCCCTTCTCCTCCCGCCTTCAATATTTCCCAGCATCAGGGTCTTTTCCAAAGAGTCAGGTCTTCTTACCAGCTGGCCAGAGTATTGGAGCTTCAGCTTCAGCATCCGTCCTTCCAATAAATGTTTCTGGGTTTAGCTGCCTTTATTTTTGAGAAATTCTTGCTCTGAAAATTCTCCAGCTGGTGTCTCATACTCACCTGCTTTTGCATCCACGTTGGAAACAAGTGGCCCAAGGTATCGCGAGCCATCCTTTGGAACCTCCCGAGGAACTGTGGAAGAACCTCAAAGCAACAGTTAACCACCAGTGTAACCTCCCATCTCCAAGGAGTCACAGCACAGCTCAGGGTATTGCCCCTGGCACTGACGTTCATGCCTGGCTGCTGTTCTAGTCATCCTGAGTCATTTTCTGTTTTATTGGTTGAGACGTATGGGTGCACCTCCAGGGAAGCAAAGAAGGCAGGGTGGGATGGCAAAGAAGAGACAGCTCACCTTTCTGCTCTGCCCTTGACTCCGTGGCCCTGAGCGCATTTTGCACATCTGATTTAATTTTCATTGCTGCCTGCTGGAGCCCCGGACATGTACCTCCCCTGACCTCCTCACCTCTGCCCTTCCTCAGTGGATTTCTTTCCTCCTCTGTCATTCTGTCTTTTCACCCGGCCATCAGAAGGTGTGGAGGTGGGAGGCAGCATACACACCACCCTTCTTCATGAACCGCAGCCTGGTCCTAGAGAAGGAACTTGTGTAATTCTGTAAAGCCGTGAGCCATTGCCATGCAGGACCACCCAAGCAGACGGGTTGTAGTGAAGAGTTCTGACAAAACGTGGTCCCCTGGAGGAGGACATGGCCACCCACGCCAGTCTTCATGCCTGTGGTGGTGGTGGTTTGGTCACTCAGTCCTGTGCGACTCCTGGGACCCCGTGGATTGCAGCCCCGCCAGGCTCCTCTGTCTATGGGATTCTCCAGGCAAGGATACTGGAGTGGGTTGCCATGTCCTTCTCTAGTTCTTGCCTGTAGGACCCCATAAAGAGTACGGGAACAGGGAAGCCTGGTGTGCTGCAGTGCATGGGGTCGCAGAATGGGATGCAGCTTAGTGACCGAACAACAACACCAAAAATACATACTACCAGCCCCATCATCCTCACCAAGCCTCCTGTTTCCATTGTCTTCAGTGCCGCCTGGGCTTAGCAACCTACCCCACTATGCTTTAAAAATGCTTGTCATGCCTTAGACTCTTTTTCACTCCTGAGTTCATCTGGGAGTGGAGACTTGTGTCCTTTGCGGTTTTTGATTTAGAAATTAACGTTCTTGGAGATCCAGCGAACTGATACCAGTGTTTATCACCCCATGCCAAAAGAGGATAAGGACCCTGGAGACAGGTGACCTTGCTTCCCGTGAAGAAGTGTTGTCTTGTTTGAGTTTTTCCATTGGTGCCGCAGAAAGGAGGACGTAGTTTAGATGTGAAAATAGTCTTGATAACTGGCCGTATTTTGCAACCACTTCCTCTGAGCAAAGCTATAATTAGATAATTTAATATCAAGAAGGTTTCTGTAGAAAATCAGTTCAGTTCAGTTGCTAAGTCATGTCCGACTCTTTGCGACCCCATGGACTGCAGCACGCCAGGCCTCCCTGTCCGTGCAGGCCCAGGCCCCACAAGATGGCTGCTCTCTTGTTCTCTGCACGCCCCCTGCTGGAACAGGGCCTGCTTGACTTATGCCTACTCACGTGACTGACTTTCCTGCATACTTGCCCCTGCTCCAGGTGCTGAGTGCTTTTTTTTTCTATTATTATTATTTTTTTATAACTTTAAATTCTGTGTTGGAATATAATGGCGACTCACTCCAGTATTGCCTGGGGAATCCCACAGACAGAGGAGACTGGCTACAGTCCACGGGGTTGTAAAGAGTTGGACGTGACTGAGCCACCGTGAATTTTGAGGGGATGCAGACTGTAGCAGGAGGTCCATGCCCCTGCTTGCTCATGTGTACAACGAGAGAAGAAATGACGGTGGGACCTTCTCAGCTGTCTGTGGCACTCTTATATTCTGGAAGGCGGGAAGGGGTTCTGAGAATCCTTCAGGGGATTGTGTCGTGAGGGTCTTCCTCTAGCTCGGTAGTCCTCAAGAGTGTGTTCTGTGCCCAGCAGCGTAAACAGCACCTGGGGACGTGTTAGAAGGCAAGTTCTCAGGCCCCATCCCGGACCTACTGACTGAGAAACTCCCTCTGGAGTCTGTGTTGTGATGAGCCCTCCCGAGGCTTCTGTTCTTCTTGTGGTTTAGTTGCCAAGTCATGGACGACTCTTTGCGACCCCATGGACTGCAGCCTGCCAGGCCTCCCTGTCCATCACCATCTCCCAGAGTTTACTCAAACTCATGTCCATCAAGTCAGTGATGCCATCCAACCATCTCATCCTCTGCAGTCCCCTTCTCCTCCTGCCTTCAATCTTTCCCAGAATCAGGGTCTTTTCCAATAAGTCGGCTCTTCGCATCAGGTGGCCAAAGGATTGGAGTTTCAACTTCAGCATCAGTCCTTCCAATGGATACTCAGGACTGATTTCCTTTAGGATGGACTGGTTGGATCTCCTTGCAGTCCAAGGGACTCTCAAGATTCTTTCTTCTCCGACACCACAGTTCAAAAGCATCAATCCTTCAGTAATTAGTCTTCTTTACGGTCCAACTCTCACATCCATACCCGACTACTGAAAAGATGTAATACTTTTGACTCTACAGATCTTTGTCAGCAAAGTGATGTCTCTGCTCTTTAATACACTGTCATTGAATTCAGGGGTGACCCCCAAATCCAAGATGATGTCGAGATACTTAATAACATCTGCAAAGACTATTTTTTTTTCCCCAAATAGTCATACTCACAGGTTCTGGGTAGACATATCTTTTGGCTTCCACGATGCCTGTGAGGGAGAAGTATAGGGCTAAGGAGAAAGACACAGGATGGAGCAGAAGGCAGAGAGAGCCTGCAGAGAGTGATGCAGACCTGTCCCTTATGTAAAGAGAGAAAGAAGGGTTGTGGGGGAAGGGCTTCATCCTATGCTGCAGATCCAAAGTCTCCAAAAGTCATAGCCAGAATGTTGGGGTGCCTCTCAAAATTCCTGTGTCCACGCTAATCCACAGTGTGAGGGTAGGAGGAGGTGTGGTCTTTGGGGAGGTGATTAGTTTATGAAGGTGGAACCCTCATCAATCAGATTAGCGCCCTCCTAAAAGAGGCCCCAGAGAGCTCCTTTCTTCTTTCCACCTGACCTGGACACAGAGAGAACCAGGAAGGCCCTCATCAGAAACCAGCTCTGCAAATTACCTTGATCTCGGACTTCTCAGCCTGAGAACCGTGATAGAGAGAAATGTTTCCCGTGGAACCATGGTAAAGAATCCACCTGTAATGCAGGAGACACAGGAGACATGGGTTCAATCCTGGGGTTGGGATGATCCCCTAGAGAAGGAAATGGCAACCTACTCCAGTGTTCTTGCCTGGAGAATCCCAGGGACAGAGGAGCCTGGAGGGGATATGGTCCATGGGGTCATAAAGAATTAGACAGGACGGAACGACTGAGCAAGCATGCAAGCTCGCGGTCTAGGGTATTTTGTAGAATAGGTGTAATATTTGGATGGCAACGTGTCAACGGTGTTCCCTGCAGCAGGTCTGCTGGAGGGAGGGAGAGCAGACCTTAGGCATTGCTGCAGCAGAACCCCAGGATGATTATTTTGTTCAGTGAAAATCTGTATGTTAGAACCACTGCTTAAGATCTGTGTTTCAGGGCTTAGAGCTAAGAGACATTACTTTTGAGAAGCCTGAAGGAATACATCCCGCTCTTGAGGCTCCTGAGACGCACCCAGGCCTGGTTAACCCTCGGAAAAGTCCACCGTAGACACAGCCACTTCATTTTGTTAGCGTCTGACCAAATTATTTGACCCAGGATCCCTTTATCCTGTGTGTTAACACCCTGCCGAACGCATGCGTTTTGGGAATCTCAGCTGTGGACTGAAGGATGAACAGATTGAAACTTGGGTTAAGGAGCCTGTCAGGCCAGCAGCCCCAGGAGGAAGGTGGCTGCCTCTGCAGCATTTTGGGGACCCGCAGAAGGCCTCGCTGATGCAGACATGCCTGTAGGAAGAGGGTGCCTGTCCATTAGATTTTCCTTGCCTGGGTCCAAACCTTTCGTCTTTGCTGAAATGTGAGGACTCGCACATGGAGAGGAAATTCTGTTCTAATTTCACGAGCGTTCTCTGAGCAGCTTCCTATTTGCGAAAACCTCTTCTGAGCACTTAACAAATCCTGTTGCTTTAATACAGAAGGTGCATATGCGACACGTCCTGCACATACTTAACTGGCTGTTTAGAGCTTCACGCAAATGCATTTTTCAAATCCTTTCCTGTGGAGAGATGATATAGCAGTTGGGAAAGAAGGAAGCCTGAGGGATACGGAATCCTGAGGGCCCTGGGAGGTGGGTCCCAGGAAAGAGCGGAAGGACCGGAAAAGGTGGCAGAAAGATAAGCTCTGCTTACTTCTCCGATGTGCCCAAGGGCAGATCCGACACACACATTTCCATGCAAAGAAAGCTATTGTGTTCACAAATTGGCACAGGAGAGATGCCTTGTGATTCTAGATTACACAGGGTCTTCCGCCTCCCCCCAGATACACTGAGTGCGTGTGTGCTCAGCCGTGTCCGACTCTTCACGACCCCATGGACTGTAGCCGGCCAGTCTGTGGGATTCTCCAGGCAAGAATACTGGAGTGGGTTGCCACATCCTCCTCCAGGCCAAATATACTCAAGTATGACATAACGGGGTTGTGGAGGGTTTAGGTGGTGAGGTGTGTGAATTGCCCTATACTGAGGTTCTTTTTTACATTTCAGAGTCAGCACTTTTTGTGGGATTCCTGAAGTATTTGCAAATAATTTGAATTTTTGCTCAAAAATCATATTTTAGGACATGTTACAAAAAAGGGGACCTTAGATACAACACACAAATATGTACCATGCACACACACACGCCATTAATGCAACTTGTGATGTAGTACATATACATATAGTGTATATTCATAATATGAATTGCACTAATGATACGCATTTGGGGAAGGAAATGGCAACCCTCTCCAGCATTCTTGCCTAGAGAATCCTCTGGACGGAGGAGCCTGGTGGGCTGCTGTTCATAGGGTCGCACAGAGTCGGACATGACTGAAGCAACTTTGCATGCATGCATGCAATGATACATATTATGCTGTTTTTCAATCGCTCAGTTGGACACGGACATGACTGAGAGACTGAACCACAACATAATATGCATCATATAAAGGATTCCTGGGAACACACACACACACGCACACCATTAGTGCAACTTGTGATATGTGTTAGTCGCTCAATTGTGTTTGACTCTTTGAGACCCCATGGACTGTAGCCCTTCAGGCTCCTCTGTCCATGGGATTCTTCAGGCAAGAACACTGGAGTGGGTTGCCATTTCCTTCTCCAGGGGATCTTCCTGATCCAGGGATCGAACCTGGGTCTCCTGAATTATAGGCAGATTCGTTCCTGTCCGAGCCACTGGGGTGGTAAATGTATATAATGTATATTCATAACACGTGTCATATAGATTCCTGGGGACACACACACAGAGTAACGCATGTCACCATGAGTGTTGCCCCAGGCTACAAGAGGAAGCGCAGACAGAGAGTGCTGTGCTGTGCATTCCTGAAGCTCTTTGCACTTTACAGAGAAGAGGTTACTTGTGCAGTGCAGTCCAGCCGAAGCCTGGGGGGGACCCACAATCCTGTACCCTACACTTCTGGGGGGGCAGTGGGAGGAGGTGACTCTTATTATTGGGAGCAAACGGCTGAGACCACGAGCAGTTAGAAAGCATAACGGCTTCCACAGCCCTTCTGCAAAGGCTCCTGCTAAGTCACTCCAATACTTTGGCCACCTGATGTGAAGAACTGACTCGTTGGAAAAGACCCTGATGCTGGGAAAGATGGAAGGCAAGAGGAGAAGGGGACGACAGAGGATGAGATGGTTGGGGGGCATCACCAACTCCATGGACATGGGTTTGGGTAAACTCCGGGAGTTGGTGATAGACAGGGAAGCCTGGCGTGCTGAGGTCCATTGGGTCACAAAGGGTCGGACACGACTGAGCGACTGAACTGAAGTCACTAAAAGCAGAGAGGAAATGGGCTTCTCAAGCTCTGTGAGTTTCTTTCTCTTCTCTGCAGGCTTCCAAGAAGATTCTCAGTCTCCTGAAGTTCATAGACTTCCGTTAGTAACTCTGGGGGTTTTATGTAGGTCAGTGTCCTTTCAGACTCATGCTGGCTTGTCACCCAAGCGATGCACGTTGGTTTGAATCTGTCAGGCACACACATCCATCCTTGCGGGTTTCCGTGGAAGTCAGCATTTCTAGCTTGTTCCAGAATAGCTTACCTGATAGAATCAGAGCCTATGACTCAGCAGCTTGTGGCAAATATTCCTTTCTGCCACGCTGAAGGGAAATCTCAGTTTTGTTGATTATAGATATAAATCGGAATTGAATTTTATTAACTGAAGCACTAACACCTTGCAGAAATTTCCAAAAATGTATCTTTTTCGTTGTTGTTCAGTGAAAATTAACCAAGAACTTAAAAGAAAAAGGTTTACTTATTCGCTCTGAGTTTCAGAGACAATAGAATCTTTGTGTAGAAGCCAAAAAAAAAAAAAAAAAAAAACCCACAAAAACCCACCCAGGAAAATGGATTCATCTAGGATTTCAGAATTTAACTCTTTTGGGGTACAGTTCATACATCTTGTAGGGCTTCCCTGGAGGCTTAGATGGTAAAGAATCTGCCTGCAATGTGGGAGACCTGGGTTCAATCCCTGGGTTGGGAAGATCCCCTGGAGAAGGAAATGAGTACCCACTCCAGTGTTCTTGCCTGGAGAATTCCATGGACAGAGGAGCCTGGTAGGCTACAGTCCATGGGGTTGCAAAGAGTCGGACACGACTGAGAGACTTTCACTTCACTCACAGGTCTTATAGAAGAGAGTGTGATAATAAAGATCCTGCAATAGGCTTTTAAATACTGAGAACAAAACCCAGACTCCAACCAAGCATCGAGGACTTTTCTTTCCGGGCTCCAGTATGATGCTGCGGCTTTCTGGGACCACGTTTGTTGCATATAGGAAGCAAGGGGCTGGACTTTTGGGTTTTCATGGATGACAGCATGGATATATATCAAAACCCACTTAAAATTTTTTTTTTCTAGTTTACACCCCTTGAGCAGTACTTGGAATAAAAATAGAAAAGGCTGAATGAGAGACCAGGTCATGAGGACTTTGTTCCTTGCAGTAAGAGAATACACAGGGGCTGCCCTGGTGGCTGAGTGCTAAAGAATCAGCCTGCCAATCCAAGACACAGGGTCCTCATATGGAAACAGAGTAGACCCCCACTCACCACAACTAGAGAATGCCCATACAGCCACAAAGACCCAGCACAGCCAAAAATAAAATAAATACATGCAATTGCTTTTTTTTTTAAAGAGAATATAAGAATTGTTATAAAGACGAAACAATACAGAAACTGACAAAGGTAAAATAAAGTCCTACCCAGAATCCCCACCAACTAGAACTATGCATCATCAACCTTCCCCATCACCCGCAAGTAGATATCAACTAGAAGCAGCCATCACACTGAACATCTTGGAGAGTCCATCTCCAGAAGGAAGGATGGAAGGTGGACATACAATGACAGCTAAATGCATCTGCATGTTGGTGTGTGGTATTTATCCAATTTTGCATAAGTATTATGATTGACTTCATAGCATTTCACAGGAAGAAATGAA